>NC_080762.1:33460000-34660000 GCF_020826845.1 Diceros bicornis minor
CTTGGGGGTTGCCACTGACTGAGTGTGATGCTCTAAGAATGGCAGCAGAATGTTGCCCATCATTAAAAAGAGTATCTACAAACAAGACAAGATATAGGATTCTGTTCTTCATGTTGATCTTCCCTAGGCAGGAGGTTTGCTATAGACATTTCTGCTGGCCCCACATCAAAAGAACATCATGGAGAAAGTCTGAATGGGGCCCAAAGTGAGCTAGTCAAATGATAAAAGATGAGTGATTTAGGGCATTTGAGTCTAGAAAGGCAAAAGCTTTGAATCAATCTAACTGAAATTAAAATCATGAACTGTATGATTAGAGGCCCTCTTTGGATCTTGAGCACAGTAACTTTTTCAATTAATAGGAAGTTGCATCTGATCCTGCAAGTAATAAACTCAAGAGAATTTATTACTTTAATTGATTAATATAATATAGGCCAAAAAAACATAGATTCAAAAAGGGCTGGAATGAATTTATTAATCTTAAAACTGCTGAAGAACTAAAAGGGAAGAAGAATTGCTGTGACTGTCATATTTGGTGTGAGAGATGATGGCCATTCTGTTACAGACCAGGCAGGGCAGGCATTAGAACTGGACCTGTGTGGCAATTACATGGGTTTTTTTTCCTCTGGCCCTCTGGGTACTTTAGGAATATTTTTATTGTTCAGAATATTGTGGGGTTTGTTGTTTGTTTGTTTAAATGTGGCAGTCTGTTATACTTTAGGTACCTAATTCCTATTGATTATTACTTCATTATATGTAACTCTTTATTCCAGTCAACACTGAAAAAGAAAATATACTTCCACTCATATTTTCTTCTCTAGTAACACATCTTTTGAGACTTTTGTTTTCACTACACATCTTCTTCCTAAGAAATTGAACTGTTTCTGGCTTACATCTTTAGATGTCGTCATCTTTAAGTGACAGTAAAATACTCTATTCTAGATGTAAGGCCAAAGATTGTATTGAGACTATTTCTCTTCACTAATCTCATTCTATAAAATTAATCCATTTATTTAAATCTTGTCTTTCTAATACATCCATGAAAAAATAATAACTACCTTTTATTGAAGACCTACCAAGTGCCAGGCACTTTATATATATTATTTATAATCATCAAACGTCCCTTCAAGGTAAATGTTAATATACAGAAAACAAAATTGAAGTTGACTGAGGTTAAGTTTTTCCCGGTTCTATAGAAAGTAGCTCTTTAGAACTCTTTTCCCTGTACCTTACTTCCTCTCCTGGACATATTTATCCTTATCCTGTGGTTTAATTCAGGCTGTAAAAAATGTTTAAAGCATTGAAATGTAAGAGTATATACTTTTAAAAAGTCAATTAAGAAGCAGAGTTACTTTTAAAATTATATGTGACCGGGGCCGGCCTGGTGGCTTAGCGGTTAAGTGCGCACGCTCTGCTACTGGCAGCCTGGGTTCGGATCCCGGGTGCACACCAATGCACCGCCTCTCTGGCCATATTGAGGCCACGTCCCACATACAGCAACTAGAATGATGTGCAACTATGACATACCACTATCTACTGGGGCTTTGGGGAAAAAAAAGGAGGAGGATTGGCAATAGATGTTAGCTCAGAGCCGGTCTTCCTCAGCAAAAAGGGGAAGATTAGCATGGATGTTAGCTCAGGGCTGATCTTCCTCACAAAAAAAATAATAATAATAATATTAATAATAATAAAATAGCTTCAAAAAATAATAAAATAAAATTATATGTGACCTTACAACTTAGAATTATAGGTACTAAGTGTAGATGTTAATTACTGGCAAAATAATTATTTCAACATTCCTTACTGAAAACATGTATTTTAAGTTTTAAACAATATGATGCTATTTGGAAAGGTTAGATATTTTATAAGAACTCTTGCCAAGTTTTTTTTAACACCATGAATTAATAAGCTTCATAATTAAGGCAGCTGCTTCACACTTCTATTGTTAACCAGTGACATTACATCTGTCTTGCTCCATTGATGCCCTCCTCCTACTTATTGAAGCATTTAGCAGTTTTGGCAACAGGGATTACATGGCATGGAGTAAGTAGTCTAATTAGATATAAGTGAAAATCCTGAGGGAAAAGGACATTTAAAAAGTAATTTGAAGAATCTCTTAATGATGTTGGCACTGAAAGCCCAAGTCTAGAGTAGAAAGTGCCTGTTGTCATGGCAAACAAGGCTGGTGATTTGATATGTTCAGTGGACTTTTAGAAGGTAGCCTATTTTAAAACAGTAATAGAAATGAAAAGATTTCAAAGTTAGGGAAAATTTGTTTGAACAGATTTTTCAAAATATGCTTGCCGTAGTATTAATAGCTTTGAAAGAAGGCAAAATATGCCCCAGATATATTCTGTGTATAGAATTTTCAATAAATTTTTAAAAAGATGTGCTCAGTTGTTATGGTTCTTGTGATTAGACAGAAACGTGAGATTATATTTATATATCAAATATCCAATTTGTAAAGTTGTGAAATTCTTATTTTTCTACAAAGCCTTGGATAGTGAACAAAAGTATGAGTTTCATGTGTTAATATAAAATAGAACCATTCCAAATTTAGAAAAGTACCGAAGCAGTAAGAATTTTATGTATCAATAAATTTCCAGGTTTGGCATTTCTCTATACTGCTTTCTTTAAAAGCAGACTGATTCTTTGCTTTGCCCATATATAGAACATTTTCAGTAATATAGGGCTTTTAATGCTTGAATTTTGTCCTATTTGGGGCACAGCTACAAATTCTTTGGTAGAAAATTGCAGAAGTATCTTTCTTAAACAGGAGATTGGAAAAGTAAGCAAGAATTTCTTTTTAAAAGAGAGAAATTTAAAACAAAATAAATCAAAAAGACAAGCCAGATATGAATAGCATTGGTAGGGTACCCAGCATGTAAAATTAAAGAGTTCATTAGAGGGAAAATGAAAGGAAGGAAAGGTTAACTGAGTAACAGTGAACATCACCAACCTCATGGCCTTCCATTTCCAAATAACCTCCTGACAGTCGCAAGATCCCATCTGCTACTCTTTATCTTCCTAGTGGGGAAACCTAATGGGATATCTTCCAGGGTTCGTGAGAAGAGCTTCTCTAACCCTCAGGCTGGGGAGCTGCCTGGCATCTTTTGGAGAGGCACAGATGGCAAATGTCTTGAAAAAAAGTATCTTTCTACTTCTCTTGGTCTCTTTCCCTTGAGACCTTCCCTAGTCTCCATATTTCTTAGCTTTTTCCTAGCTTTCTGTGCTTATAAGCTTTTCTCAGCACAGAGAAAAGTGAATTGTTTTCCTGGTAAAAGGCCACAATCTCAGATATGTCTCTTGTGATTTAGTGGATTACTCTTAAGATTTTTAAGCTGATTATGTTCTGATGAGCATAAAAAGTATTTGTGATATTATATGAAATTTGTTCTACTTTTAGTTTTTGATTCTTTTTTTATTTTATTACTTTTGGCTTCCTAAACTGTCCCACAGAATAACAAGTCAATTACTAGGATTCAAAAGGTTGGTGATTAAAGAGGGTTGTTAATTAAGAAATGAGTTTAGATACAAAGGTATAGATAGCTTTAATATTTCTTCTGTTATCACCTAGTTTAACTTTCTCATTTTTCAAGAAACAAAGACCTAGTCTTGCCCAAGATGACACAATTAGTATGGAAAAATAATACAAAAACTCACCTCCCAGCAGGGAAAGGGCAGAGTTGAAATTAGAATTCATATCTCCCAGCAGCCTTTTAAATGTCTTTTCTCGTTTCTTTCTCTTTGCTGTTTTGTACTTTTCTTTTTCCTCTTACATCTTAATTTGCCCTTTTCTTTAAACTTACAAGGCAAGGTACATAAAAAGGATGCACCATTAGCCTTCTCAGCCCTAAGCTATCTGTAAAAAACACTTTTGGCTTGTCATCATTTATTAAGATTTGTTTAAGTGTTCTAGCCAATATTCAGTGCTCTTGGGAGAATACCAAAGACGTAGAAGATAGACCCATATCATACTAGAGCCCACAGAACCCATTAAAAACAAAGGAATAAGCTTGTGCTGAATATGTCTGTCTCTTCTGCTGCTTTACCTGTGCATAGGAAGTGTCTAGTCCTACTTATGGCGTTCAAGGCAAAAGAGTTGTTGACATTGTCCTCTCCAAAAGTCAGAGTTAACCAGCCTGGCCTGTGGGTGAGATTGGATCACCAAGCTCCTGCAGGTCGTATAAGAGCATTTACAAAGGGAGACTCCATTTAGACATTTTTAAATTATAAATATATTCTTGGATGGTTTCATGTAAATAAAGTCGTATTTATAAAACTCCAGGGTAGTTTGCTTTTCAGGGAACCCTATCATGAATCATTTGGCAAAGTAAATCATTATTCATTTGGTTTTGAAAATATTTTTTGTTTGTCATTGATAGTAATTTTTGGCTTAACTTGATATCATAACTATTTAAAATTGTCAATACACATACAATCACATTGGGGAAATAAAAACAAAGAAAATAATATTGAAGATTATTAGCTTGCTGGGAATAAAATCTCTTCCCTAAATTCTAACCATTTGTCACTTCATTCTACTTTGAGTAAGCAGAGCATTGTTTAGACTTTAAAAATAATTGGAAAATAAATGGAAATTTTAATATTGGATAAAAGATTTTAAAATATAATTTTCATATGCTATAAATTGGTTTCCGCTCAAAATGTTTCTAATTTGATTCCAAAAATGTTTAAGTACTCTAAACTTATTGTTAACGTCTCATTGGTCCAGCAGGTGGAGCAGTTCAGAAGTTAATGCTAGCTCCTTCCTCAGTTAATAATGGTGATCAGAAGTGTTCCATAACGTTTAGGGTTCCTGTCCTAAATATATTCTAAATACAAATAATGCCAAAACATTGTATAAACTAAAAAATATACCATCCTGCCTTTTATTCTCACAAAGCAGCTAAGTAGGTAAATAAGTGTGATCATTTCCAGTACTTAAAGCCAGCTGAATGTATTTCAGATCGTTTCTGTGTAACAGAGCAGAAGAAAAATTAAATATCCTTCCCAACCCACAGCTGGTATAAGCAGAGTCCTAGAATATTACATTATTTTGGAAACATGGAATTTTAAAAGGAAAAAATAATCATAGAAATACTTCTTGCTACTGAGGGACATACAGCCTTTTAGGTAAACTAACATGCCAGGTTTTTCCTTATAATATAGAGAAACACAATAGAATCACTATAAGCTTTTAAAAAATATTTTTAACTGTATTAACACAGTTTTGGATAAAATTTTTGTAAATTTTCTATTGTAAAGTATGTTAAAGTGTATCCTAATACGTATTTAAAAACAAGTCATTATATTTAGCCATCTCCTTGGTTGATTGAATCTTGTTTTTCAGGTAATACTACTTTTAATAAGTTTGAGAGTTTTTAATGAAAACGGTACAATTACCCTTCCTTAATTTATTTGTTACTCCTAACTATATTTCCTTATACTTAATAAATAATAGATTGTTCTCCCACTTCATTGGTTGTTATCAGACCACCACTAGTCCTCATACATATTAGCCGTTATTTAGTCTGTATAGAGATTTATACCTCCTGACCATTTTCTCCCAAGACAGTTTCTTTTCCATTAATCCTTCTGAGTAGTTCTTTTTTATAGTCCTTCTGTTTTAAAGAAAAGAGCCAATAGTCCAAGTACAGAAAGATTCCATAACTATGACTTTTGTGATATCACCACCAGAAGTACCTCACGGAGTTATTGGAAAGATTAAATTAGTTAACATAGGTGAAGCACAGACCAGCCCTTTCCTCATTTACAGTAAATGTTAGCTATTGTTATATTTAATAATAATATTTATTGAGCACATACTATGTTCCAGGCACGGAGGATATAGTAGCAAACCAGGCTGATGAAGTTCCAGTACTCATGGACCTTATATTCATAAAGTGGGGTTGGTAAACAAACAAGTAAACAAATAAGTAATATAATTTCAAGTGGATATAGGTGAGATTTTAAAAAAATAAGGCAAGAGTCTGAAGGTAACTAGAGGAGACTGTTCTTCATAGGACAGTTAAGGAAAGCTTTTCTGAGGAGATGATATTTGAACAGAGACCTGAGTGACATGAAGGAGCAACTTATGAGAAAGCCTTGGGGAAGAAATTCTAGGCAGAGCCGAATAGCAAATGCAGAGGCCATGAAGCAGGAGCTACTTGTCAGGTCCAGGGAATAGCAGGAAAGCCGGTGTGGCTAGAGTGGAATAAGCGCTGAGAGGCATGGGAGGAGGGCCTGGGTCATCTACGGCCTTGCTAAGGGGTTTGGATTTTATCCCAAGTGTCAGAGAAGCCATTGGAGGGATTTTGATCTAAAGAGTGATGTGATATTATTTATTCTGAAAAGACCACTCTAGCTCCTTGGTAGAGAAGTAATTTTTGCAGAAAGTCAGGATGAGAGAAAATGGCTTGGATAGAGTGGTCAGAAGTTGAAGTGATGAGTAGTAATTGGACTCAGGATGTTTTGACGGTCGAACCAACATAATTGATGGATTAATTCTAAGTAAACAGGAAATAAAGATGATGCCTGGGGTTTTGGCCTGAACAAGTTGGTGAGAGAAAATACCATTTATTGAGGCGAAGAAGAGCAGGTAAAGAGCAGAGTCTGTGTTTGTTTTAGGGGGGACTGCTGACAGACATATGGATGGTATTAAAATTTCCAAGTCACGAGGTTTGTTGAGATCATCTGGGCAGTGAGTATTGACAAGAGGTCTGAAGATTGAGCTCTGGGAACTCGAGTATGTTGAGGTTGGGGAGAGAAGGAGGGAAGGTGGCTCAGCAAAAAAAACTGAGAGTGAGGGACAATAAGTGAGAAGAAAAACTTTCAGGAGAGTACCCTGTCGTGGAAGCCAAGGGGAAAAAAGTATTCAAGAAGGGGATGGTGATTAACTGAGTTAGACTGTTGATGTGGCGTCAATGACAGCTGAGATTAATTATTTGGCTTGATAAGATGGCGATCCTAGATGTCTTTAATGAGTAATTTCAGTAGAGTGATAGATAAAAGCCTTATTGAAAGGACTCAAGAGAGTGAGTTTTAAGAAAGCAGAGATAGCAAATACAGCTAATTCTTACATGGAGCTGGCGAGGGCGTGGTATGCAATGAGTTTTCTTTTTCTTTTTTAATATGTTATAGTATATTTGTATGCTGATAGAAATGATCCTATAAAGAGGGGAAGAAATGATTTTGAAAGAGCAAAGTCCTTAAGAAAACAAAAGGGAAATAGAAATCATTGAAGAATTGAAGAATAAGTTGAAGAATTGGCCTTAAGTAGAAGTACTTCGAGACAATTGACCATTGTCACAGGAGAAAAAACAAGGTATTGAGGGATAGATGCAAGGAGGTTGGTATTGATAGTAGGATAATGAGAAAATTCTCTTCTGTTTGCCTTAATTTTTTTTTTTTTTGAGGAAGACTAGCCCTGAGCTAACATCCGATGCCAATCCTCCTCTTTTTGCTAAGGAAGATTGGCCCTGGGCTAACATCTGTGCCCATCTTCCTCTACTTTATATGGGACGCCGCCACAGCGTGGCTTGATAAGCAGTGCGTAGGTCCTGCCCGGGGTCTGAACCTGTGAACCCTGGGCCGCCGAAGCAGAGCATGAGAACTTAACCACTATGCTACCTGGCTGGCCCCTGCTTTAATTTTTGTATAAACTAAGAAGCAAGGTCATCAGCTGCAACTGAGGAGACGGGGAAAGACCCGTAAATATGGGCAAAGGCCATTATAGACTGAAGTGGCGGTAGTATGGTGGAATGAATATGGTGTTTGTATTTAGGAAACATGGGTTCATAACTCAGCATGGCCATTTTAACCTCTTTGTGTAAGTGGCAAGTCATTTAATCTCTCTAAGCCTCAGTTTCGTCATTCGTTAAAAACTGTGCAATCATACCTGCCCTACTTATCACAGGATTCGTGTGAAGATCTAATAAGGTAAAAGATATGTGTTTGAATATAGCTGACCTTGATCTAGATAGATTTTTTTGTTTTGTGTTATATTTCAGTTTAGATTTATTATTTGTGTTTTGCTTTTAAAACTCTCTCACTCTAGACACCTTAACATTTTTTAGGGCTTCAGAACACTTAGTCTCTCTCTGTCAGAAAGGCTGGCCTTGCTGGACTCCCTAAGGAACTTGTTATTTCATTATTAGTGGTTTGGAGGAATAAAGAAGAGTACAGAGTCGTGCTTCTTTAGGATCCCAAGTGCAGCTTTGCCCTCACCCTGGCATGTATCCTTTAGTGAGTTTTATTGCTGCTTTTCTTTTTTTTTTAAACGTATGGTAACTTCATTTGAGAGATCTTGGTATCCTTGATCGCAGTGTCATTTTCTGAGTTTTCTCTTAGGTTGCTCTACCCCTTCTCCCTTGTTCCCTCTTCCTTTCTCCTCAGGTTAATATTTCACTAGAGGTTCTGGGTTTACTGGACCACAGCAGAGTGACAAAATCTGTAAAAGCAATGATTCCCCACTGCCACATCATCCTACCTCCAAATAAAAAAGCACTATGATTCTTTCATGAGACATTTCCCTGGCTTCCAGACCAATGTCTATGCTCCTAAGAGTGCTCATCTATTTACAGTTGTTAAAAGCCACTTAGTAATTAGAAGAAATCATAAAGTAATTATGATTAGTAATAGTGATTATGGCTGGGTGATTACTCCTTCACTAAGATGCTTTGCAAATGGATTAGCACTTCTTTGAATTAGGAGTTTGGACTTGAAATCTATGGGGAAGCTGTATTAGTAAGAAAAATGTTCTTTCTATTGGGACTGAGCAGAAAGCTGTAAAACAGCCAGGAAGCCATTGGGAACCTGGCTGAGAGGAAAATCAGGCAAATCAAATTGGCCATTTTATTAGGCACATATACATCTGGAAAAATTCTCTTCATTCGATTGCAGGTAAAGCTCTGGTCAGTTTAAGCTAGTTCATTTGTAATACCAACTCTAAGTTGGGCTGTGATATTTAGTAGTTTCTCTTCCTGAATAATTAGGTGAGTATTACATTATTTAATATGATACTTGGGGGAGACCATAAAGTCTAGGTACTTGCAAAATATAGGTTTTCAAAAATCAGCATTTTTGATACACAAATAGACAAAGCATTACTTCATTTTAATTTCTAATGAGGAAGTTAATGTCCATTCTTTGTGTTATTCTGCACTTTTCTAATCCCTTCCTCTGCTGCAGTTTCTTCTTTGCCTACCTTACTGATTACATTTTCTCTTGCTTGTCCTTCATTTTGTCTTATTTGGAAGCTTATCTGTTCCATACCTATTACTATCCTGTAGATATTCTTAAACACATGTCTTCAACAGCCCAGCAAGTATTTATTTAGCACCTACTGTCTTAGGTGCAAGAGGACAGTGATAATTAAGATATGGTCCCTGCCTTCAAGAAAGGAAAAGGCCTATGTCTAAGAAGTAATTATAGTTTGATATTAACTGTTTTAAAAGTGTAAGTTGTACCAGCATGCCTAGAGCACACTGAAAGTCTTTTATTAAGAACATGGGCTTTGGAGTCACACAGACATGACTCCACCATTTTCTAAGTATATGATCTTGGGTTAGTCACTTAATCTCTCCAAGCTCCAAGTTCCTCTACAAAATAAAGGGGAAGATTAAATAATGTGTGTAAATACTCAATATATTACCTACCCTATGCTAGTCATTCATATCTGTTATTGCTAGTTTACATTGATAATAATATTTTAATATTGATAACAAGTTCTAGTAGTTGATGCATTACAATATATATAAATCATATTGACATAGGACAAATACCATTATCCTCTTCTATAAAAAAATTTTACAGGATAAATTCGGAATCCTTAGCATGCCATATGAGATTGGTCTGAATCTGGCTGCAGTATAGGTTGGAGTGAAAATAGCCTCCACCTTCAACTGCTTTTCCCATTTTGCTCCTCTGTGGAGCTTGTGCTATTCCGTATGCCAAAAATGCCTCCTTCCCCACCTCAGCCAGGACAGTTTTCACACACTAGTCAAGACCTGTCTCACTTATCTGTATGAAGCACTAACTAAATAAAAAGAAAACATCATAAAATCATTGGTTAAGGGGTAGTTTATTCAACAAATATTATTGGGTAAATTGTGTAACATTTTGGAAAAATATTCAAGTTACATTCCAGTTTCATAGCATGTACCAGAATAAAGTTCAGTCAGATTAAGGATTAAAGCCAAGAATAATGTTAAAATTTCAAAGAAGGAGAGGGAAAGAAACACAAAAAAGCATAAAGGAATTAAAGAAATTACAAAAGGAAATGAATTTGCCTACATAAAAATATAAAATACATGCATGTCTCTATATATAAAATTTTAAAAACATTAATATTTGTTATAAGTATGATAGACAAAGGGTAATATATTTTAATTTTTTAAGATTAAAAAATAGAAAAAAGATCCACTGTGACTCCAATGATAAAATGAAGAGGGCTTTAAATAACAACCTATGGAAGAATAAATTCATTTTTAACAAATATCAAAAAAATTCAACCTTCTCAGTGACCAAGGAAATAGGAATTGAAATAAAAATAGCAATCTCTTTATCCTATTAAATTATTGGAAATTCAAAAAGGATAATACTCATTGATGGTGAGAGTGCTGTGAGTTGTGACATTCCCAGACACTGCTAAATAGAGTCTTCATTGACCCAATCTTTCTGGAAACAAATTTGATAATATCTACCAAAGTTAAAAACAAAAACAAGCTTTAAAAAATTTCTGCTCCCTGGTGTTGTAATTCCTTTTCTAGGAATCTATCCTAAGGAAACAAGTGTATTGTCAAGATAGATGTACACAGATGTTCATCACAGCGTTATATATAATAGCAAAAAAAAAATGGAAAACTTTTCTAGAAAGACTAATATCTCTTTAAGAATAAATAATTTGTAATCATTTAAACAGAAACTTAAGTTTTTGAATGAGAATCAGTGGAAAAAGTGGGTTTTGATTTGTTTTCACATAACCGTATATGCATATTCTAGGATTGAGATATTTGTGCTTGCCTTGTCAGATAATAGAGGATCACTTACTAATTAACTGAGAGTGTTGAAAAGCTCTTTTAAGAAAAAGATCTAACTAGTAACTAATAATTCTTAGTAAACTGTAGTCTTCCCACTGTGAGAAAGAATAAAATGGATACTTTTATGCTGAGCCATTTTACATATAGCAGAAGCCTAAATAGGAATTTCCTCTCCAGTGATACATTTATAAGCCAAGTGTCTTTTGATTTCTCATCTCAAAGAAATGAATATTCCCCATTCTCATACTTACATGTACTCTGAAAAATTTTGTTGTTACTACCAAATAAAATACGTAGATATGGTATTTATTACAGTAGTAGTATTCACACCATCTGCATTTTATTTTAACATTACATTCTTTTAAAAAAAGACTCTACTTATTTTACAAACAATGTTTTCCAGCTGACAATCCAATAAAATATAAACACGTCTCAGAAATTTGATTATGTCAGAGAGTTAGAATTCACTTCACTTAAAAAAAAAAAAAAAAAACCTGGAAGGTAAGAGGGATTTCTAAATGTCATTCTCCTCAGATACGTAAGATTCTACACATTCTTATGTTCTGTTCATTATTTTGTATGTAATTCAGAAGAATAATGATGTTTGGCAGAAGCACAGTAATCTCAGTTTTAAAGTATTTCCATTGGCTGTGGAGAGTTCTTCCATATACACTTGCTTCAACTTATTAGATTCAGGTCCTCCATACCACCTCTATAGGTATTTTCTGTTATTTATTAAACAGTGTCAGCAAATTTGTAAGACAGATGCCAGACAGATGTCATCTTGTGCTGACAGATGAATAAGTAAATTGTCTTGCAGAACCAGTGACTGAGCTGGTGGTGTATTGCTCTGCTGGACTGAAAGCACAGACCTGGTTGTAACCTTCATCTACTTGCACCTTTTTTCTTTTTTTGAGGAAGATTGGCCCTGAGCTAACATCTGTTGCCAATCTTTCTTTTTTCTCCCCAAAGCCCCCAGTACGTAGTTATATATCCTAGTTGTAGGTCCTTCTAGTTCTATGTGGGACGCCGCCTCAGCATGGCTTGATGAGCGGTGAGTAGGTTCATGCCCAGGATCCGAACCGGGGGACCCTAGGCCGCCGAAGCGGAACACGCAAACTTAACTGGGACACCACCGGGCTGGCCCCTACTTTCACTTTTTTAATCAGTGAAAGAGGAAGAGAAGTGAGTGAGGAAAGAATCAGTAAGACATCGAAATAACCAGTGAATGCAACTAAAATCAGAGACAAAGGAAAGATGAATAAATTGCTACTTGGGACCCATACCAAAGTGATGTGGGTAATACCAGACTAGAGCTTAAAAGCAGGATTGGCTTTTTAAATTATTATTATTATGGACTAGAAATATGATGTGATGATTATTTAAAATATTTTTGTTAATAAAATTTCTAAATATATATCAAATATGGATTTCAGAATTCAAAGAACTTTAATGCTATAAAATACTTTTAGGGCTGTGCTGAAAAAGTTTTTCTCTGATCATTCCAGTTTTTCTCTGATCATTCAGAAGACCTGTAAAGATCTTTCAGAGTCCTGAAGCTATCATTATAAACATCAGTCATCATTACATTGTGGTTATATTAAAGTGCTAGAGTGCTCATTGATAAAGAGCTGATGCAGTCCTGATGAACTCCATTTTGCTATTTGCAGACCAAAAGCAATGAACAGTTTTTTCCTTTTTGGAGAAGGCAAAAGTCCACAAATACCAGTATATCAATGTGTCAGTAAAATAAAGCCAGTTGAAATTACCGGCCACAATTCCTCTGTGTAACACCTAGTTAGAAACTGATTAAACAGTCTTACTTTTCGAAACAAGTAGTTGGTTGCTACATTTGAGAATCTGGGAAAGTATATATGCCTGATATATTCTCATATTGCACTCTAGAAGTTTAATTGCGAGTTAATCAGTCCCATATGAATACCAAACTTAAGAGCTATACTTTATAACCTCTGAACATGTACTTCCTTTTCCAACATTTAAAGCACCAAAGAAATGCGAACTAAATTGAAGAATCAGGTTAATTTGGTTTACACTATGTGATTGCCTATTATTGAATAGACAGCATAGATAGATAAGCAGATAGATAGATAGATAGATAGATAGATAGATAGATAGATAGATAGATAGATAGATAGATAGATATAAAAGTATATATTCCTATAAGATGTTGTGGAGTTTGAATATGACTTTAGCTGTAAGAATGCATGTTTGCTTTCTCTTGATTCACACAGAGCAGATGGATGCTTGACTGCCTGCTAATCCACAGCTGGAATGGTTTCAGCAGTTTCCACGTTGCCAGGTTAGAGTGGCTTTTCTAGTGGACTGAGAGGGCAGCAAAAGAGGGATATCATTATTCATCAGTATCCCAGTGGGAGCACTGCCAGCAGAGATTAATTTTTTCTGTTATGCTTGTAAAACAAGCTCAGGTGGAGTCTCTAATCCTCAGGGCACGGGTGGCAGATCAAGGAAGATGCTACAAAGCTAGTTAATTTTCTGATTCTGGGGGAAACAGAAGCTCTGTTAGATGTATAAATACATGATTGCAAATTTAAGTAGCTCAAATCCAAATGGGATCTTCCCAGACATCTGGTACTGAAAATCTCTGTTTTCCTTTGTTGTATTTAAATATACCTTCTTGAAAGTTTGCCCTAGAGCCAAACTGTTGGTAACTCTAAATATGAGGAAGTAATTAATTTTATGAGTTAACAACAAAACATTTAATTTTTACAAACATGAACAAAAGCAAAAGCTTTCTGCCTAAACGGACTCAAAGTTAGATGCCTAAAGTACGCACTTAAGCATATTACCAGAAAGACGTGGCATTAGCTATCTGATTGGCAAGGTTGTATTTTTTTAATGTATATTTGGTCTTTTTTATTTTTATTCTCTCAATTTATAATTTCCATGTGACATCTGTTTCCTGTATCTTATTGTGTGATCTATCAGTATGTTCATCTTTTTGAGCAATTAATACAGGCTTCCCCGTAGTTAAGTGACTTTTTTGACAAACATAACAGATCTTATACATCCAATAACTATTGTCTTTTTAAGATTATTTATCTTTAATAGCTGTTTACTAAGTTCATTATAAAATATATTAACTTCTTCCAGGCCCATGGCACTTTCTTTTGTTTATTTTGGGTATGAAATATCGTCCATTAACAGTACCTTTTTGTTTACTTTTGAGAAAATGACAGGAAGTTATTTGAAGGCAAGTCAGAAGACTAAATTTGTTTTTGGTTGTAAAATTGGTTATGACCGCAAGATAATGTGTAGTTCCTAAAGTCATTCTGACTGCAATGCCAAAAGAGAAGTTTCCAAATGTTTTGAGTGATGAAAGCCCTAATGAAATGAACTTATAACCTCTTAAGGTATTTCTTTAGAATAGCATGACATACATATATTCTGGGATATTTATTTAAAATCAATCCCTCTTGTGACTATAGTCACACCTTACACACCTTTCTTTTGGATTCTAATCCTAAAAATCCTTAGAAATCCTAAGTTTGGGATTTTTATTCATAATGAGTCCAAATCTTGTTTTTCCAAGAGCATTTTGTAGTCCAAGAAGAGATATACATTTTAAAAAGCCCTAAGTAGAATTCAAAAGCTAACACTTCATAGATGAGGCTCCTATAAAATTCAAGATTCATGAGGGTCAGGAATGCTTTTCAGTTATGAGGAAATAGCCAGAGGACATAATATGGAGTGAGAGTAAGCAGGTTTCCGAGAGACTAGAGAACTAACTGAGGAGTCAGGAGGAAGCCTAGAGCCTTTTGTTAAATAATTTTTGAAGTAGTAATGACTGCTAATAAATTAAGTAATTGTTTCCCCAACCTGTACCAAATAAGCCAGTTCTTGTTGTCCATTACCTGTTCCACTCAGAAGAAAATATTACATCTTTAAGTACTGTGCTACCCAAATAAGAAACCCAGAAACCTGTAGTTTCTTCATTTTACACATCTACCATAACGTCTTCCAACTTGTCTTTTTCAGATAGGCTTGCAAATCATGTGATGAATTCTGTAGCAGTATTTCACTCCCCATAAGAAACTTTGTTTCAAGAGAGAAGAGAAATCATCTGTTGAACCAGTCCTTAAATTTTAAGCAATACATTTCCAAATCAAAATAGAAAATTAGAATATTTTTCAGAAATTCTAGAGATGTCTACATTTTTCTTCCTAATGAATGCAGACTTTGCTTCAAAATGGAATAGTTCATATATACATTCATTATGCAAGCTACCATTTCTGTTAGTTTCCTCTGAGAACCTGGATTTTTGCATTTCAAGTAAATGAGAAGTTCCCTTAGAATATTTAAATAGATTTTAGAAAAGAAACTTTCTACTTAGTGAATAAAAAGCAATAAAATCTAATACGTTTGGGAAAATACCCTGAGCTGTTTCTCCAGTACCAGTAGGAGCCATCTAGTCAGTGTGGCTGGCTTTCTGTTGCTCTAGGTACTATTGCACATGTCTCATCTTCTCAACTCTGTATCTCAGAGATGTGTTTGTTGATTAGACATCTAGGAGAAGAATTTTTGAAACTTAAGAGGCTTTATGTGAGCACTGACCTGTTTCACAAGTTCTACTATTTTCTGTTACGTGTGTTCTGTATAGTTTGTAATTTATTGATATTGGCAAACTATCCTGAGGAGCAACCATTAATAAAAATTAGAGTTTAGATTTATATTAATAATGATAATACTGTCCAGATAGTCTTCTGAGATACATTTGAATATATTCAAATATGCAGATTTATATACCCCATTGTATCTTGCGATTCAGATTTTTGCCAGTGGTGTCATGTCCTCCTCCTTGGAAAACTGTGTTAAGACTTACTTTCAGGTCATTGAAACAGAGATTTAGTATAACGTTTTAATACAGTCGTTTAGAGTTACTCACTTGCTTGTGAATTGGGAGCTTTGTAAAGAGCCATATTTTTATTAAGGCACAGAATTAATATCACATTTAAAACCTAGTTAATTGGAAGCTTTGTTACATCATTGCTGTAAATAAGATTAAAAAGAGGCAGTACTAGGGGCCTGCCTGGTGGCGTAGTGGTTGGGTTCGCACACTCCGCTTCAGCGGCCCGGGGTTTGTGGGTTTGGATCCCAGGTGCGGACCTACGCACCGCTTTTCAAGCCATGCTGTGGCAGGTGTCCTGTATATAAAGTAGAGGAAAATGGGCACAGATGTTAGCCCAGGACCAATCTTCCTCAGCAAAAAGAGGAAGATTGGCAACAGATGTTAGCTCAGGGCTAATCTTGCTCGCCACAAAAAAAAAAGAAAGGAGGCAGTACTAGAGAGCTAAGGATACTGTTCCCTAGAAAAAGCCACTAAAATTTAATCTACTTAAAAGAGAATCTAATATTTTACAGTAAGTGGAGAGAAGGAAGAGGATAGTTTTATTGAAGATTTTATCTTAAAAAATGAAACTAAAAGCTGTGGAGAAAAGTTCATTTCTTTTTATAGTCAATAAAATTTGAACTTATATCTTAGCTAGTTGATAACTCTTAAAGGCTGAAGCAAATTAATTTTGTTTGTGGCAATTTTTGAGGGGATACAACTTTTCTAACATAATTATGTGTATCAGGTTATAATACTTTTCACTTTGGGTTTAACTTTTAGCACACAATCATAAAGAAAATATTTTTTTCCAAAAATATACTTGACATCATCAGTTTTCCCAATAACCTATCTCAGTATTTGGATATTGAAATCATTTGCTTTTGAGCACTTATAGTATCATCATTCTTAACTATTTTTCTTCGTTAGTTGTTAATCAGCCTAACTCTGCCTGATTCTCATTTGCCAGTGGATTTGCATGTTATTGAAACAGTTTCTCTAGTATCACTTTCATTGATTTAATGAAGTGATGCATCTTTTCCAAGATGTTTAGTTTCACTTTGCAATCATTTTTTAATTTTTTTACTTTGCATTGTTGAATTGATTTTATACAATTTGTCAGAGACTGGCAAAATTGTTGACTGGTAGCTAGGGGTAGGTGATAATGTTAAATTGGGAGAAATGCTTGATGACTAATTTTTAATTGGTTGAAATGTTTAAGAATAGTTGTGTTATGACTCTTACTTTCTTGCCCAACTTTGCGGCTGTAGGGACTTTGATAATGAATACTCGGGTGACAAAGACCCCTACGTAATAGAAGGAACGTGACTTTGGTTTATTACACTACACCACCACCATCACAGTAACTGTCTTATTCTCTCTGAGCCTCTTCTTCACCGGTAAAATAGGAAATGATGATACTTATTTTTCTTCACAGAGTTGTTGTTGTTGTTACTATATAATACATTGATGAAAGCACTTGGCAAACTGTTGAGCACTATTTTAATTTGTTGTTATGCCATATTGAAGGGAAAGCAGTCTACCTTTGGAATGATTAAGAAAACAATAGGTTTTTTCTTTTTAGAAAAAGGATATATAAATTTTAAATAGAAAAATTTTTAAATATATATGTTTAGATATATAGAAGGAATTAAATAGCATTTTTTACCTAACACTAGTTCTTTTATTCTTCAATTCATTTTTAACTAGGAAAAGAAAAAGAAACTTTTTATATAAATATTTATTCAGCAGATTTTTATGAATTGTCTTCTTAATGTACAGAACTATGCTAGGCACTAAATAAAACGCCCTTTTCATTAGCAAATATCTGCCCTGACTCCCCAGAAATAGTCTGAACTCCAGATGGTAGGCAGCACCCATTTTCACTCAAAACAAAAAATACCTACAATCTACCAGGTACTGTGCCCTGTATATCTTATCTCATTTTCTTAAAATACAACAGAACCCTTTGGAAGAGGTACTACTTATCCTGTTTTATAGGGAAAACTGAGGCTCTGAAAATTTAAGAAAGTCTACAAGAGTAAGTGACAGAATCAGGATTCAACCCAGTTCTGTCTGATTCCAAAATTAGGGTACTTTCAAGTATGCCTTATTGTGTCTGTAAGTGAAATAGGAGGAAATTCTAAAGAATCCCTCTCTCCTTTCCAAAAAAAAAAAAAGAATCTTTGGGAAGTGTGGTCTATATTTCGGTTTATTGTAGTAATGTAAAAATGTGTAGAAGAGTTAGACTGAATGGCAATCTGAGGAGCGCAGCTGACCCTCTCCACAGAGAAACCCATTTAACTGCAAGAATGATATAAAAAGAAATTTTTAATGTCTCCAAAAATTGTCCTAAGGGCATACAGCAAATGGAGAAACACCTTTTCAAGAAAATCTACTGAATCTCAGTAAAAAGAGGGAAAGTCTGTGGATTTGAGCCACGACTGCTTCCGTCCCTGCCAGTTCAGGTGACAGAAGCTCTATTCTAGGCATTTGCAGTCAAGAAGATGGGACTGCCTCTCCCATCTAAGGCTATGTTTTTACCCTGGCATGGGCAGGCAACCAGAATCACTCAGCCACACACACACACACACACACACACACACACACACACACACGCACACACACACCCCAACTCTATATTGCAGAAGCTCTATTCCAGGCACTCTTGGCCAAGAGGACCAGTCTCATTTCTCCAACCCATCCCCCACTCATAGGGTGGAAGCTGTACTCCAGACTTGGCAGACCAAGAATAGGAGGCTAATCACCCCTGCCTCCACTCATTTATAGGGTGGGGGTTCCATGCTGAAAGAGCCAAACTGAGAAGACCAGGGACTACTGTCCTTATCCAGAGCCCCAGTCATAGAGCATGACTGTGACTCTAGAAGAAGTGGGCCACTAACCCCACTCAAATCTCTTTCCTGTGCAGTGGCACAGAAGTTCTGCCTAGGAGAAGAGGCAGACCTTAAGAAGAAGGAATTCCACAGCTCTGGCTAAGGGAACTGACTTTATATGGAACAAGATGTAGGGAAGTTCATGTCTAAGAATGTTAATATAATAAATTTATATAAATTATTCTTGCTCTTCTCTCTGCTTCTATAAAAAACATGAAATTATATAAAGTAGTACGTTAGTTTGTAATGTATGTAGATATAATATGTCACAATAATAGCAATAAAAAGGGAGAAGGAGGAAATAGAGCTATATAGAAATAATGTTTCTATATCTCACTAAAATTAAGTTGTACAGATCTGGAATAGATTTTGATAAGATCCGTATTTTAAACCCTAGAACAACCACTAATAAAATAATTAAAACATAGAAAGTGTACAAAATCATTAAAGGAATTAAAATTTAACACTGGAAAATATTCACTTAATGTAATAGAAGGCAGTGAAGGAGGAAGAGATGAACAAAAAAAGACATGAAACGTAAATAGAAAGATGGCAGATGTAAGCCAACCATGTCAGTAATAATATTAAATGTGAATGGATTAAACAATACAATCAAAAGGCAGAGATTGTCAAACTGGAGAAAATAACACCACCCAACTACTGCTATCTACCGGAGACATAATTTATATTCAAAGATACAGGTAGGTTAAAAGTAAAAGATTGGGAACAGATACACCATGCAAACAGTAACCATAAAAGAGCTAGACTAGACTATACTAATGTCAGTGGCTATACTAATATCAGACAAAAAAGACTTTAAAACAAAAAAAATTTAATAGAAACAAAGGAGAACGTTTGTAATAAAAGAGTCAATTCATCAGGAAGATATAACAACAAAAACATATTCACACCTAAAATCAAAGTCCCAAATACATGCAACAAAGGCTGAAAGAATTGAAGGGAGAAATAGATAATTCAATAATAATAATTGGAGACTTCAAAATTGCACTTTCGGTAATGAGTAGAGCAACTAGACAGAAGATTAACAAGAATTTAGAAGACTCGAAACTATAAACCAATTAGACCTAACAGACATCTATAGAACATTCCACTCAGCAATAACAGAATACACATTCTTCTGTGGTGTATTTGAACATTCTCCAGGGTAGACCATATGCTGGGCCATAAAACAAGCCTCAATAAATTTAAAACAATTGGAATCATAAAAAGTGTGTTCTCCAACCACAATGGAATTAAATTATAAATCAATAAGAAAAAGAAATTTGGGAAATCTACAAATGTAGAAATTAAACAACACCCTCCTAAATAACCAGTGAGTCAAAGAAGAAATCACACAGAAATTAGTAATACTTTCAGATGAATGAAAAAAAGGAAAACACAACATACCAATATTTATGGGATGCAGCTAAAGTAGTTCTTAGAGGGAAATTTATAATTATAAATGCCTATATTAAAGAAGATCTCTAATCAGTAACCTAACTTTCCAACTTAAGAAGCTGGAAAAAGAAGAGCAAGCAGAAGGAAGCATAGAGTAAAGATTAGTATTGAAATAAATGAAATAGACAATATAAAAACAGTAGAGAAAGTCAATGAAACCAAAAGTTCGTTCTTTAAAGATTAACAAAATTGACAAATCTTTAGCTAAACTAATCAAGAAAAATAGAGAAAACATTCAAGTCACTAATATCAGTAATGAAATAGAGGACCTTACTTGTGACCTCACAGAAGTAAAGAGGATTATAAGGAAATACTTTAAACAAGCGTATGCTAAAAAATTTTGTAATGTAGATTAAATAGGCAAATTCCTAAAAAGACACAAACTACCAAAATTGACTCAAAAAGAAATAGAACATCTAAATTTGATCTATAACAAGTAAAGAGATTGAATTAGCAATTTTAAAACTTCCCACTAAGAAAAGTCCAGGCTCTGGTGGCTTTATTGGTGAATTCTACCAGACATTCTAAGAGTTAATACCAACCTATAAAAATTCTTTCAAAAATATGAGAGAGAGAACACCTCACAACTCATTCTATAAGGCCAGTGTTACCTTGACACCAAAACCAGACAAGGACATCACAGAAGAGAAAACTACAGACTAACATCCTTTATGAATATAGATGCAGAAATCCTCAACAAAATATTAGCAAACTCAATCCAGCAGCACAGTAAAAGGATTATATGCTATGACCAAGTGGATCTATCCCAGGAATGCAAGGTTGATTTAACATCCGAAAGGCAGTTAATGTAATTCACATATTAATAGAATAAAGGACAAAAACCAAGATTATCTCAATAGACACAGAAAAAAATTGACAAAATCCAGCACCCTTTCATGATGAAAACACTTGATAAAATAGGAATAGAAGGAATTTCCTCAACCTACAAAGGGCATCTATGAAAAACCCGCAGCTAACATCATGCCAAATGATGAAAAACTGGATGCTTTCTCCCTAAAATCAGGAATGAGGCAAGGATGTCCACTCTCACCATTTCAATTCAAGATTGTACTGGAGACTCTAGCTGGGCAACTAGGGAACAAAAAAATATTAAAGACATCCAAATTGGAAAAGAAGATGTAAAACTATTTCCAATTGCAGATGACATGATCTTGTATTAGAAAATCCTGAGGAATTCACCAAAATACTATTTTAGAGTTAATAAAAAAGTTTAGTAAGGTTTTAGAATACAAGATCAATATACAAAAATCACTTGTATTGTTATACACTAGAAGTGAACAGTATGAAATAAAATTAAGAAAACAATTCCATTTACAATAGCATCAAAAAGAAAAAAATACTTAGGAATAAATTTAACCAAGAAAGTGCAAGACTTGTACACCAAAAACTACAAAACACTGTTGAAAGAAATTAAAGACCTAAATAAATGAAGAGGTGTCCCATGTTCATGAATCCAAAGACTTAATATTGTTAAGATGGTAATACTCTTGATATTCATCTACAGATTCAACACAATCCCTATGAAAATCCCAGCTGACTTTTTTGCAGAAATTGAGAAGCTGATACTATAATTCATATGGAAATACAAAGAACTCAGAATAGCCAAAATAGTCTTGAAAAAGAAGAGCAAAGTTGGAGGACTCACACTTCTTGATATCAAAACTTACTACAAAGCTAGTGTAATCAAAATACTGTGGTAGTGGCGAAAGGATAGACATATAGATCAATGAAATAGAATTGAGAGTCCAGAAATAAACCCTTACAGTTATGGTCAATTCATTTTATACCAGGATGCCAAGGCAGTAAAACTAAGAAAGAACAGTCTTTTCAGCAAATGCTGCTGAGATAATTGGATATATACATACAAAAGAATAAAGTTGGACCCCTTCCTCACACCATACACAAAAATTAACTCCAAATTGACCACAGCCCTAAATGTAGGAGCTGAAACTTTAATACTCTTAGAAGAAAAGATAGGTGTAAATTTTCCTCACCTTGGTTAGGGGATGAATTTTTAAATAAAAACACCAAAAGTGCAGGCAACAAAAGAAAAAAGTGGATAAATTGGACTTCTTCAAAAAAGCTCTTGTGCTGCAAATGATACCATTGAGAAAGTGAAAAGATAGCCCACTGAACTGAAAAAAGTATTTGCAAATCATATATCTGATACAGGACTTGCATCCAGAATATATCAAGAACCTTTTAATCTCAATAAGAAAAAGATAAATAGCTCAACTAAAAAATGGGCAAAGGATCCGAATAGACATTTCTCCAAAGAAGATATACAAATGGCTAATAAATACATAAAAAGATGCTCAACGTGATTAGTTATTAGGGAAATGAGAATCAAAACCATAAGGAGATAACACTTAATACCCAGTAGGGTAGTTATAATCAAAAAGACAGACAATAGCAAATGTTGGTGAGGATATGGAGAAATTGGAACCCTTATACGTTGCTAGTGGGAATGTAAAATGGTGCGGCCACTTTGGAAAACAGTTTGTTCCTCAAAATGTCAAGTAGAATTACCATGTGGCACACCAATTTCACTCCTAAGTGTATACCCAAAGGGACTGAAACTGGTTCAGACAAAAACTGGGATGTGAATGTTCATAGCAGCATTATTTGTAATAGCCAAAAAGTGGAAACAACTCAAATGTCCATTAACTAATGAATAGGTAAACAAAATGTGATATATTCATAAAATGGATAACAGTTGATTCTCACAAATTGGTCCTAGTACTCCACTGGTTCTCCCCCTCATAACTCTTTTCTTACAGAATTTTCTCAGCAGTTCTTTTGATATTGTTTCTTGTAAACCTTAAAATAACTTTTTTAACTCACAAAAAATGCACTTCTAAATATGTATAGGTCACCGTTAATCTGGGGAGAAGAGGACACTTCTTTATCTGGTTTTACCATCCTCCACAAATTACCATCTTGTTTCCTTTCTCCCATTTACTGCCAAAATAAAAAATGAGATCTCAACCTGCTCTTTCCATTTCTTTACCATCCATTCATTCCTAACTTCCTATAATCTGGATTACTATTGCTCTTTCTCTTTGATCTTTTATAGCATTTGACAACATCGGTTACTTCTTGATACTCTCTTCATCCTTAAAAATGCACTTTCACATCTTATCCAACTCTTTTTCTTATGGCTTGACATTGGCTCCTCTTCCTGTGCCTACCTCCAGTTCTTCAGACTTTTTTTCTTGGTTATCTGCTTTCCTACCTACTCACTTCCTCAGGTCACACTATCATTGTAGTTTAAAATATTACCTTTAAATAGATGAATGTTATATATAGCATAGTCACCAGTCTTGACCTCTCCTGTGAACTACAGTTCCACACTTCTGCTTGCTCAGTGGACATTCCCACTTCATTGTCCCTCTGTGACTCAAACTCAGAATGTCTCAATCTTGCTCTTCATTATACCCAGAAGACTGAGGATTCCTGGCATTGTTTTGTCTATCAGTTGTACTGGCATTCTTTCATACCCTCAAGATGAATTCCTTCGAGTAATTCATGGCTCCTCCTTTTCTCCTCCCCATTTACCAGTTCCAAGACCATTCAGTCCTTCCTTTATAATTTTTTTCTCAAGTTTCTCCCTTTTTAAAAAAAAAAATGTTCACTCTTCAGCTCCTGTCTGGGTTCTCATCACCCCATTCCTAAACAATTGTGCTAAACACTCTCCTAAGTGATCTTCCCACTTTAGTTTCTCTCCCCTCTTTAATCCACCCAGCTCATCCCTGTCAATTTATCTGTTTTAAAACACTTTTTGCGTCATTTCTCCCCTCAAAAATCTTAAAATTACGTATATAATAAAGCCTTATTTTCTTAACCTGGCTGTCAGTCTGCCTTTTTTACCTACACCTTTCATTAGATTCTTAAAGATCCGCTCCCGCTTCCCCTGATTAACCTTCTTACTCTCACCTTTAAACATGCTGCACATATGTCAGCTTCACACCTTTGCTGTGATTCCCACCTGGACGATGTGTCTAACATTCATCCATCTGTCTTAGCTCAGCTCCCTCTTAAAATATTTCCGAATTCAGACTTGGCGATTACTACTTTTTCTAAATTCATGACACTAGTGTTTCATTCGTCAGTCACTCCTGTATTATCTTTTGATATTTGTTGTATCTTGGGGTCTATTTTGATATTTCACTTTTAGATTTATTTAACTTTTTGTATACGTACTTCTTACCTCTTAGAAGAAAAATATTCAGAAGATATTAAATAGATTAGAAATGTTTTAATGCTTCCAGTTTGGGTTTTATTTTCGTTTTCGTTCTTTTGTTTGTTTTATGTTTGATGCAATCTCATAGACTATAGAAATGCAAATTGTAAAGAAAGTCATCCTAGTAAATATGTGAAGTTTTAAAGGCGGAAGCAAAGTGGTAAGAAAATGTTTAACTTTTAAAGATAGACTGCAGAGTGTGACATTTAAAGTTACACAATTACTCTATGTTGCTACTAATCTCAGTTATCCCCTTTGCGATTCAAACCTGATAGCCTCAAGATTTGTATTTCTTAAAGGGGAAATATCTAAACATTGTTAAGCTATAAGGCATTTTTATTATATCCTTGAAAACTGAGGAATTTTTTTCAAGTTTCATCAAAGAGCAATTTTTTAAGGACTTAACTGTAAATCCTGGGAAATAGAAGTTTCTGATGGAATTCTTGCCACTGAAATTATTTTAAGTACAACAGACCTGCTGGTACCCCCTATTATAAGATTCCTTAAAATCCAGCTGTCAACCAGGTGGTCATTCTTACAATGGAAAGAATAAGGTATTATTTCTTGTTCATATTTATTTTTGGCAAATGATTCTGTGATTGCCCTAATTGGTTGAAGGCCAACCATATGTCCATAAATTTAAGACATTGACACAAATCAGACACATATACTCACATAATACTTGAAAGGAAACATACATAGATCTATGAGTAATTACAATTATATCAGTCAGTATTTACATTTTTGCTATCTGCATATAATAAAATTATTTTGATACTTTATTTTAGTGAAGCAAATTGTGTGCATATTGGAAAAAACATTTTATTATTGCTTAATTAACTAGATCTTAGTTTTATCGTTTTCCAGAAGATGTTTTATAACCAAGGGCTCTTTTTTTCCTTTTTCTCTTTAACTTGGAATGTTATTAAGTTCATTCCTAGTATACCTTTCACTGAATTTTGAAGTCATTATAAGTTCCATGTAAGTCTAGTTTATAGCAGCCTTTATTTTGGAGATATACTTTATTCAGTATAGTAGTATATGATGCATTCAGTTTGAATAGATAATTTTAATAAAAGTACAAATCATAAGTGTTAGAAACAATACTAATTATATATACTACTTGATTTAAAAAACAAGTTATATCACACTTAGTTTTTTAGTAGATTAATGATTGAAGAAAAGGTAATATGAAGTAGTAAAGATAAAAATATGAGGCATATTTTCTTATCCCTTAATATATCTGAACCTGGCTTGGTAAATGCCAGATTATTTTTCGAATATTATTATAAAATATATAACATACAATTAATTTAATACTTCAGAAGGGCACGGAAATTAAACAGGGTTCCTATTAGGGAAATTTACTGAAATGCTTTTTCTACAGCTTCAGTGGCCAAAAGACAGCACTGGAATGTGAGAAACTAATTTTGGTTTGTTTTAACGCCTCAGAATGTTACAAATTAATCAAGTGCTACTTAAAGTCTAGAACTCATTAACTTTATAAGTTTTACTTTTCCCATGACAGAGATTAAGTTATAGCATAAAGTTTCTTTAGTCCCTCACATTGATCAGGTTGCCGTCCCCGAAACTATAGAAGTGCCCTCTCATCTGCTACTTGGCGAGTTCAGCGTAGGCAGTGAGGTGTGCAGCAACTTAAATGTACTGGTTTAGTGTAATGCTTGCACGAGAGCAAGTATGAACCCATTCTGGCTGTTTCTTACCTTGGTAATTTGCTTAGGTAAAGTACTCTTATAGTTACTGCACCTGTTCTTGGGAGAACAAGCAAGTAAGTTAGTGATACGATGGTGTGAATAAACCATTTTGTAAGAGTGTGTATCCCCAGTAAACTAAAATCAGTATAAATATGCAAGCAAAATGTAGTAGCATACATACATGTGTATTTTTTTTTTTTACCTTATGTGAAGCAGCTGAGTTTGTAGCGTTTGTAAGACAGATTGAGATTTGTAATGAAAAGGGAAACAAAATGAAAACTATTGAGTGAACAGCAGGGCCCATTTGGTGTGATTATGGAAGATGTTTCTTTATTCTGTTTTTTCTTTTGCAATCTAAAAACAGTAGCAGGGGGTTGCAAGTGGAGTTCATCATAGGTTGTCAATCACTGTCATTTAACATTTGCAGGGGAAGATGTCTTTATTCAAGGACAGCTGGGCAAATCAGAGACATAGATTTGCAGTTAGTAGCCTGTCCAGCCTACACTAAATAAACAAGGACAGGGCAGACAAACCAGCCTCTCACATAAAAATATAATGGACTCCACTGACCTTGCTGCCCTCCATTCTGCTTCAATCCCCGTTGCATAAAAGCTTCACTGCCCACTTTCAATTTCCTTTAATTACCTACATGATGTAGATAAGAAAATGAACCTCACTTAGAGTCAGTGATCACACACAGGAAATTAACTAGACAAGTTGTTTAAAATTAGAGGAGTAATTTGGAAGTAAATAGAGTGTCCTACTGAGGAAGAAGTGGCTAGAAAGGGTTTCTGTTTGCGTGTTTGTTTTTAAGCGAGGATTTTGGTTATTTTACTAGCTCTCTCTGCTGATCCTGGCATTGCTGCTTTTCTAATTAATCTAAACTAAGTAAAAAAATCTCCTTTGTAAGTATTTTGAAACGTCCAGAACAAAATACTTGAAGGAGGTAGCTAAGAAAAGTGGTGAAGCAAACATGCGACATTCTAAAGAGCTTAGAAAAATGGTGAACTGGAATTCCAGGAATAAATGATCATGGTTTTCACACGAGGGTCTGGCAGAGCAACTGAGGATCAAATAGCAGTTGTCTTCATTCAGTCTTCATTGTAAATTGCTTCTCAAGTCTGTAATCAAACCAAAAAGAAAAATTAAAAATGCCAGTAATATTTTTACTTATTCTAATTGATCTAAAATCAGTATTTTCTGTTTCATTCTTGTGGTTCATAGCACTTGAGTTTTAATTAGAAAATACTGTAGATTTCAGAGTAATATAGCAATCTATAATGCTTTTTCTTCAGAAAAGTTGCACCAGGTGTGTAATATAAACGATTCATTCTTTTTCACTGTCCACAGTATTTTGAGTTAGTTCACTGAGGTACACCAGAAAGAGCATATTTCCTTATCACACGCTGATGTGCTTTTGTGAACATTTAATTAATATGAATTTAAAAGAAACCTAATTGGAGATTGGAGACTAAAGCCTGCAGTATCAGATCTGTAGTTCAAGAGGATACAATTCCTCAATATTTTATCTTTAATTTGACTGTCTCTTGTATTATAAGAACAATGTCTTTAAAGAACCAATATTTTCTGTAGCACAATTACATAAAAACTGTATGATTACTTGGATAAAATGAATGTGCAACTACTAGTAAAGCATTAGTAAAAAAAAATTTTTGTTTCTTTGAATAATATTTAAGAATCATAATATTTTAAAAAGTGAGTTAATTAAATGTCATTTTAGGTAGTGAAGTATATTTACATAGTTGTAAACAAAGGTTTATAACTGAAAACTGTAGAATAAAACTCAAATAATTGAATCTTAAACCTCATTTGACGTCCTGTGTGGTGTCAGATGTGGGGATTATTATTATAATAATAAAGCCTAACATTTATACCAAGTTGGACAGTTTTTAAGTGTTTCATAATTGCTACCACTTTGAATCCTCACACCAAATCCCAATTTAAGATAAAAACTTTGGGACTTAGGGAGGTTCAGTTACTCTCAGAAGGTTGCATAGCTTGTAAATGGCAAAGCTGAAAATCCACCTGTTGTATCAATTCCCAGGTCCAGTGTTCCCTCTCCCAGCTCACACCATGCCGTACCACCCTCGTGATCTGTAACATTTCTAAAGGGGCGAATTACTTACTACATTGTTTGGATTCCCCTTTAATTCAAACACTGGAAGCAGAAAAGGAGGGCTCCTTGAAGGAAGTAATAGCTTATGCTGAGACCTCAATTAATTATGGAAAATTTTTAACTGCAGAAACTATTATTGATTTGATATTTTATAAACTTCTATAAATCAAATATCAACTCCTTTGAAGATCTCAAAAACTTATGTTAAATTTAATAATGAAAAAGACATTACTTATCAAAAGCATATGTTAAATAATAAAATCTATATAGGCATTCTAAAAGAGTATGTTCCTGTAATGAGTCAGTGTTTCTTTTTTTCAATTCAAGTTCGAACCTTAACCTATCATTCTTCTCTCTAAAAAAATAGTTTTTTTACTCTCTTTCAGCTCAGTCAATAACCTCCTCAAAGGTACCCTCTCTGCCCCTCTGTTATTATTTGTACCTCTCCCTCCTTGTACTTGCCCAGTTGTCATTTTACATTTATTTGTGATCAATTTTGATTAAGGTCTGGCTCCCCTCACTTGACTATAAAGCTCCATGAGAGTAGGGGGTGATGTCTCTGTTTTTGTTCGCCATTATAGACCCAACAATAATATATGTGAAATAAATATTTGGAAAACAAATGACTCAGCACACTCAGACCTTTTCCATTGTGGTTATTAAAATACCTTAAATTTTTAAATTAAAATTAAATTTTTAATTAAAATGTGTAGTTTTTGGCAAAAAAATTGAGGAACCCTTAGTTCGCTTCATGCACTGAGAAAGATCGCTTCATGCGCAGAGAAAAGGCATCACTGAATTAAAAATTTTAGTAAGATCACTGTCTTTGGGTAATCTACGTTAAAGATCTGATGACCCCCTTTTTAGACATAGAAGGATGTCTCTACTGCAGAGCATTTTTTCCAACCTAAAATGTACTCAGCTGTGAGCAGACTCATCTGATACTGATGCTGCTGGCAGTGAGCAAATTCACAATCCTAGTGAAGCAGGGGATTAAAGCAATAAATCGGGTAATTCAAGCAGAATTGGCAGGGTTTGGAGAACAGTGGAGTCACGTCTTACATGGACTTTAGATTCTAAAACAAGCAAATACAACAAAATGCACTAATGATCGAATTTACTTGAAAATAACCCCGAGTACAATAAGCATGATTGTGGGTAGTCAGCAGTCTTCAGATATGCTGCTTCCCAGTGAATTCAACACCACTAGTTTTCCTCCAGCATTGGAGCAGCTCTTTGCTTTAGCACCAAATGAAGTAGTTGGCTTGCATTTACAAGTCACATTTTATGAAAAGTGTGCATCTTTGGATACTAGAATCACACATCACAGAAAAATGTTTATACTTTCAGACATATTGGGAACTAAGATTGGGAAATGCCCAGTTTATATTGTTGCCTCCCAATCTCTCTCTGTCTCTCTCTCTCAGTGTGGGGAAGGGTTGTATAATGCATATAATCAAATTTGAACAAGATTGTACTGAGAGAAGTGGATTACTTAGATAATACTATTAATTAGTGCTTTCAGCCAAATTCTTTCCAGATATTTTTTTATTTTAATTGAACTTTTCATATAATTTGTAAGTGTAATCCTATTTCCTACATATCCAAAACCTGTAGAGCCAGTTAAGTTTGCAGTATTAAAATAGCTATGTGATTTTCTTCTGGTAAAAGATGAGAAGTTATATTTTATGAACAGTAGAAAGAAATCTAAATATGAATAAATTTTGAGACTATGAAACAGATTTAATGCTGACTTCTTCTGCCTTCACCTCCACCCAGCTCTCTGGATTATTGGCCTCTCTTTGAGTGTATTTTGCATGCTTGACAGAAAGCTTCTGCTCACTGAGTGTTCCTAACTTCTCTGCTATTAATAGCGTTGTCATTCTCCGCATCCCTGAGGCTTAAACCTTAGACCTCTCCTTATCTGTCTTTATGGATCTGCTCATACTGTTTTCTCTGCCTGGAATGCAGGGAATCTCTCTCCCTCTCTCGTCCTCTACAAATTGTTCTAAGCCTAGAACAAACACTGTTTCTTTTGGGAAACTTTCAAACACATCCAATTCCCCCCAGAACTCTTCTATGAATAACACTATTTTATTCTACACTTAAAATAATTATTTATATAAATCATTTTCCCCCCAATATCATTTGAGTTTCCTTGAAGGAAAAGATCATGTTTTAGATTTCTGAACCATCTTCTTCATTATCTGCTGTTTCATTTTTCTTGAGCCATTTGGCAAGTCTGGGATAGGTGGACAGTTGCTGATAGGAATTTAGATGGAGCCCAGATAATAGGTTGAGATGGGTCAGTCATTAGGTGACAATGCTTCAGTCCTGAAATTAACCTGAAATCAAAAATAATAGCACTATCATATAGAACTGGGCCTTCATCTTTGGTAGATGACTTCAGAGAGAACAGAAAAGAGCTGAAATGACATAGGAAAAGAAAATAAGGTGACACATGGGGCAAAACTTTTTTAACAGCAATGTGTCAGCATATACTTCTTGCATAAATCAGTCCAAACGGGTGAAGACAGTGTTCAAAATAGCGTAGAATAGCTGTGATATTTCTTACTATTGCAAAACAAAATAAGACAATAGACATAATTTGAAAATATTTATCCAGTTCAGTTAAACAGAATGTTTCAAATATTCATTTAAGATATTGTTTTCAGCATACTATATTAAATCAATTGAAATTATTTTGGGGCAACATTTTTTAGTCTTTTGGACTCACGTTTTTCCCTCCTGCTATAGGGCCTTTGCATATACTGTTCCTAGAACACACTTCACTTTTCTTTCCATCTGGTTATTATCTGCTCATCCTCTATCTTAGCTTCTCTGCCTTTTCCTTCAGGGAGCCTTTATGACTTTTCTAACTTGGTCCAATTTCTTTGCTAAACTCTCTCATGCTTCCACGTATTTCTTCTTCATAGCACTTGTTACCATATCAAGTTTGCATTTATTTATGTGATTGATTGAATAATGTCTGTCTCCCTCATAAGCTAGATATTCAACAAATATTTGTTTAAATGAATTTATTCCATTCAATTTTTGAAATAGGAATTTGCCTATTAATAGAATCTGAATTTTTATCATAAGGATATAACTCTATCATCATTGCCCTTTTTTTTTTAAGTACTCTTGTAGTATATTCTTAGTATACAGTAAAAGCTCAGGTTTCTGAAACTGTTGATCAAGTAAGAAAAGGTGAAGACATATTATACATAGATAGTAGAATATTCTAATTGTTTCATATTACTGAATTTGAATTCCAAATAAAATCTTAAGGGGTTCCATCATACAGTCTTATTTCATAGGCAAGAATCTTATGCCTATCAAATGCAAATCAGAGTCTCTTGTACCCCTTTCTGAGTTTAACTCCCATCCCTCCCAATCTGACCCCTTCCTCAGACAACCACCAATCTGCTTCCTGCCACTGTAGATTAGTTTGCCTTTTCTAGAGTATTATATAAACGAAATCCTAGAGTGTATACTCTTTTTTTTGGTCTGGCTTATTTCACTCAGTATAATTATTTTGAGATTCATCCATGTTATGGTGAGTATCAGTAATTCATTCTTTTTATTGCTGAGTAGAATTCTATTGTGTGGGTATAACATAATTTGTTTGTCGCTTCGCTTGTTCATGGACATTTAGGTTTTTTCCAGTTTACTTTGTAAGTCTGTGTGGGTGGACATATGCTTTCTTTTCTCTTGGGTAAATTCTAGGAATAGAATGGCTGTATCACATGGTAGTTGTATTTTTAATTTTTGAGAAAATGTGAAATTGTTTTCCAAAGTGATTGTAACATTTTACATTCCCATGAGCTGTGTATGAAAGTTCCAATTTTTCTACATCTTTGCCAATACTTGATATGTTAGTCTTTTAAATTTTGGCCATTCTAAGTTTTATTTTCCTAATAACTAATGATATTGCACATCTTTATATAAAGTATCTGTTAAAATCTTTGCCCATTTTTTACTGGGCTGTTTTCCTACTTTGAGTTTTGAGAGTTTATATATTCTGGATATAAGTCCTATTCGGTCTGTGGCTTATATTTTCATTCTCTTAATGTCTTTTTAAGAACAGAAGTTTTTTATTTTGATGAAGCTCAATTGATCAATTTTTTCTTTTATAGACTGCACTTTAAGTTATCCTATCAAAAGAATTTTTGTATACAGTGCAAGGTAGGGATTGAAGTGTTCTTTTTGTTTTTTACATGTAGATATCCAGTTATTCATTTCTTGAAAAGGCTATTCTTCCTCCACTAATTTGCCTTTGAGCCTTTGTCACAAATTGGTTGTCTATATATGTATAGATTTATTTCTGGACTCTGTATTCTATTCCAATACAACACTTTTTTGATTAGTGCAGCTTTATATTAAGTCTTGAAATCAGGTAGTTCTAGCTCTTCAACTTTGATCTTTTTTAGACTTCTTTCAGCTATTCTAGCTACTTTGCATTTCCATATGATCTTTAGAATCAACTTGTCAATTTTTACCGAAGAGAAAAAAAGTCTGTTGTGGTTTTGATTGAGATTGTATTAAATCTATAAGTTACTCTCTCTCCATTTAGTTAGGTTTTTCTCAACAAATTAACTCAATTCTTGTTTGTCTGAGAAAGTCTTTATTTCTCTTTCGCTTTTGAAGTGTAATTTTACTGCGTACAGAATGCTAGGTTGGTTGCAACCTACATTTCTTGTCCACACTGATCCTTCGACAATTCGTCAATTTCATCTCTGTTTTCTGATTTCAGCAGTGGTTCCCTCTACTCTGTTAGCGATGACTCCCTGTGTTTGCCTCTCTCCAATCTCAGGGGCAGCAGTTTGCCCTGTGTCTTCCCCTCTCTTATGGATCCAAAAAGAGTTGTTGATCTTTCAATCTGTTCCGTTGTTTACTTGTTGTTATGACCAAATGTTGGCTTTTAAGCTCCTCCTCACGTGTGGAACCGGAAACCCTCAATTTTGAATAATTTTATTTTCATCTAATTTATTACAATAAATTTTAAGTTAATGATCCTGCTCTTTGTCCTTTTCTTGCCTTACCAATCGTATCCTCACCCCTTTTCCCTCAGCCTTGCCTTATTTCTTCCACTCATCCTGTAGATCTTAACCTAAATAACGCGTTTTCCAAGAAGCTTTCCCTGACCCTCTAAAACAAGTAGAACCCCAAGCTGAGAGTTCCTCAGCACCCTGTACTTACCATATCGTAACATTCATTACACTTTGTAGAACTTGCTTGTCCCTGATGAACTCTCAGTTTCTGGTTCACTGCTGTGGCCCCAGAGTCAGGCAGAATGTGTGATGCCCAGTAGGTCTTCTGTTATTTTTGTTGACTGTATAAATCAGAAGAGCTTTTGTGAATTTCAGATATATTGTACATTACTAGCTTTTGCTTACATATTAATAATAGTATTGAACAAAGCAGAATTCTAAGAGGCATGGTTGGTTATCTTTTGTTTCTTCTGAACCATGTTTTAAATGTCAATAGTTAAAGCTAAGAAGTACATTAAATTATTATACTTTTGATCCAGCACATTAGTATATATACGTGGTTTTTTTTTTTTTCAGGATGCAGAAGAATACACAGATTTGCCAGTAAGGCACAATGAAGATCATATGAATAGTGAACTGGCAAAATGTCTTCCCCTGGAGTCGAATCCTCATTCATTTGACAGCCCTCACACCAAAGCACATCTCCTACTCCAGGCCCATCTCAGCCGAACCATGCTGCCCTGCCCAGATTATGACACCGATACCAAAACAGTCTTGGACCAAGCGCTCAGAGTATGTCAGGTATGAAAGTTGTTTCTAATACTTATATGTTCTCCCATCATTTCTAGTTGTTTTTTTTTTATTTAGGATAAAATATACTTGCATTTCAAAACTTATATTGTAGCACTGTTGAGAAAACTTGATGACTCAAAGCAAGAATTTTCAAAGGAAAAGCAAATATAAATACAGTAAGATGGCGATTTCAGTCATCCATTTGATCAAAATTTATTGAAAGTAGATGAAGTACAGATACTTTTCTAAGCACTGAGCATATGGCAGTGAACAAGACAGAAGACTACCTGCTGTTATGGACTTTCACCCAAGATGGAGAAGACAGACAATTAAAAATATAAGTCAAGAGGTGATAACTGCTATTTAAAAGAAATAATAAAGTATAGTAAAGGAAGTATAAAGAAAGGTGGAGGGTGCCGTTTTGCACTATTTTTCCACGTGGTATTCGGGGACTATCTTGCTTATAAGGTGACATTTAAGAAAGAATTAAAGGAAGAGAGTGAGCGTGGGATTATCTGGAGGAGTGTACTCCAAAAACTAAGACAACCTAATGCCAAGACCCTCATGTAGGAACTTAGTTGGTATTTTCGAAGAAAATCAAGAAGGCCATTGTGAAAAAGGTGAGAAGGGGTGATTAGGAGTGAAGTCAGAGAGGGGTGGGTGTGGCGATTTTAGAGAAAATGTGGTCAGGTCATGTAGGGAGTTTGTAAACCATGGTAAGGATTTTGGATTTTACTCTGAATGTGAGGGAAGCAACTAGAACAGTGGTTCACTCAAGGTTATGTTGGTTATATCTATGAATATTTACCACATCAATTAAAACTGAGAAATTCTCCAATAGTTTTTACTTCTTTTAAAAATAACGATAATAAACCCATTATATGTTAATATAAATAAGATGATTTTTCAGGAAAAATAACTATTCTTCACAACAACAAAAAATTATCAGAAGTGTAGCATTGTTTTACATTTTTGCAAATATGTTTAATGTCTAGCTTAATAGAAGTCAGCTAGATTCATATATCTCCTTTTGCAATCAGTCTGTTACAATATGATATTTTAGTTGAAGTATATGAAGAAAATCCAGCCTTGTGGAAATTTGTAGTTTGAAAAGGAGAGTATTTTTATAGCCTTTTCAGATAATTGTGGATATTCTTCTTTGATACTACACAAAAACTTGACATCTGGTGTTTCTCGAAGGTTAGTTGCAATGTGGAATCTGAAACTTTTCATACCTTGAATGCTTTAGGGCTAGGCAAGAAATGATGGTGGCTGACCCCCTTTGGTATGGGTGAGATTGGTGAGAATTGGTTGGATTCTGCGTATTTTTTTAAGTAGAACAGAATCTGCTAATGGATTGGGCAAAGGCTTTTAGGAAAAGTGAGGAGCCAAGGATGATTCCAAGGCTTTTCTTCAGATCAACTGGACGAATGGGGCTGCCATTTACTGGGAGATGATTGTGAGAGGAGCAGGATAGGGGAAGAACACCTAAGGGATTGAGATTGAGAGATTTTGATTTTCTACATTATACCTTTTTTGGACATTTCTGTAATAAAAAACAATTTTTAAAATTTTCGAAAGACTTAAGGTGTTTTTAAAGATAGAGTAAATGAGTCTGTGAAGACATGTGTACAAGGATGTCCATTATGGCATTGTTTGCAAAATTAAAGACTTGGAAATAACCTAAGTATCTTTCAGGTTATAGACCATGGCAAAATATTGCAATTCCATTTATGAATTCTACATCTGTCTAGAATATCTATATCAATATGTTAAAATATACCTAGAGAGAAGATCTAGGATAGTGTCCACCAAAAGATTAATGGAAGCCGCCTCTGTGTAGCAGGATTTTAGGTGATTTTTAATTTCTCCTTTATGCTTTTCTAAAATGTATGAATGTTTTTAAATGAGCTTCCAACGTTTTTATTATCAAAAGAAAACTAATTTGATTATTTAAAAGAATAAGGATGTTTTGTAAAATAGAGTAAGCATAAACTATCAGGAATTAGAAGGGAAGTAAGGCTATAATAAACACATAAATTTTTTTGACACCCTTTTGTAACTAACACATGGTTTACCTCTCTAGAAAGATGATTTGCCACTCTTTGTTAGTCACACTTTATAAACAAAGGTTAAAGTTCCTAAAGTTTTAACTGTGGCCCTGAATGCTCATTTGTGTTTCCTGTAACTGTTTTTTTTACCCCTCAAACACTGACCTGTTAATGAACCCAGGGGTCAGAAAGGGTTGAAGAAAAGTTGCAGGAGGAATTAAATTTTTGTACTTACTTATTTATAGATGTACATATGTACATCATATGTAAAAATTATAATGTATGATCAACTCATTGATACTTTCTTTTTTTACCACTAAGTCAATAGTGATTCAAAAGCTGTATAATAATAGAAATTAACAATTTCCAGAGGAGTCTGTTTCTAAATTTGCTATAAGGGTAAAGGATTCAGTCAGGTACTTTAGCCCCTATTAGATATTTTTATATACAGTTTCTTGGGATATTTATATTTCTTGACTATTTTTTGATCCTTCTAAATATCATCTAAAGAGAAATAGTTTTCTCTTTAATTATAAAAGTAATACACTTCATTGTAGAAAATTTGGAGAAACAACATATTAAAATTAAAGTCATTTAGAGTAATTGTATCTTCACCCCCATGAATATGAGGCTCTTTTCTTTTTGTTAATGAATTTAAAAATTTATTTTTAATTAAAAATTTTTTTTTATTTTTTCCTTTTGAAATAAATTCAGACATAAAAAGTTTGTAAAAATAGTACAAGGGGCCAGCCCGGTTGCATAGTGGTTAAGTTTGTGCACTCCACTTCAGCAGCCTGGGACTGCGGGTTCGGATCCTGGGCCCGGACTTATGCACCGCTCATCAAGCCATGCTATGGCAGCATCCCATATATAAAGTAGAGGAAGATTGGCGCAGATGTTAGCTCAGCAAGTCTTCCTCAAGCAAAAAGAGGAGGACTGGCAACAGATGTTAGCTCAGGGCCAATCTTCATCACCAAAAAAAAAAAAAGTACAACATAATTTCCGTATATCCTTCACCCAACTTCCCCTAATGTTAACATTTTACCTCAGTACTGATCTAATCCTAATAACTAATGTACAGACCTCATTCAAATTTTGTCAGTTTGAATTTTATTCCACTAGTGCCCTTTCGCTGGACCAGGATCCAGAGAAAATAATAAAATTGCATTTAGTTGTCATATCTTCTTAGTCTCCTTGTCTTTCATGACCTTGGCGCTTTTGAGGAGTACTGGCCAGTTATTTTATAGAGTTGTCCCTCAGCTTGGGGTTTGCCTCGTGTTTCCTCATAATTACATCGACGTTATATATAATTGGCAAGAATACCACAGAAGTGATGTTTTGTCCTCTGGGTGTATCATATCAGGAGGCTTGTGACATGGATGTGTCTCTTTACTGGTGATGTTAACTTTGTACACTTGAGGTGGTGTCTTCCAGGCTTCTGCACTGTAAAGTTACTTTTTTTCCTTTTCTGATTAATAGGTATCTTGTAGAAAGATACTTTGAGATTTGAGTACCCTGTTTCTCATCATACTTTCCTACATTATTTTCAGCATACACTGGTGATTTTTGTATGAAACAATTACTATTATTGTGATTTTCTATTTCTGTTATTCCTGGAATTCTACTGTAAAGAACTTTCCTTCCCTTCTCCTTCACTGATTTATTTACTTTATTCACTTATTCATTTCTGTAAGTATAGACTCATTAAGTGTTTGTTTTATTCTAGTGGGTAAAATCCATTGCTCTCATTATTTTTATTTTGCTGCTCAGATTGTCTCCCAGTCAATCACTGGGGCCTCTCACGCTGGCTCTGGTAGCCGTTTGACATGCCCCATCATTTTTTGAACACCCTGCATTCTGGCATCTAGTACTTTCCCGTGCCCCAGCCCTGGAATCAGCCATTTTTCTAAAGCACCCTGGTTCCTTTTATTAGAGAGTGGTTTTAGAGACTAGAATCTGGGTGCTTGTTGACTACGTCGCTACCTGGGTGTCTTTGCCTCCAGGCCCTCTCTATGGACAAAGCTAGGAAATATAAGTATGTATATACAGACATCTATATCTATTTCTGTATCTACTTATCTGTGTATGTATTTATATATGTGTGTGTTTGAGTGTGTGAAAAACATTTGTATCCATAAAACCATGAGTCTATTCTAATACCTCCAATTCCAGTCCAACACCAAAGGGTTCATTTTAGTCTTCCCCCTTTCTTATTTATAACTCCTTTCTCCACCTGTGAGAAACCTGGCTCTCATTAATCAAAATACATTTACTTATTTCCTCAATTATGTTCAAACATAATTTCCAATAGCTGCACTATATTCCTTCATATGAAGATCATAATTTATTTAATGAGTCCCTTGTTATCAAACATTGTGTAATTTTCCTTTATTATAAATTATAAGCATTAGTTATGATCATCTTAAATGTTGACTTGGCTTTTCAGAAGCCACCTGGTAATAAACTTAGTTGTAAATATATGGCAAACAGTTTTATATCCTAAATCCTCTCATTCCTGCAGTTTCTTTTAAAGATTATAATAATAGTAAACAAGACAGAAAGAGGAAAGAATATTAGAGTTGCCAATGAAAAATTTGAAGAGAAAAATCAAGAGTTGGTCAAATTTTCCATGCCTGATTGACAATTTTGATTATTGTACCCTATTTTGCCCATTTGATACGTGGATACTGTTGGCCTTAGAAAGCATTGGTTCAAGCAGTTTTCCAAGCTGCAGCCCTCCTGGCTGATTGAAAACTATACTACTGTCCTCATGGGACATCAGCATGACCTTGGGTCTGTGTATGGGACTCAGTGCCACCAGGTCTTACTATAAATTCAGCTCTGCTCCTGTTTTAGTGTAAGGCCTTAGGCAAGACACTTAACCCCTGGTGTCTGAGTAAAAATAACACCTTATGGGAGTGGGGCATTAGTTAATGTTTATAAAGTAAACAACAATTTGAGGACTCAAGGAAATAAGTCTATCTTAGTATTCTCATTCTTAGCTGGTTCTTTTATTTCCTTGCTTTATCATAATCATTCAACTCTAAGGTTTTTTTTATTCTCTTTATTTTATGGAAACATACCTTTTATATAAGCTATCATTTAGATTATGAAAACTCTGTAGTCTTGACTCTCCATGTCCTGGGAATCTTTCACAAAAGAAAAACATACTTGTAGTAGTAGTATTCCCCCTGGCTTTAAGTCAGAGTGTACGGTACAGCCTGCCTTCCCTTCTTGTACCCATTTGAAATTATATTTGTGTCATTTTTTGTTGAGATTTTTTGTCATGATTCTTTTTGATATTTTACTGTTAGTAGCATTTCCATTTCCATCATAGTCAACAAAAATAAAAGTAAAAATTACTGTGATATCTCAATTCTTAAAATCTGCTTAAAATGTTCTAATTTGTAAATTGAGTAATTACAGAATTGATTATTCTTGCCATTCACCTTTAAAATCCTCTTCTTGATCATGTTAACTATAAAATATATTTGTAAAATGTAGTAAACAATATGACATACTTTCTGTGTTGGAGGTACCAAAGGAAAACTTTGTCAGCTTTTATGGGAAAATTACAAATAAGAAGTATCAAAAATTAAAGTGACTTGCTTAAATTTTCTGAATTTGATGGCAAAGCCAGAACTGGTGATAAATGTCTAGTGTTTTGATTAGCTCTCTGCTGTTTTCATCAAGAGACAGGGAAATTGATGTTCAGAGAAGTTAAATAACTTTGTTTAAAGGTGATTTGTTGAGGCAGTCCATGCTGAAACCAAATGGAGATACCAGGACTTTAAATCCTGCTCTAATATCTAATCTTTTCTAAGAAGTGCCACAAGTCTTTACATGATTTTAATGTAAAATGTAAATGTAATGTAAATGTTATTTTTCATTTAAATGAAAAATATCTAAATACACTACAAAGCCAAATAGCATAAGACTACAGGTCTATATCTTAGTCACTCCCACTACCTCCTATATGGTATTGAGAGCAAAACTTCCCAGTAACTGAATGCTTTAAGTTGTTTAATGGAAAAAGGGAAAGCATGGCTTGAGGAGCTGACTCAGTGAGCTGAGAACCAGAGGGCTGTGTGCTTCAAAGTGTAATTGTGCTGTCAGTTTGCTGGGTTAATTTGGGAAAGTTTCTTTCAGATGTAGTAGAGGCCAGATTTACCCTTCAGCTAGTGCTATCTAGCCTGCAACCTAAGTTTAATAGATCAAAACATTTGTGTACATTTTAAGATTTACTATTTTAAAAGACTTGAGCAGCAATGCCTTTAAAGACTACAAGATAATGCTGTTATCTCATGAAAGGAGAAAACACACACACGCACATACGAATAAGACAGTATAGATTGATTAGAAAGATCTCTGGAGACCTCTTCTTCTAAATGTAAGTTGGAATTAATGTATGTTAAATACCAAATTCTACTGGAATATTTAGAGAATTGCACACCATCTCTGCACCCCACACCAAAAAATCACTATTTAATGATGGCCCATAAGGCAAACCATCATTAACAGTGGTGGTGGTGAACATTTATTGAGGACTTTCTCTGTACCAGGCCTTCTTCTACTTGGTTTGCTTTGCATTGACTCATTTGTTATGATAGTCCAATGAAGTAGTACAATTATTATCCTCGTTTTACACATGAATACTAACTCTCCCAAGATCACATCAGAAAGAAAAATAGCTTTCAGCATAAGTTGGATATATAATAAAAGTGTTTCTCATGGGGTTCCGTTTGTCCTATAAAGATGGATTTAAAAATTGTACTCATAGTCTAGTCAGAATTTGTTTTAAAATGTAAGACCTTCACAGGAATTTCCATTTTTTTTAAATCAAGTATTCCCATGAGACCATGAATAATATTTTTTAATTATAGTCATGCACTGCATAACCACGTTTTGGTCGATGATGGACCGCATATACGACGGTGGTCCCATAAGATTAGTACCATATAGCCTAGGTGTGTAGTAGGCAATACTATCTAGGTTTGTATAAGTACTCTCTATGATATTCGTATGACAAATACACCTAACAATGCATTTCTCAGAGCATATCCCCCATCATTAAGAAACGCGTGACTGTAATCCCTCCTTTTCAATGTGTACTCAAATCACCTCCGTTTAATTACTTTAGTTCCCTTTCAACAGTCGGCCTATAATTACTTAACCTGTTTCTAAGAGAGACTTGTTAATATGATTGATATTTATAACTCCTTTTTTATATCATTCTACAGTGTCCAGTTGATATGCTGTTTGCCTTTTTGGTATCAACTGCTTATGATCCTTCCCAAGGTTTTTATATTATGCTACGTAGACCAATGAATTAACCATTTACTCCCCCACATTCTCCCCCAAACTACAATATTTGGAAATAATGGGGGAAAGATCAAGTTGCAGATACAACCATAGGAGGAATGCCATCATAATTATAAGCCATCATAATTATAATCCTATAATAAATAGTATATGCATACTAGAACAACCTGTGCATAGGTTTACTGTTAAAACACACATTTTGTGTTCCCTTTTCATTCTTGAAGGTTTGCCTTCTCTGCTTAGGTGAGGTTCTTGGCTTCTTTCACTAGTTAATCACCACCACCACTAATGGGGCTCCCCTGGAGGCAGCCCTTGTCCATCTGACTGGTCCTTTTTGAAAAACCTCAGTCTTGTAGTAGCAATAGGCAATCTCAGATATTCCTTACCCCAAGATACGGAACTACCAATTCCCCAAAAGATAGCAGACATCTCCTCTTTTCTATTGAGGAAGAGCATAAAGTTCTATATTCTGCATACCGAGGCGCATGCTTGTATAGGTTGAATTCATGTTCCATTGCCCTAGTGGAAGTAGGCAAAGGTAACCAAGGGCACTTGCCTTGAAAATACTCTAGGTGATTCATTACCTGAAAGGAAGATCTTTAAGGAGCTATGTGCTGGTGTGTAAGTTTCCATTGTTTTGTAAATTCTTGCATCTAACTTTAATATAGGAGCTGTCGTTTTACATTATTTTCCTTAATGTCCAAGTCTTTTTTGAAGTACTAAGTTTCCAGCCTTCTCTTTCACACATAATAGGTAGTTTATAAACCACTCAGATTATTGTTAAAGTGTTCCAGTAGGCTTTATCAATTGTCACAAAAGGTGCTAGTCAAAAAATAGCTTTAGTAAGCTGCATGAATAGAGGAATGGGGGGGGCGGGGATGTGTAAATTGGACTGGTATGCTTTCCTCCATTCAGAGAACCTTCTTAAATTTGCAAAAAAAAATCCCTAAAAGTTTATTGGTGGGATTGTTGTTTATCCCAAACTTCAAAACAATGATTTGACCTCTTTATCTCTGTAACAACTTCTGTTAAACTAAGTGTATTACATTTCAAATAACTAATATTATATTTTTTTCTGTAACTTACAGCTATTCTGAAAACACGTTGCATCCTCAATCTATTTTTTAAAGTATTTTAATTGATAAACTTAAGATGTGTATGTATGCACATAGTAGAGTCTGAGAATAGGAAAGAATAGGATAAGGGATGCAAAAGAAGATATAATGATATGAATATTTTTCATTGATCTAATTCTTTTAACTGAGAGATACTATGACTATAGCTGGGTCTATATTCCATTAACAAATGATTCCCATTTGTAGTAGATTAAAAAGCATGGAAATATTGGATGATACCAGGAGAGGGAACTGCCATGGAGGAATGCTAATGTAACTTTGAGGAGGATGTACCTAGGGGTGCAGTAAGCACAGGCTCAGTGGGTTGTCCATGTGTTGCACAATGTCACTATCAGTTAAATGAACAAGTTTTAGAATCACAGAGTCAAATACAGTTAGCAGTGAAAATAGTCCAGGTATTGCCAAGCTTAACAAAACAAATACTTGGTCAAATCCTTAATCCAGGACTTGTAAGAAATGTTTTGATGTAGCAAATGGTAGGTAAAATCTTCTGTATATTCTTCATAGAATCCTTTCATATTTTTAAATGCTTATAATTAGACAAAATGAAAAGATTACCTTTAAGTGGACAGTAAAGCACAATAGGCTTCAGAAAGCCTCTTCAAATCATTTTGGGAAAAAGATCGGTGGACTATATGTAAATAATTTTTAGACTTCCAAAATTAGATTGTACGTGCTTAGCAATCTACAGGTTAAAGAGTTAATTGCTATAACTCAAGTCTAAAATGAAAATTACACAATTAAGTTTTAAATATATCTGTTTAATGGGTATGTTTCAAGGAATATCAGTACTATGAGCATACATTTGAAGGATTTTGTATCATCCAAGGTATGCTGGAGCTTTATCAATAACTATTTATAATGTCACTGACTGTTAAGGTGACTTGGGCATAATTCTTGGCACATAATAGATCTCAATATATCATGGGTGAATGTAATGAATAAATATTTCACTTTTTCCTTTCTCATTCTTCCTTAGAAGAGGATTGAAAAGGGAGATTTATTGTGTGTGGATTCTCAAAGAATTTTTAAGATTATCTGCCAAATCTGAATTGTCTACCAACAAATGTAGTCTGTTTGTTGTAAACAGTAGTGTGACCTTATCAAACTCATGGAGACGGGGAAGTCTAATTCAGGCTGCTTTCCTGGCAAGACTGCCAGGAGCTCATCTCTTGCCACAGAAGCCAGATGAAGTTTTATTAATGGATGACTATTTAAAAACAAATAATTCTAAATGAACTTAATCCTGAGTGATTATTCTTCCAAATGCAAAGATCCACGCCATGGTACAGAATTGTCATCCAGGTAGTGGTTATTTTATCCTGTGTCAAAACTACATTTTAATTCCACAGTAGAACACCAAAAACACCACCTAAAACAAAGCACCATTCCCCAGTCCGGAAGCAACAGAGCTGATACATTTAGCATTTCCAAAACTAACACAAATGTGTGGATTTTGAGGTATTAAACACCTTTACTTACTCTTGTGGATTTACAGGCAATCTCCCTTCAAGGACTATAATATAATTTGGAAGGCTATTTCCCCCTGGGTGACTCTACCTGTAGCTTTTGTATGACAATTTGGTGATGGTTTATTGATGATATCATGCTATTATGGAGGATCCTTCTACCCCCAGCTCCTCTCCTCATACCCACATAACAACCCTTCTCCCGATTGGGGCTGTAGGAAATGAGTAATGCTTAACCCATTTGTGTGATCAATTCACTTAAGCAGCTACTGTGAAATGTTAATCACAACTTTAATTTGTACTGCATTAGCATTTTGATTAACTTGTAGGCTTGCTAGCACACTTGAAGCGCTTTTACTCATAGTTACAGCTCGGAAATGACTTTTTGATTAATTAAGTTTGTTAGACAGCAGCTGAGCTTCCTGAATGCTAACCTTCTGGGGGTAAAAGTTCAGAAGAAAGTTACTGTGAACAACTGTTGCTATTGAAAAAGATTCTTGTAAATCTACTTATAGCATTTTAATTATTGACAAAATATTGTATCATTACTTGCAGCTGACCTGAACCTTTAAAGGAGTGTTCCTTTCTGTCAAGAAAGCTTTTCTCAGGTTTTCCCATCATTATAAAACTTCTGGGAGCTCTTGAACTAAATAGTGCATTTTCTAGCAGATGTCTAACAACTAATGTTTTAACAAGCTGCCTAGGATGAATTTCCATGGCTTTTTTTTTTTTTCATAAAGCTTATATTTTACAATAGTTTTAGATTGACAGAAAAGTTGCAAGGATAGTACAGAGAGTTCCTATACACCCCATACCCAGTTTTCCTCTATTATTAGCTTCTTATGTTAATATGGTACGTTCGTCACAATTAATGAACTGATATTGATACATTATTATTAACTAAAGTCCATACTTATTCAGAATAGTTTACTTAATGTCTTTTTTCTACTCCAGGATCCTGCTAGTCTCTTTCTACTCTAGGATACCATGTTACATTTAGTTGTCATGTCTCCTTAGGCTCCTCTTGGGCCGTGAGTTTCTTGGACTTTCATTGTTTTTGACGATCTTTCCGTAGTATTTTGCATTCTCATGACATTCCGTAAATAACAACTTGGTTTTTATAAATTAATGAAAATCTTTTTTTCTCATTCTAAACTAAATAAATCTTTCTCTTAAACTCTGGCAGTGTTATCTTTATGTCATTTAACCTGAACAGAAGTAGCAACATTATCCAGTCATTTCAGCCCTTTCTCGTGATCTTGTGTTCATGTGGTTGCTGTAATCCCTATGCTGCCACTAGACTCATGAGGATGACTATCAGGAGATATGAGGAACAGGAGAAAAGGTTCCTTGAAGAGGAGAAAGAATAAAGGGAGGAAGAAGAGAGGGTGCAAGTCATCAGAATGCTCAGAGGGGGGTAGAGAGGCTGGAGCATCATCTCTGCCTCTTCAGATGTCACCCTGCGGCCAGAGAGTCTTGAAGACTCTGAAGACTAAGTTAACAGACTTATTAAACTGAGGTTTAGAAATATTTTAATAATGGGCCTTAGAGCTACATCTTATTACCCACCTGTTAACATACCTCTTGATGTGCATTGAATGATGTAGTTTTTCTTTTAGTGGCCTAACTCCGTGATTCTATTTCCTTGCAAGGAAGTTGACTTAATTCAATCACAGTGCTCATCCTATTTTACTCTTGGATTATTTAAATCCAGAATTCAGTTGTGTTTCCAAAGATATTTAATGCCTGTATATCAAATATTCAGATGTAGATATAACCAAATCGTAAATTAAAATTAATTTTTAAATTTTAGGTTTTCAGAAATTATGTTGACAAAATTTGTTCAGAGACAATAATTAATTAAATGAATAATAATTTTGTCTGGAGTTTGTGTTTTTCTGCTATGTAGGGAAAAAAGGACAGACATAAACCACTTTAAATCCTTCTTGAAACAAGACAGAGACTATGTAAATCATTCAGAGGTAATAGAATATATTGTAATGAGCACAGAAATGAAATTGGAAAATCAAGATCAAGTCTTAACTTTATCACTTTTTACCAGTGTGATTATACAATCACTGAACTTCTCGCAGCCTCAGTTTCTCCACCTGTGAAAAGGGCATAGTACTGATGCCTGCCTCATACTTGGTATTTTAAGGATTAAATGAGAGCTATTTATGAAAGTGTTTTATAATCTGTGTACTACTATACAAATATTTTTATCACATCATATATGCATACTGTCTATACAGTTTGATTTAACTGCATAAGGTTGGGACTTTTCATAATAATTGAATGAAATTTACTTTGTTTGATATAAAATATATAGATATGTTGTCAAGCTTGCATTTTTGAGTATAATCTACAGTAGCAGAAGATAAGAAGAAAAATATCTGTAGATTTGGATAAATCTGTCCTTGGCAGAAATAGTAACACCACTATGAAAATGCTGTTGAATTTAAATGCTAAGACCAAGCCTGATATGCTTAGGGAATTCTTGAAATCGATTCAAAATAAATGTTGAGGACATAGGTGTATTCAAGTCAGAAAGCATGCCTTTGGCTTCAGGACTCTTACAGCCTAAAAAATTTCATTCCAGAGAGTGTCTGTTTTCTAAACTCGAACACTTTTTGTTGGTGAGGGTGAGGGATGGGGTTGTTTTTTGTGCTGATAGTGGTGGTGGTGGTTGTTGCTATTGTTTTACGTTGCATAAAGCCAAGTACTTCAGAAGTTCTAGAGTTTTCCATGAGTTCCATACAAGGGTGAGGTCTAGGATGTGTACAGTATGTGGACCTCTCTTTATTTTTCGCCTCTCCCTCTCTCCTGATCCATCTCTCCTTTCCTCTCTTGCTCTCCCAGTCAGACATAGGGAGACACACACACCACCCCATTTCTACATTCCCTTTGAAACTCCTGCACTAGCTAATTCTTATTTCTCCAGTAATAAAAATCTGCCTCCTCGGGTCCCCCTAACCACACCTTTCTTCTCAGATTCCTGCTTCTTTTACCCACGTTATGTTTTACTTTCAATGTCTGTAAAATTTTCTTTCCAACTGTGTTCCAAACTCTAGTCTCTTTCCCCACCTTCCTCAAACACCAATTCATAGTCTTCAGCTTCATCCCAGCTCTTGCAGTCATCATAGTGGCTTCAGCAGATGGTCCTTTCCACATTGTGATTGCATGCATCCTAAACTCCTCCACTCTAATAATTACTATATCCAAACCAAGTTAGCCACCACTTCCATGATATCACCTTCTGAGTCTCCTCTCTGACCGTAGCATCTTTACCAGTCAACCTGACTGAACATTTCTGTTACTCATTAGACCTGAACCTCTTATGCTCTTCCTAATCCATCAGTTTAGTCTTCAGTCCACTATGACTTCATTTGCCACCCTAAATAGCATTGACCCTCGAGTTGTCCGTTTCAACAGTGATATCACTAGTAACCTAAAATCTCTCACCTCCGGGTGTTCATCAACCTCTGCATTCTCTGCTTTCATGCTCAAATTAATTGTACTCATTATTACTGGAAACAATCACAAAGCATTGCTAATTGTTTCTACAATTTCTAATTGTTTCAAATAATTTCTATAATTATTGTTTTAAAGTCATACTGTTGAAACTCACTGCTGCTCTAGTTTTTATTCACATCATTAATTCCCCCCAGTACTTACTCCAAACCTTTTCATGCTCCTTTACAGTACTTTCTCCCAGCAAGAGATATCACCTCCAACTTACAGACAAGATTGAACCCTCTACTACGAATGAGTGCTATCAATTTCCATTCTCAGAGCTTCTCTCTCTCCAAAGACTGTGTGTGTGAGGCTTCAGTGACTGAAGCTTGTCTTTTCTGTGAGGCCTCACCCATACACCCCAGCAGCAGAAACCTCATCTTCCTCTGATCCCAAGAGGGTCTTTTCTCTGTGCAGCTTATCCTGTGCTTGGTATATGCTGCCTTCTTTTTTGACTTAGGTTTTTCTGCCCCTGACTTCAAGGCTATTACAATCCACCTGGAAAGATAGAAGGTGAGCTTTATAAAAACAAGTGAAAATATAGTATGAGTATGCTGGCATTTTATTGATGAAAGATTAAAGCTTACAAAAGATAGACACAAGCCTAATCAAACTCCTTGATTTTTCATATGAGAAGAATGAATACCAGTGGTTAAGTGATTTGCCCAAGGTCTTACAATTAATTTAAAGGCACGAGACTCTAAACTCTCAGGCCACGTCTCTCTCTAGTATACCACACTGTCTTCACACAAGTATCAAGTTTTCATGAATTATATATCTGTTTCCACTTCATCCAAACTTACTGTTTGCTTTAAACATCGTCTTGTCAGGAAACCTGCTCAGAGCCCCATTTTATCTAGTATGCACATTCATCACAGAATCTTCTAACAAAGGACCCCATTGAAATTCCACACACTTTCCTCACATCCTGAACTTTATAGGCCGTATACTATACCAGTTACTATACTAGTTAAAAGCAAGCATTTTGGAGTCAGACTTCCCAGAATTTGAATCCCAGCTGTACCCATTTACCAGAGCTTTGTAGCCTTGGGCGTGTTTCTTTACCTCTCTGAGCCACAATGTCTTCATCTTTAAAATGGTTTAAATTCAATTACTTACATAAAATGTTATCAGAGTGTTTGACAAATAGTACATGCTTAACAAACGACCACTCGAATCCCTGTTATTTCAGTAGTGCCCTTGAGAGTACCTTAGACCCTCACCTATTCCTATCCTTCCTGCCTGTCCAGAGCTCATCTCCAGGTATGAGCTCTGGACAGGCAGGAAGGTATGGAATGGGCTGCTCCAGGTATGGGCTGCTCATTTTAACTATTTTGCTGCCCGCTTTGTGCCCAGAATTTCTAAGTCCACAACCCTAGCCCTTGCTCTCTCCCTAGAGCTCATTTTTACCCGGACTTCTCACCTGGCTTCATAGTGGCACCTCGGTTAAAATGTCTTCCAAACCAAACTCATCACCTGCTCTCCTATAAATAAATGACAGCCCCACAGTTTCTGTTAATTATGGTAAGGTTTTAATGGTACTGTAATTTTATAAATAAATACAGTGCTAGAAATCATATTTCCATTCTGTCACAGCTGGACATGACAGAATTCTGAATCAACCATCAATTGAAATTGTTTCCGACTTAGTAGGAGAAAGTCTCACACACAGTCAGCTCCCATCACTTTTCCCCCTACACTTAGAATCATCCTAGCTTTGCCTGGTGGGTAGCATGCCAAGTAGAAAAGTGGATAAGAGGTAAAGGGGGATTAAGTATTTGGCTAACGTTAATGCTAAGCTGGTAAAGAATGTCCAGAGTTATTTCTCCTCAGTGTGCTAAAACAACCGTTTGTTATTGAGTATTAGATCTCTGTCAGGGACTTTGAGGTGACTTGGGAAATGATCTCTAGCTGTTGCCAAAGCGAGTGCTGCTCTAGGGAGAAGCATGTACCTATTAGTCCTTCTCTACCAGGAAGACAGCTGTAAAGATAGTGAGACACAGGGAGTCCATCCTAGGCTCCGTCATGTGGAGATATGTTAGTGCAGGCAACTGGGACCCTCAGGCCCATTTTCCTGGACCACGCTTGACCTTAGCCCCTTCAGATGTGTACCTCTGAGCAGTAACATGGGCTTGCCCGCTCAAACTGAGAACGAAGCCCACGTCCTCCACTTTTGCCTGAGCTTCAGGGTCTGTCTTTGGCCTCGTCCCCTGACTGTCTTGTAACTGCACACTTCCCTCAACCAACAGTTTTGCCCATGCCATGCATTAGCTCCTGACCTTGCATGCCCTGCCCCTCGAAGCCCTGTACTACTTGGTGCAGAAATCACCAGAAGGCCCAAAGGAAGTCCCTGTTAGAAAGAATGGGTTGTTTTAGGGTGTTCTTTTCATCTTATCTGAGAAAAACTTTAAAAGTAGCCTCCTGTTTATTGAGGTCTACTGTGTTCCAGGCAGTATATTAGATGCCTTACATAGTACATTATCTCCTTTTACCCTCATAGCACCCCTATAAGGAGCTATGATACCCCTCTATCAATGAGAAGTCTAGCATAATAGGGTTATGTGATTTCCCCACATTTACACATAGTAAGTGGGACAAAATTAGATTCAAGCCTCTGTCTATCTGACATCAAAGCTTGTCATTTTTTTCCTACACTGTACTGCCTTTGGCAGATGTGCAATAACAAGCAGAATGTTGTGATCGTTGTGATTGGATTTTTACCAATATTCTTTCGCAAAACAAGTATTTCTTGAGTGCACTGTGCTAGAGCTAGAGTTACAAAAAATATTTCCAGACTCTAGCCATCAAGGAGTCTAGAGTTTAAAGGGCAGGTATGTAAACAAAGAATCACAGTAGGATAACAGTGGCATGTGTCAAGAGCAGCAGACGCATCGGAGGAGAAGTACCTACAATCCCCCCGGAAGAATCGGGGAGACTTCACAGTTAGAAGTAGCATTTGAGCTAGACGTGAAGGATGACTAGGAATTTCCCAGGTAGACAAGGTAGAGGGAGCAGTGTTTGTAAAAAGAGAACATTAAGAGCAAGGACGAATGTGGGGAAACAGCAGTAATTTAGTATTGCTGGCCTGAGAGTACAGAGGGGAAGGTGGCCAGAGCAGTAAGCCAGGACCAGATAGATCATAGGGTGTCAACTGTCATGCAGAGAAGTGTTAGCTTTTGTCCTCTGCACAGTGTGAAGACACTGAAGAAATTGAAACCGAGGAATGACTTGATCAGTTTCACCTCTGTAAAAATTTACATTGGTAACAATATAAAATACAGGTTGAAGAAAAATTAGATGGTAATGAGAAAAAGGGGTATTTATTGTATTCCAAGGTGAGAGTTGATGAAGGCTGGGGGAGGCAAAGAAAACAGGACTGACTGTGGAGTGATTGAGCAGAGACACACAGCAACCTTTGGCTCGCCCAGTTTGGGTAGTCACAAAACCCTTATCATCCCAGATTCTTGATCTCCCTACCTGCCTTTTCTCTAAAACAAGACAAATAATAGTTTTCAATTCATGATGTGGCTTTTCATTTACTTCATGTAAGCAATCACTTTGCATGATTTTTTACGTTTTCACATCTGGATCATACAATGAAAAATTGTGGGGAACTCTCATAAATTTTATGAAATCTTTCAACTTCATCATGAAAACTTCAAAGTTAAAAACATATGGTCCATCCATCCAACTCTTCTAATATGTGAGCTTTTGGTCTGGAATTTATTTCCAGTCAAGTTGTAATGTAAAATCACAAGTCAAATCTCCATAGTTACTCCACATTACAACCTCCAACATCATCATGACACTGCATTAGATATAATTATTCATTTCTCTTTCCTTTTTCTCTTCCCTTACAGAACTCAAGAGTTGTGACTTGTAAACTAATACTTCTTTTTGTTCTGAGTAGTGTTCATCATGACCAGCTTGTCTCATATACTTCAAAGAAAGGCAAAGTGTTTTAATCAGCTCTGCAGAGAAACAGGAAGAATATAAGTGTATTTTCCCCAGAGTTACAAATATGTAAATTTGTACGTGGATACACCTTGATATACACACATACACATGTTTGTGTATATAAATATATCTATTACCAACAGTCAGGCTTTACAATGTATAATTAATAGACTCATGGGTGCTAAAGACCGATTTGACCATTCCATCACATCAACCATGCTATCCACAAACATTGAGCCATTTCCTTGTAAGGTGTATGAAAAGACCACAGATTGGTTTAGCCAGATGCTTTTTAAACTATTTTACTTTTTGTAGATTAGAGAACACAGAATAGGAAATTCAAAACTTAGAAGGAAAATGTATGTGCCTCAGTAGTACTAAGTAGTATGGCAAACCAATTTTACTGAAATAATATGCCTTAAAAATTACTTCTAAACATGTACTAATAGATTTTGTACAACATTTTATAAATATTTTGCTGTTGGTGAGATGTTTACTATTAAAGTATCATTTTAAGCATTTACTAGGTGTGTGTAATTTCTCTTACCTTCCTCTCTTCATTTCCCAAAACAAGAGAGTACACTTCTAAAACTGTATAAAAGAGCTGCCTCAGATCGTGATATTAACTTATGTGTCTTTAAGTCAGCATTCTCCAGAATCTAATTTAATTGAAATAGCTTTGCCTGTGTAAACTTCTCCTTTGTTTAAATAAGATTTCACTGTTTAGTTTTGCCTTAAGCAAATGCAGCGTTTGTTTGTCCATAAAACATTAGATTAAATGTATAGACTAATATGAATAGCTGCCCATCATTCCACATGCACGACTGGCAGTTGTCCCTTTGCTAGTTTGTGGTGTATCATTTTCATTGAAAACCAGGACTCTGTCCTTAAGCTGCTCTTTGGGGAAAATAAATTTTTGGCAAGAAAACCTCCTGTCGCCTTACCATTATTGATTTTAAATTTGGAAAAGACTACCTGAGATTTACTCTTTAAACGCAGCTGCTAATGCTCTTGATACAGCGAATTATATGGGTATTTGCTCTCCAAGTACGCTGAGTTTTTTTCTTTGTCATAGTGAGTGCGAGTATTATCTGGCTGCTATCTTTGCTGCCCTAAAAAAGCTAAAAACTTGACACTTTGTAGGAAGTAGTGTACATAACATAAATGTTATGGGACATTCAGTTTGTTCTCTCCAATCCAACTGTAGTTTGGTTTCTGGTATCTATTTTGATTTAGAGGTATAAAGCTTGGTTTTGTTGTTTATTTTTTGTTAAGGCTAGCATCAGATCCCCAAAGGAGAGGGCAGGTGCCGTGGTATTCTTGTAATATGTGCCTTCTCCCTGTTCAGGCAATGCTGGATGTGGCTGCAAACCAGGGCTGGCTGGTGACTGTCCTAAACATCACCAACCTGGTTCAGATGGTGATCCAGGGTAGGTGGTTAAAAGACTCTTCTCTTCTTACAGTACCAAACATAGAACTCCACCATCTTCACATTTTCAGGTAATTGTTTTAATTTTCAATGTAATTGGTTTTCAAATTTCAAAAAAATTATTTTCTTTTCATGTGGATTTTTTCAGATTGTGCCTAGAATATTGATTCTTTACAGCGAAAATGCCTGTTTCCCAGAGGGAGACATGGCCTAGTTAGTGCTGTAATGTTCTCACTTAGAATTTGATCACGTGTTCCAAGCTGAACCACAATTCATTTTAACCTTCTATTAAATTGTTTTCCATTTGCAACATTGGATATATTTCTATTTTAATTGTGTTTGTTCCTTTACAATATCAGCCTTCATTTAAAAAGATGTTATTAAAGTGCTTTGTGATCTAAAGCAAAATAAATTACCAATTTCTGTTATTTGCGGAATAGATTTGAGGGATCTGAAATCCATTATCAAAAGTAAATTGTGCATCTGCAAAATGTCCAAAACTTGGTAGTTATTTATACTAGCAGCTCAAGATATAACCTGTGCTTAAAAAAAGAGTTTATATTGTCATCAAATTATTTAACCCTTAGGTCCTATGTAGATGGCTACAAAGATCTTAGCAAGGAAAAGAACAGTACATATTACAAGCAAGGTTGGCAGTGTTTAAATGAAAATGTTTCTTTCATGCCAGTGTTTCACACCAGTTGAGAGATACTTTGCAGCCAAAATGTTGGTTCTCAGTCATGTAGACAAGCAAAACAGTCTGGCTACAGCCTGCCATTATGCCCTCAGCCTCCTATCAGCTGGACCAGGAGTGGCAGTCATTTGAGACATCTGGATACAGATGCCAGCCAGAACCTCAGACACACATGGGGTCTCCTCAGAAAAGTTCCTCAATTTGACTGAAGTGTACCAGCTTCCGGGGCAGTTATTTCCATGGTGCTGGAGTCCCCAACAAGGGATGTCCCTGGACATTAAACGGCACATTCACAGAGTGAGCCACACCAGCAGCAGTTGGCCTGAGGGGAAAAGCAGATACCTCGTATGTCTGCGGCTCAGTTCCAGGAACCTTTCCAGTCTGGCAGTAAAAGTTATGCAAGTTGGGTTTCAGCAGTAAAGCCAGGCACGTAAGGGTACCACCCTGACACAGCACGCAGGTCTGTCATGGAAGCTGCTTGGGGCCTGGGGGATTTGATCCAGGTCTTTACTATCACCCTGAAAAGTGCTATAATAGTATCATTTTACATATATTTTTCTGCTTGCTGTATAAACAGCGAATAGAAAGTAAAGTTTAGGTGGACTCCGTTCCTGGGGATCTAGCATTATTTATGCTATAAATCTCAAAGATTCCCAAAATGTGCTTTTCACAGTATGTTCCCAACAAGTTAAAATGAAAACTTTATTAAGTAATTGTATTAGAGACATTTGCCTGCAACCATGAAAGACATGTCAGGGCTGCAGTTCAGTGCTTTATCCACATAGAAGCATCAGAGCACATTAGTGCCTTCCTATAGAAAGACACCCGCTGTCTCTGAACCCTAAGTGCTGACAGAGCTCCCCTATGATTTACACATTTTACATAGTGACGGTGATACTCTCTTGGTTGATATCTTACAGAATGGTGGCTGATTTTGAAACTTAACAATAATGGCCTTTTAAAAGTTATATAATAATCTTAATTTAAAAGAACTGTTCTAATTTTATAAAGCATCGTTGTTAGAAAATCTCATTTGTGTTATGAAAGAATTATTTGGTTGGTGTTGATATTATTTCTTAGGAAGTGGAGCTCAGGTACAAAGGGCCCACGTGCTGGGGGCCACGGCTTCATCGAGTGCCTTCCTGAGCTGCTCCATGCCTGTGGAGGGAAAGACCATGTATTCAGCTCCATGATGGAAAATGAGCTACCAGCTGCAAAAATGAAGCAGGTAAGGCCATCCCTTCCATGTTTTGAAACTCCCTTGTCTGTCTGGGAATTTATACCAAGAGTTTTCTAACTTAGAGTGCTGGTTTTGGAGTCAGGCTCACCTGGGTTTGAATTCTGTCTGTCATTTACTCATCATGATTATGAACATGAAAACATCATACCTGTCTCATGAAGTTCTTGTGAAAATTAAGCAGGATGTTATTATGTAAAACTGCTTCATGTAGTTCTTGATATAGAATAAGAGCTCGATAAATGATATTAAAAGCAATGACAGTAACAATCATCAGTAGTAGTACTGGCATTATTAGAAGTTGCTTCAGTATAATGCTATTAGCTGGCTGAGAGAGTCCTATGATACCTCATCCATCACTAGGCTGCATTACTCAGGAGCCCATCTCATCCCTTTCTTAACGATGATTTTTCTTTTCTTATACTTGGGTATATTTTCATGCAGTTCCCACAGGTACTTTTTTATGCCCCCCTCCTTATTTTAATCAGTTTCTTATTCCTAAATTCTAAACTATTCCTTCAAGTAAACTCATTTGTGTACCACACACCTGAGATAGAAAGCTAAATCTGTGTTGTGTAAGACACCATAGGTCATCTCTCCAAACCATCTTTGGAAAGGCCAAAAATATGAATGAACGATGCCAGAAATATTTGGCTTATCTAGACTTTTAAGTCTTAAGCAATTTTACTCCAAACATGTAAAGTAAGCGTTCAGGATTTATAACATAATTAACATGTTGACTTGCAACTGCAGGTATTAAAATAAAGAAGCTTCTAAACCATATCATTTTTTTACCAGTGGAACTTATTTTTGAGCAAAACTTGGAAAAAGTATAAGAGGCTTTAAAGTCTGATTGTTCAATTTTTGTTGAATCCAAAATTGGCACCAAAAACTACTTAAATATTCATAATAAGTGCCTACCTTTCTAACTAAATTACCATCAAAATTATGAATAAAAACAATATATTTAAGTCAAAACAAGGCTTCCCTTAGCAACAACAGATTTCTAACATAGTATACATTGATTTCAAGCCAAGTTTTAGATGGGATGAAAAATTAGAACATTGTTATAATTAGTTCAGGGAGAACTCTGAAGTAAACTTACTTAATTTATTTGCATAAATTGCCATTCTGTTATCTTTAAAACCAAATGCAAATTGGCTCAATCTGATATGATGATGGTTATTTGGCTCAAAAGTGCTTCAATTTGCAGAGCAATCTGGTGTCGGCTCTGCAGTGAGGCGATCCCAGGTAACATACAAATCCTGAATTATTCCAGAAATTAGTATGTTTAAAGCATCAATTTAAGTGCTAATTGCAGTAGTAATGAGAAAAAGCAGTACGACTGTGAGATTTGCATCTTCTACCCCATCAGTATGCCTGGAACGGCTGCTGACTGGCAGAGGATTTGGCTGCTAATTAAATAATTGTATGCATGGCAGTGCTCTTGCCTGATTCAATAGATGAAGATTAATCCTCAGATAAATATGTTTGGCTGGTATTGAAACGTCTTAGCAGTTTCTTTAAAAATAGCTCATGTTTTATATACATATGTGTGTGTGTATGTGTATACACACACCCAACAAATATATGTGTACACACTGAGGATGAAAAATAATAATATGATTGCTACAAAAAAGATTACATATATTTAAAAACCAGATCTGACTTTTGGGGGCTTTGTAAAGTAAAATCCCAATGAGTTATTAGCATAATAACTGAAAATATGTAACTGAAAACATATATTGGTAACTAATTTAATGGTACAAATATAGAAACATGTGAATCCGGGCTTTGTGTGGTAAATGTTACTTGTGGTGTCTCACAAAGTTAAATGCTTTATAGAAATTGTGTATTTAAGTGTCCCCTTGATCACTCTTTCACTCTGGCCAGTCTTAGAAGAACATCACAGGTACAACTTCTGTGCTCAGTAACTCGAGGTTCTAGCAGGGGATAGGCCATCATTGTTACCTTGAAGCACAGTGTAGACCATTCTGTGGCTTGACTATTTCAAGATCTATTCTAGACATAATTTCAGAATCACAAGACAAGTTACAGGATTGGAATTGGATTGAAAATTTGCATTGGATTTACATTTTTTGAATTCCTAAGGGGTAGTTTGATTCATCAGGGCTACTTCATTTCAATTAGGTATCCTCAGCAGCACTAAAGTCTTAGCAAAGAGGAAATCAGATCCTACAAGGACATCTATGGTATATATGAAAGAAATAAAAGGAAAACCAAAATTAAAGTATTCATGTACTTTTAAAAACGAACTTAGAAGGAACAATTGATAAAACAACCTATATGTTGAGAAGTTTACTTGACTAATAGTGCCACATAATTGTAAATGATAGAAAAAGGTAACCATTATCTGAGGACATCAAGTTTATTTTGTATATCTCCTTTCTGTAGACTTAGGAATTAATTCATTCCTTCATTCAGTCATTCAACAATGATCAGCAGTCACTATTTGCTTACTGATTTCTCACAAATATCTTTCAATTTAAAGAACAAGAATAAAATTGGTAAAATATTTTCTACCCCTTAAATATGTGTCATTTTAATTGGTAGTCTCAATATGATAATGCCAAAAATATGTATTTGTTTCTAGAGGGAACCCTAGACTTATGAGGTTCCTTAGGATATACAGACATACAGAAATGTTTTCCTTTCAGAATAAATTTGAAATATGGACAAAAAAATTTTGTCAGTGGTCAGTGGATGATGCTGACTGACATCAACAATTGCATCACATTTTTTTCAAGTTACCTTTGTATCCCAGGTAATGCCCTCCACCTTAGAAGTCACATAAACGTTAGAATAGATGCTTCTGTAAAACAAACTAGTTCAACAACCAGCATTTTTCAGCTTATTTTTTAGTATAGTCAGTAGCCACTCAATATCTGGGAGGAATTTACAGTAACGTGGTCACAAGTTTAGATAATAATTCATTCTTTTTCAGTTGCTTTTAAAAGAAATTTAAACTACAAAGATTAAAAGCACACTATTTTTACACACAAATGAGTCCAAAAAAAAACTAGGAAATCTGAACAAGAGCTGTGGATTGTATCAATGTCAATATCCTGGTATTAAAAGTGCATAGAGTCTCTCTGTATTATTTCCTACAATTGCATTGAATCCAGAATTAATCTCAAAACAAAGAGGTTGATTTTTTTAAAAGCACACAATTTCTTGATTGATCACTGCATTTCACATTAACCATTCCTTTATTATCTTTTCTTTCTTCTTTTATTCAGGCATGGAATTTCTTATCTCACCTGCCAGTGATAGATGTTGGCTTAAGCGTTAAAGGCTGGTGGGATGACTCAGTAGAAGGACATGGTGAACTCACCATCACAGCTCTGACTTCAGACAAGCGAGATGATAACAGATGGATCAGATTGCATGCTGATCAAGAGTATGTGCTTCAAGTCAGCTTGCAGAGAGTCCACTTTGGGTTCCACAAGGTATAGTGTTTGGTTTCCATTCTCAAATGCTTCACACCAGATACCAGCATGCACCACCACACATAGCTTTTCTATTACTCATGCGTCCGTGCCATTCATGAATCCCGCTTTCTCAACTGGCTTAAGCAGCAAGAGTCAGTCTTCTGAAGTTAGTCAGTTCTCCTCATGTGCCGTTTTTCAACCCCAGAATATTGACCTCCCACGATAATGTATTGCCTGGAGTCCTGTCCTCAAATATGGTTTGTAGACTTAGTCCAGCAGAATTTCCTGGAGGGCCTTTTAGAGTGCAGATTCCTTGGCCCTACTCCAGACAGTGCATCAGAATTCCAGGGGGAGGGATTTCAAAATCTGTACTTTCACCCAGCACCTCGAAAGATTTTTAAGGACATTGAAGTTTGAGAAGTACTGTCCTGGAGGCACTTTGGAATATAGGAACCGCACTGGTTGGATGTAGATGAGAACAAAGCTTTACCTCTTAGCTCTATGAATTTGAATAAGACACTAAGCTTTTCTGCACCTCAGCAGCCACATCTACCAGCTTCCTTCATTTTAATGCATCTGAGAGAGCTTTGTCATTGTTCATACAGGCCAAAAGTTTACAGTATTTTTATTTTAAATTACTGTGCTCTTTTCTGTTGCCTGTGACACCAAAATTAATTGTTTGGCCTTCTAAGAATATTAATAGACAGCATGTGGGCAGACTGGGTTTTAGTACCATAATAATTGAAATAAGAAAGAGTTTGTCTTCTCTTTAGCCTGGTGGAGTCAGGCACTTTCCCATATCTAGGATAAGCCCTCAGGAGTGAGGTTGTGGTTCATTAGTACTGTCCCCTCTGTTTTCACACACAAACTGCTCAGTGACTTTCTCTTGTTACAATGTGTTTCCAGTACTGAGCCTTCAAGTCCCACTTCATTTGGTTTCTAATTCTAAAAATCAGTCAGTCTGAGTATGAACTGATTGGCCTCTGGCATTTCAGAGGCTTTAATATGAGCATTTTTAGATGACTTAATGTATCCCTACTTATCAAAAAAAATAGTAATAATCATACCCATAAAATCATGAGAAAAAACTAATTTTTTTACCTTAGTATTACTACTTAAAAATTAGATTCAAGGGCCAGCCTGGGGGTGTAGTGGTTAAGTTCACGTGCTCCTCTTCAGTGGCCTGGGGTTTGTGGGTTCAGATCCCGAACATGGACCTATGCGCTGCTCATCAAGCCATGCTGTGGGGGCATCCCACATACAAAATAGAGGAAGATTGGCACAGATGTTAGCTCAGGGCCAATCTTCTTCACCCAAAAAAAAAATAATAATTAGATTCAATCATGCTAGAAAAACTCTAAATTTTGTTTCTAAATGTTGTAAAAATACATTACTCTCTGACCTCTCTTTTAAAATGCCTTAAGTGAAACATCTCCCTCTAGAATATTGAGTGAAGTCTGTTTGAGAGCGTGTCATTATTAGTACATGTCATTATTAGTACATTTTATACCATAAAGTCATTGTCTTAAAGGTTCACTAGAATAATCTTGTATTTTATAAAATCAATCTAAAATAAAGACTTCAAGTGCTGTCATTATGGTGATATCTAATCTTGGATTGTGGTGATTAATATATTTTACAAATTGCTTGGCTTACAATTTCCTATTCCTCAGAGAAAGGACTTTTTAATATTGCCATATTAGAATGTGTGCTTTTTTATGTGAGTTTTATTCTTGGGTGTGGGGAACGTGTTTATATGATATAGTGCTTGTTATCTTGAGGTCCAGAGTCTAGTCTTGATTGCGTTTTTTTTTTTTTCTTAAGTATCAGTTTCTTGTGATAAGGCTTTAGAAGATTTGGTTAACATAATTGTATCTCAATTTGTTCATCTGCAAATAGGGTATTAATATTATTTATAAGAATGCTGTGAGAATTTACTAATTTGATGTCAAGACTCAGGGCTTTCTATTCTAACTGAGCCAAAATATTCTGGTGATTATAGCCACAAAGTAGTGTCTATAATGTTTGAGATCTTGAAAAAAGGTAAGTGATAGCATATCAAAGACACCAGACCAGAAAATTAAAAACATCCCAGATAGATATACTGAACCAGATAGATTTATGGTCTTCAAGTAAGTATCCTTTTAACCACAACCAAGTGGTATAGAAAGTTTAGATGTTATTAATGCTTTTTTTTTTTTTTCTTGTTTACAGGGAAAGCAAGACAGCCATGCAATTACCCCTCGATTTCCCAAATTAAAAGATGAAGGATGGTTTTTGATATTAGGAGAAGTGGATAAGAGAGAACTTATTGCTTTGAAAAGAGTAGGGTATGTTCGAAATCATCATGTAGTTTCCATCTCTTTTTATACCCCTGAAGTACCTGGAAGGTAAGCAGAATCATACTGCCAAAGTTCTGAAAGAATTAAATGTGGCTGTGATTAGAAAGGTGGGTTTACATTTTTGTTCTATTTCTATGTTTTAGGTATATCTACACACTGTATTTCATGAGCGACTGCTACCTGGGCCTGGACCAGCAGTATGACATTCATCTCAACGTCACGTCTGCGAGCATGTCAGCACAGGTCAACGAGGAGGTCTCTGATGCCTTGACTGACCTCAAAGTGAAGTAACCTGACCCAAACAATCCATTCGAAAGAAGTGGTTGGGAAGTCTGGCTGTTCAATCATCTAGACAAAGTCAGATTACTTGACGTGTGCCATGGTGGAATCAACTTCTAACCTCAGGACACCTAGGAAATTGACAATTGCTGCAACATTGACTCCAGCAACACAAAGTTAGCTGCAGTGGCCTTTTAACAAATGTTTTATAATGTTGTCTTCATGAGTTTCTCGATAGGTAAAATGAGTACACATGTAGAAGAATCTTTCAATTTGTGTATATTGAGATGATATTTAGGAATTATCCAGTTTTACATTTTACGTCTCACAGTGTACTGTTTACAAGAATATTGGCTTCTTTTTTTCTAAGGAAAACTACACTGAGGTGTGACAGTGTTAGGATTTGTTGTAACAGATTTCTAACCCTGCAGCATAAAATATATAAGATAAACCTATACAGTGGCACACAGTGTGTCTTGTTAGCAAAATTTATACTTTGATCACATACAGAAATAGTTTCAAGAATTTCTTATGGTCATAAAAGTTAATAATATATGATAAAAAATTACATTACAGAGCCCAATGATGAAAAGAAAAGAAAATGGAATATACTGATCTTAGAAAATGTAGATACTGTATCCGGTGGAAATAAAATATTTAGATGGCACTTCAAGACAAGCTGACTCAATTATTCCTGCTGCTTCCTTCCCATTGTATCCCCTCTTACTCTTTTATTCTTCTTTTCATTCCCTTCTCCTTCAAGACTTCCCTTCCATTCTCTTTCTGATATATGTATTTACACAAGGAGAGAAGTACAGTCTAATCTGTGTTATAACATATACAGACCATAGAGTACAATTCTTTGTCTGTATGCTCTCTAGGACAGGTCTGAGGCAAACACAGAAAACGTTTGACCCCTACAGGTAGGTTTTTACCTGTGATAAAGGAAATTTCTCTACGGTAATCCCCCCTTATCTGCAGTCAACTATGGTCTGAAAATATTAAATGGAAGATTCCAGAAATAAACAATCCATAAGTTTTAAATTACATGCCATTCTGAGTAGCGTGATGAAATCTCACATCATCCCACCTGGGATGTGAATCATCCCTTTGTCCAGCGTATCCACACTGTATACTCTACCTGCCCATTAGTCACTTAGTAGCTGTCTCAGTTATCAGATCGACTGTCATGGAACTGCAGTGCTTATGTTCAAGTCACCCTTCTTTTACTTAATAATGGGCCCAAAGCATGAGAGTAGTGATGCTGGCAATTCAGATATGCCAAAGAGAAGCCGTAAAGTGCTTCCTTTTTGGAAAAAGGTGCAAGTTCTCAACTTTGTAAGGAAAGGAAAAAAATCATATGCTGAGTTTACTAAGATCTATAGTAACTTTATTATTATAGTATATTGTTATAATTGTTCTATTTTATTATTAGTTATTGTTAATCTCTTATCGTGCCTAATTTATAAATTAAACTTTATCATAGGTATGTATGTACAGGAAAAACAGTATATATAGGGTTCGGTTCTATCTGTGGTTTCAGGCACCCACTGGGGGTCTTCAAACGTATCCCCCACAGATAAGGGGGGACTGCTGTATGTCCAAACAATATGGGACACCAGGAATTCACTTTCCAAAATTAAATCTAAATAACTAACATGAACACACCAAGTACAGGGGGCATGAGGTGTCCGAAGTGTCTAGTCTCAGAAGTTTGCTTCATATAAAGAGTTTTTTCTGCTTTTCTTTTGGCATTTGTTTCCTAACTGAAATTCGTACCTTAACTACTGTTTTAGTGAAATTAAAAGAAAATGAAGATTACATATAGACAAACAATTGCCCGTGCACATAGGAACCTGGGGAGAAACAATCTCATTGTCTTCATGTTCATCAGCATCCTTCCTTTTTGTTAGAGAGCAGGTAGTTTTGGGAGGTGGGAGATGTACTTCACTGGACATGTGACACAGGACACAGGAGCAATAAGAAAGAATTTCTGTTATGTCTATCACAGAGAGGAATTGACTAATTAAAATTAATTTGAAAATTAAAAGTGAGTAGTTCAGAATAAGCTGCAGAAGACACTAGTAAGGCAAGGAACTCTTGGATAGAAAAGTTAACTTTATTCCAATGAGTGACCAATGCTATTTGTCTACGACTTTATCGTCATTCGTTACTCAACCAAAATGTTAGTGTTAAGTGTGCATTGTAACAGGGCACATGCCAATATAGATTAATACTACTATTTTCAGAGCTGTAAGTCATTCACTTCTCATAACTTTTAGTGGCCAGTAATTTCACCAATATTTCAAATTGTTCCAAATCCTAATTATTGAGAGAATTTATCCTCCTAAAATTTTTGAAGGGGATTTTGTTTTCTTGGGGAAAAAAATTATGATAAAAAGATTTCAGTGAGCTGGATTAGAAAAGGGCTCTCTTACTTGGAGTACCCACAGCCCACTTCAGCGCTCAGACCATGAGGCTCAGACCATGGCTGGCTACTGCATTGTGCAACTCTGATTTCATGGTGTGTCATTTCATAGTCCTCTGGATTTTATCCACTCCAAATAATCCAAGTACCGGTCAGATATTTATTCTAGATACTATGTTGAGTACTCTGATATCAGAGACACATCCTGCCCTCAAACAAGGTAGCCTGGTGATGAAAAGATATAGATAATTATAATAAAATAATTACAGCGGTGAAATATTTAGATAAATCATGAAGGGACATTTAGGCAGCGTTTTGAAGATGGTTAGAATTGTGAAGGCAGAAATGAAGGAGCATTCCAGGTGGAACCATGTTAACAGAGACTCTGAGATAGCCCAGCCTAGGATGTCCAGTTAGTCTGCGTTTTCAGAGACATGAAAGGGATCAGCAGGCGAGAAGGATGGAAAAGTCTGTGAAGTGACCTTGAATTAGATGGTGAGCATTGCAAATCTTATGTGTACGCAATGGAATTCTTTGGCAAGTCACCAGAGATTATGAGCACGTTCTGAGAGTAGAACAGAGAACCCATGGAGACGTGAGATAGCCAGGAGCCTGGGAGGGCGTGCATCCATGCCTGTGGTGGATAATGCGTACTGAACACTGACAAGAGGTCCAGGAAGTGAGAACCAAGTCAGGAGTCCTGGCTTTGTGGGTAGTGTGTCATTAATGATTGTTAAGAGAGTGAGTTCAGCAAAATAGGAAAGGAGGAAGGTTAGACTGCAGGAGGTAAGGACCTGAGTGAGCAACGAGAAAGGTGAGGCAGTGAATTATGCAGGCTTCACTCAGCAAAGATCTAATGCAAGGACGTGTGTGATGGTAGGGTAAGAATTAGAAAGCCTCTGTTTTCCTTCCCTTTTTCCCTCAACCTCCATCCCTGTACACACAAATATATATATTTTCTTACTACCTTTACACCGTTTATCCTTACTACCGTTACACCATTGAGCTAAAAATTAAAATTCCTCACACATCCCCCAAAATACTTGGGTTGTCCTGCAGTCTTACCCCTGTTCTCTCCATCAGGGCAAGGTGGATTCCAGTTCCCTTACAAATAGGTCCTCCTGTTTCTTGTTACATTTAGGACCAACTGGAATTCAACTGTCAGAAACAACCCCCACATCCCTACAACCCTTGGCACAAGAACACAGGGAAGCCATCAGCCCAAACAGTAAGAGCTGCAGCATTGAAAGAGGGAACATGCCCATTTCCATGCATAACTACCCCTTCTCTTTCCAAGTTCCATGGGTAGCTTTGATGGGAAGAGGATACAGTGGCGTGGAACATTTAGTCACCAAAAATGATCTGTTTCCTCTTTCCTTTACCCACACAGATGATACAGCAGAGTGAAAATATATAAGATTGAGCCTCCCCCTCCAATTTTTTTCTTTTAGAGCAAGAGAATGCTTTTTTTTTTTTTTGAGGAAGATTGACCCTGAGCTAACATCTGTTGCCAATCTTCTTCTTTTTCTTTTTTCTCTGCAAAGCCCCCAGAACATAGTTGTATGTCTTAGTTATAGGTCTTTTAGTTCTTCTATGTGGGAAGCCGCCTCAGCATGGCTTGATGAGTGGTGAGTGGGTCCATGCCCAGGATCCGAACCGGTGAACCCTGGACGGCCGAAGCAGAACACGTGAACTTAACTGCTACACCACCAGGCCAGCCCCACTTCCCCTCCAGTTTTGACATTCCCTTCTAGGTGAACTCATCCAGCAGCCTTAGAAAACTGCACACACTTCCCGAGCGCACACACACGCATGCCTCCAGTTGGTCAGGCCAAAACCCTTGGAGTCGTTCTTGACTCCCCGTTTTTCCCAGTCCAAGCATAATCTGTCAGCAAACCCTTTCAGCTTTACCTTTAAACTCTATCCAGAACCCAAGCACGTTTACTGCTAGCACCCTCCTCCACACCACCTCCAGACTGGCCTCCCTGCTCCTTCTCTTGCCCCGTTACAGTAGTTTCTCTACACAACAATCAGCCTTTTGAAACACAAGTCTGATCATAAGCCTGCTCTGCTCAAAAGCTTCCTATCCCTTTCCATCTCAGAATAAAAGCCAAAATCATTACAGTGCCTGCAGGGTCCTGCATGGTCTGGGCCTCCTCCCCCAACTACCTTCTGGCCTCATCCCCTTACTCTCCCTCTCACTCAGCACACCAACCACACGCAGTGGTCACCTTGCTGCTGGTAGAGCATCTTGCAGGGCCTCTGCTCTTCCTGCCCCATCAGTGTGGACGGCTCCTCCCCCAGACACCCGCAAGTCTGACCATCTCAGTTTAAACGGCAAGCCCAGCAGTCTCCCCTCTCCCCCTTTCTTGGCTTGCTTTCTCCATTGTTCTTATCACAGCTGTAAAAATATCTGTTCAGTATTAGTCTCCACTGACTAAGCTTCAGTAAGGGACTTTTGTCAATTTTGATCACAGTTACGTTAGCAGGACGTACCGCATTGCCTGGCACGTGGTGGCTGCTGGATGAATACTAGTTGAATGGCTACGTGAACACAGAGACACATGGATCCTGAGACACCACACGCCTACTGCAGCTGACCCCTACTCTTCTAGAAATCGCAACTACTCTCAGAGACTTGCCAAGAGCAGGGTACTTACGTGATCCTCTTATATCATCTGTCACAGAGGAAAGGTATACTTAAGTTAATTGGTAGTTTTATGATGATGATGACTTATTATGTATAAAAAGAATAAAATATTTTTATATTGCAATGGATCTTTGGTATTACGGGTATTTTAAAACTTCAAATTAGCATAAAACCTTTTTAGCCTGAGGTTTTGCTCCCTGTCTTCTCTCACCAGACCCCTTTCTTTCCTCCATCACTGCTTCTGACTATTCAGTGAAAGGATTCCCAAATAGGAGCTCCATATGTTTGAAGAATATGAACTGATGATAACTTTGGGCCTTCTCTCTTTCAGAAATAATCCAAAATGAGTAGGCAAAAATTATTTCACTGAACAAGCTTCTTAAAAAAGAAAAACCTGAATTAAGTTTAAAATTTTTCAGTTGAGACACATGGTAAGACACACGGAGTCTCACCACCAGGGGCCTCCAGCACGAGGGGAGGTCCCGTGGCACCCAGAACAACGACTGGCCTCGGGGACCGCCCCCATGCGCCTCACGGGGACTCGGCCCTGCCACCACCACGGCCGGAACTCTCTCGCACTACTACTAAATATAGAAAAACTTGGCTTCAAAAGATGTGTATTGAGCCCTTAGATTAGCTTTCTTTTTCTGCTTTCAGAAACCTACATTCTAAATCTAAGCAACACAAAGAGATAAAAATGTTGAGTTTAATGACTTCGAGTTATATTATTTCAAGGTCCTCAAAAATGCTGAGAATGTTGATTCTGGGTTGTCCTGGAAGCCTGTTTTTTAAGTAATGGAGGATGGCTACAATGCCTTCTGGAAAGAGTTGTTCCCACAGTTTCAACCTCCGTTCTTTCATTTTTCATCATGGAGCATTCTGTGCCATTTCTGGAAAATAAAGTTCTTCCAATTTGAGACCTTTAAATGAGATTTCAGGGATTCTACTTTCCTTGAACCTTCTTCCCAAGCCTTTTGCATATCAATTTGAGAAAAATCTTGGGGTGCTATTCAGATGTTGGTTCCAACACACCCAAGGTCAAGCTTTGGGCCCAGACAGCCACATCTGAATGGTTACTTAAGTTTTTATTGTTACTCTTCAATTGGTCTGCAATTCGGAGAATCCTTTTTAAATGCACTTGATTAAAGTTTCATGAGTAATACTATGTCTGTGCATTAATATTAAGCAGTTCATCATGGAGACTTCCTGGAGAATATGATGGACTATAAATCAATCCATGTTTGATTGAGCAGAATCATAGCACCTCCTTCTAATTAAAAGTTCTTTGAATCCCCAAACCCATGTTTTCTTTTTTTTTTTTTGTGGGGAAGATCAGCCCTGAGCTAACATCCGTGCTAATCCTCCTCTTTTTTTTGCTGAGGAGGACCGGCTCTGAGCTAACATCTATTGCCAATCCTCCTCCTTTTTTTCCCCCCAAAGCCCCAGTAGATAGTTGTATGTCATAGTTGCACATCTTTCTAGTTGCTGTATGTGGGACGCCACCTCAGCATGGCCAGAGAAGCGGTGCATCGGTGTGCGCCCGGGATCCAAACACGGGCCGCCAGTAGCAGAGCGCACGCACTTAACCGCTAAGCCATGGGGCCGGCCCTACCCATGTTTTCTTACTCGTTACTTTTATTATTTGTGTGTCCTCGATTTTGTTTGGACTTAAACCGCATAGATGCCACACCTGTCCATTGAAAACAAGTACAATCACCTTGAGTGATTGCACCCTTTGATTCCGTGTTACGTTGGAAGTGGTTTTTAGTGATTTGAGGATTGCAGGACTGATCTAAGATGGGGAATTTTATTCCTGAACTTTCAACTCAAATGCAGCTGGCTCCTGGCATCAGAAGACTACTTTGCAGGCTGTGGATTGTTCTTGCCGGTTTTGGAACTCCCTACTGCTGATGGCCTATTTTTCCAAGTGGCCTTGAAGGTACCAACCTTTCAGGGAAGAATGGAGCTTCTGAAATAACCAAATAATTCCTGAAAATGAGATGGCTGATAACACTGAATAATGCTGGCTGCCATAAAAATGAAACTGCTTTTCTCATGACTTATACATCAACAGCAAAGACAATCAGAAAGGGAGATTTTGAAAATGTTCTTCATGGCAATACATCAGAATTGGTGCATATTCTCCAAAAGTAACAGTCTGAAAGGACAAAATTTATCTGGATGTATAAGTTCTTGGTTTGTGACTCCTTTTTAGTCAAATTGATGCAGGAATTATTATTAAAAACAAGCAAAATACTAACCAGAGTGGACCAGCAAAAAATAAAATGGGTTTAAATTACAGAAGGGAAAGTTTGAACTGAAAAAAAAAAAAATCGCTTCACAACATGATTATAAAATAATGACTAGGCAAGCTACCAACAGCAATCTTCATTAATCAAACATGATCCACCTTAGCATCATAGCTCTCCACCGAACTCCAGATCACACTGGAAACAAATCACTGCATACTTCTTTAAATGTCTGAAATTGATACTACATGAAAATGTCTAAATGTCATTCTAACAAAGGATGCCAATAACTTCAATTGTGCTTTCAAATAAACTCTTCTAATTACAGTATAACAAGGGCCTAATTGTGGGCAGTATACCAGGAAAGTGCATCTTTACCTGTGTTACTTTAGCTGGGTATTATCAGAAAATATGCACTATTTCCTGTTATAACACAATTTCACCAGGGATCTGGAAGGAATAGATATGGATTAGAAAAGAGAAGCAGTTTTGTTTGGGGGGTTGTTTTTTTTCTTTTAAATGAGTTCCTGTAATGCTACCTTACCCCTGTGTTGTATTTAGTGATCCAACCACATATTGGTGAACATTTTAGGAGAATACATTTGATAGACTCTCCTCTGTTCCCATTTCCTTACTTATAAACAGAGATACTGCCTGCCCATGCTTCCTCTCAGAGCAGTTAGCCTCATCATGATAAGAAAGGCAGTAATGTTCATTGCTGTACACACAGTGCCTGGCACAGCAAGTGTTTTATCAATTCTGTCGAACTAATCATTTATGTGAAAATGCTTAGAAAATGATAAAGAGCTATAAAGAGGAAATAAAATGTAAATGAAAGTCTCAGGTGATAAATTGTAAATAAATTCATCTTCAGGATTGATTTATATGTCCATGGGCAGTAGACTAAGGGCCTACCCCATCATTTCTACCCCCACCAAAAACAATAAAATCTTTGTGCCCAGAGAGAGATGTGCTTGTGTTCCATTCCTTTGTGCTACAGTATTTCCGCCTCTCCAAATGCAAATGCATGAATGCATGCACACTTTCTGTTGTAGCCCAGCACACACATGGGAATGGGAATTATTTCAGTAGAACTTTTTTTTTTTTTAATTTGTATTTATTTATTTTTCCCCCAAAGCCCCAGTAGATAGTTGTATGTCATAGCTGCACATACTTCTAGTTGCTGTATGTGGGACACGGCCTCAGCATGGCCGGAGAAGTGGTGCGTCGGTGCGTGCCCGGGATCCAAACCCGGGCCGCCAGTAGCGGAGCGCGTGAACTTAACCACTAAGCCATGGGGCCGGCCCCTCAGTAGAATGGCCCCTTAGTAGAACTTTTCTGAGGATATTTCCTGAGAATGTGTTTTGACAGATAGTGAAGGGTAGATAGAAGCCCCAGACAGTGGAGGAGAGGTCTGATTGCCTCATCTCTACCCCTTCTGGGTTCTGAGGACAAACTTCACCACTTCACAACCTTGCCAAGGGCCGTTTCTGATGTCCGATTGGCAGAAACAGGCACGATTCTGGAAGCAGAAGAGCTTTTGAGAACAAGAGTGTGGGGGCACCTCACATTTTCACCAAGTGTTTGGATCAGAAGATATGATGCACCCAGAGTGAAATGTTATTTTTAAGCAAGTTCTAAAATTTCCTTAAAAGCATTTGTGTACTTTCCTTAATATTGCAAGCAATACCCACTCTGCCCAATATCCCTGGGAGTCATGTTGCTCCCACACTTATATAAGTGCGAAAATCAATTTAAGTATATTCAGTAAAAACCTAAACCCTTTCCTTTTAAAAGCAAATGTTTGATTTTTTCTTTCAGAAGTAACTATTTTTACACCATTTTATCCAACTTCTAAAACCTAATCCTAGGCAAAAACAAGGAGGAAAAAAATATGTCACTGGCTTCTACTATAGTGCTGTTATTAGCAGAAGCAATGGGAATAATAAAGACATCTTAGTAAAACCTCAATCTTATTTTCTGATACTTTAGAAAAATGCATTCCTCTAAAAACACATTACCCTTCAAGTGGCCTTTGGAGAAACTGAGACATTGAAGAAATCCTTGGATTGCAGCAAAGAACATTCTCTGTGGACAATTCTAATCAATTATAGAAACATAACTGTACCCAGATCATATAATATACCACAGTGATGATCCTGGCTTCTGTCCATCTTATAAAATGCTACAACTCATAAATGTCGGTCCTGCTGCTGTGTGCAGCTCTCCAACCCAGGAAGATTTACTCTCAATTGATTGTTACTTTTCATGCTGAAAATGATTGTACATCTGCATCTTCCATTTCAGTTTTGTCGTTTCGTTATCTTTGCCCACGGTGTTAATTATTTTTGGATGCTTCCTCCTATCCCCAAACAATCTATTTGAAACACTCATGAGGATGCATTACATAAATATTGAATGTGTTAAAGACAGAGTCTGAGGTAATTCAGAATGAATTTAAGTAAATTGATTGGAATCAGCTTTTATTTAGGAAATCTTCTAGGGACAATTCTGACATATTTAAATACCTAAATGTTCACAGAGATGCAGTCTGCATATGCATTCCAGCAAATCCATGAATCAGCAATCAGAACAGAAATACACGCCTTGAAAATGCTGGAAAACAGCTAAAAAGAGAATCAGAAAGATGATACCAATTACAGTAATAAAATACCTGGGAAAATTCTTCAGAACAAAAATGTTTTAATAAAATCAGATAAACATAATGTAACAATGATGAGCTTTTAAAATGAAAAAGGGAAATGTAAAGTTCACCCAAGCTGCAATTACATACATGTGTTATAGGTTCAGTAGACAGAAAAATGAGATCTGTTCCCACTGTTCACCCCAGTGAACAGTGAGGGAAAGAGAAGTGGCAACTGTAATTAAAAGTGAAAGGTCTTGCATTGGATTTGACAATGATTTCTTGGATGTGACACCAAAGGCACAGGCAACATAAGAAAAAATAAGCAAATTGGACTTCATGAAAATTAAAAACCTTTGTGCATCAAAAGACACTATTAACAGAGTAAAAAGGCAACCCACAGAATGGGAGAAAATATTTGCAAATCATATATCTGATAAAGGATTAATATCCATGATATAGAGAGAACTCCTAAGACTCAACAACAAAAAAAACCTGATTCAAAAATGGGCAAAGGATTTGAATAGACATTTCTCCAAAGAAGATATACAAGTAGCCAATGAGCACATGAAAAGATGCTTAACATGACTAATCACTAGAGAAATGGAAATCAAAACTCCAGTGAGATACCACCTCACACCAATTAGATGGGAAAGAAACAGAAGATAACAAGTGTTGGTGAGGATGTGGAGAAATTGGAACACTTGTGCACTGTTGGTGGGAATGTAAAATGGTTTTGTGGAAAAATAGTATGGCAATTCCTCAAAAAATTAAAAATAGAATTAGCATATGGTTGAGCAATTCCACTTCTGGGTATATACCCAAAAGAATTGAAAGCATGATCTCAAAGAGATATTTGTGCATCCACGTTCATATCAGCATTATTCACAATAGCTAAAACATGGAAGCAACCCAAGTGTCCATCAACAGATGAATGGATAAGCAAAATGTGGTATGTACATATAATGGAATATTGTTTAGCCTTAGAAAGGGAAGACATTCTGACATATGCTACAACATGGATGAATTTTGAGGACATAATGCAAAGTTAAATAATAGACAATCACAAAAAGACAAATACTGTATGATACCACTTATATGAGGTACTTAGAGTAGTCAGATTCATAGACACAGAAAGAAAGTGAAATGATGGTTGCCAGGGGCTGGGGAGTTAATAGGCATAGTTTCAGTTTTGCAAAATAAAACAAATTTAGGAGATGCATGGTGGTGATGGTCGCATAACAATATGATTGTACTTAACACCACTAAACTGCACACTTAAAAATGGTTAAGATGGAAAATTTCATGCTATATGTATTTTACCACAATATAAAAAAAAAGGTGTTATTTTTAAAAAGTCAAAAGTCTTGGATCAAAGATGAAGAATTACAAGAAAACCAAATGACACTCAAAATGTTTGTTAAAAGTTTAGGACATACAATGATGTACACCTGAAATTTATATAGGGTTACAAACCAATTTGACCTCAATAAAAATGAATAAATAAATACAAATGAATGAATGAATAAGTAAATAAAATATACTGAGACCAAAAAAAGTTCAGGACAATGCAGTATGCAGTCAGAATACTATATGGGCAAAGGTAAACATTTTAAATGGAAAACTTATCAGACCATTTTACCAGTTCATTCTATTGAAAATATATTTCAAAAACCTATTAAATACTGGATCTGGAAATCGTTGTTTCTAGGTATTAAAAAAAAAAATGGAGGGGCTGGCCCGGGGGCATCGTGGTTAAGTTTGTGGGCTCCCCTTTGAGACCGGGGGTTCACAGGTTCAGATCCTGGGTGCGGACCTACACACCCCTCATCAAGCCTTGCTTAGGTGGCATCCCACATACAGCAACTAGAAGGATGTACAAGTAAGACATGCAACTATCAACTGAGGTTTTGGGGAGAAAAAAGGAAAAAAGGAAGATTGGCAACAGATGTTAGCTCAGGGCCAATCTTCCTCAAAAAAAAAAGAACAATAAAAACGGAGTGGAACAACTAATTTCCATTTGTGAAACCTTCCCTATGCCTTTTCCTGTCAGAATCCATACCCCTGAATTAGATCAGAGTCAGGTCTGCTCAGAGTGAGAAGGTGAGTCAGCATCCCCAACACTCAGCCAAGACTTTGTCCATGCAAGACACTAAAAAGTTATTGGTTGGTTGAAGAGTGGTCCCTTTGCAACACACACACCTCCAATAAAGTGAAACTGATATCCAAGAATTCAGGCCCTCTTCCGTCTTTCCCATCTCCCACATCTATGCTTGTGAAGCACTTGAACCCCACTCTGAGTCCAAAGGAAATAGTAGGAAAGGATTTTAATTATTTGTGTTTTGCTCATTCTTTTTCATTAGGAAATATTTCAAACATATAAAAAATGCAGAAACTAACATAATGGATATACCTGCACTGTCTCCCAAATTTATTGAATTACATTTTCCATACTTACTTTTTGAAGAGAAGTAAAACATTAGAGGTATAGTTGATGCCCTGGTACATTTTTTCCAATCCTGTTCTCTCCTTCCATTCCAGAACTAATCCTTACCTTGAATTATTATTTTTCATGTACATGTGTTTATACTATTGCTGATATAACTACATAGTTTTGTTACATGTTTTTACACTATTTTCACATATATCCAGAAACAATGTATAGCGGTTGTGGTAGGCAGCCTCCAAGATGGTGCCCAATGATCCCTGCCTCCTGGTATTCATATCCTGGGCAATTCTCTCCCCTTGAATGTTGACTAGACCTAAAGATGAACTTCTAATGAACAGAATATGGCAGAAGTGATGTGATATCACTTCCAAAATTACGTTATAAAAAGACTGTGTATTGTTTTTGAGATTTATCATGTTGACATAGTTTATGACACTGTATGAATATATCACAGTTTATTTATTCATTTCGAAGTTGATGGGCCTTTATATTTGTTCCCAACATGTGCTACTACAAATAATTGCTGCACAAATATTTTTCCCACTTCTCTTGGAATTATCTTTAATTTCATTAAAATGCACATAGCTAAATAATAGTCAAGTTTAGGAATCAAAAGAAGCTAGACACAAAGAATTTACAATTTGCCTAGACTAGTATGACACGTTTATATTTTTAGGGGAAAATTTAATGTACTAAGGTGAAACCATGGATTTTTCCACAGAAACATATCTAAGTCAGCAGTGTTGAAATTGTAGCATAGAATAAAGGCAGCCACGGGATCAGACTCCAGGCCAGGGCTTCAGGGACCCAGGCAGCAGTGTCTCATGATTCCCTGATTATGTAAAAATGAAGCTAGTTCGCATGCTTTTTCCTTTTCTGCTGTTCTTTCAAGCTTAGATTTAACTGCAGAATTTCCCAGTGGATGCTGCTTTTGTGCCTCAGTGGGCGATTTCTTCACAGGTGGATTCTCTGGGAGTCACCTGAAGAAAATTGTCGAGAAGCAGAGCCCCTGTTTTCACTGCTCTGCTGAGCCGGACACAGCAGGTCTGACCGGGGCAGGCTGCGGGGGGAGCTGGGCGGGGCGCAGTCAGCCTTCCTGCACCACAGGAGTTAAGCTGAAGTTGTAAACCTCCCAAGAAATGGGAATATGCCTTGTCATTCCCTCCCCTGGCAAATAGGACTGGTTAAAATGTCATCATGAATTAACAAGCATGCCTGCATGCTTCATGGTGTGACAAAGGTCTTAAAAGGTTCTCTTCTATTTTTGATTTACAGACTTTTAAAGCCAACATTAAAAATTATTCCCCCCATACAGCGTATTTGGTCAAATGACATCTTTGGGCTGGCTTGGTTATTCGTATTAAACATATTTCTTTATATTTCGTATCATACGTTGACAGGAAAGGAGAATCCTGCAGACTCTTAGTTCCCAGTTTTAGCTACAGCCATGGAGCAAATTACCCCCAGCCCCATTAAGACATAAAAATACTAATTAGAGAAAAGCCGGCTTTGATGAGAGATGCAAATATGGTAACAGCCCATGATGAATTGCCATGAATGGCTATTGTTCCGACCCACACTGAATGGGTGAGCTGTTTAAAGGATGTCAAGTCTTTCAAAGAATCTGAGCTATCGTTTTTACCACAACTTAAGATTTATTCAGGAAAAAAAACAAAAAGATCACATATACAATTCCTTCTTTATTTGAATCATTTTCAGAAGCAATCTGTATCTCTCTTAGAATATATATATTTTATCTCATGTGCATCAGCTGAAGAAATACATACTAAGCCCAACCTTCAACCAAAATGGAGCTATGCAGATGCTTCAGAACACAAGAGACCACAAAAATCAGCCACTGACAGCCTCCCGGCCTTCTGGTCCTGCGCCTCTTCCGCCCAGCCTCAAATGCTGCCTCTCGCCCTCATTCCCTAACCCCCAAAGCACCAGCCTCTGCTCTGCCCTAGGGCACTAGTTCACCTTGTACTCTCGGCCGCATAGCACACAGCCTCGTATGTAAGAAGCGCTAGAGAACTATCTACGGGACAAATACAAATTTAGAATCATAGATTGAAGGATTGTCTAATATAGACAATGAAACTAACGAAAAAAGATGAACTTAATAAAGGCTTCTTGAGCACCCACTATGCTCACGGTCCCATCTTTTCTTAAAGGGATCGGTGGAGGCCTCTCCTTGAAGGTCAACAGAACAAAGTGAGGTTACAGGATATCCTTCCTGCTCGCAGGTCATTAGGCAGACAAATGCCTTCCTGTAGTGGGAAAGATGATCTGAAAGAAAGCAAAGTAAGAACAGAATCTAGGAAATTAAAGGTATTTTTCAGGCAGTGGGTTCCGTGGTCAAGTCCCTGACGTCCAACAGACCCTGTGGAGAATATCTCACAGCCTCCGCCAGGCTGCTATTCATTTAACAACATGTCCCGACTGAATGTGCATGTCTGAAGAACTCACGGCTCTCCATAGAATAATTCCAGAAGGCTGTACGAGGAATTTATGAGCGGTGGCTTCTGAAGAGAGGACTGGAAGGAGAGACTTAATGTTTAATGTTTTGCACCAATGATTTTTTTTTCATGTTGTGCTTACACAGTATTTTTCCATTGAAAATAGTTGGTTTAAAACATTTGATGAAAGAAAAAAACTCTCAAAATTATAACCTGCTTCGAACACACAAAACAAAACCAAAAGATTGCACTTGGGGTTCCGTTTGTAAACCGATTCACTATCTGTGCATCTGAGGGGATAGGGGTTCCACAGAAGGTTAAGGAAAAACCTTTAATTTCCTGTCGAGGACAGCTTTGGGAGAAAGAGGGTGATTTCCTATCACGCCTGTGAAGGGACCCTCCTCAGAGCAGGCCCGGGCTCTCTGAAGTGTTCACAGTATGTGGAAATGGCTCAGCCAGTGCCTGAAGCCCTCAAATCTTCTAGGAAGCACCATGAACCTGAGTGGATGGTCACTCAGGGTGATTCTTTAGTAAAGGATGATTAAAACCAGGGCAGATTCAGTGTTTTATTTAGGGAGGAAAACCTAAGATGTTCTGGGGAAGGGGTTTTATTTTTGTACTTTTTGTACTTCAAAAAAAATCTCAGGGTGATTTCTTTCCTTTTATCCCTATTATGAGTTGAATTGTGTCCCCCCACAAAAATATGTTGAAGTCCTAATCCTCAATACCTCAGAATGTGACCATGTTGGGAAATAGGGTCTTTACAGAGATAATCAAGTCAAAATTAGGGCTTTCAGGTGGCCCCTAATCCAATAGCACTGGTGTTCTCATTAAAAGCGAAATCCGAGGGCCCAGCCTGTTGGCGTAGCGGTTAAGTTCACATGCTCTGCTTCAGCGGCCCGGGGTTCACCAGTTTGGATCCTGGGTGTGGACCTACTCACTGCTCATCAAGCCATGCTGAGGTGGCGGCCCGCATAGAAGAGCTAGAAGGACCTACAACTAGGATATACAGCTATGTACTGGGGCTTTGGGGAGAAAAAAAGAAAAAGAGAAAGATTGGCAACAGATGATAGCACAAGGTCAATCTTCCTCAAAAAAAAAATGGAAATTTGAAAACAGTGACACATATAGAGGGAAGATGATGTGAAGAGACACAGAGAGGATGCCATGAGAAGAAGGAAGCAGAGATTGGAGTCAAGGAACATGTGGGACTGCCAGACACTGGAAGAGGCAAGGAAGGATCCTACTACAGGTTTCAGAGGGAGCATGGCCCTGCCCACACCTGGATTTCAGACTTCAGCCAACAGAACTGTGAGACAATGGATTTCTGCTGCTCTAAGCAACCTAGTTTTGGGTACTTTGTCACGGCAGCCCTAGGAAACTGATACAAACCTTCCCTGTATCTTCTGGACTTACAGACCCTCAGCAACCCCTGCCAGGTCTCAAAAGCACCTGTGGCCTTTTGTCTCAAATCCAATGCCTCACACTTGGCCTCCTTGCTTTTAGTTCCCTCCTGCTGCCTGTACCTCCACACCTTGGCTCAGTTGATCTCCTTGCTTGGAAGGCCTTCAGGGCCTTTGTGGCTGTAGCCCTCTCACTCACCCTCAAGTCTCAGCCCGGAGGTCTCTCCTTGAGCTGGCGAAGCACCCATTCCCTGCTGTCCCCTTCCCCATCCTTCCCTCCATTGCTGTGCCTGCCTATGCTGCTGAAAGTGTCTGCCTGTGGGTCTGTCTGGCCCAGTGAAAACCAACTCCCTCCAGGGCGGGAACCACGTTCTCTTCATCTCTTACTCCCAAGCCTGCCACGGTGCCTGGAGCACAGATGCTCAATGAGTTGCTCCTGAGCTGGCTTGTCCTCTGAGCACCATTGGTAGAGCACTGTCAGGAGATGCACGTCATTTCCAACCACCTCCAAAGGAAGAGCCAACGCCCAGAATCTAAGCAGCCTTGTGGTCTGGACTAGAAAGACTTCACAGCAAGGAGAAACTAGGGCGTCTGGTCTATTTCTAGCACTTCTGTAACTATTACTCATCCCCCCTCAGAGGCCCCATGAGATAAAAGGACCCAGAGTGACAAACTGGACCCCAGGAGTGGCCACAGTGTCCCTTCGTAATTCTGCACTGTCTGGGATATTTTTACCCCCATTAACCCTCCTTGTCTATATGTGCATCTGCCTTGCATTTGGTCCTAAGTTTCTTTGGGGCTGTAACCGCCGCTTCAGAGAGTGTCATTCAGTGTCCTCTGGGAACTGAAGAAACAATGGCTGAACTGAAACCAGAACCACGAGACTGAACAAATGGGTAGATGTGAAAGAAGTCTCTGGAAGAAGTAGGTGGTCTCATTCCCCCACTCCTTTATTATAAAACCAAAAGAACGTGTTTAAAGGACTAACGATTTTGAAGACATAAAAAAGAAAGCGGGAAATGAAAGCCCTATTTTTCTAACGAAAGAACATTTTCTCTTGATCATCCACAAATTATAAGACGACATATATTAGCATGCTATTTCATTAACAAATTACAGTCCATTCTCCACAGTGAAGGAATAAAGAAAAAGTTCACCTAATAAGAGAGGTTAGCTCCTAATTAGGATCAGGCTGCAGAATTTGCCGGCTGTAATTTTCCACTGCAAATTGTTCTCGGGTTGACCTTGGCTGGTATTAAGGGCATGGGTTTGAAAACACATCTTTCCTTTGCCAGCACGTCCCCACAAAGCACCACTGCCTTCCAGAGACCATTACTGAGTCTGTCTCCATCCCCCAGCACCCTGCTCCCCCATTGCTGTGTCATTCCCTCTAGCTTTAAGGAATCTTCTTGAAGAGAAAGTAACATTTACTGAATACTGTGGGGTAGCAGAAAAGACACAGGACTTGGAGTCAGACAGGCTGGTGGTGAACCACATCTCCACTGCTTACTTGCTACCTGTGTGGCTTAACTGCATCTCGGTTCCCAGGTGTATGATGATTTCAGAGTTGTCATAGGGTTCAACGTGGGGGGGTGAGTGTTGGTATAAAGCAAGCGCTCACACTTCTTACTATTTCTCTTCTGTTTCAAGTCCTGTCAGCAATTCTACAAGGCTGGCATTCCTCCTCACTCTTACGCACCCAGGGAAGCTACGTAAGTCTCTCAAAGACATGCAGCTAATATATGGTGAGGGCAAGATTTGAACCTGTGACCCCAAAGCATTCCACTCGGCCACACTGTCCACCCAAGCACTCTGACCTTGAAAATTGGCTGCTTCAAGCTCACATGTGGAGTGTGGGCCCCCAAAAATGGGGCACTAAGCACAGTGTCTGGGGGCCAGCTCTGTGGCGCAAGCGGTTAAGTGCGCACGCTCCGCTGTGGCGGCCCGGGGTTCGCCGGTTCGGATCCCTGGCACGCACCAACGCACCACTTGGCAAGCCATGCTGTGGTGGTGTCCCATATAAAGTGGAGGAAGATGGGCACGGATGTTAGCCCAGGGCCAGTCTGCCTCAGCAAAGAGGAGAGGATTGGCAGATGTTAGCTCAGGGCCGATCTTCCTCACGCACACACACACACACACACACACACACAAAAGCACAGTGTCTGTCTGTGTCTTCTGCCCTTTGGGGCTCAAAAAGTGAGTCTAGGGTGGAGGATAGGGCAGCTGAGGCAGCCCTGGGTGCAGATCTCTTCCTGCCTCGAACACTATCCCTCTCACCGTGCTGTCACAGAGGATCGCACTGCTTGCCCTGCTACCCCAGTGGCTTCTAAAGAGATTGTGTAAAAACCTTGAGACCTGAATGCCCTTTATTTCCGAAAAGCCACCACCACCCACCCACCCACCTCATCCCACCTCCTTCTCCCAAATGCCCTGTGAGGGCACAGGTGTGCTTGATCTGTGTGTCGCTGAGGTGCTGATTTCATAATGAGGCAAGAATCAGAGCTTTATGCAATCACTTCATCCTTATTGATTGCTTCCCCACGTGAGTAAGAAACCTATGGAAAGGTTCTATAAATGCACACCAAGCGATCCAGCTTCCCGAGTCAGCACTTTGGAAAACTTTGGGGCTTTGAAAATTTTCCAACGGTTCCAGAGATGTCAATGTGACTTTCAGAGACAGGGCAATGGTGGGAGGGTAGGGAGGGGAAATGAGGGAAAAATGACCTCAAGCTCAGGACAATTATGGTCTCCTATTGTGACAATTAATAGCTATCTGGGAAATTTTATCAGAAAAGATCTTGAAAATAGAATTAACAGAATCTCATAGGACTTCACACCTTCCTTGATTCCTTGTAGGGTTTGCTATCTCTATTTGCTCTAAATGGGCCCCACTTTTCTGGCTGCCTGAGAACTATCATCAAGAAAGGAATTTCAAGAAAAACAATCAGTTAAAAATCTCTAAAATTTGGAGATCAAAGATTGCAACAGGTTGTGGAAGATAGAGAAGTAGAAAGAATGAAAAACAAGAATGGGGAAATAATTTTTCTTAGCCAGTACTTATAGACATATCACATATGAGTGATGTAAGGTATGTTCATAAACACTGAAAACCTAAAAGCAGAATTCCTAACATGTGAGTCCATTTTAAAGGAGAAGAGAAAAGATTTGTCTTTTCCCCTTCTATCTTAAAAGGAATTGTACAAATTTCAACAATCTTCCTTTGGCTAAAAATGACTTTCATGAATTTGGTTATATAAATACTTCAATTTACAGGGAATGATTATGAAGCAACCTGACTTTAAGCAAATCTCCCAGATAGCACCTGAATGGGTATTATTCCCTTCCAAGTCATCATCTCAGGGGACTGTGCTTACTTCAACAATGCAGTGCTTGCCCACAAGTTTTTGAACCTTCCTTTAAGAATTCCCTTCAGAACCTGAGGTACGTTTCTCCTCCATGGTGACAAACATTCGTTCTCTGAGGGAGAATTTGATTTTTGAAAATGGTGCAAAATTGATACTGTCAGTCCAGGTAAAAACAGCTTTGTTCAGAAACAAGAGGAGACTATGATTCCAGAGTCATTGCTTTTGAAGTCACTTCCCAAAGAGGAGTTTGAGGTGTTTTGTTTACAGAATGACGGTTAGAATAGGAGTTTACCTTCTCAAGATGGCTGCTCACTCAGCTACATGAAAAGTCCTTCTCTTTTTGAGCCTAAGTCACAATATATTCAGTTTTTGCTAGCTGCTTTTCACGAAGTTTTAATCAGACATTTATAACTTGATACTATTTCCCCTTTCACCTGGGATCATTCGCTTTTTTTTTTTTTTTTTTTCATTTCTAATGTAGAAAATTAGTTCTCTTAGAACCCACAGAACTAATTAGCTAGCAGAGGGGCCGCTGTGGATTTGCTTGACAGACTTATTCTTTAGTTTACAGGACTTTCTGGCATTCATAAGCTGTTAAGACGAGTGCGAAGTTGTAGCTTTACCATGTTTCAGATGCCAGTAGCATGTGGAGGTTAGCTGGGCCTCCTCTGATTTCTAATTTAGAAGCTCATTAGGAGACATTTACTTACTTCAAAAGTATATGACCGTCAAGGTTATCCAGCGCTAATCTCTTCTACCCATCGCAAGGGCTGAGGAATAAAATCTTTCTACACCCACCGTGTGTATAAATGCCTTTTGCTCAGTTCCTGTGGCAACTTCTCCATATTCTAGGGAAAGGTCAAGGTTGGTACATATGGAAAGAAAAAGGATAAAGTTGTATCTAAATGATGTTCCCGGGCCGGCCCTGTGGCTTGGTGGTTAAGTGCGCGCGCTGCGATGCTGGTGGCCCCGGTTCGGATCCCGGGTGCGCATCGAGGCACCACTTCTCCGTTCATCCTGAGGCCGAGTCCCACATACAGCAACTAGAAGGATGTGCAGCTACAACATACAACTATCCACTGGGGCTTTGGGGGGAAAAAATAAAATAAATAAAATCTTTAAAAAATAAAAAACATAAATGATGTTCCCTCTGTACTCACTGGCAGCACCCATGCACCTGCTCATGGTCCAAGCCTGCCCTTTTTATCCAACCGAGTAGAAAGCACATGGGCATCTTCTCTGCTCCACCGAACGCAGAGGCTCAGGCCGCAGCAGGCTGAGAGGGGATGCTGGTGTTTGGGAACACAGTGGAGTCGCCCGGGCTACCAGGGGGGCCTGTTCTACAGGGGTCAGCTGTCACAAGCCCATCTGAAATTGGCATGAGTCTAAAACAGGGTGTGTGTTCCCTTGGGCCACATGGGAGGACAGCGCTTGGAGGAGGAGCCTTGGGCATCTTAGGAAACTCCAAATGAAGAAGCACAGGGACCTGCCTGCAAAGAGCCTATCAGATGGCAACTCCTAAGGGTGGGTGTTCCGCCTACTGACCCAACCTGATATTTTGGGACTGGGAGACCAGGTTTTCTCTCCCTCGAACAAGAAGGATGATAAAGGACTCCATGCCGACCCACTGTTCATGTGAGTGTTTACCTCTGTCACTGATGTTTACTTGGGGATTTTTATTTAATTCATGTAACTTAGTTATTAATGTCATATACGTGAGCTGAGCTCAGATGTATATATTCTTTTATTTATATAATCAAAGGTTTGTGCCTCTAGGTTAAAAAAAGATGACATATTTATCCCTTTTCAGTGGTTGTTTGAAATTACTAAGCATTTCAGTGGTTGTTTGAAATTACTAAGCACCCAGAATGGCTTACGAAAATGGGAAGTGAAGACAGGTTATTCTTCTAAACCAGCATCAAGTGAGTTATTTGCTTGGGAAGAGGGAGGATGTAAAGTTAGATTCTGAATCGAATCCCTAAGTTCTCCATAACGTTTCTACATGGTACATCCTACTGACAACTTTGCTGCAGTATTTTTTTTTTTTGAGGAAGATTGGCCCTGAGCTAACATCTGTTGCCAATCTTCCTCTTTTTCTTTTTTCTCCCCAAAGCCCCAGTACACAGTTGTATATCCTAGTTGTAGGTCCTTCTAGTTGCTCTATGTGGGACGCTGCCTCAGCATGGCTTGATGAGTGGTGAGTAGGTCCACGCCCAGGATCTGAACTGGCAAACCCTGGGCTGCCGAAGCAGAGCACGCAAACTTAACTGCTACACCACCAGGCCGGCCCCATTGCTGCAGTTTTGACATACACAGAATCTGCTTTGGAAAGTGGGTTTTGCCTGGTGTCATTATTTTCCTGTGGGATCACGTGGTCTATCTCTGGTGGTTGGCTGCCTAAGAAAGGTAAAGAAAGAAAAAGTACCAAAGAAAATTAAGGACAAACTAGAAAGATGGTCCCTATGGTCCCTCCCTCCTCTGCCCCCCTGTTGCTTTATTTTTCAATCCTCACTTGAGAAGCTGGAAGTAACTTAAATACACGTTGTTTGTATAGAGAACTCTAATAATTTGTCACAGTCTTGTCAACACAGAGCAAATTTTATTGAGAGAAATCTGTTTGCAAAACACCTCTCCTCCCACTCTGCCCAGACATCAAAATACTCTGTTTTTGACACATATAAATGTGACTTAATAAGGCAATAAAATATAGACCCACCAAGCATTCCCAAATCACTCCACTGCTTTTGTTTTCTCAGCCTGCCTGTCTGTCTCTCTTTCTCTCGTCACTTTTTATTTTTGAATTTGCTAGTTTGTTGGGGAAGAAATGGGGTGGGTAGGTCGTATGTGGAGACAGTGGTGATGAAAATCTCAAACTCCTGAGTGACGCAGGTCAAATTTCTCTCTACGCTGGCAAAGAAACACATGGTCACTGCCAAAACCGCAGAGTAAAGTCTTCTAAAAATCCCCTCAGACAGCGATGTTTGAGAGCTAAGCCTTTTCATTTATATTTGGACAACCACCTGTTGACTTCTACTGGAGCTTGTCAAGGGCGGATGGATGGCGGGAACCTGGAGCAGAATTAGCCCATTCAAAGGGCTTGATATCCCTTTGAAGAGGTTGCCATTGTTTTCAATTGGGCCTAGTCAAGGCTCATAAGATCAAACCATGAGAAACAAAAAGGAAAGGGTCTTGCTCTCCTCTTGTGATTATCACGGCGTTCTCAGGCCATCCTTTTAAATCCAGGAATCCATTAGGGCAGTCTTTACAATGCATTTCCAAGTCCTGAATGCAGTGAGTGAGAGCCAGGGAAGAGACGAGGGAGAGAATCCGTGCTGGACGCGGAGGGCACCACGGTGGAGCCTGCTCCACTGCTCCTGCTGTGGCCGCACATTTTCTAGGGCAACTTCTGCTTCTACCACAGAGAAAGAGGGGAGCATGAAGACAAAGCAAAGCCAGAGGAAAGGGAACAGGGTACAAAGTATGCTTCAGTTAGGAAGTCTCATTTAAACCAAATCTCAAATTTGTGATGGGAAAGTTGACCACCACAGGGTGGCGTCTTTGGCGAGATGCCAATTGTTCTAAGTACTGACAGGGTTACCTAAATCCCCAGTCTGCCTGATCCAGAATTCCAGCCTGCCATTCCACAAGTATTTGGTGAGTGTCTACTAGACTCTAGGCCCTATGGAAACATAGCAATGAGTCCATCATGGGTCCTGTCCCAAATGAAAAGCTATGTTGTCAATTATCCTTAACAATCTCTAAAGAGGCAAGAAGATAAAACTCAAAACTGTATGGTGGTTTTTGCAGAATAAAATATTCCAATGTCTCTCTTTGGAAACAATTCCACGGCCAATTCAACAGCATGAACAGTGGATGGCGGCCTTTATGTACCAACAGACCATTTATTATGCCCCTCTGCAGAGCCAGAATGATATGAAGGACTAAGAGACAGAGAGGCAGCTTGGGAAAGAAAGCCAGTCTTGCCCTCCTCCCGTGTGCACTGTGACATCTTGACAAGTGCCCCGTGTTCCAGCTTCCTCCCACAGCTCCCCTTCCTCTTCCCACACACCACTCAATTTGAAGCCCTTTCTGCCCCCACCTGCCATGAACATGGGCTCTGCCACAGCTTGGAATTCACTTCCCTTCCTCTCATTCACACCTACACCAGCCAATCCCCAACCCGGACACCCAACGGGGCTTCCATAGAGCTGGGGCAGGGTGAGCAGTTCTGGGCTGGGGACTGGGGAACCGAAGCCAAACCCAGATGGTTTGTCCCACCCTCAGAGTCAACACGGTCAGCCCTGGACTGGGGTGTCTGTGAAGTGCTATGGGAATATGGAGGGTACATATTTGGTTTTGCTGGGAGAGAAACAAAGACTTCCCTACTCCCAGTAAAATACAGCATTGACCGCAACTAGGCCTGAGACAGAGCTAGAGCAGGCAAAACAGGATTAGGTCCTCATTGACGCTGTGGTTGCCCATCAGATGCTCAGTTCCTTGGATGTATCTTTCAGTTCCCCATACAGTCGCCTAAAAGCAGCATTTGGCTGTAAAGCAGACAATGAACACACATGTCATCTCGACAATGTAGTCAATAGCAGAGGTAGGCACTCTGCACAGCAAGAGGGAGTGCGTTTCCACATGCTACTACTTCCCACTCTCCTTTCACTGCCTCTTCTAGCCCAGTCCCTCATCTGCACTTTCTCTCCAGGTGGATCCCATCCCTCTATCCACCCTGCGGGCCACTACCAGATTGTTCTTTCCAAAAGGCCATTTGTACCTCATCCCAGGCAAACTCTAAGATAACCAGACGGGCACACTCATAGGGTTTTGCTGAGAAGAGTTTAATGAAGGGACTGTGCGGAAGTGGAACAAGGTTACAGGCACCACCAAAGGATAATGAAGCACCTAGGGACTAGCAAGAGTAAGAAGCCCTCACCACCTCTGGATCTGAAAGGGCACAGGGAGAGAGGGGGGTCTCCAAGCTGGTGAGAATTGCAGCTGTTAATGAGAGGTTGCCCTCCAGAGATGGAGGGTATGACCACCATCAAAGCCATGGCAGGAAGAGGTCAAGGCAGTTACAGTCCAACCTTGCTCTCTCCTATTCTCCAATGGCTGCCCACTGGTTGAATTCAACCAGAAGCTGGAGGGAGCCCAGCTTCTATCTAGGGTATTCTACAGAGGTTCAGCATCTAGGGCACAGAGCAGAGTTGAAAGAGCAGAGACTGGATATCTGGGGGCAGGGGGTGTGAAACTAGAAAATAATCAGCACACAGCTACCATTGTTCAGAAATCTTTAATCCAATGGACACTTAATGAATATCAAAGGTGCACGTTGCATCATGTTACTTCTGATTCACACCAGACCCTGAGCAAGGTTCTGGTTCTTACATCATCTCATTTACCCATTTTACAGATGGCGAAAATGAGGTTCACTTAGATTATGTGTCTTGGCCAAGGCCTCACAGCTAATAATGACGGAGTTAGGATTTGAACTCAAGTCTGTCTGGCCCCAAAGCTGGGTGCTCTACCCAGGGAAGATGCACCTACAAGAGGACTCAGTGACAGGTGGGGTCTGGGAAAGGAGATCTGATTTATGTCTTTTAGGGGCTGACCCTGTTGGCTTGGAGCATGTTGAGACCATGAACTGAAATGGGAAGCCCAGGAGGGACAGATAATTTTTATGTGTACATGCTGAGTCCAAGGATCCTAAAGTAAACAACCGCTAGGTAGATATATTAGCATGCAATGTGGGTGCAGATCTGGAGTGTCTGGAGGTCTCAAAACCAGAAAGAAATGTTGATAGTACTGGGGTAGTGGCTGACACTTTGGGGGTAAAGGACATTATCTGAGGAGCTTGCTGGGCAAAGATGAGATGAGGACCCAGGTAGGGCCTTCCAAGACCCCTGCACCAAGCAGCCCTCCTTACCTGAAGGGAATTTCCTATCGCCAGGTGTGGCACACGAGACTCGCCTCCACTGGGCCCCACACACTTCAACATTCCTTCTCACTGATTCCAGAGACAGATCGTCCTCTCTGGCTAACACTGCCTGCACTTCCCAACTCCTCTGCCTTTCCCACACCCAAGGCCCCGTCTTGCCCATGCCCTGCTCCTTCGCATACACTTTGGCCTGGCTGATGGCTCCCTTTCCTGATCGTCAGTAGTTCCCACATCTCTACCACATGGCACATGGTATCTCATAGAGCCTGTGTCTTTTGTCTCCAACCCGTATAGAGAATTAGGTGCTCCATATACGTTGCATGTAGATGCATCAAAAAATAGTTGATTCAATCACTTGCTTATTGTGGAGGTAGCCAACATCAGTAAGGCCAACTTTCTTGTTGGATTCAAATTAGCTCAACAGTTTGGACTAGGTTATTGTTCCTAAAACAGTGCTCCAAACACAGTGGAGGCAGCATTATTGGAATATATGGGTAGATTTCCAAAGGGACTATATTAAAAGGGGCAACATTTATTTGGATACGTATTACTGTGGTTAAAGGCATGATGGGCTTAGGAGTCAAACGGTCCATGTCCAAATTCTGGCCCTAGCACTTACTTCCTTGTAATTTGGGGCAAGTTACTTAATCTTTCTAAATGTCGGTTTTCTTACTTGCAATAGTGGTACTTATTTTAAAGGTTTGTCAAGCAGATCAAATGAGATAGTGCTTCTCCCAGGGCCTGACAAGTAGTAAGGCCTTAATAAATGTTAGATATCACTGTTATAATGACTTTTAGCCCATAGAGTTTAGCTTATTAGAGCTAGAAGGAACTGCACAGAAAATCTAGTCCAATTACTTCATTCTTAGATGTGGAAATGGATGATCAGAGATCAGGCCACAGTCAGGTGGAGCTCAGATATCATAAAACAAGGCCTGTGTATTTCCTGCACTGCCCAGCCTCACTCAGGTGTACATGGCATGGTTTATACCTGTACAGGCCCAGGCTTTCACTTGCATTACAAGCAGCAGGCAGAGAGATCTAGATCTGTTTTTTCTTCCTGAAGAAATACAACTTTTATATCATAAAACCCAGATTACCTTTATCAAATAGGAAAAATACCAATATAACATTTAAGACAAATTTTCATAAAGCAAAAGTTACATTGATTTGTAGTCACAAAAATCATTGCTGGAGATCCTGATTCATACCAACGCTTATGAGAATAATGATGGCAAATACGTGGAGAGTGGGTTGGAGTAGAAGTCATGGGGGTGTTTTGTGCACGACAGGTTTTTTTGTTTTTGTTTTGTTTCAGACCACTACTTAGGTCACAGGAAAACCCTTGTAATGAAAATGTCTACCTATAGGTGGCAAACTTAGACTGTGGGCGTTCTGCCCTTGAGTGCCCTTGCAAACACACGCCACAGGAGACGGAGATGAAAGTGAAATTTACACAAAGAAAACAAGAAACCTAAATAGATCCAGAAATAACATTCTTACACAAACTTATAATGGAAAAACCTCATGTAATTTCACAAAATATTTAGTCCGATTCATCTGCAGAAACACCTCATGGAATTGCACCAAATGTATTTATTCAAAATATATTTCCAGAGCCCTTACAACACAGCACATGGTGGCTTGGAGTGAAAAAGTCACACATCCCTGCCTTGACAGCCCTGACAGCCCGGTGGCCTTCCACATGCAAAGTGCTTCCAGCAACAGCTCTCATTGGACCATAGCTGTTGTTCCTAATTTCACAGGCGAGGAAACAGAAGCTCAGGGACCCCGGGGGAGGGGCAGTGGGGACGGGAGCAGAGCCCAGCTCTTTGGATTCCAAGTTCTGTCTCTGTCTGCCACTCTGTGCTGCCCTCAACATAAGGCAGAAAGGGACAAAATGATCCAGGATTTGGGGGTAGGACTAATTCTGTTGGGGTTTATCACTCACAAAGGAGCCCCAGCCAGTTCTTCCAGAGTCTTTCTCAATAGAGTGGCCTCAGCTAACCCAGCTAACCCAGACTCACTCCCTAACCATGGGGGTTAGGCGTGTTTTCTACTTCTAAGGAAGGTAGTAAAGAATCTAATTTATTAACGTGAAAAAAATCCTACCCTATTTTCAAAAAAATTTTTGGATGTACTTCAATCTTTGTAAATGTGTTTAACTAGAACCATATTAAATGCCTGCTTAAACCTATAAAGACAGTAAACCAACTCCTTGCTCCTTTCAAGAGTTTCCCATTCCAGACCTGTTCCTATGTATTTACACATATGTGGATATTTAAGTGTACGTAGAGAGTTTCTTCACCCACCTCATATATCATTCTGCCACTTGCTTTTTTCATTGAACAATGTACCTTGGAGAGCCTTACGTAGATACGTGTCACTCAGTTTAACAGGGCCTGGTGATTTGTAGTTTGGTTGTACCTTAGGATATAAACTATTCTCCTACTGGTGGGTGTTGAGGTTGTCTCTGCCGTCCACTGTAACATACAGTTCTGCAGTGAAATCCTTTTACGTATAACTTCACATGTGCAAAGTAACTGAAGGATAAATTCCTACAGAGGAAAAATCATTGGAACAAAGCCTATGTACGTTTTAAATTTTGATAGATACTCGTAAATTGCCCCCCATGAAGGCTGAACTGATTTTTTGTTGACTCTTTCCATCTTTTTTTTCTCTTTCTTTCTCATTAACTTTCTATTCTCATCCTTCTCTCTCGTTAACTTTCTATTCTCATCCTATATTCTGGGTCACGTTTAGCCCATGTTCTAACTTCAACCTTGAAGTCTTCCTTGTTCCTCTTTCTCCCACATCCAATTCATCAGAAAGGTTTGTTGGATTTACCTTAAAAAATGTCCCAAATCCAACAACCACTTGTCACCATCTCCACTGTGAACACCTGGTTGAAGCCACCCTCTCTCTCTTGGGTCCCTGAAGATGCCTCCTACACAGCTCCCTGCTTCTGCTCTTGCCTCCTTCAAACTATGCTCATCACAGCAGCCAGAGTGGCCTTGTTCAAACCAAGTCTGATCATTGCACCGCTCTGCTCGGCATCGCACTTCACTCAGAGTGAAGTCCTCGCAATGGCCTCCAAGGCTCTGTGTGATCTGCCCCGTCACCTCTTCACCTCTGTTTTCCTCTCCCCACTCCGTTCTGCTCCAGACAGTGACCTGGCCACTCTGTGAGCACTGCAGGTGCACCTCCACCTTAGGGTCTCTGCTCCAGCGCTCCCCTCCATCCAGACATCCGCTTGCCTAACACCGTCACCTCCTTCAAGTCAGCTCAGTTTGTACATATTCAACAAAGCCACCCTGACCCTATTATTGAATGCTGCAAACGTCCCCCACCAGCACCCTGCACCCTTGCTCCTTTTGCCTTTCCCATAGCACTTACAACCCTCTTACCTACTTAAAGGAGGTAATTAACTTTTATTACATTCATTATCTATCACCCCCGATCTGAACGTAAATGCCACATGGGTGGGGATCTCTGCTGTTTTGTTCACTAAAAGATCCTGAGTACACAGGGCAGTACCTGGTACACAACAGATGCTTGATAAATATCTATGGAATTGGAATTGCTATTCCTCCTCCTGTTCTGTTGCAATTAGAAGACAGCTTCACAGAGGTGTGGTTTTGACTCTAAGGCATTCCCTTGTGAATGATGTTATCTTATGGCTTTTTGAAAATTGAGTTTCAAAATGGAAAAAATTGGATGTCATCAAAATTAAAAACTTTTGCTATGTGAAAGAACCTGTAAAGGGGATGAAAAGACAAGCTACAGAGTGGGCGAAAATAGTCATAAATCACATATCCAACAAAAGACTTGTATATATAGAGTACATAAAGAACTCTCAAAACGCGACAGTAAAAAAAACAAAGAATCCAATTAGAAAGTGCACAAAGGCCATGAACAGACATTTCATCAAAGGGGATATAGAGGTGGCAAATAAGTGCATGATAAGATGTTCAAAATCATGAGGGAGATGCAAATTAATGGCATAATGATATCAGACTATCATAATGGCTAAAATAAAAAATAATGATAGCACCAAATGCTGGCAATGATGTAGAGAAACTGGATCACCCGTACATTGTTGGTGGGAATGTAAAATGGTACACTCACTCTGAAAAACAGTTGGGCAGTTTCTTTTAAAACCAAAAATGGACTTCCCATCAACCCAGCAGTTGTACTCTTGGGCCTCTAACCCAGAGAAATGAAAACATACGTTTACACAAAAATTTGTATACAAATGTTCATAGTGGCTTCACACATAATATCCCCAAACTGGAAAACACCCAAATGCCTTTCAGTGGGTGAATGGTTAAACAAACTATGGCACCTCCATACCATGGAATATTATTCAGCAACAAATAGGAATGAAGTATTGATACACGTAACCACTTGGATGAACATCAAGGGAGTTATGCTGAGTAAAAGTGCCAATCTCAAAGGTTACATATTATATGATTCGATTTATATAACATTCTTGAAATAACAAAGTTATAGAAAACGGAAAACAGGTTAGTGGTTCCCCGGGTTTAGGGATGGGGACAGAGAGAAAGGGACAGGTGTGGCTGTAAAGCCTAGTGTGAGGGAGCCTTGTGGTGATGTTACAGCTCTGTACCTTAGGTATGCTAATGGTTACACTAAGCTATATGTGACCAAACTGCATATAACTGCACACACACACACACACACACGAGTGCATATATAACTGGAGAAACCGAAAAAAGCTCTGTGGATTGTATGACTGTTAATTTCCTGGCATTGGTATGTACTGTTGTTATACAATATGTTAACATTGGGGCACGCTGGATGAGGGGTACACCAGCCTTCCCTGTACATTTCTTTGCAACTTCTTGAAAATCTGTAATTATTTCAAAATGAACAGTTCAGAAAAGTTTCAAGAAGAAATACAAGCCAGTTAGTAAGCTCCTCTTCATTCAGCCCAGAAAGACTTCCGCTTCCTTGATTTTGATGGGGATGTTTCCCCCTTGGGTTAGTCTCTTCACTTTCGATACACATAACCCCTTTTGCCTTGGTCTTTTTCTAAACGTTCCGATCACTTTTCAAGGGAAAGTCTGGAAATAAGCGCGTGAACATTATTCCCGTGTGGGTCTGGGGCAGCTACTCAGCTCTCTGTTCTTCAGCCTTCTCCTTAGAAACTTAGAGAAATGTCATCTGTCCCCTTCCTCACAGGAACGCTGAGGATTACAAATTCACAGAAGTTCCAATGAACTCCTTCCATGCTGAAATCATAGAGCAAGTGGGAATCGGGGTGAGCACTCCCTTCTACTGAGTGTCCCCCGTGTTCTGGTCACTGCACCTGTGCTTCCAACACACTGTCTCACTGGTCAGGTTTCAGCTTATTCTAGAAAGACGTGAAGGTCCTGTATAAGCTACAGCATTGCCGACCATTGGATAACTAGTAGCTAATAATACTATTAAATATTACGGGTCTACAGTGGGTTCATACCATTCCTCAAATACAAGTTAGTCAAAGCGAGTGCAATTTTTCAAAAGTTACTTTTTAAAAAACGCAGAGAGGCTGGCCCGGTTGCATAGTGGTTAAGTTCACACGCTTCGCTTTGGCGGCCCGGGGTTCACAGGTTCGGATCCCGGGTGCAGACCAACACGCTGCTCATGTAGCCATGCTGTCGTGGTGTTCCACATACAAAATAGAGGAAGAGGCACGGATGTTAGCTCAGGGCCAATCTTCCTCACCAAAAAAAAATGCATAAACTAATTGTTTAGTAAATAGAGTTTAAACAATAAACATATTCAGCTATTTTAAAGCATTTTTTCCCAGAATTTGCGCAATAGATTTTCAAACTATTTTGTGCATGTCGATGTTAAATTTTGCAAAACTCTTCCCTCACTGCTTCCCACCGCCATGTGTTCCTCTCCTTTTCTTCATCACAGTAACATGGCAAAGAATTGGCACTCTCCCGCTTTCTCTGGAACATGCCCTCACTAAACAAATTTGCTGTGTCACTTGTATTCCTACACTCCCCTGGAATAAAACAGTATTTGCTTGTCACTCATTAACCACTGAAACCCCTGCATGATTATTTCCAATGCATCATGATAAACATTCCTTGACACTCGTCACACACGCCTAGAAGCAACAAGGAGGGGAGTATTGGCAGGGCGGGTGCTACGCCATATAGTGCCCTTGTGCGGATTAGAAAAAGGCACCCTCTCTAGGTAGGACACAGGGCTGAGTCACAGCTTAATGTCAGTCTTGACCTGCCCAGGTAGGGCACGACCTCCCCAACTGGACTCAGAAGTTCTAGAAGAACTTCAGGAACACAACCTCAGCTCTTCCTCTCCTTTGCGTTGACTCCATCCTTGACTTGCAATGTTTCTAAGAGCAATCACTTCACCTTTTTGTGACACAATTTTTTCCTGGGTCACAGTAAAAATGATAAAGTACTTAGACATGAGGTTTTGCAAACCCATCCTGTTACAAGTTTCTTTTTTTGTCACCATGACAGTGGTGCCAATACTCATTGGGAGATCAGTAGATCACTCAACTGTAGGACAGACTCAGACGGTTTTGGTTTCCTTTAATGAGGAAGGGGCAACTCGGGCTATTTTCGTCCTTGTTTAGTTTCCCTGTCCAGTGCAGGGGTCTGTGACGCACGGCCCAACATTCACGACCTGGTGGCGGGGACCTGATGTCCGCCTTCTCTTGAGTTGAATGAGAACATTTGACTCTCTCTGTCAATTTACACTGGAACACACCTCCTAGATTTTCTACACTATGTGATACTGGCTCTGGACATTTCTCATTCGGTGCTCATCTCTGTCAGCTAGTCTGAAAATTGGAACCAGGAACACTCGACAGATCACTGGCCATGTGGTGGTTACAGGTGGTGACATATTGTTGCGGCTGCTGCTGCTTTATTCATGAAACCAGAGGCGAAGATTCTGTTTCTGAGACGTAAACTAGGGAAAACCCCACATCAAGCACCAGCGTTGGATAGAATATCACACAGACAATTTCCAACTGAAATGCCGGTTATTAGAAGTCATGTGGAGTCAGGAGTTGCCATGGCATCCATTTGTTTCTAAACCAGCTCCTTGTGCTGGAATAGTTTCTCATTATCGTGTCTTTATTATGGGGAGGCGGGTGAGAGAGAGAGAGAGGGCCATCTGTATAAAACTATGGTATAATTCTAATACACTCAAGCCTTAAAATGAATAAGCAATTAAAAATTTTAGGGAGAATTAATATCAGCTTTAACACACATTTATGTTGCTGTCTGGCTTGGAGTTACACAGTCACATTAGCATCACGGTTTCTTTTCTGTGAGGTCTGATTATTCCCGGAGAAAACACGATGGTTTATCATATGACATTTATCTTCACAAACAAGTTATCAGATCTCCAGGAGTGAAAACAAATATCAAAGCAGATCTAACCATGATAGGCTGCACATTTGCAGTATACTTCTTTTCCTCTGTTTTCTCCTATGTATCATTTTTATTTAGATTCTTAACCAGATCATTACAGCTTTTTCTCCCATGCGACTGCTACCAGGATGAATCTGTCCCCTTGCTTCCTCCTAGCTATTTGTTGGAATCATGAGAAGTGATTGGCTGGCATATGTTAAGGCTTGAGTTGCTTTTGCGGTCAAGCCCCCATGTGTTTATACGTAAAATACAAAAACAGGTTGATCAAATATCAACTTGGGACAACTGAATTTCAAAACATACAGATTCCATAAATTAACCACTATGTTAACATATGTACATTATAATTGATTATAATTAGTCAGAAGATCTGTTGGATGAAGACACATTAAAATTATATTTGCCTGATTGTCTTCTGTGTTGTGTGTTAAAGAGCAATAAATGTTTCATATGAGGAAAAAAAGTGTTGGTAGATGACTCCAGAATCTTGAGCCTGTATTTCTGATTGTCTCCACTTCTCAGTGAGCTCTCCCTCAGGGGTTCAAGAAACTCGGATCTCCATTAAAAGTCAGGTCCCAACCCACTTCAGAGCTAAGAGGGCCACCCTCAAATGTTTCTGGAAAGATAATTCACAAGAGAGACATTCAAAAGACCCTTAGGTATCTGAAAAGATGTTCAACCTCCATAACAAAAGAAAAACAAATTAAAAGTAGACTGATTTTTTTCACCTATCGGATTGGCCAAAAAAAAAAAAATGTTATAATGTTCTTCATTGCAAGGCTGTGGGTAAACAGTCACCCTCACACATTGCTGGTGGGAGTGTCAATTGGCAGAACGCTTGTGGAGGACAATTTGGCAATATCTATAGAGTGCAAATCCACGTACCCTTGACCTAGCAACTCCGCTTTTGGGAATCTGTCCTGTGGTTACACCGTATACAGGTAAATAAATGACACATGTACAATGTTATTCATTGCTGCATTGTTTTCCATAGCAATGATGGGAAACAACCTGAATGCCCTCAGTGGGTGACAAGTTAAATAAATTAGGCTGATATATTCTTAAAATGGAATGCCATGCAGATGTTTAGGAAAGAAAATGTGAGGGAGCTGTCACGGAAAGTGAAAAAGTCAAGATGCAGAACTGTGAAAAAATATCAATCTTAATGTTTGCTTGAATATGCATGAAGCAACTCTAGAAAGATAATAAGAAATTAAATAGTTGTATAGCAGTAGACACCGACTGGTAGCTCAAAGATGCATTTGCTTGGTCTGCATAGTGTTTTAAAATTGAATTTCACTTAATAACCTGATATGCAGATAAGGAAAAAACAGAAGCAGGCCAGGTGTTAAGATAAGAGATGGTGCTGGTAACACAGTCTGTTTGAATTTTCCACCCAGCTTTAGGGTCGCACCTTGGACATAACTAAGCAGGGGGGAGGGACTCTGCGGTGGGAGCACTAGTGAGCCCACCGGTTTCATACCAGGAGCACCGCAGTGACTCACGGGCAGATCTCCTTGTACCTAACCTCTCTCCAGGTTTCCTAAAGAGACTTAGGAGCCGCAGCTGGGAAAAGGTGCACCTAGCACCCCCATCCTCCCAGGTGTGCCCAGGAGCAGCACTGACTTATCATTTGTCACAATAGGCACAGTGCCGAGGGTCCGTGATTGATAGTTTTAGGGGCTCACAAAATGTTTTAATTTTAACTTCTTTTACGATCAGAAGAAAAAAAATAAATATAAGAATAATGAATACATGATAATGAATCCAGCCTGAATTACATTCACCTTTATACCAACACAGTTGTAAAATATAATCTTTAATATTTTTTATGGAGGAAGGGGCTCATAAAAACATGACAAAAGTGCCCAAGGACTGACAAAGTCATGATGTCCTAATGTGGTCCTGCATGGGAGGGAGCACCCTCCACTTGAGGAGAGGCCTAGACCTCACAGGCCCAAAGAGGCGGCAAGGCCTCCTCCTCCGGGGACAACTCCCCTGCGCCAACACTACGCACACCTCGGGTCCGTTATGCTTAGGTACTCTGGCAAAATTAAGGAAGTGTTTCAGGGCCAAAAGGAGAACCAGTGCTTATCTGCTATTTTTTCAATGTGTCCTACCCCTGCTAGATTGACCCAAACCCTCTGGGTTTCTTCCCTATAGCCCAGCTAGAATCTTGGAACCCTGGAAACTTCTGGGGGTGCCCTGAGGGCTTCCCTGCCCTTCTGAGGCAAAACTCTCCACTGAAGGGTGGCCTGGTAGTGTTCCCAGCCCTCCTCTCCCTCCTCCTGAGGCCATTATCCTCTTCTAAGGAGGCAGGAATGACCCATCTTCAGAGACCCCACGCTATCACAGCCCTGAGCCTCACCCCCGGACCCCAATTAGACAGTGGTATCATTTTATGCCATATGCCCAGGGTCCTACAATAGCAGGACTATCACTTCAATTCTTGTCCCTCCTGACAGTCTTCTCCAAAGACAAGCTGAGAAAAAGCAGACTAAAGCAATGGTTCTCAAAGTGTGGTTCCCTGACAGCAGCAGCAGCAGCTGGGAACTTGTTAGAAAGGTAAACTATTGGGTTCCACCCCAGATCTGCTGAATCATAAGCTCTGGGAGTGGGGACCAGCAATCTGTTTTAACAGGCCCTTCAGGCAATTCCTATGCAAGCTCAAGGTCCAAAACGCCTGAGCTAGGAGCAGGGGTGTCTGTCAGATTTTCACGGGCCGATTCCCCTGCCCCCAGACCCAGAGCTGATGAGTCTAGCGATCGAGAGTGGGACTCAGAAATGTGCCCCAGATGCTCCAGGCACTTGATCGCCGGCCCAGACGAGCACAGAGTTACCTCCCCAAGATTCTGGGGTGACAGCAGGGAAGGCAGGCGCGGGCGGCAGCTATTTGAGGCTCGGGGCCTGGGGGCGCGGCGACTTCAATCGGGCGGCGCCCCTAGCCAGTTCAGCCGCGAGCGTCTCAGGGCGGGTCCTGGCCGCCCTCCCGGCGCGGTAGGAGGCGGCGCCCGCGCTCCTCGCTCTGAGCTCGTCCTCACCCCTGCTTCTGCGGCTCCCGGAGCCTCCCGGTGATCGGACCCCTTATGGAATGCCAACTCCAGAGTCCAGCAGGGTTTCCCATTCCTAAATCAGAGTGGGGCCCTAGTGTCCATATTTAAAAGCCGCACTCTACCACCACCTCCACCCCAGATGACCCTGAGGCTCGGCCAGGTCTGGAAGCCGGTCATCTGTTTGTGGATTAGAGGGATCTGCCTCACGAGAATGCCTTACCCACTCCGCCTGGAGAGTACAGGGCTAGGGGTGCTCTTCAGGCATCCGGGGCATAGTCCCGGGGACATTGGTCCCAGGGGCTAGGCGCAAATTTGGGGCTCAAAGAAGGGGAAACTCCCAGAAACCTAATCCAAAGGCTCTCAAAGCCCAAAGCCGGGAGGTGTGGGGGGGGGGAGTGAAGCACACGCCCTCTGGATCCACCCAACTCTGATGCCCCTCACCCCCCTTTTCAAGGCCACTGACCCCGTTCCGCCCCCTTCCTGCCACCCCGCCTCCCGCGGCGCGTCCTGGCCGCGCGAGTGGTACCCGGGAGCCCAGGCCTGGCATGCGCTTCTGAAGCGCAGCGTGAGCATGATTTGGCCTGAAATTCGGAAACCGATCAAAGTGTCTTTCAATCAAAAGTGGCAAACCAACCTTCACCTTCAGCTTTTGAGCACCTTGGTTGTGCTCCTGTGCCCAGCTTTGCTGAATTATACACACACATCATCCCCAGCTGGATTTCTGGACAGGACAAGTGTGAAAAACGCCCGCGCCTGGAGCGGCAGGCACCCACCGGCTCCTGTCCTCAGAATGCGCAGCATCAAAGTTTTCCAGCTGCTGTTAAGGTTTGAATAATTCAGTTCGTTTAAAATTTGCACAGTTCAAGAGGCACTCAGCCTCCTATCTCAGCGACCTATTCAAGGTTATATTCGATTGCAGTTTCAAAATCTGTGGAAAATATTTTCCAGAATATTTTAGAACTATATAAAAAAAATCTTTGCTTGCATTCGCCACTCTCATTTTTCAAGTTGGTGCATTTTCTTTTCTTTTTTTCAGTGTGTAACCGCTGAGGCTAATTTTTTGGACATTTCAATGGTCAATTCAGGCAGGCATCTGAGAAGCGGTACCTCAGAAGAAGGCTGTTTTGTTTTTTGCAGAAAATATACTTTCCAAAACGTCCTGATCAAACAAGCAATATTTGCTGTAATTCAAAAAATACTAAACATAACCATTTTTTGGAGGTTCCTCCTATCCTTTGTTTTCTAGCAGACTCACCCCACCGGGTCAAAGTTGTAAGGGGCCCATGTTTCTGCCTCAACATGACAACGTCCTAAATGTGGTAATAAAATGGGGTAGAGCAGGATTCACTTACATGCATGGAAGGAGAAAAATGTTAGTATTTCCCTAGGCATTAATATTTCCCTAGATAAATTCTCCTTTCCAGTGGTAGAGAGTGAACATCTGGATATAACATACTGAGATATTTAAGTGACCATCTTCAGATTTTGCATCTTGATTATAAACATATCCTTCATTCTGACCTTGGCCACTGAGCAAAATCCGTGCCTGCGTGCTTTGTACAATTGTGTATATGTAATGTGCAAGCGTGTAAAAGTGCATGTGTGCGCCCCTAGCAGTCTGTAAAAAACAAACAAAAAAGTGTGTTGGGGGGGGAGTGGGGGAGACAGAAATCACTCTGATTTTGATAAGATGCTCAAAAAGGAGGGCGCAGAGAGGAATAACCAGAAGGCAGGATAGAGGTCTGTGCCCGAGCAGAGGTCGGCAGCACAGTGCGCCCGGGTCGGGGCCGCCGCGCACCAGAATTCCGCTGGGCGTTCACTTGTGCTTTTATAACCCAAGGGTTCAGCTTCTGGAGTCTGGATGTTGCCTGACGTTGGCAGGGGTCAGGCGGCCCTCGCAGGCGCCCACCTCTTCACTCAGGGCGCGCGCAGCGCGCGGGACTCCGCACGCACGAGCGTGTGGCTCTGGCTCCGCCGCGGCGGGCACGCCTTGGCGCCCGGACTGGAGCCTTGGGCGCCTGCACGTCCTGGTGTCCCGGCCGGCTGAGGGCGGGCTTAATGCGGGCAGCATCTAGGGTTGCCCCAGAGGTGGAAGAGACTCCCAGGGGCACAATGTGGCCGTCACTGTAGGCTGTTTGCCCTCCTTGGTCATGGGGAGGACGGGGAAGGAAGATGTTTGTTTGTAGATCGGCTCCGGTTTCTTCCCTCTTTAGGATCGCTTTTGGGGCCGCGTAGACAGTGCCCGAGGGCCAGAGGGCTAGATTTTGAGGCACCCGAGCAAGGAAGCGGCGGCCTAGACGCCCTTAGTATTCCTGTTTGGTTGTGGTGGGTCGCGCGTTCCCCTCTCTTTCCTTTCTGGGTCTTTCCCCTTACATTGGCAAAGAGATGGGTAGGATTCGCCTCTTAGCCTTAAGAAATTGATTTAGAATTTCTCAAGCTAGAGGCGAACAGAAATTCTCCGAACACGTGGGAGGCACCTGAGGTCCCGGTTCACGCCCCCCCGCTGGCGCGATGCTAGTGCGCGCAGGCGGGCGGGGTCGCCAGGAGGGTGCGAGGCCGGTCCCCGCGCCTGGGCGGGGGAATGAAGGAGCCGCATTCCGGCTCCAGCCTAGGTTCAAAGATTAGAAAAACAGGTGTTACGTCGCCATGCTAATTTACTCTCTCGGTAAACGCGGCTCAGACAGTTGTGTGCGGAGGACTTAGCGAGGGGGCCATCATCACACGGCCGTGCATTCACTTTATTAAACGACATCTACTCGGTTCATCGACTACTAAGCTTCAAGGGGAGGCTGGAGCAGCCAGCCTGGTTCTCCAGGATGTCGTCCTTGGTGTAAAGACTTCCACACTCATTTTTGCCGTTTTGCTTCTGAAGGCAAAATACTCCCCTGTATGGGGAGGGGAGCCGGGCGCTGCCTGACTCCCCAGAGAGTCCTTGCCCTGTGCCGGGGTTTCAGAACCCAGAAAAGCACTCACACTCCTGCACGTTGTTTGAGGTGGAGATGGAGTATACAGTAACCGCCAACTTAACTGGAATCTTTTCTAGAACACAGTCGGAATAGAAAACCGCTTCTTACCCCCAAAGCGTCATTGCTTTGCCTGGCCGCTCCATTTTACCCTTAAGATCTGCCCAGGTTGTTGGGGGTGGGTGGGGGGAAGAAGGGTCATGGAAGGTTCTTTCACCCAATCCAGACGCACCCCCCCCCTTTACATGTAGTAGTTAACTTGATCTTATGTGGTCTTTCTGGAATCTTGTGCATAAGTGAGCCACAGGACATTTCTCTGTATTCCTACTCATCTCCTGTTAAGAGTGCATCACTTGGTGGTGGGAACCAGCCCAGAGCTAGGTCTCTAAGTGACTACAGCCTCTGGGGAAATGACTTCTAGATTAGAGCCCATTAGCTGGATTCCAGTTTTGAAATACCTACTAAAATCTCTATGTTTAGTTCTTTTTTTCTATTCTTTCTATCTAGAAGAATAGAATCTAGAACACCTTGCCAGGTGTTTCCCAGATGTGTAAAAACCCCCAGAAAACTCCCATTGTCGTTTTGCGAGCTGACTGCCTCGGCCGGCAAGGAGGTGGCAGATGTCTGTATTTTTTAACACGAAGTTGTTCCGAATATCAGCAGAATGACACACGCCTTTCTTCAGAGTGTGTTTTCTTGGCGGCAATTAGCGCCACGACGAGAGGACAAGTGCAACATTACTGGTGTTCTCACTGTCTTTTATCGCCCATGAAACAGCTTCCTCCACGTGCACCTCCAGGAGCAGAACCGTGGTCACCAGCAGCACCAAAACCAAGCGGGGAATCACTCCTGTATTCGAAAGTGGCATTAATTGTCTTCGAGGGACAAGTCAACTTTTTCCCGTTATCTGTTGTCTTTCCTCAGATGACAGGGAGAAGGCGATTTAAATTAGAGGGTCTCAAATATAATTTGTCAGCCACAGTACTTACAAGCGTTTGTTTAAGCAGCTCCTGTTGGGGAATTGTGAATGCGGGAAATTCATTCCTGCAGACTGTATCCTTTCTGTAAGGAATATTCAGGTTGGACTTTTGCTTCCTGAAACAAAACCCAACACAAGGTCCTCGCTCACGTTTAAGATAACGGATTGTTGTGAGATATCTATCTATATATCAACCACTCTACCTAACTCTATTATGGCCTGAAATGCAACCTCTTGTCCCCTAGTGTCCCCCATCTGCTCTCCATAGGAAAACTCCCACGGCTGAGCTTTCCACGGTGAACAGATCAGCCCCCAAACTCGACCCATGTCGAAAAAGACGCTCCTCTTTGAGATTAATTTCAAGACAGGTATATTTATCTTCTCTGGCGAGTAACTGGGTGTCGCAGTGGTTTCAGACAGATGAAGCCCGACACCGGACCCGCGCACGCCCTGGGCGCTGCGACCCGCCCGCGGGAGGCGCACGGCCGCCGGCTCGGCCTTTGGGCGAACCTCGCCCGCAGTCTCGGCGACTCCTGCCCCGCCTGCCGGGAGCCCACGGCCCGCGGCCCGACCTCTGCGGCCCAGGGCTGCAGCCCGAGCTTCGGGCGCCCCTGGCACTGAGGGGTCGGCGTTCAGGGCTGAACGCGCAGTCGCTCGACCCCAGGGAGCGCAGGCAGCGCGGGTCCTGCACGTCCGCCGTGACGCCCGCGGCCGAGAGCAGCGGCGGCTGCGGGGCAGCGCGGACACGGGCGCCCGGGGCTCGTTAGTGGCGCGGCGGCCACGCGGGTAGCCAGCTGCCAGCCGAGAGCGGGGGCGCGCGGGGAACGGCGCGGGACGTGCTCGAGTCACTCAGCCCGGTCGGCCAATGAGCGCCGCGCCCCGGGGCGCGCCGGGCCAATCGGAGGCGAGGAGGTTTGTGAGTGGCATTAGGGGAGGGCGGGAGAGAGGGAGCCCGGGAGAGAAGTTGAAGCTAAACCCCGTGAGCTATAAAGAAGTTATAGGGGGGGCGTTTTCGGTTTCCAATTAGGAATAATATTGGCTTCGTAGCAACTACCGAGGAGGAGGATTCTCAAACCACCTCACTCGTCCCAAAGCCCACATCCCCCTCCTTCTCCCACGCACCCCTCCCCCAATTCGTGACCAAGAAAAGAAAAGGGAGCCGGGGCGCGCTCTGCTCCTCTCTGCCGGTGGGAAGCGGGGAGGCCGGCGGAGTCGCTTAGTTGGACGGTAGGCATGAGTACAGTTAAGAGCTGGGCGCCTCCGCACCCTTGGCCGCCAGCGGGGACTGAAGGTAGGTGAAGCGGAAGACACCCTGCGCCCTCCCGGCGACACCCGCAGCTCTACGGCCGCCTCCCACCCCCCAGCCCCGGTGCCTGCAGGGGGCTGTCGTGAATGTGCCACCTGTTAACCTGGCGCGGCCGTGCCCGGCGTGTTGCCGCCCCTGCTGGGCAGGGAGAGCCTCGGGTCGCCTTGGGAGTCCCGAGAGACTTGATGTGTAAGTGCCACTTTTTGAGGAATCCCTGAGACTTGAGAGTCAAGTTAGAGAGGTAGCCACGTTCCAGATCTGCCAGAGTGGGGGGACCGACAGGCCCGCCGCGCCGTGGAGGAATTCTGATTTGCAGAAACCTGCTTTCCTGGGACGTGCGCCTGGCCTGGGCCCGGGCACGGGGACCGGTGGCGGAGGGTCTCCTAAGGGTCTTCAAAAATATGCGTTTTGTTGTTTGGGTAACTTCCCAGGGGGCTGGAGAATGTGGCTGACGTGGGTGAGGGAATGCGAGCATTATTTGCAGGGCCTCAGTCTCGCTGCTGATTTCTCCATATCTTAACAAACAAACGAAAACACTGGCGAGCCTGGCGAGGAAAGCAGAGGCGCGCTGAGGCCCTTTCCGGCAGTTTTTCGGAATTCGGGCGAGTGCGTGAGTGATCGTGGAGCTGCAGATCTCTTACGCTCTGATGCTGTTGTCTTCACAGTGGCCTGAAAGAGGTGTCTGGCATTCCTGATCTTCCCAAAGGGGCCGGAGCCGCCTCAACTGCTGCGGGACTGAAGCGCCAACGTCGGGGATTATTATGTCGACTTGCCGAGGACCGGGGTTCGCAGCGCGGAACAGAAGAAAAGGTTGGCTCCTCGGGGATCTCGCCGGCTTTTGATACCCAGAGACTCCTAGGATTGTCCAGATTGCCGTGGATCAGCAACTTTCCTATACTTGCATCCCGCATTTTTAAAGAAAGTATCTTCGGTTCGCTGCATTGGTCTTTTACTACCCTCGGTACACTGAAGCAAAGACTCCAGTCTCTTCAAAGTATGCTTTATGTTTTTGCTAAATATGATCTCTAATTGAAAGTTTATTTTTGGTTTTGGATGAATCTGTGGAGCTTATGTGGTAAGAAGAAAGGGGGAACGAGACACAATGAAAGAGAAGTCCAAAAATGCTGCCCGGACTAGGAGGGAGAAGGAAAACAGCGAATTTTATGAACTGGCTAAATTACTGCCTTTGCCCTCGGCTATCACCTCGCAGCTGGACAAAGCATCCATAATCAGACTCACGACCAGCTATCTCAAAATGAGAGTAGTGTTCCCGGAAGGTAAGTGACTTTGCCCAGACGGAATTTCAAAGGCAGAAGGGGTAGCGGATTTGCCAGACAGTGAGTGAGGCTACACCACTGGGCAGAGAAGTACATACTCTCTGCAAAGGGAAGTTTAGCATGGCTGCTTGACTAAGGACCTCTCTGAACTTAGAGGATTCCTGTTGCCTTTTTTGTGGCTCTTTCTACAAACCCATTAATACTTTCTCTTCAGTCCATCAGATATGTTTGGTTGGGAAGCAGCCCAACTGTGCTTTTGTCAACAGTTAGATACTGGGTTCAATTGAAAGTAGTACTAATCCAAACACGACTTTTCTTTTTTTATTTCTCTTGTTAGAATTGTATCTAGCAGAAAGCAGGAACACTGCCAAATGCTTGTGTTTTTGCTACCATATAGATAGGCCCATGTACATGGAGCTAACTAAGCCAACAATAATTTCTCTATATGTCTGTAATTCTGCAAATGAGGAGCAGGCATATTCATGAACAAATATGTCCTGAATTTACCCAGTCTCTTGACTGTTTATAGCAAATTTATTCTGAGTTTTTGAGACATTCATAGATTCTGAAACTAACTCTGGGGCTTGGTGATTTCAACTCTGGGCTTGATATTATCTTTGAGATAATAGGCTAGTGCCCCAAAACATAAGATTGAATTAAGATGGCTAGCCTGCTTAGAAAATATCTTCTAGGTGGCAGGTTGGCAAACAGATCCTGGGGAAATTGTCTTATAAGGCCTAGAAGTTAGAATAGCTGAGCTGTTGACATGATTTAAAATGTGTATTTAGATTAGCAAGATTCACTCTGTGAGGACAGAGGAGCCTTCACAGAACACTGTCCTGTACAAAACCATTTACACTCGCTAGGAAGAGGACACTTCTCTCTTCCATTTCCCTGTCCTTTTCTCTACCCACATTCAAATAACATAAACAGATTTAAAAAAATATTTTAGATACTTTTTTGCTGGGGGAGGGGGATTTGGAAATGTAAAGGAGAGAATTCTAAACAAACAAACAAAAATCCAGGAGAAGATCTCTGTTTATTTACAAACCAGAACTTCTCATTTGAGCCAGAGAGGCTTCTGTTATTGTTGATTTGGGATGTTTGGCGTTTGTTGTTTTCTTTTAAGGAAATAGGGGGAAGGAAATGGTCATTACTGGGCTTGGAGTTTCACTTTCCTCCATCAGGACTAAAAGTTATTATCTGAATTAAAATCTTGCAAAACATGCCCCAAGTTTGTCAGGGGATCTTAAAGGAAAACTTTCAAATTATGGTTCAATTTTACTCCCAAACTCTAAGTAGTGTTATAGTCGTTTTATCTTAAAGCAGTTCCTTGAACAATCTCATCTGACCCTGGAAACCACAGGAGGAGTGGAATCAGAGCCTAAAGTACCTGAAAAGTTAAAAAAAAAAAAAAAAAACAACCAGATGGGGAAACATATATTAAAAACTATATTTCCCATTCAAACTGTGCTGAGAATTGCTGGTGGGAAAATTACTATTATGCTCCACCGCCTTCTGTTTAAAAGAAGAGATCTCGTTGTCTTTTATATTGTCAGCGCCTACTTTATAAAAATAAAGCGATTGCGAACTCCGCTGGCCGCCCTGCTCCTAACAGGATTATTAGCGGTCTCAGTGGGCTTCCTTTCTGCGTGATTTCTAGCGGGTCTCGTCAATTATCGGTGCCGATGTCGCTCGCTGTTTGATCAGAAGAAGCATATGGTCCTGCTCGTGGGGCTGCGAGTAATCGCGGGAGGAAGAGAATAGCGGGTCGCCGTTCCAGGGCGGGCACAGAGAGGACCCGAGTGCCCAGGGAGTCGCGGGCCAGAGGCGCTCTTCTGAGTCGTGTAGACCCCAGGCAGGCGCGGCCAGGAGGGGATCGGGCTGTTTTTTGTTGTTTAGTTGTGTTTTTAAAAGAGCAAAGCTTTCTTGTTTAATGCTAACTCCACAAATTATAAATAGCGTGATAAATAAATAGGACGAACAAAAAATAAGCTCTCTTAGCCAAGTTCTCGTTATTTTTAAAGAGAGCGCTGGTGAAGACTCCTGCAGGAGTCTCCTTGATGGCCAGGCCGGTCCCCTGTGGCTACTTTAAGGGCGACTGTGCTTTCTTCAGCCCCCCTCACCTTCCTCCCGAGTCCTGGGCCCCGGCCCCTCCCTCCTCTCCCTTCTATGGCCCAGTGTGAGTTTATGGGGAGGAGGGGATAGACGATGTGTGAACTCTGGGCACATCATTTATTTCTCCAGCTACTGTCGAGCTCATAACTCACCCGCAGCCTCCACCCGGTGAGTTAGACAGGGTCATCTGAACAGCTGGCTTCTAGGGATGAGGTTTTAATGTTGAGGATAGATTAGCTTCAAAAATCCAAAACCCAAACACAGACCTTTAAAATATTAAAGAACAACAACAACAAACAAAAAAGCAAACAGCTTTGAAAGGAGAAATAATCACAAGCCGCAGAACCAGGCACAACCTGCAGAGGGTGTCCAAGTTGGCTTCAGTTGTTGACTGAAGGCAGAGGGTGGACAAGATTGGGTCCCTGGCAGTGGGGGAAACAGCACTTTTTGTGGTGGTCATCTCTTTTAGTGATGAAAAATGGAAAGAATTTGTTTGAAGATGAAGTTCATTTTTACCTCTATCTTGATGCCATCCTAGCACATAGTAGTTCTTCAATAAAATTTTGTTTTAAGGATGGGATAAAGATAGCTAGTTCATCATGGTAAGCATTCTATCACATGTAACATATGGATTTTGCAAAGTATATAATCTAAAATAATGATAAATCTAGTGATGTCTTAGTTATAGGCATAACAATGACTGTAAAACTCCATTGTTTTTGCTCATATTACATTTCATCTATAATACTCTGTAATCCCTAAAGGCTTACATCAACAACAACAAAATCCTTCCATACTTATATTTGAAAAAATAAAAAAATTCTTAAATGTAGCTAATTCCCCTGCTTCCTCAATTGCTGAATACAATTTTTCCCCCCAGGGTCTAGTAGATTCCTTGTCTGAGAGCAAATTTCAGCTTTTATTTATCTGAGTAGATAAAATTGAGCTGTTGAGGGAAAAAGGAGAGAGAGAGAACAGAGAAATGGGATATGGGTGCCTGGAATAATTAAGAATAAAGCATTAGATTGTAGATTCATAGTAAAAAATAAAATTCAGGTAAGATTACTGTGACATCATTAAAACAGCATATCTCCCAATTGGTAACATATTCTGTTCTAAAATAGCCTTGCAAAGGAAAAATTGAGGCATCTAGAAATGTATAAGTATTTGGTGTTATCAAAGCCAGAAAGGCAGGATAAAAAAAAAAAATCACATGACTTTGTGTGCAATATAGGACAAATTCAACTAAAAAGAAATATATGTTATCCAGATATAATACAGTTTTGGCTGGGGGCATAGTGGCTTGCAGAACAACCCTTAAAAAGATCAGACATGTTTTCAAATCTATAGCCATTCAGAATCTTGGTAACATCACAGTACTATTTCATTGTCAAGATGTCTTGGGAAAATAAAAATATTCACAGAATTGGAATTAGTAACTGTGCAGGAAAGAGAGTCTTTACAAAGGCTGGAAGGACAAGGATGATTAAACAAACCTCCACAGACCCTTTCTATAATATTCACCTCAAGATTGAAATCCTTAATCGCCTTATATTTTTTTGAGGCTGAGAACTGAAAGAGAAAAAGAGGTCCCATTTCCCACGTGGATGGGTGATTTAAGGCTGTTTTTCTTGCTGCTTGGGGAAATGATTGAGCATTAGGTTTCCATGTTTATTTTCTTACAGAAGTTTTTCTCATTTAAAAGACTTTAAGCACAGTTTACGCTCCACGCTGGTTTTCTCTGTTTAATTCCAGTTTTGATGTTGACATAAAATGTAGAGTGCAGAACTAAACTCCGTGCAGAGCATTTGCAAGGCAGATTTATGTGCTAGAAATTGTAGATCAGATCAATGAAAAAAAATACTTTTTTTCTTTAAAAGGAGCCATCACTAATACAAACAAGAACAACAAAAACAGGATGTCATAAGCTATGATGGGATGCTTTTAAGCAGGGTACGATCACCCACCTGAAGCTAAGATCAAGCTATATTTCCAGAGAACAAACCTGATTTCTAGGGAGAGTTATTTTTCAATTCTGGGGAAATCTTGGCAGCTTCGAGCTTTTGCAGACAAATGTGGACACGGAATCAGAACCCATGGATTATCGCTGTATTTCTCTATCAGTCGGCCCAGGTGTTTCTCAAGAGAATGCAGTTTAGTCCCAGGTAGCACCTTATGATTTTAGCTGTCCACCCATTGCCAGTCTCTGATCTATGGATTTTAAAGTTTTGTGTGTCGGGGGGGGGGGAGGGGACCCTCAATTATTTAGCAGTGGTCCTGCTAATCAGAAGGTACTAAAACAATGTCTGAGAATTGCGGAGCAAACCTTCCGCAGGTAGCCCCACTGAGCAGGCGGATCCTGCGCGGAGTCGCTTGACCTCGGCGGCTCAGACCTGACCAGAGACAGTGACCTTGCGGAAGCCTCCACCGCGCCTTCCGCAAGGCCGGAGACACGCAGCGGCAGGAGCCTGTGTGCCGGTCCCGCCAGGTCCGCGCGGGGCGGCCCGTCCCCGGCCCGCCTTCGCCCAGGTGGCCGCAGCCGAGGGTGCGCCAGCTCGCGGCCTCCGCACGGTGTCCTCTCACTCCCCACGCCCGACCAGGTCTCTACCCTCCCGCAAAGGGTTCCAGGACGTCTCCACTGGCCTGCTCGGAGCAGAGGCCGGGCCGGTGCCTGCATGCACCTTCCATCCCTCGTGCTGCCCGGGCCACTGCCCCAAGAACAAGCGCCTTAAACCGAGATCCGTCCCAGCGGGCCGTGTGCCGCCGTCGGAGGCCCGGCTGCAGGGTCAAACCCAAGCGGCCTGTGCCTGCGCCGCGGGGCAGCCCCGTGGGCCTCGTCGCCTGCCTTTGGGGCGGTGCCATCGCCTCCCCCCCCCCCCCCCCCCGCCACATTCGAAGGCCCGGAGTCCTGGAGTGACGCCGCTTGAGGCTTTTCTTGCGCCACTCCGGGCACTCTTGTGACCCCGCGTGTACTTTCGTCCCGTGGTTTAGTTGGGACCTGGCCGAACCCCGCCCGCCCCTGGGTCCTGCAGTTCGCGTTCCCTCGCGGCGGGCTCGGGCGCCCAGAGGGAGGGAGTCCGCGCTGTGACCATCGGACTCCACCCCAGCTTACACTAACGTTTGCGGATTCCCTGGGCGCGACCCGGGCTCTCAGAGGCAGGCAGGGGAGGGCAGGGCACGCACTGCCGAGCGCAGACACACGCGGTGGGGTCCAGGCTGCTGCGTGGGACTACACCTGGCCCGGCGCGGCCGCCGACGCCCTCGGGAGGTCGGCCACACCCGCCGGGTGGCCGGAGGGGGCCGCGAGCCGGAAGGTGGGGGCTGTGCGCCCCTGTGCGTAAGCTGCCTCCCCTTCAGCGACGGCTCCCGGCGCAAGGTCTCCGCTAAGGGCGCCCAATCTCAGTGCCTCTTGTCCCCAGAGAGCCCAGCCGCTGAGGCTCCCCGAGCCCTAACACGCAGGCCGCTCGGTTGCCCGCCCCGGGCACAGGCTTGGACAGTGCACGCTCAGCGAGGTCCGCAGGCCTTGCGGAAAACCCAGGCGGCTGAGACAAGTCCCTCCGGGACCCGAAGTTAGGAGCGCGGTCTCGGAGGGCTTTTCCGGCCTCAATCACCAAGTTGTGGTCAGGTCATGGGACAGCTCCTCCAGTCCCTTCCCCTTCCCATGTTACCTAAAAGGCATATATATATCGCGATCCGTCCGGGAGATGAAGATTCACGGGAACGACTACAAGGACACATTTCTACTGAGATATAATGTTTGTTTATTCAAAACAAAACAAAAACAGTAGCACAAGATTTTCTCTTCCTCTTCTTCCCGTCTGAGCGAGGGAGGCGATGATACCGGGTTTGTAATCTATATTTTGTCAAGGGTATGAAATTCATTCCGAAGGAAAAGCTCGATCAATTTATTTTTGCTGCTTGCAATAACACAGCTGGATGATGCTTTGAGCTCACGCTAGACGGGGCTCATCATTCATTCGCCAAGAACGGGCTTAAATTGTGCCCGTGGGATTAGGTCAATTTTAGTGGATCTACTTCGCCTCATTTGGTTACTAATTGGTTTCTTGTTTTATAAATCGAAATCTCATTTTCAGGAAATTACAAAACCCGTGCAGTCAGTCCATTGAGGTAATCCTTGGGTCAGAGGAGTATTTAAATGGAAATGGCTCAACCGCGCACCGAGGGTGAAGCAGCAGTGAAACTTCCCCGGGTTTTCACATGAAATGTGAGCCAGCCCTTCAGATCCATAATAGATACATCCCTTCTAATACTACTTATGTAAATATGATAAACCAGACTGGAAGGCAAGGGGGAGGGAGAAGCAAAATTTATCTGCTAAGGTTAATGTGGCATATCTTGGAAATCTTCCAAAATAGATTATGTTTTCTTTTGTCTTCGGCCACTTTAGCCGGGGAAAATCCTTTTGTCTAAAACCCGATTTAGTTATCGCCTCCCTCACAGGGCTCCTTTTCTCCTTTGCAAACCCCCGTTCCCTCGGCCTCGCCGAATTACAAGAGAATCTTTAGATCTTGTTCCCACTGTAATCCTGCCGCAAAGGGAGCTAGTTTCCTCCTCATTTTAAACAGACCATCAAAGGATTTGCGAATTTTCTGCGGTAGGTCAAGTGCAGAAACGAAATCTCAGCTTACCCCCCTGGCCAACAGAAATTGGGTGCGGGAGCGCGTCACCGCAGGCAGGAGGAGAGGGGTCCGACGACAGGGGTCTCTGACCCACTCCGGGATTTTCGGGAGGCGGGACCCATGCCCGGGGCTTCGGGAGGTGTCCTGGGCAGGCTGAAGAGCGAGCTCGGCCCTAGTATTGGGTCAGGAAAGCCCGGCAGGTAGACGAGGGCAGCCAGTCTCTCATAAAACATTAACCCAGACATAACCATGTGATGGAGATTTCGACCGGGAACATAAAGAGAAGGCAACGCTCCGTGAAAGCAAAAGGTTCCTTAAAAAGGAGGGGAGAGCGGGGTGGGGTGGGGGGAGCAGGAGAGGGCGAGGGAGGCCCCTGTTAACCTGCGCCCGCCCGGCTGTTTATTAACCTGCGGGGAAGTCTTCTTTTCCCCTCGTAGGCGCATACTAATGAGGCCGCAACCCGAGACACAAACAGCCCAGGCCGGCGCCGGAGTTCGGAACCAGTACTTAACCCCGAGTCCAGCTCGGGGGACTTTCAGATGATTCGGGTCGGGAGGCCGCTCCCCGGCGTCTCCCAGCCGCTTTGGGGGACTTTCATAATTTTAGAGTATAAGACACTTGCTGGCCCCAAGCGCAGGCTTCGTACCCTTCGGGAAGTTGCGGAAGACTTGATTCCAGAAGCTGCGCGGCCTTGGCCAGCTCCCAGCTCCTCGACCCCGAGAAGCTCTGGGCTTTCAGGCCGCGGCTGGGCCCACGGCGTCCAAGGGTCAGAGCCACCCGCGTCCCTGGCTCTCCCAGCAGGATTCTTTCCCCTTTCCCCTGTGCGGCCTCCCCACCCAACCCCTCCTGCCACTTCTTCTGGGTGGGTATGTGTGAACGGGAGGAAAAAATGAACACGTCGTGCCAGAAACCGAGGATAGCTTGGCTGAGACGGGAGGAGCGAGGGAGGGTGACAAGGCGAAGGGGTGTGTGCAGGAGGCTGTGGCGCAGGCCCTCCGGATCGGTCCAGGAGGACCACAGGAATCAAGGCAGTGGAGCCCCTCTGGGGAGAGAAACTGGGGCGGGCTAAAGAGGCAGGGGGAGTTGACGAGACGCGAGGGAGGAAGAGGAGTCCGGGCGCGGGTGGGGAGCGTCAGTGTTTGCAGAGCGGTGGGGAAATCGTTAGATTTATTTAGATGTGCAAACACCCAGAAAGACCCGATTCAAGCTTAAGGGGTGCTCACGGTGACTCGTTACCAGAGTTTTGATTCCTTGCTTAGGAAGCCGCTTCTGGCCAACACATTTTAACAGTCCAACTCCATGTTTTATTCTGAAAGATCCGCCCCCACCCCCGTATTACAATGCAAGTGTGTTTGTCATTGTGTACTTCGTAGTGATTTGCCCTGTAACGCAGTAAATCAGTAAATCACCCTTTTCTTCGCTCGTGTTAAAACTTATTTAATGGCGAAAGCATAAAAGAGTTTAACTACCTAAATTAATTTCAGCAGCAACACTATTAAAAGATATTACCATTAATTAGTTTAACCTTGGTCTCAGCAAGTTTCTTCTGCCTTATTTTTCATTTTCTTTCTGCAAACAGGTATTATAGCAGACTCCATATTAATTTTTTAAAAATCAGCCCCGGGCATCTTGAGAGTTTTCTTTTTTAGGTATCACCGGAGAAACGATTTGTGGCAAGGCCTGGAAAGATCTTAACGTGGTAGCATTCAAGGAGAGGAAGCTGCTGTCTTTGTTAATAGATGATAGCTGGACAGCAGAGAAACGGAATGATTCTCCATATATCCAGAAGGGAACGAAAATACTGCTGAGACGGTGTTAGCACCGGAAAGTAACTGATTTCAAAAAAGCCTGTGTGGTTTTTGGGGGGGAGGTGTTTAGGATGTGTAGGCCTGGGGCTAGGAGAGGAAGTGCAGAGGAAGGAGGATTGCGCGGGAATATTGGTACTGGGAACCATGCCTCAAGTGAACGGATTTTTCCGAAGGGGATTCAAGTCAGAGGCCGGAAGGGGAGAAAAATGGCTGGAGAGCCCGGCAGCCAATCAGAAAGCCCACTAGGGAGCAGCTCGAGCCGGCCCGCTGCCTCAGGGCGCTCCGGGCGGGCAGCGGCATTTGCTGGACGTGTGGACATCCTCACCTCGTGATAAGGATGATGATGAAAGTTTGGGTGAGAACTAGTGTCCTTCACCCTCCTCAGCACACTAATGAACCTACGCAAAAGTTATTGCTGGGGTGCAGTGTCGGGGGCCCCTTCAGGCTGTCCCCAAATTCGGCTACTTGGGGTCCTGCGGTGGGGGGGCGTGGCGCTGAGGGGCGTCCCTGAGAAGCCTGGCCCTGTCTGGGAGAGGGAGTCTGACCTCGGCTCACCCCACTAGGAGCTGAGAGGGCGAGGCCGAAGTTACCCGCTGGCATCCCTAGCTCTCCAGGTGCGGGGGAGCCCCGATGGTGTGCGGTCTTGTGTGCGAGATGCGGGTGTGACATAACCGCTAGGCTAGCCTCAAAGTGCCAGCTGGGTCGGAGTCCCATCGCTAAAGGGCATCTCTGTGTCTCCTCAGGGCTCGGCGAGGCGTGGGGTCACTCGAGTCGGACCAGCCCCCTGGACAACGTTGGCCGCGAACTGGGCTCCCATCTGCTCCAGGTACCCGCGCGGGCCTCCCGGCGGCGCGAACGCTTCCAGGGCCCGGCTGCCTGGCCCCACCCGGCTTCTTGTTTCCCACAAAAATGGGATTCGGCCCGGACGTGGCCCTCTTGCAGCCCCTACAGCTCCTCCAAAGTTAAAACGTTTAGTTCTTAACCTCGCTGTGTGCGGAAGGCGCCTAGAGAGGTGGAGAGGGAGGCAAGGTGACACCCGGCGCGTTGGGTTTGGAAGGCAGCCCGGCAAGCCCCAATCAGGGCGGCTGAGCCGAGGGAGGGGGCGCCGTTTGACACCCTTCTGCTGAGGGAACAGGAGCCCAGGGCCAAGCTGCCGAGGCCGGGCTGCAAAACCGTCCAAAATGAAGGATTTACACAGGAAATAACGGGAATCTGGTAGAATTGCCGGTCAGTGCTCTAAGCCCACACATTCCGGATCCAGCTGCGTCTGCAACTCGTTTCATCTCCTCCCCGTAGTTCCTCTCTCTGTCCTCTCTCTCCACGCGCCCTCACCCCAGGCCACCCCAGGCCATGTACAGACCCTCGCGTTCACGCATACATCTCCCCCGGCAACGAGTTTAACCAATGTGGAGTCGCCCATTACCGCGTTGTTTGCGGTGTACACCATTTCAAATTGCCCACTGCCCGCTTAAGTCGCCTAGCAAATATTTAAAATCGTAAAACTCCTGGTGGCATTTTTAGGCTTGACACTTGTCTCCCACTCTGCACCCCCTTATTATTATTATTCAAGTCCACTGGGAGCTCCTCATGTGGGAGCCTCAAACCTAAGCCGCGCTGGGGGAACCTGAGCCAGTTCGCCCTCATGGGCCAGGCATGAGCAGCGTCGGATGGCCTTCCCCATCCCACAGCTATCCCATCCCTCCCTCCATCCCATAGGCCCCAAAGAGTTTAGTTTCACAGAGCAAAAAAAGGCCGCGCGTAAGCTTAGCCTCCATACCTCCAAATTTAACTAGAAAGGTCCTGTCCCTCCCTTCTTCTCAGGGATGCCTTGGATTAGTTGTCTCTCAACAACTGACACCCCCCCCCAATATTTCTATATTCCCAGCTAATTTCCATCATCAATATAAACAAGAGAACAAAACCCAAAAAACTCCTCACTCCTTCTAGCTCTTGCCCAATCTCTTTCCTCTTCTTTATCCCAATCTTCTCACAGAATTTAATTACACTCTCAATTTCCACACTTACCCGGCCCCCCTCACACCCACACCCCTGCAGTCTGGCCTCTCTCCCAGCCATTGTGCGCTGCACATACTCCACCACATTTTGATATCCAGCATAAAATACTCATCTCTTATTCTACCTGACCTCATTCATTCCACAAATGTAGGAGTGCCAACTGTGTGCCAGGCAGAAAGCTCCGCCCTCAGGGAGTTTGCATTCTAAGGAGAGCAGCCTTGCAAACCCATACAGGTGCACTGCATAATAATAACAACAGGTGGTGTAGGTACTATGGAAAAAATTTGAAGGGGAAGGAGGAGAGCTGTTTGAATGGTACCATTTAAAATGGGGATGGTTGCAGAGGGCCTCACTGAGAAGGTAACATTTGGACAAAGACCTGATGGAAGTGACACTGCTTACTTTACATTCTCCCTCTCCCTGGGTTTCTAAAGTAGCACAATTTCCTGGATTCTTCTCCCTCTCTGCTTGCTCCTCTGGCTTTCCCACCACTGGCTGGCTGTAAATGCTGGCATTTCCCCAAGGTTCCAGCTCTGTTTCTCCTCTCACAGCATCACCCAAGGCCTCCTGGGTGATTTCAGCCAACACCACCACCTCAACTCTTTCCCCCACATTTGCAAGACTCCAGCTGGTTTCTCCAGTCTAGACACCCCTCCTGAGCTCCAGACCTTTATTTCCCGCTTCCAGCTAGACACATCCAAACGGCAATCTGCATACACTTGAAGTTTAGCACCTCCAAGACAAGAATTCATTTTATCTCCCTCCTCCAGACTTCCACTCGTAGGACAATCACCATGCTTCCCTAAATTTTCAATCTTGGTTAGTAGTGTTACCCTCTACTCAATGTCCTTACTGAAACCTTGAAGTCAGTCTTGGCTTCTCTTTCTGCCATCATAAATTCCACAGCTAGAACCATCTTTGAATTAGACTCTCCCCTTTCCCCATCCTCCTTGTGACCACCAAAGTTCAGCCTTGACCATCTCTGATCTCTTCCTCTCCACTCTTTCCTCCTGTGTGTCACTGTCCACATTCCGCCAGGAAAAAAACACATCTGAGCATGCTCTTCCCTTGCTTGGAAACCTCTGTTGGAACTGATGTCTACAGGAGCAACTCTGAATTCCTCAGACTGACATCTCAAACTCGCCAAAAATCCAGCACCAGTGTACTTTCTCAGCCCCATCTCTGGTACACCAAACTCATCACGCCTGACTACATCAGATCTGCCCTCCCCCCAGATCCTGCCTTCGCCATGTCATTCCTTCCGCCTGGGATGCCCTTCCTCCCTTCTCCAGATCAAGCTTCCTCTCCAAGGCTCTACTCAAATATCTCTAAGGTTTTTCTGATTCTACCCTGGGCCTCTGCTCACTCAGCCTCTGGGCCCCCACAGCACTGTCTATTCAGCTGTGTAGTCATTTTACCTGTCTTCAAGCCAGTGGCCTCTCCTGGACTTCCAGCTCCTTGAGAACAGGATCTGACTCATCCTTATGTCTCCACTACCTGGACTAAAGCCTCATTCACAGAGATACAGGGACAGTGAATGATTTTCCTTCATGAAGAGCTTGTCAGTCTGAGGCATCAGTGTAAACACACACACATACATTCTCTAGCACTTCTCTATGGCCTCGCTGCCCAGAAAGCCTCTCATCTCCTAAATCCCCCTCTCCCTGACTCTTTGCGGAACCGCTGGCCACTGCCATCTGTCTACAGACTTTTCACACTGCCAGCCCTTCCGCAGTGCCCAGTGCCTCCTGTCCCAAACCTGGCAAGCACTCTTCCCGTTATAGGATGCTGTCACTATGGAGTCCTCCAAAACTGACACGGGAAACTTCTGGTTCTTTCAGTTACCGTCACCTAAGAACCTAACCCACCTCTTATTGCAGGCTGTGATTCCCCCCACCCCCAGAATGTTTGTGTGTGTGTGTGTTACAAATGTGTCTGCTTGGTGCATTTTGGTAGATCCTGAGTCTTGGAGGGCAGTCCACCACTTGTCCACCACTTCCTCTGGATCTCTGCCAGTGTGCTGCCTGTCCTAGATGCTTACAGATTTGGAATGTACGAAAGAGGGGACTCTTGTGCCTGGTTTTCTATGCCGTTTCCTTCCAGCCCCTCTTGACTCCATCTCTCTGTACTTCTGCCTGAACATCTCTAACTTCTGTCTCTCCTCCTCCTCAACTTCTTCTGATGGCCCAGGGGCCTCTCCATTAAACTCTGTTTCTATCTCCCTAGACCTTGGATGGCTTCATCTTTGTGGTGGCACCAGATGGGAAGATCATGTACATCTCGGAGACAGCCTCCGTCCACCTGGGTCTTTCTCAGGTAGGTGAGTGGCCCACACCTCCAGCCTTCAATGTTTACAGCCCGAGCTGGAGGCAGAAGGGGGTGGGTGTAGTGGGGGGGGCACTTTCCCAAAGCTTTATATGTGCATTATATGTGCATTTCTGGGGCTGGAAACATCTCAGCTGGCAGGAGGTCTGGATGTCTCCCTCCCTCTCCTTCCCTTACCCACCCCAGCTTCTACCCCAGACCAAACAGTGGCTACCTTTTTGAATCCTTACAATAAGCCACACACCAAGGGAGGTGGTTGCATACTTATGTCACGATGTCTTCACCAGAACATTCCCAGGGAGCTACTACTACTATGATTATAATTACTATTATTATTTCTTTTCATAGATAAGGAAACTGAGGCTTAGAGAGGCTGCAATAGGCAGCAGGGGGCAGAACTGGAATTAGAACTCAGGGCCGACTCTAGAGTCCTGGCTCCTGTCCCCACAGTCCTGTGGACCCCCTAACCCCATCTTCCAGTCCCTTCACGGGATGTTCCACCCCCTCGGAGACGGTGACACCCTCCTCTTTACAGGTAGAGCTGACGGGGAACAGCATTTACGAATACATCCACCCGGCCGATCATGACGAGATGACGGCCGTGCTCACGGCGCATCAGCCCTATCACTCTCACTTCGTCCAGGGTAAGGCAGACACGTGCCTGGGACACTCGGGCCCATCGCAGTCCGTTTGTGGCTTTTCCCCTTAGCCAGGGCCAGCGTTGGCGCCTCACCGCCTGTCTCACGTCCTGCGCCTTCTTCCCTCCCCTCTCCCAGAGTACGAGATCGAGCGCTCCTTCTTCCTGAGGATGAAGTGCGTCTTGGCCAAGAGGAATGCGGGCCTCACCTGCGGCGGCTACAAGGTATGTAGGCCACCTAGCCGGGTGTAGACGAAGCGGGCAGGACTCGAGGCGCGTGCGGCTTGGGAGGGACATTTCTGCTGCCCAGACTGCCCCAGAGGGCGCCCCCACACGCGTCAGAGCGCTGCTGGCCGGGCTCACCAGGAGAGTCATTGAACTTTGTGAACACCTGGGGGCTGTGTTTTAAGACTAAGTCTCCCGGGGTCGGTATACTGCTTGGCCGCAGGCGCTCTTAACTTGGGGCCCATAATGGGCCTTAGGGGTGTGTAAAGTGTCCGAAATGGTAACTTTGGTGGATTCGTCGAGTTCACTCAGAGCGTCAGAATCTGACCCCCAGAGAGGTGATGAACCAGAGCTTTACCTGAAATCCGTAGTTCTCTTGTTCAATGAGATTTAACATGATTAGGATGCAGGTTCCAGGGGCCCACTTCGCGATTCGAATGCGTTGGGGTTGGGAGGGCCCAGGCCCCTGCATTGTTTACAAGTCCCCAGGTGAGTTTCGGTGTGGCTGTGCATTCCTTCCTTTGAGACATCTTGGAGCACAAATAACTTTGTGCTCTTCCGTGTGGCGAGTGGCCCACATGTCATCTGTGGCCGAGGAGAGTCTCATAACGTTTCAATCTCTTCCCCACCTTTCTGGGATGTTTCCTGGCTGTGGCTGAGTCTTACCCCCTTACGCCCCGCCGCAGGTCATTCACTGCAGCGGCTACCTGAAGATCCGCCAGTACAGTTTGGACATGTCCCCTTTCGACGGCTGCTACCAGAACGTGGGCCTGGTGGCCGTGGGCCACTCGCTGCCCCCCAGCGCCGTCACGGAGATCAAGCTGCACAGCAACATGTTCATGTTCCGCGCCAGCCTGGACATGAAGCTCATCTTCCTGGACTCCAGGTGGGTGGCCAGGGCGGCAAAGGGGTGCCCCTAGCTAATTTGTGGCCCTGGTCAGTGAGCAAGAGCACGTGGTCGATCTTGGGAGCCCATTTTACAGATGAGGCGACTGATGGGCCCCTGTGAAGTTGAGGGTGGGCACCCGGGCCTGAGATGCTGTCTGGGGTGTAGGGGGCCCCGCCGCACTTGGCGCTTATCCCCGGGGGATTGCTCTCCGCAGAGTGGCTGAGCTGACGGGGTACGAACCTCAGGACCTGATTGAGAAGACTCTGTACCACCACGTGCACGGCTGCGACACCTTCCACCTGCGCTGCGCTCACCACCTGCGTAAGGCGCCATACTGCCCAGCGCTGGGCCAACCCCTGCGCATCCTGGCGGGCGGGGGTGGGGCATGATTTAAGTCCACAGCCCGAGGACGGGTGGGAGCCGTCGTCGCCGAGTGGTGGTGGTGTGTGAGGGCCTGCTAGTGGCCGCTCCAACCCTGGGCCCCAACTCGTTTCTCTAACATCCGCGGGTAGCTCACACAGGCCAAGGGAGAGTTTGCGGGCAAAATCCTCCCGGGAAGGGTCTTATTCTCTTATTGATATGCTTCCCCCAACTTAGACCTCACTAAAGGTGGGAACGAGAAGCGAAGCTAGACCTCTAGGCTCACCCACGTTGACTCCCTTGGCTTTTGACACAGTTTTGCTTTGAGCTTAATCTCACGAGACGGGGAACATGAACGGCGGAGTTCGGCTGCCGTTCCGTAGTTAGAAAATAGAATCGCAGAATCCCCCAAATTTAAGCATTTCCCGCTTTGTTAATGTTGAGGGACCAGAGGATTCAATGCAAATTAACAAGACAATCAATTCGTTTTGGAATGTGCTGGTCGTCTCTCCCTCCAGCCGGGCGCGGTTATTAGGGCCCACAGGGGACCCGCACTCCCACCGCCAGGGATTGCATTTGGGGCCGGTGCAGAGCGGGCTCGTTCACACCTGCTGCCTTCTGTCTCTCCATCAGTGCTGGTGAAGGGGCAGGTGACCACCAAGTACTACAGGTTCCTGGCGAAGCACGGCGGCTGGGTATGGGTGCAGAGCTACGCGACCATCGTGCACAACAGCCGCTCGTCCAGGCCACACTGTATCGTCAGCGTCAACTACGTTCTCACGTGAGTGCAACCCGGGGACCCCTTCAGCCACTCCAGGCGACGCTGGTCTGCACGAGGGTGCAGGTGGTGCGCACGGTCGGGTTAGGCGAGTCTGGGGTCCACTGGGGACGCTGGTGTTAACCCCGAGTGCTGGCTGCGCTGGGAGGCGGCGGCTTGAGCACTTTCATCTTTATGAAGAGGCTTCCTTCGTTATATTCTGTAGAAAGATTTAGGAGTTTTTCCATCCATAGTCTATATTTGCTTTCTACTCTCTCTCTTTTAACCTTTTAAGCGAACTCTGCATTAAATAAAACTTAATGCAGCAGAAAGGGAAAAAAAAAGTGGAAAGGATCCGACGTACGGAGCCATTTATGGTTAACAAACAGGACATCTGTTTCACTTTTTCAAATCTTGGTTTGAAGTTCTTAATTTTAACCAGAGTCTCCAATCAAAGTTAAGAGTTCTGAGAGAGTGATTCTTTCCCTGAACCACAAAGGGGGTTTAAGTGACCAAGAGGGTCTGACTTTAACCTTCAGAAAGCAAAGGGATCCGAGCTAATGCTGCGAGTCTTGGCCGGCGCCCAGGCCCCGTGCGTTGTGTGACCGAATCACTGGGTGAGGAGCCGGCCTCCTGGTGCCACCTGCGGGTGCGGCTGGCTGGGCAGCTGCGGTGGCCGCATTTGAGGCTATTCTTTCTAGAAATAACAATCGTTTCTGGTTGCCGGTGTGGCCCCGCAGGCTGATCACGTGGCCTGGTGTGTGGCTGGTGAGGAAAGCACGTTCTGTATAATGTTTGCGAAAGTCGAATTGCTTAGGGTTGAAGCCTTCGTGAAGAACCCTTTTGTGTGCGCAGTTCTTTTTTCATAGAGGTTGAAATTCTTGTGCTTTTAGGAGACCTCAGGAGTTATTTACTTTGGAAGCATTGACACCCCGGGGAACTTAGTAGAACTGCTCCTTTGACATTAGGAAGTTGGTTAAGGGGTGCTATTGGAATCAGACTACCCTATAGGTGATGAGGACTAGATTCATTCCACCTTATTTCAAATTGCCAAATTAAAAATATAGTAGTTGGAAATGGTATGCTTGGCAATAAGACTGTTTACTCTGTGCCCTGTTTCATAAGAAAATTTAATTCAATGGACTTGGAAAATGAATTTGGTTTAGATGAGGATTCAGTATTCAAGAATAATAGCTGGTTATTAAGAAGAATCTTTTTATTTCTTTCATTTGAGTAAATGGTGTTAAAATAAATACTATTAGGTTGTTGTATTAGCAAGAAGGCTGTGGATTTTCATACAGAGCAGAAAACATATCAATATTTTAGGTATCATGAAACAAAACCATCTATTTTATGAATGCCATTTTTCACATTATTAAAATAAACATAAGAGAAAATGGCAAAGCATAGTTCATAAAAGAAGCCACTCTGTGAGGCAGAAGTATTAAAGAGTGAAAAATTATGTCTGCTTACCTTGGAAAGGAAATGGACATTCTTTAAGAAGGTGCTTTGTATGTCTGAGACATCATAGCATTATACATACACTGTTCTCTGGTGGGTGCCTGTGGTTAGTAATCATTTTTTATCAAACAGCAGGCTATATAGTCACACAGACCCATATAAATGATCAGAATGCAAGTTAGACTTCCCAATGGGTAAACTTAATTTATGTTTGGAGTCATTTTGAAATATTCTGTTTTGTTTTCCAGTGGATAAGTGTACTTTCTTCTGTTGACTCTGTCGTTCTTCACTTTACACACTTCTTCAGAGCGGCAGGATGAGGCTACCAACTTTACATCAGATTAAAATGATGTAATGAGGATAAATGACTTACAGAAGGAAAAAATGGCATGGCACACGTTTCTCTGAATGTTTTATTCCTCTGAATGAAAATAGAAATAAACACACAGAAGCACACAAGATGAAAAGCTGAAATTGATGACCCTTTTATGAGTCTCGGCTCCAGTTCTTTGTATAAAAATTTTTAGGACAATTTTTATGGCTGCAAATGTGGAAACTGCCTTAGATGAAATGCCATCAAGTGGCCCTGTGTGTGTTGACAGGATTTTCTTAATGAACAGGTTGCAGTTTGTTTGATGTGTATATCACACATCTGGCTGAAAGTTACTAATTTACATTGTCTTAGCAAATTAAATAGATGACTATTGATTCTCTATGGGAGCACTGAACTCCCACATACATTTGTTTTCGGGGCTAGTTCTCTATGAAGCCTGAGAGTGATAAGTGAACTCTTTCCAAATACACCACCTCAAACAATGTCCTTAAAACCACAAGCCCGCCAAATAATTTGACAAGCCAGATGTTTTCCAAATTTAGACATTTTAATAGCATACGTTTTGAAGGGATTTTCATGTCATGAAAGTAGAGAGAATTTAAAATAAGCATTGGTCAAATGAAAGTGTGGCATTTTGGGGGAAGCTACATTCATAAGAAGCTTATTTATCCAATTTCCTAATGATAAATTTATTGTTGAAATTAAAATATGCCTAGAAAAATAAGTCATTATTATCTAACAAAAGCAGTGATGAATAGAAATAGTCAGTTACCTTGTTTTAAGAAGCAGTTGCAATAGTGCATATAGGAATTTTAGTGGCAGTGGTGTATGACAGGTGCTTTTGCTGACTTTTGTATGACCCCCATACAAAATGTTGGTGTTCTGAAAATCTGTAGAGGAGAGTGAGAAGACACTATGATTAAATTTTTAAAATTCTCTTAGTTTTTCTCTGGGTCCTTGATGTTGCCTGAAGCTTCTATAGCTCTTCATTAAAACTCCAAAAAAGCCACGCAAAAAAAGCCCAAACCAAAAAACTAACCCATTCATGATTTTCTGTAAGACGATACCTTGTTCGCTTTATGTTCCACTAAAAAAAATTTTTGCAAATTTTGAGTGCCAATAGGCCTTGAAATAAGTGTTAAGTATGACAGGCCCAGCTCCCTGGTTATTTTCGAGAGGACAGGTGAATGGAGCTAGTGTCTAGTAACAGTGAATGTTGGGAAAAGTCCGGAAAAATATGAAGAGTAAAAGGAAAGCATACTGTGTAAAACCTAAGTAATTTTCTTGATTTCATATTTTCTTGAGTTTAATTGGTAATATTAGTTATTCACAGCCAGTTCAGATGGAAAACAGTACTTAACGTGAAGAAAATTAAAAATGTAGAATACCCAGTAAACTATAAAAAATAATTTCTAAGAAAATGAAGAGTCTTGATTCTGTTTATGTTTTTAAACTTCATATGTTTTAGAAAGAAAATTTTTAAAACCTACTTTTAAGGATAAACCAATGAGGTGTAAAAATCCCATTTTAAAATATTTTAAAACATAAAATTTTCAAACATACAAAAATGTTGAAAGAATAGTCCAATGAATATCCACACACACATCATCTATAATATATGCCATGTTTGCTTTATGTCTCTACCTATATGGATGTCTATTTGTATATGCACTTTTTTCTCTACTGAGTCATTTCAAAGTAAACTACAGACATGAGACTTCATCCTTAAATAGCATTTTCCTACGTAGTCACTGTACCATTTATGATGGCACATTTAAAGTGTTCAAAATTACTGTGTGTAGAAGGTTGCAAAAATATACGTGCGATCTAGTTTACTGATGCCATGAAAAACAATCTGCCACTGAAATTCATCAAGTACTTGTTGTTGTATGAACTCAATTAGGCTGATTGATAGATGATATTTTGTGCGAGGACGTCTGTAGGATATGGTTGTAAATGTTAGTGTATTTTAAACTAGACTTCTAATGAGAATTGTAAGTTAATGCAATTCTGATATTTGCCTGGAATGTAAGAGAGAGATTTCAAGAGTGATTTGGTAATTTTGGAATCAGACAGATTTAATATCTTCAACAATTTTTTCCTGGTAAAGAAGGTTCTCTGCTTGTTTATTTCCTAAGTTTCAGATGGAACATTGTTTTAGTGGAAAATCTACTTGCTTTATAGTGATTCACTGAACCCATAGAAGGAAGTAATTTTCTGTGTTAAAATTTCTATTTCAGTGTTACAAAAAACAGAACAAATAGAGACAATTTACATTAGTGATCTATATGAAACTTGCTATCTACTAAATAACCCTTTTGAATTTGTAGAAAAGTTAGGGCAAATGCCGTTAATCGGCATATTGGCAAATGCCAATACTTCCTTCATGTAAAAGAAAAACAAGGGTCTCTACATTGTAATTATTGCAGGTCACATGTTTGTTCTTCTTTGCATAAAACCGTTATAGTTCTCACAATTGAAAAGGACTTTTAAATGTTAACACATTCTGTGAATATAAAATCTTATGCATCCTTACCATAAAGCAGCAAACATTAAAATATGCTCATATTAGTTTGCTCTTTCAAGTGTATTAATAGTTCTGAGTTAATTTGGTTATTTAAATTTTAAAAAATTATGAATTTTAAGGTGCAGTCATATTATTATTCTACTAAGACATTTTAGAAAATGCTTTTTGAAAACGTGATCAATAATATGTATAGTTATAGGAATAGATTTCTTTTTTTTTGGTTAGCAAAACCACTCTTTTATATTATAAATAATGTCAAATGAAGCGCCTTTTGACTTTGCAAGCTACAGCAAAATATAAAATAATTTACTCTCATGCCTCGGATCTGTGGAGCATTTGTTGCATAGGTTTAATTTTTTTGATCATTAAAAATAATAATCATGCGCTAATGTATACCCATAAATTAGATTTGATCCTCAATTATGTTTCATCTTTATTATGATAATATTGAACATCAAACCCCCAGTTGTCCTTTTCAAATGATCTTACATGTCACTGAATGATTATAGAAACAAGTTGAAGACACATATGTATTAATAGTAATTTATAACAACCAACACTATTAATAGTAATTAATAGTAGTTTTATAACCACCAAAACACTTTATTGAAAGAAAGAGCTGAGAGACTTAATTTTAAGGTACAGAATACCAGCACTCACTTAAATAATCTTATTCTTTACATACTTTTCACTTATCATTTTTAATCAAAATGATCTGTTTTAGTTTTGAATTCATCATTTACGCTCAAACTTTGTATTTTTTTCCCAAATGCTGAATACATATTTCTTTCAAAGTGCCACCACGTTCATTACCTAATTGGCTCCTTTGACAGCTCTGCATGGTGGTTGGGGCAGAGATCACACTCCTCATCTTCTAGATGAGGAAACTGAGATCAGATATGTGAGTAAGTGGTGAAGCCAGGAGTAAAGCCTGGGGTGTCTACTCCTGCTGTATCCTGAGGTTCTCTGTGTGGCGGTGGGAGTCAGGGATGGTTGTGGGGAGAAAATATCTGGGAGAGAGGGATGGATTTAAATGAACAAGGCCTGTAGTGTTCAGCCCACCCAAGTTCAGGATAGACTTTCATCTGACTCATGATGAAAGATTAAAAGCTGCCTCTATATTGCTGCTTCACAAGTATGTACAGATATTAACAATTTAGTGGTTTAAATGTGGCCGTGCTATCTCCTCAGTGACATTCAGTGAGGAATATCTCATTTTTTTCCTCATGTCTCACTAAGGACGTTTTCATTTTGTAAGGAAAAATGTGGCTTGCAAACATCTTAGTTTTTTTTTACTGAATTGCTTGCGTCTAGATTACACAGATATATTATTGCTATTACTAATTATTTCATTTCTGCAACCAGATTTAATATTTTATGTTCTTGTTAAACAAAACTGTTAAACCAAATGTCAGTGGATCGGCAAGCCATGTCATCCTTTTTATCAGACGAGGCACAAATTACCTCCTGTGGCAGCGGGGTATTTCCTAGATGGTGTGTGTGTGTGTGTGTGTGTGTGTTGGGGTGAGGGAGCATTGGCTCTTCTCTGTTTTTGAGGGAGAATGTCAGGAAGGTTGTCCCCTGCAGACTCTGTTCAGGGGCTGGGGATGGAGAGCTTCCCAGCATGCTCTGGGTAGGTGTGTCATCCTCTGGCCCTTTGGCAATGCCCCTATCGGGCTGCTTCCCCCTCCCCAGGCCTCTCGGGCCTCCACTCTTTCCTTTGTTGTGGCTCTGACCTGAAGGGCACAAGACGTCCCCTTTAGTTCTGGGGTGGAGGCCACTTGGTGTGTGCTAAATGACCAGCCTGACCTCTCTTCTCTGGCTTTCTGTTAGCCTGGCCGTTGGCGGGGAAAGTGTTCTGATCTTTGAGTCACATCATGGAAAACATGGATCCTTACCTTATTTGAAGGCAGGGATTCATACATGTTATTGTGAATGGATGGACAAATTCAAATGAGGCTTTACTTGAGCTCCAGAAAAGCATGTTTTGTCTTCTGACTTAGTCTATTCATGTGGCGAACACTGTTATGTTTGGTACAAGATGTGTGTTGGGGGGGGTGGGGGGGTTTATGCATATCTTGATAGTTTAGTAAAAGGCTGCTACTGTTTTCCGCTTATCCAATGCTTCCCTCTCTGTTCTCTGTTCTCATTGGCTTGTGACATCTTTCTAGATGAGCAGATAGTGAAAGAAAATTCATTTGGGTTGAAGGGCTGGTTTCTGTGCTTAAGCCATCACACAAAAAGGATTGGTTGGAGTTTAGATGAAACCTGGAAATACCTGAGTGCCTATCAGTGGAGGAATTTGACATTCTGCCTTGTCTGGGAGTAACTTACCCCTACTTCCCTTCCGCTGCCTCAGGATTCCAAGGTCCAGGGAGCTGGCAGTGGAGAGAGGTGACCCATGGTGATGCCAGGGCCAATGGGGCTGAGAGGGGAGCTGACTTTTGTAGGACATTCACAACCTTTGGAGTCTGGCTGAATCTGGCCCATCTGTTTACCATCTGTGACTTTTACTCCAGGAAGTTATATGATAGTAGGATCGTGATTTTGTTTTTATAAAAACCCACAGTATCATTCGAAGCAACCTGCGAGGGAAAGGCATGGGCTTTGCTGTGAGACAGATCTGGGTTCAGATCATGGCTCTGCTGCATAACAGCTATAAGACTGAGCAGGTCACTCTGCCCCTTGACTTTCTCTTTTCCCCTCTGTGAAATGGGGACTGTGGATCCACCTTTTAAGGCTCAAGGAGGATTAAATGAGATAATGTATATATAGCACAGTATCTGGCAGAAAGCACATGTCCAAAATATCTTGACGGTTGTTATTAGCTCTTGCCAATTATATGATGTCAACTGAAATACTTTGAAAGGGGCTGAATAGTTCCCTCTGTACCTTGAATTTCTAGATCCTCAAAGCCACAAATTTAAGTGTTTGTTTTCTCCTCCTTCACCAGTCCCTCAACACATCTACCTCCAAGCATTGTGCTCTTTGTGTGTGGTGGTGTCTGCAGTCCCGTACAGCTCCCCTGTTTTTCACTGCTGTCATTGTATACTCTATGGGCGGCTGAGATTTCTGCCTGGAGGGAGGTAAGCCAGTGTTTACCCAGTGCCCTCTTTGTGCCAGGTGAGATGGAAGGTGCTTTCTGTAGGTTACTGTCCTAGGGAAAAAGAAGGTTCTAAGAAACTAAGCTTTTATCAACTGTCTAAGGTTAATTGAGTTGGAACCAGTGTTTTGTCAACCCTGCCAGTGTCAGTAATTATAATTTAAAGGGAATAAAACATGCAACACTGGCGTTTTTGATGGTGTTCAGTGGGGCCTCTTGTATATTCCCTTCATTCCACATGGACTGGGTATCGCTAGTGTTTCACAAAGTGTGGCAGGTTACAATGATTTATTGCCTGAATACATGAAGCGGAAGTCTTGGCATCTCTCGAGTAGTTTATAGTTTAGCTGGCAAAGTAGAAGAGTTCTATTTAAATATTTAAGAACTCAGATTAGCACCGTTTGAAATGATATGGTGCACTTGTGCTGTCTGCTGAGGGAGCAGAATTCAAAGGAGCTTGAAGTGGGGGTGAAGCTATTGGGGAAGAAGCAGAATTTTAAGGGTTGGAAGCAGAGGTAGGGTCTTTTGAGATGGGCAAGCGACTTATATGCATTTGTCACATTGTTCTTTTTCCATAAGTATCCCTTGTAACACAGTTAGTATCACTCTTCCGAATAGATTCAACAGTTCTTGTCTCGCTGCTCTCGTCTAAGCTGGGTTTTCTTTCCTTCTGTATCTCCTTTACCTTGAACTTTCTGTTGGAATTGAGCATGTTCCATCAGCACTGGATACTATTTTCCCTAAGGCTCTTATCTTTCCCAAATTAGTGCTGGTATATCTTCACCATATTCACCTGACTTGAGTAATAAATATATGTTTTTTAGCATCTAGGCATAGAACACAGTTTTTAAAGTTTTAAAGGATGTCAGTATTCTGAATTGAACGTAAAAACTTACTGAAATGAATACACAGTGATAACAATATTTAATGGTTATATTTTAAAAATTATTTGTAGGAAGCAAATGTGAGGTATACCTGAACACTAGCAGACTGGAGGAGAAGGAGGTAGAAAGTAGCCACATACACGGCTGGTTCCAGATTTGCAGGACCAGAAGGCCTCCCCAGTGCCGCGTTTGACATCATAATCCTACTGCCATTAGAATATGATGCAGCCTAGGCTTTTTAGTGCGATGTTTCAAAGCCTGATAAACATAGGGATGCATTACAAGATATTTGAAAAATGTGTTATGAAATAAGGTATCACTACATTTTATTTTGCAACATAGCCTAGTAGTTAAGAGCTTGGGCTAGGGGTCTATCGCCTGTTCAAATCCTGCTGCTGCCACTCACTGGCTCTGTGACTGCGGCAAATTGTTTAACTTCAATATCTATTTTTTTCCGAAATCTGTAAAGTGCAGGTAATAATAATATCTACTTTACAGAATCGTTGTGAACATTAAATGAGATAACTTGTGAGGTTCTTGCCACTGTGCCTGACACAAAGAAACATCTAGTAAACGTGAATTATTAGGGTGGTTTTGTAAGTGAAATTGAATACAATAATTTTTGGCCTACCAATAAACACAAAATCAATGTCTGTGAGTCTTTGGGCTGAAGGAGCGAGAGCATGAGTCTTAGGAAGGCAGAAGGTTGCCCGAGAATGAGAAATCACTGATCATTCTGATACATCTGGAAAGGCTTGTTAGATCCTCCTTCAGTAAGTTAGGACTAGTAGGTTTTAAAATACTCATCAATGATTTGTTGAGCACCTATCCTGTGTCAGGCACTGTGCCAAGTTCTAGGAACATCAAAATGAATAAGGCTAACTCCAGGAAAAAGAAATAAGCCCACGTCCACACTGTATCCTAGCTTGATTTCCCCATAGGCTTGCTGATGACTGAGATTCCTTCCTGGAGGGAAGCACTTCCATCACAATTAGAAAGTAGAGAGCCCGAAGGGTCTTGGCACTGTTCCGGTCACCTCTGGGGAATAAAGTTGCAGGTGTGGTCAGACTCGCCTCTGGTTAAATGGTGGCGAGTGAATGGAGGCGGTAGAAGGAGCTGGGCCTCTGGGGAGGGGTGTGTGTCTGTGTGTGTGGTGAGGGAGATCATGATTGGCAGGAAAACAACTGGTTGCAGGCTAAGAAGTCCAACTTGAACTCTCAGGAGGATGTTGCCCAGAGTGGGCCCTGGGTATCTCATTACCCCAGCCAGAGAGAGAGCAGTTGTGTCTGAATGATGTTGAGCTGAGTTTTCTCTGCTTTGAATGGGATTTTTGAATACGTTTGGGGTTGACTTCTATTAGAATTATGATCTCAGCAAATTTTTAAATTGAAGAATCACCCTAGATTCAAAATAGTCTTTGCAGACTTACTACATTTTTTAAAATGTTGCTAATTATTTTAGGTTTTTGTAGTGTTTTTTACTTTTCTTTTGTAAGGGGTAATTCCCAGGCATTGCTGCCTTGCCCTGGAGAGACTGGAAGATGACTGTCAGCTCCACGATGAAGGAAGGGTGGAAGGTGCTCTGTTTGTTGCTATACTTAGAAAGATTGGGGAGTAAGAAGACATTTGAGGGGCTGCTACTTTGTGCCAGAGGCTCAGAGAGGCCAAGTGACTTAGTCAATACAACACAGCTAATGAGTGGGCATACCAATTCAAGGCCAGGACTCCAGTGCCCATCCTATTTCCTCTTTGGCCTGTTGTCTTCAAGTAGGTAATATTTTACTAGGGTGAACCATATGAAATTAATTATACATTAAGACAGTCCAATATTGTCAATTTCATATGATTCCACCCAATATTTAGGAAGTAATATGACCTTTGCAGAGATTTTGCAAAGGTCTATGAATAGTTTACTCTCTTGTTCAATATGAGGTCTCCACAAAGTGACTCAATTGCTTTACATGTTGGGTGTACTCAGAACTTAGTCCGCTGCCGTGCAATATGGTCACTCCCTTGGCCCGACTCCATCTCCCTTCACCAGTTTAAGCATCAACAGTTATGACAGTTTCACAAAACAGCAATCCATAAGCATCACCATAGACATTATTTTATTTAGAACCCCTAATATTTTACCAGGATTCAAATGGGAGCTGCTGTCTTTCCTAGAAGGATATTTTTACTTTGATTGATTGCTAAATAGATAGAGCCTGTGAAAGGATCTTTTTCTTTTCCTGGGGATTTCTTGTTCAAACAGAATTTGTTGTATCCACATCAGTAAAGCCGTGCTAACGTGGGCTGCTGGCCAGATCGTGGAAATAGCCTCGTTATATTGAACTGGATGTCGTAATGGTACCCATTAAGGTGGGATTCTATCTTGTGTTTGTACTTTTAAACCCAAGTCCCTTGCCACTTTTTACATCTCTCTGAGAACAGCAACATTCTCTGCTAATGCAATCTGAGAATGTGCTGTCTCTTGCCTCCTCCTACTGAAAACCATTACAAACATAGAATCCTTGGTTCTGAGCATTTTTAGGGGTTTGTGGCTTGCTGCTGCTCTCAGTCATTCATTTTCCTCTCTGTGCTTGTGACAACTATAGTGTGTTCTGGTGGCTGAAGGTAAGAACCCATGAGATTTACTTCTTTCAACACTCCCATTAATTGATATTGCTGTCCAAATATACGACAGGAAAAAAGCAGGTTTTTTTTTTTTGCAGCACTAACCAAATGCAACACAAGGCTTTTCGTTTTAATTTTTATAAGCTGTTAAGAGACTAATAGTGTTGGAAGTCACAGCATTTCTATTAGCTGTTGAAATCTTACTATAGCCCCGCCAAAGTGAAGTATTTGTTGTGCTGGATTTGGGTAATGGACCCCTGCAGGGTTATAGCTCAGGAATGCTGGAAGGACGGAGCCCACAAAGAGGAGGGCAGGGTGGGTGTCAATTTCATTCCTGCAATTAGAGCAATTAGAGAAATAGCAAAGGGCAGGGTAGCATTTTATTGTGAGGGCTAATTGAAAACCAGGGGAAAATATTTTGAGATGCTGCATGGCGTTTTACATTATAATCTCCTTTCTATTTGTGTCTCTTCTCAGTTGACTCAATAGGACCTTCATTATAAACAAATTTCTATTGTTAGAATCGGCTTAGTTTCTGTTGCTGTAATTAAGTGGATGGTAAGAAATGTTGTAGAGTGTAGTCCTCTCTATGGCAAACTGGGGATGGTTCTTGCATTCACTCAGTATTTCCCCAGTGCCAGGCCCTGTGGTAGGACTATGCTGTGACCAAGACAGACAAAGTCCCTACCCCCATGGGGTATAAATTTTAGTGGGAAGAAACCATACTTTTAAACAAATAAATATGTGGTATAATGTTAGGAAATGAAAGAGAAAAAATTAAGCAGGACAAAGAGATGCAAGTGGCTAGGGAAGGCCTCTCTGAAGACTCCTGAATGAAAGGAGGGAGGCAGCCATACTGAGACCTGCAAGGAGAGCATTCCCATCAGTGGAAGCAAGTGCAAAGGCCCTGAGGTGGAAACCAGCTGGCATGTTGATGAATGGAGAAGGTCACTGTGGCTGGAGCAGAGAAAGGGAGGGGAAGAGCAGAAAGAGATGATGCTGGAATAGTCAGAGTCAGATCATGGGTCTTGAGGGCTTTCAGAAGCCCTTGGAGAGTTTTGAGCAAAGGCATGGCACGAGCTAATTTAAGCTCTGAAAAGATCATTCAGGCTGGTGTGGAGAATAGGCTTTGGAGAGGGTGGATGGTAGAGGCAAGGACACCAGTTGGGAAATGATTTTAATCATCTGTGTGAGGGAAGATGGTGGCTTGAAAGAGGGAGGTGGTGGTGGAGCATCAGATTCAGGATATCTTTTGAAGGTAGATGGATGGGGTTTACCGATGAATTGATATGAGTTGTGAAAAAATGGGAGGAGTCAAGAACAGCACCTAGATTTTTAGCCTGAGCCACTTGAGTGAATAGTGGGAAGGAGTGGATCTGTAGGCAGAGGCAGCAATCACGGGTTCTGTGTGGGCATCTTTGGTTTGAGATGCCTGTCATTCACTAGAGTGGGAATGTCTGGTAGGCGGTTGGGTCTGGGTGTCTGGAGTGGGGAGTTCTGGGCTGGACAATGGGGATCATCAGCGTATGGCATTTAAAGCCAGCAGAGTGGAGGAGCTCGCTGGAGAGTGGGTGTTATTGGAGAAGAGAAGCAGCCTGAATACCAAGCCCGGTGGCTCTCCAGTGTGATGGAGTCTTCAGGGACAGGAGGTGCCCAAAAGGAGGCTAAGAGGAAGCAAGCAGTCAGGGAGTAGTTGGGTGAAAGATATGCAGGGAGGTCAGGCCTTGGGGGAGTGTGAAGCTTGAATTGTTCCCTCCCTTTTCAGTGGTTCTCCATCTTCTCTTTGGTCCCCTTTCACCTGATGCCTTTAGTTTTTTTCATCCCAGATAACAACTGCTCTAGGTCTCAGAGTGTGGTTCCCTGACTGGCAGCCTCAGCCCTACCCAGGAACTTGTTAAAAATGTAAATTGATGGGCTCCACCCTAGACCTACAAATGAGAAACTCTGAGAGGTGGAGCCCAGCCAGCTGTGTGTTAATAAACTCTTCTGACGCACGCTGAAGTTTGAGAACCACTGCTCTAGGGAAAGGAACTGAGAAACTGAATCAATGAAAGATAACAGATCAGGTTTACTCTATCATCTCTTTCTGGGCCATCTGTTTAAAGCCAAAGAAATAAATATCTAGTGGTAGATTTTAAGTATCAGTAGACCATAATTTATTTATTTATTTATTTTAAAGATTTTATTTATTTATTTTTTCCCCCCAAAGCCCCAGTAGATAGTTGTATGTCATAGTTGCACATCCTTCTAGTTGCTGTATGTGGGACGCGGCCTCAGCATGGCTGGAGAAGCGGTGCATCGGTGCGTGCCCGGGATCCGAACCCGGGCCGCCGGCAGCGGAGCGTGCGCACTTAACTGCTAAGCCACAGGGCTGGCCCTCAGTAGACCATTATTGAGACATCTTCATGGGGGCCCTGGAAACTTCTCAAGCCCTACAAATCATAAAAGCAGGCAGCTGCCTATTCTGTCTTTGGTAATGGACTCTATTGATAACTCTATATTCTATAGAGTATTATACAAGCTCTCTGACTCCAAATATAGAGACAATGAAAATTTTGGCATTTTGGTGGGCAATCCAAAATCTCTAACAACAATTCAGAACTTATTTTGTTTAAACACAATTTATCTCCCAGGCAATTTTAAATAATGTCTGAATACTGAAGCACATAATAATAATAATAATAATGGCAGAAGATTTGTTGAATTGTGAATTTTTGTTCATAAAATACATCTCAAATTTATTTTAGCCGTTTAAATAATAGAGTTTAATGTATATTTAGTCAAGCATTACAGTAGTAAGGGCTTAAGGAGATTAGAAATAAATTAATCCAATTAAAGAACATGTCTGTGAGGTTTGATATGTCATAGGTATGAATGAATTGTTTGCACAGCAGCTGTAAAGAAACCATTAATGATTAACTGTCTAGAAGAGGTTTAATCAAGAATAAATGCTATAGGACATATTTTAAAATATTTAAGTTAAACAAATGAAGATTTGAGCATTTGAAAACATCACATCACGCCATCATTTTTGCTACATCTTTTCCTCGGGAGTTCAACCTCTGAGTTTCTACTTTTCTGTTATCTGCAGAAATGTCAGTGCCTTTGTGTTTTGCAGAAAAGGCAGAGCTTCCAACAGTGCATGAGGTTTGGCCTTTTGGGTCTCCCCACACGAGGCCCTGTGGGGGAATTTGGGGACCCCACGGCCTTGAGTATGGGATTCAGATTTCCCAGTGTTGGAGGAAGATTATTTCTTAAGATTACCGGTACCTTTTCTGTTCCTGGAGTTTGTGGAGTTGAAAATAGGAGGTGTGCTTATTTCGCGTCTCTGCCAGAGGATATTTTTAGGGTTTAAGAATCAGCTTTGTAAGAGTCAGAAGAACTAGGTGGGAAAGCTGTTCCTGTGGGAACAAAGCTTCAACCACATATAAGGTGGTAGATGATGGGTTCCTCCATTACTAGTTATCTTAGGTATTGGGAGGGTTCTAAAGGGAACATACGTTTGAAAAACCTCAGCTTAATAAATGACAGTGAAGTTGAGGGGGATGGACATTGACGGTGGGGAAGTGGGAAAGAATGGAAGGAGATGGAAAAGGGGGGCCAGAATAATGTGTGTGCCTTTTGTTTTCAATTGCTTGAAAATTTTAAGAGAAAAACTTTGTTGATATTAGCATCACTTTTTCTTTCTTTATATTTGACTTTTTTTTTCTAGACGTGGGCTACAATTAGGGGTTCTGATTATGGGACAGGAGACTGACAGATTTAATTTATGCCTTTGGTGAAAAAGGCAGCGCATTTTGCATTTAATTTGTTCAGATCTAACCTTTAAACACCAGCATCCCCCAGCCCCCCACCTCAAGAAAATAAGAAACAGAAAAGCCGAAAGATCAATAGAATTTGGAACTTAGACCTGGAAGATTCACAGATACACCTAAAACTTTAGTAGCTAGCTATAGAATGAATTTCTGAGCATAAAAAATGAAGTTCCTTGGAATAAGACATGTGGCCCCAAAGTAGGGTTTACTCTGTTTAAACCATAACAAATATGCCATCTATAACTCACATGAAACTAAATTGTTTTAAGAAACTACATGGCAAGAGTTTCTTTTTTTTCAATTAGAAGTAATAATTTAAGTTATAGTCTCCAAAGAAGGAAACATAAAGTCATATACTTCGCAGGAAAGCCTGCAGAGACATAATTCTGTAAGGTAGGGAGAGTGGAAAATAGATCAGAAAGTAAGAGAAATGAATAGGCACTCAGAGCATATGGACATTGGGATATTTAGAAATTATAAATGACGTGCCTGAGAAGTTGAACCTATGGGAAAAGAAGTTTAGTAGCGCTTTCTCTTTTGTAATTTAATATTATTCACAAAGAAGAAACCTTGAAGAAGAAATTCAGAAATCATTTCAATATGAAGTAGGAGTACCTGAAATTTGCCTCATTAGTGTTTTTTTTAAAGAATATTTTTCTGATTATAAATGTTTCTATAATAATACATGTTTATTATAGAAAAAGTTAAGATAATGCATTAAAGATATAGAACATCTTTAATCTATTTTCTAGATATCCACTGTTGACATTTTTATGTTTTACCTCCCACTGCACATGTACGATACGTGTTAATTTAAAGAGAGATAAATTTCCACTTTATCAATAGTATTTTTTGTTGTTGTTGAGGAAGATTTGCCCTGAGCTAACATCTGTGCCAATCTTCCTCTATTTTGTATGTGGTCGCCACCACAGCATGGCTGATGAATGGTGTAGGTCTGCGCCCAGGATCCAACACCGCGAACCCAGACTGCCAAAGCAGAGCATGCTGAACTTACCCACTACACCAAAGGGCCAGCTCCCCAATAGTATTTTTTATGTCATTAGAGTCAAACAGTTGAATGACTGCATAATATTTTTTCACGTGGGTATACCATAATTAAGTAATGCTTCTATTGTTGGTTCTTATTTGATTATTTACAATTAAATATAAGAAATTATGCTGATAAGCATTCTTGCATATAGACTGATATTTACCTGTGATTATTTTCATAAGGTATTCCTAGAAGTGGAATTACTAGATTTAAGGTTTGAATATTCTTAAGACTCTTGATAAATAATGCCAGTTTACCCTCTTACCAGTAATATATAAGAATGCTCATTTATTTCACCTTATCTTCATTGAGATTTATTGTCATTTAAAAAATCTTTGTCAATTTGAAAGGCAAAAATGACATCTGATAGCTGCCTTAATTCGTATAGGTTATTACTCATGAGACTAAATCTTTAAAAGGTTCTCAGCAATTTGTGCATTGTTTACATCCTTTTCTTATTTTTCTATTGCAGAGATATTGTATTTATTATTGATTTGTAGAAGTTATTTCTATGGGGGTTTAAAGTGCTACTCCTCCTCACTTCTTCAATGAGATTGTAATAGTTCCAAATAAATGGTTGAGGATAAAATTAATTTATTATTCTAGTTTGCCTAAATATCACATATGCCATGCCTGAATTATAACTTGATAAAAAATAAATGCATTGTATTCATGTACATAACACTAAAACAATAGCATATAATTTATTTCTTTGACTTGGAATCTCACAGAATTTGGGAATGACCATTGTTAATTATAATCTGGGAATTTAAAAATCTCTCACATAAATTTGCTTACTTAGCAAGTGTCTTTCATTTGTGTAGAAAGGTTTGCCAGTTTTTAAAATTTTTGGTCATTTGGATTTAAGATGAATGAAAGTTTATTGCAACTGTTAATCACATGCAAGTGAGCCTCTTTTCTCTGTAAAATCTTGTGCTAGACAGTAAATAGAGATTGTTATAAGACAAGGAATTTAGGAGGTTGTAGCAGATATGCCATTCACCACACCGTGAGACAGAACTAGAAGTGCCAAATGAGTGGGAGAGGTAGTGAATAGGAGCTCAGAGGAGGGAGCAGGGAGAAATCACCATGGCCCATGGGGGTAAGGATATAAATTCAGAAGCAGTGTGGTGGCAGGTCTGGATTTACCTGTATTTCAACTTGTGTCATGGGTTGTTATGAAGGTATTATACAATCCCTGTAATGTGGTTGACTTTGCCACATCTTACTGACACATTACAGTTTTTAACTTACTTTTTGGTTGTTATTGTTTGCCTATTGTTTATACTGCTGTCTTTCCATCTTGAAATCACCATGTGATAGTAAACTCTGTGCCGAGGCCATCCCTTGCTCTATGGTGCCATCTGTGTCATAGCATGTTAGATGAAACCCATAAGATGCAGGAGAAATACTTCTAGGCAGAGGCAATGTTTATGTAAAACCAAAGACTTTTTGGGAACTACTAAAATCGCCAAATCGGATGGAGAAAACCACAAGGAGCAAACACAAATCCACTTATTAGTATGAAACTATTACATTTCCAAGGGTGCCTTAGCCTAATTTCCTAGCAGATTGTCTTAGTCTGTGAGCCCCTCACAGTAAGGAATCCTCCTCATCAGCTATCTCTGCTGGACTCCATGGGAGCCTGAAAATGAAACATAAAGTAGATCTCTCTGCTGAAGAGGTTTACCCAGTGGCCAGGCAGTAACTCTGCCAGAATATAAAGAAGGTCATGCACTTCGTGTAACAGTGACTCTAGAATCCAATTAAAAAGTTTAGTATAAGGCGCAGTCATTCCCACTTAATCCGATCACGGTTTAATGCAATCCTTTGCTTATTTCAGTCAGCGCCTTTGGAGGCAAATCAATTGTATGTCTTTGTTTCCACGTTTTCCTCGGTAATTTGATCACCTTCAGCTGTTTAAATAAAGCTCAATTGGGAAATCTGGCAACATCTTTGAAGAATTGCCACATAGCATAAAGTCAACAAAGAAGCTTCATTATGGCGAGCTCCAAAATGGACACGACAAAAGCAAAAATTCAGTTGTCTATGATGGAAGTGGAATGGAGTGTAGGGGAGTCGAAGAAGAAAATTCTTGCAAAGAGTCTTGACTCAACATAAACTGATAAAATACTGTTGATTGCTTCTCTCTACACTCATTCCAACTTACTGGAAGGTTGTAAATATGTTAGTGCTGCTGTTGGCATCATGGAGGCCGGTCTCTCAGTTGAAATGATAGAAATGATATTGATGCATTTCTCTGAAGCTGACAGTACTTTTGAGCAGTGAAGACACCTTCGTTTGCTTTGTAAGGGTGTCACCCTGAGTTCCCCATATAGAAAGTTGGCATTTACCTCGTGAGTGCGTGTGGCTTATTGCTTCAGGGAAGGCTGAAGCGGCCAATGATACAAAAATGGCCCCTCTTATTCTGTTGGAATTTGAGTAATTCCAAATATGTACATGACTATTATAAAATTTAGAGTAGACTCAGATGGTTAATTCTGCAAATTGGATGATTTCTGACTGTCCATAATGGAATAAGAGGATTACTTTGGTCTGTGCAAATATGAGTGAGATTGACAAACTGCAAGTCCCAGTGGTTGCAAATTACCCATTTCACATTGCTTTCAGAGCTGAGGTACCTGAGGATGTCTGCAGCTCTGGTTCAAGTCATTAAAGGGAGGAAAAAAACAAATGTAGGGGCTGGCCTGGTGACATAGTGGTTAAGTTCATACGCTCCACTTTGGTGGTCCGGGGTTTGCAGGTTCGGATCCTGGGCGCGGACCTACACACTGCTCATCAAGCCACGCTGTGGCGACATCCTGCATACAAAGTAGAGGAAGAAGGGCACAGATTAGCTCAGGCACAATCTTCCTCAAGCAAAAAGAGGAAGATTGGCAACAGGTGTTAACTCAGGGACAATCTTCCTCACCAAAAAAACCCCACCAAAACCAAAACAAAACAAATCTAAATTGATATCAATAGCCATTTTGAAAAATATGCACAATAACATATGCTACAGTTCCTCTTTTGATATGCCAATCATGTGCTGTTCTGGGAGAACAGCATGAGCTGCCCTTAAGAGGGTTACCTATGGAGTCACAAACATGGTCTATATGGCACTTTTCAAGAAAGCTGCTTAGAAGTAGAGCCGGGCTGTGTCCCTCCTTTATTAAAGTCAGCTAAGTCAAATTCCTCGCTGCACTCATTTTAGAGTCTAAGTTCTGTGCGCCCAAGTATTTTATTTTGTCCGCCTCCACGGGGAAGCCTTGAAAGGCTTTGCTATGCCTAGACCTAACTTAGAGGATGTGTGTGATACCAGAGCATGCCTCACTGTGGGGAAGGGAGAGAGGTAGAGCCAGATTATTCTTTGTGTCTGAGTTTGGAGGAGGAAAATGGAACTTGTAATGTGATTCCAATCAGCAGCTAGCCCTTTAATCTCTACAAATGAAATACTCAATTTAATAGAATTCTAAAAGTAAAACAAATGCTTTGTTCTCAGTGATTCTGCCATTCAGAGCTCTTGGCAGCACATCAACCATACTTGAAATGTCTTTGGGTATTTTTTTTTTACTGTGCTTTTCATCCTAACACATCTTTTGAACTGTTAGAGTTTTGAACAGAGAAACAGGAAGGCCGAACTCCTCTCAGAGTGTCCGGTCTGTGTTGCTCTAAGGTCCCCATCTGCTGACTTAGCAATAAAGAACTTACCATAATAAGTATTTTGGCCATACTACAGTAGATTTGAGAGGCTAAAAAGTAATAGAGCAAATTAAAATGAGTTTGGGGTAGAAAGGAGAGAAATACCGCATAGGGAGATGTTTGTAATGAAATGCGTTACAAATCACTACCAAAGTAAAACTAGTATGCTGGGGAAATCAATTGCCAAAAATTGCCACAAAGTGTGGATGTTATGAAATAATACTTATTCTTTATTGAGCATTTACTGTTCTCGGCACTGTGCTAAGAGTTTTTCATGTAATATTTCATCTAAGCCTCACTATATGAGTTATAAGGAGGAAATTGATCTCTGGAAGGGTTGTCACACAGTAAGTGGCTCCAACCCTGATCTACCTGACTTCATGGTCTTCTGCTGAATTTTGGTGAATTCTTTTTGTATTTTTTGATGTGCACCAAAACGTTAATATTTTTATTAATGTATCAAGAGTATTGTATAACTTCTCTTACATTTACTAGAGTGTTCATATGAAGATGGAGAATTTCAAACCATTTATTGGTTTTGAAATTTTATTTAAGCCTATTTAATTTGGAGTATTTCTGTCATTGGAAGCTATACAAAAATTTTGCAAAGACTTTTTCAGTAGTTGAGATACATACTTTGGGGGTCTGAAAGTGTGCAAGAGAAAAATGAATCCTTTTTTACTCTCCGCTTGTAGCCGTGAAGTCCCTGGGCTGAAAAGTTGCATTAGGAATGAATTTACAAAGTTTTTGGCCATATTTTCAGGGGTGCATGATTTTTGCTGTCAGTCTATATCCTGTCAGGCAGGGACTGAATGGATACTCTGCTGCTCAGTGGAAAGAAGTCCATTTGACTCAAGAGATGCCCAAGGGTGGGGGCTCCACCTGCTTCAGATCCCAGCTTGCCTGGCTCACTCTCACACACATGCAATCTCAGGGCAGGTGGGTCAGGAGACTCACATCCCAAGGGGGTCTTTTCCTGCGGAGAAAGGCTGTTGGGATGCAATTGGAGAAAACGATCCTTTTTTGGTTGCATCCTTATCTTCTTCCTCTCCCATCTGTGTGAAATATAGTGCAAATGGCCATTGGAATATAACAAAATATCTCGTGACTCTGGTCCTCTGGGAACTTAGAATCCTCTGGGAATGGTGAGACATAATCACTTGAAAAATAAGTTTAGAGGAGGAAAAGATAGTTTCTGGTTCCGTCAGGAACTGGCCCTGCTGCATTCTTCATGAAGGTTGAGACTTAGCCTTCTGTTCATTGCTGTCTTCCCAGCCCCTGGAACAGGGTCTTCATGGAGACACTCAGTCAATGTGTATTAAAGGCCTGAGTGGGTTAGCAGTCAGGAAAGGCTTCGTGGAGGTGAGTGGGATTTAAGATATTTCTTTATAAGAGGATTTTTTTGTGTGTGTGAGGAAGATTTGCTCTCTTTTTGCTTGAGGAAGATGGCCCCTGAGCTAACATCTGTGCCAGTCTTCCTCTACTTTGTATATGGGACGCTGTCACAGCATGGCTTGATGAGTGGTGTGTAGGTCTCCGCCCAGGATCCAAACCCATGAACCCCAGGCCACCGAAGCAGAGTGGGCAAACTTAACCACTATGCCACCAGGCCAGCCCCAAGAGGAGTTTTATAGGTACATGTTGGGAGAGGGAGAGAGTCAGGAAAGTATAAGATCAGTTTGGAGAGAACTATTTTGGATAAAGTGAGGGGCTGGTGAAGGAAAATTTTGAGATATTGTCAGAAGAATAGGTAGGAGTCACACTTTGGAGGGCACTGAATTTCTGATGGGGGAGGGCTCAGAGTCTGTGTTGTGTGTTGTCCTTAGAAGGAGTTGATGAGAGCAGTGAAGCAGACCAGTGACGTCACCAGACTTCCCCAGCCTGAAGGACAAATTGCCTGCCCACCTTCTAAGTTTTTGTTGCTCATGTAGGAGAATTTGGGTATTTTTTTTTAACTCGCACTGAGCAGATGGACTATTTGATATGAAGCCATCCTAATGTGCTGATATGGAGTACTACATTGTAGTTTGTGTAAGTGATAGTATTGGACCTGTTTGAGCTGGTTTCTATTTCTAGTCACTTGAGGGACTTCTTGACTGAATTATACTTTAGCTTTTGCCTGATCTCTCTGTAGAGAACCAATAGGGAAAAGAAAAGAAGTTAAGTGAATATTTGCTAACCCATGGAAATCTGCCAGTCACTTTTACATATATAATATCATTCATTTATTGCATTTCATATACCTGTATTAATCCAAAGAATATTAAAAAAATGCATATACACTTTTAACAAAGATGAACCCAGTATAGAAAAGGAAAAATAAAATAAGAAACATAAAGGAAGTCAGTGGAGTTTGTTGCACAGAATACCTATCATGAGGACTTGGGCACTTGCTAGAGGTGGTTGCAAATGGGATGGGGGCTGGGGGCTTTTTGACTTCTGGTGCAAAGAGGGAGACATGATGAGTTATATGATTTACAGTGTTTGTGAGATAAGAAGAAATTGATTACTCAGGAGCAGCCCAGCTAGTTCTGGAACCTGAGAGAAAATTCTCCCGTGAGTCCACATAAAGAAGACTCTGAAACATTTTATTTTGGTTGCCAGTGGGAAGGGTTGATATCCTCTTATGAAAAGGGAGGAGTCAGACCAATGCCCTACTGCCTGGAAGAGGGCTGAGGTGGTAGCTGTGGGCAGGGCCAAGGCTTTCATCTTTAGTCCCTAAATACCTCAAGCAAAATCTTTGTAATGAACTCTCGAAGATGCACCCTTTATCCCCTTCAAATCACAGCCTGCAGTTATTATGCTTGTTTATTCATTTATTGTTTCTTCTCCCAAACATATTGTATTCTGCACAAGAGCAGAGGCTCTAAGTGTCTTATATATCATTTCATCTCCACGTAGCACATAGTCCGATATATATATATTAGCAGTTTAAGTATTTATTGAATGAAGAAAGGAATGGAAAGAACTGGTGCTAAAATGTACTCTACGGTAACTGAATTAGTCAGCCTGTTGAAAGGGATTTTTAACTACTTATAAGCCTGATTACACTAGATTGCTAGCTATAAGAATATTTGGAATGTTTACCAGAGTGATTGATCTTGAAACAGCTGATAAAAGACATTCTTCTTGCCAATAATCAGATAAATCAGATGGCCAGTTGTCTGTTGAGTTCATCCCACGTGGGAAATCTTTAGAGTAGGTTTTATAATCCGTATCTCAACAGTGAGGAAACCAAAGCGCAGAGAAGTTGAATTATGGATTTATTTTCTACTTATAAAAATAATGAAAGATGTATATTTTAATTGAAACATTTTCTTGAGCATATCATATAATTTGGCTGTGGTATATGTGGCAGCTGCATTCACACACGTTAGTTAAACGTTAGGCATTTCTAAAATAACTGAGGTGTTTGTAGGAACCAGATATATGGCTAACTTTTGCTTGCTTCCCTTTCAAATATGGATTACTGTCATTCCTGGTGAGAGAACGCAGGAATCCGTTTCCTGTGGTGGCTGATTAAGGGCTGTGTCCTCCCACCCTGCAGGGACACGGAATACAAAGGGCTGCAACTCTCTCTGGATCAGATCTCAGCCTCCAAACCAGCCTTCTCCTATGCCAGCAGCTCCACTCCTACCATGACTGACAGCAGGAAGGGGGCCAAGCCTAGGCTCTCCAGCTCAAAGTCAAAATCCAGGACTTCCCCATACCCGCAGGTAGGTGCATTGCCCTTTTTCAGCTTTCTTTTCTGTGACCTGATTTGGTCTCACCGTTGAGGAAGTAGTAAAACTGTTTGGAATTAATTATCTGGTTTTAATAAATTTAAAACTTCTATAAATCTAGAAAGCTTTCTAAAACTATCTTCTTCCTCCTCTTCTTCCTTTAAAATAACTGTGCTAGTAAAAATTTGAAGTGATCTTGTGGTTTATTGCTTTTATATAAAGGTCATGAGAGTCTCAGTTGTGGTCAGAACCATAACTTTGTTATTTCAAAGAGATTGATCCTATATGTCTTCCCCACAATGATTAACCAGAAAGATGTAGCCAGCATAGTGAAAGATGGAAAACGAGAGCTTGATGTAGAAAAATTGAATTTTAGGATAGGAACTGAAGTAGAAGGAAATTAAGAGGTGGAGGCAAAGGATCAAGGATGCATTTCATCCTGAGATTTGAGCACAGATGGACTATTTATGGGGAGGAATGAAATAGAAAGGGTCTTCCAGATGTCAGGAGTGGTAGAAAAAGCTACTCTCTTCTCATCTTTGCAAGGTGGTGAGTTGATGAGACCCAGAGGAGGTATTCCAGAAACACTGCAAGGTACAAAGACGAGTCCTGATTCTTGGAAGGAAAAATTATTTTTCTGATTAGTCACTGAACTATAGAAACTAGACTGGGTCAAGTTGTGTGCACAACTCTCTCCTGGCCTGAAGGAAGTAGGACAGCACTGGGGATCCCCCACTCCTGATATCCTGGGACCACCTGCCTCCATCCTTTTCTTTAAGGGTGTCACATCAAACTTCCTGCAGTTCATTAGAATAACACAGGAGATGATTCCTGGGCTGGTATAAAACTAAACTGGATTTGGAGTCATTTCATCAAGATGGCCTTTATCATTTATGTTTTTAATATATATATACACACAGATATATAGTGTGTGTGTGAGGAAGATTGGCCCTAACGTCTGTTGCCAATCTTCCTCTTTTTGCTTGAGGAAGACTGTCCCTGAGCTAACATCTGTGACAGTCTTCCTCTACTTTTTATGTGGGATGCCACTACAGTATGGCTTGATGAGCCGTGTGTAGGTCTGCACGTGGGATCCAAACCCGTGAATCTTGGGCCACCAAAGCAGAGCGCAGAAACTTAACCACTACACCACTGGGATGGCCCCTAAGATATTTTTTAAAGTAAAAATGGCCATCTAATGGGTACAGAAACTATTATTTCCTTAGTTATCAGAGCTATATTATTCTGTTGATTTCTACCAGTGTATACTGTTTGAGGAAATGTCGTTCATTGAACTAATGGCCACTAAGAAGCTACTATTTGCTAAACTGTTTTAGCAGCTTGGTATATCAAGATAAGAAGATCCAGCCCCCAAGCGACCCCAAGAGACCTATGTCACGTGGTTTAAAATCTCCCACAGAAGACCAGATTTGTTTACTCTGACAAAAAGGGGGGAGGTAGATGTGTGATGCCTAGATGTTTTTCAGTGGATACTTTCTGTTATGAGGACTGAGCACTTTACTTATTAAGTGCATTTTAGTTCAAGTCACTGTGGAGGAAAATTTGCTTCTTTTTATTGAACATCTGAGAAGCTTTTCTTATTACTATTTTGTGCTTTGGGAAAAGAGTTTTATTGTCTCCTTTTACTACTTGGAAGGATGGATTATGCCTCTGGGTAATTCTGTCCTTACATATATGGGAGTGTTGGACACGTAGATGAAAGGAGAATTTAAATTAGGAAATACAGTTAAGGAGTTTGTCTATTGTAATACAGGAATTAAGCCACAAACAACAAAATCTCCTCTTTGGACTTTCAAAACCTCATTGTCTATGTTTTCTTTCATGCTCAGCTCTTAACATTTAAAATTTCTATTTGTTTACTCTAATGGTACACTACTCATATAAAAAAACATTTTAACGGCCATTAGACTGCTCCTTGTGTATGTGGGGAGGAATTAATTTGAAAGTTATACATGTTCCATAGTTTTAAAAAAAAGCAATAGAGAAGAGTGGAAAGTAGAAAAATCCCCTGTATTCCCTCATTTTCCCTCTCCAAAATTGCGCTTTCTTCTAGAAATGGTCTGTGATGTATAAAAATCAAGAACATGCACACACGTATGTCCGCATAGGATTTCTCTTGACGTTTGTGTGTTCATTTTTGTTGTTAATACCCATATAAATGTAGTCCTTAGAATTTTGGCCATATGTCTTATTTGAAATTGCACAGTCATGAATTAAGTTTACTTAACATTTATGTGCCTAGTAAAGGTTATTCTTTAATTGTGTTTACTTTAGATAATCGTGGTGCTAGGTCAATTATTGACTGAGTTCCTAGTACATGGGCTACTAATACGTAGAGATCAGAAACGGAACAGTCTTTGCTTTTGAGGAGCTACTTGTGTAGACACACAAGGGAACAGGCATTTGCAGTCAATTGTCATGGGGTGAGCAGAGGGTCCTCTGGGGACACGTTGGAAAAGCATGACATCCAGGGCAAACTCATTACTGTTTCTGCTGGAAGAAAACAACAGTACTATCATCTTGGATTCTAGACCCTCAAAATTTTAAGGAAAAAAAAAATTTAGCTTCTCAAAAGTCTTATTTGGTCCAAATTGTCCTTATATTATTAAGGGATACTTAGCTTTTAATTTTCATATGTCCCTGCTATTATGTGTCTTTGACTCAGTAGATGCTACCTGAGTGCCTGCATTGGAAAGATACTACGCTGGCCATTGTGGTGAATGAGGGTAGGGTTGGGTAAAAGATGCTAAACTATAAAGAAGTGGTATAAGAATTGTCCTTAAGTTTTGCAGTACGGTTGGAATGGTAATTTATATACCGGAATAAGTAATGTCTAGGAGATGGTGTATACAAAGGGCTTTATGAGTGATGTCAGCTATAGGGACTCTAGCCTGGATGACTGAGGAAGGTGTGGTGCCCATGCTTTGAGGATAGAATTCAGGTATATGGGCATAAGGGAAGGGAGAGGACACTTCGGGAAGATCAAGATTATGAAGAAATTTAGGGACACACTGTTAGTGTGATTGGGTCTGGGGGTGAAGTGGGGGAGAGTACGTCCCTTTGGATGAGGACTAGTGATGATATGTTTGGAAACATGGATTGTTAGGCCAAGGAGTTTAGAGTTTGTTTTGGTTTGTTTTGTGGAGAGTTTGTTTTGTTCTCATTTTTGAACAGGAAATGAGAGCATTACTGTGGTTGAGGCAAGCTACTTAGACACTCATTTTACTAGTCCTGCTGTGAGTCTGTGAAGGTCTGAACTACAGTTCTCTACTGAAGTGAAAGGCCCTGCAAAGGAAGAATCGATAAGATTCTTTTTATCCTTGGGTGCTTGTACCTCTTCTCATTATAGATATATTTTGATCATTATAGATTTATTTTGAAATTACATTTTAAAGCTTACTTTGTGTAGTTAATGACACACTTGTATTGAATTTTTCTTTATGTATTAATAGATGTATGATAAATGCATTTTTAGTTACTGAGTGATCAAGCTTTTAATTGTATTTAATTTTAAATACTTCTGCCTCTTTTCTCAAAAATAAAGAGAAAATCTTTTCTATTTTGTTATTTCCATATTTTCAGCATGCAAATTCTCATCAGATTTTTCAAAAGGCAGTTTCCAGAGCAAAATCGAGCTTGTAGGGTAACATCTCGTGTCTCTTATTAGCTATGTAAATGATGACTTAGTGATTCCATCAATATTATTTATTAGGCATATCTAGAAATTCCCAGCAGATATCCAATGAATGGCGAACAGCAACACTGCTTTTTGGAATCATTTAGGCACCCTTATTTGAACATGCGAGATATGCACAAATTGTAATTCACGGCCACCGCCCAGTTTGTCTGCAGTAGTAGGTGAACTTTCAGGTCCCCTGCTGGTATGAGATGCCCTTGGGAATGATTTTAGACTTGATTATATTATAGTCACTTAATGAATGACTCAATCACCTTTGTACCTCTATGTATTACTTGGGACAAGAGAGGTCAAAATAGAATTGTTTTTGAAAAATTGTTGTAAGAAATACTGTAGTTAATTTCCAAAGATTCTGCAGATAGCTACTGTGCTGCTGTATAGCAGCAATCTTACCCTTATGACAGTTGTATTTTATTGTTATTAGGTTTATATTCATGAAAATAGCAACTTTTCTTTTTCATAGTTCTGTTGAATTAAAAATATGGAGTTTACAGAATTTATTTTTCAGAACTTGTCCCTAGCAATTGCTAGTAGTGATTGCTAGAATATTCTTCACGTATTTTTATGGAACTAGTCACAGCTCCTCTAATACAGTTGGAAGTTATCTTGGCATCGTTTAGCCATGTCAATCATGAATAAATTGCCTCCTGATTCCAGTTTCCTTTTAAACTTCTCATGTTGGCATGTTTACAGTTGTTACGTTTATTATAGACGGTGCGTGCCGTCCTGTTTTATTGCATCATCCTGCCCTCCTCTTGCTTTTTCCCTAGTCAGTAATAACCAATCTACTATGTAATTCCTAGTAACAGTGCATGCATTAGACTGTGTATGCTTCTGAAATCTGAAAGTATTGAATCACTTGCTACAGATACACTGTAACACTTGCAGGTTTTACTCCACATCTGTTAGTTTAAATAATCCCACAGAACCCTCTTAATTTTCATTGCCAACAGTCTGGCTTCCTTTTGGTGAAGGTAGAAACTCTCTTTCTGCAAAGATTCTTCTGGCCTCAAAAATACACAAGTGCTGGCTATGCTGACTTTTTAAGTTATAGAGAAAAGAAGGACCAAGGATTTCGCAGCGTAGTTTTCTATTATACAGAGTACTTCTCTCACTACCAGGATAGAGATCTCTTCATTTCATGTTTTATATGTAACATAAAATATGTAATCCTTCGCTGTTAATGACAAAAAATTTTAATGCATCTTACAAAAAAAATGAAGTCACCTTTTCAGAAATTCTTGCACTATACAGGCTTGTTTATATTTTCTGGCCGTGTATAAACTTGAGATTACTCTCCCTCTTCTATAGAAATACCAGGAGATTATTAGAATGGACCTTTATGGTCTTTTTAGATCATCTTCATAAGTGAACCTCTGAGTATTATTTTAGAAAACTCAGTAAGGTAAGACCTCTGTGTTACTATTTATACTTTGGCTTTTACTAACTCTTGCATTTAGTTAAATATCTGTTATGTGCACTAAAATGCTAAAGGTGGGGTCCTTAAGGAACCTTGTCCATGGTCTCAATGGGGAGGCAAGACCAACATTTTAGAGAGGAATTGTAACTTAGGGTTGGTCATGGGACCTCAAGGCCATAGCTTCTGCCTTTTCATTCCCCTGGCACGTGTTGGGGGGAGTGGTGGGGGGCAGGCAGTGGTGTCCAGGGACTGTTGGCTGGTGCCCATCCTTCCCTGGTTACTAACAGGTTTTCTCCACGATCACTTTGGGGGATCACTCCCTGGTCACACACTTCCCCATTAATCAGCTTCCTTATACCTCCCAAATTTACCTGTCACTACTCTGCTTCTCTATCCTCGCTCAGCACGTGGGTTTCAGGAGGGACCCAGGTGCCTTATTTGAAATAGGCTAGTGAAGTCTGCTGTAAAGGACACACAAACTTGCTGAGGGAATGTTCAGGGTAAAGGAGTGGTCTGATTAAAGGAGTCCATAGAGAAAGGTGATGTTTTAGGAGATGTGCTGGATAGAGTGGGCGACGAGATGGAAGGGAGTACCCATGGGGACAGGCGAAGGGGTTGTTTCTGGTGCAGTCTACCTAAGCCATTATAGGGAACTTCTTTGTCCTTCTCCTTGCTTTGGAGTATAATAGTATAAGATATTGGTAAAGATAAGGTAGGTATTTATGGTAGATAAACTAGGTATATGGGATTAGAAACAGGACCATATACTTTTTTGCTAAATAGTTTACTCAAATGGGCAGATATCTTAAGTATACTGTTTAATTGATGTTTACTATAATGTTACAATATATAGTGATATATGTCACATACAATGCATTCCGGACAGTGAGAATCCAATGATGATAAATCTCACAAAAATTTAAATAAACCTGGGCTAGATTTTAGATTTCTAAGTGAGGCACCATGCCTCCCTGCTTGTGTTCATGCATTTGTTTCTGCCTGCATTATCTCTAATTTTCAAAATTCTGCCTCTCTTGTAAGGCCCAGATTTAATGCTACCTTTTTCATGAAATTTAACTGAGTTACATTTCTCCTTTGGACCCCTATTTAAAATAATCTACCTTCTACTGCCTTCTAGATATGTCCTATCTCCTCTCTTGGACTATAATTTCTTTGAAAGTAGTAACCATGTCTATTTCATATCCACACCCAACTCTGCCCCAGCATCTAGTATGGTGTCTCCCACTTATTTACTCACTAAATGTTAATGGAATGAATGAATAAATAAATACATACATTAAAAAGTGTAGGAATAATTTGTTAGTTGCCCGTAGAGATATAAAAGCCTCAAGGAGGAAAAATACTCTGCTACTAAGCAATTTATAATCTATGTAAAGAGGCAAAAGATATGCATGCAAAACAGCCGAGGGATGGTTTCACAAATGCAAAATCCTGCAGTAAAAATCAAACACCTAGGTGCTGTGGCGTTAGATGTGGTGGAATCTACAGGCTCTTTCAACTTTGAACAGCACTCTCTGGCTCACACTCTAGGGGCAGAGAACCATTCACATCTGGTCCTGAAACGGGTTTTCTATCTTCATGTCCCCACTGTCATCTCCAGTGCAACCATGGAGAGATGTGACAGCTGATATTTGTTGTGTGTATGTGTTTTAATTACAAAATAATTGCATTGACGTGAGTGTCTGTGCAAGAAATGCTGTTTGGCTCTGTCTTCCATCTCTGGAATCCGTGTTGGCTTATGGGCTCAGCCCTAGTTCCAGGGCCCACTTCCCATGATCAGGAGACACTTTCTAGATCACTCTCCTATTCTTCTTTTAATAATCTATTTGCATTTTTTGGACTATACTTTTAGTGATGTTATGCTCTATGAGGGATAGATTTCTTCTATAAGAAAGGGAAAAGTCTCTTAAAATTTTGTTTTTTTGTTTGTTTGGTTTGGTTTTTGATATTCTGGACACAAAAGGCCTTGTGTCCAGGCTCCTCTTCTACCCCATCCCCAGTGTCTTTGCCAGGTTGCAGGATCTCCAGAATAGGACATCACATGTAGACTACTTTATTGGCCTCCTTATTGTTCTTTTGGTCTCTGGTCATTCCTGCCAGAGTAAGCTTCTTGAAATATCATTTCATCATGGACCCACCCCCCAACACACACTGCCCCCTGCCCTACTTAAAACCCCATAGAGGCTCCTTGTTTGTTATAGTATGAAGTCCAGTCTCCACAATCTAGCCCACGCTACATCCTTGCCTCTGCCTGCCCCTCCAGCTCCCCCTACATCAGGTCTCCACACTAGCTGGAGTCTGCTGTGTGCTGTCCCTGAGGACGCCTTTCCTGTTGAGCCCATTAAATCCTACCCACCCACCGAAGCACAGCTGCAGCTCCACCTCTCATCCCCACAGATCCTGGGCAATAAGGCATAATTCATGTTAAATATGTTTCTATTCCATAACGTAGGATGGTTTGGATCTGAGGGAGAGTTAGTGTCAAAAAAGAAATTGGGCAGTGAGTGAAGCAGCCGTGCTAAATCCAATGGAAAGCCTCTGCTTCTGGCTTCATGGAAGTGGTGGCTGGAATTTGCGATTCTGCTCCCCAGCTGAACAGAGGAGAAGAGGGGAATGGCTGAATCTACCGTCAAAATATATCCAGGAAAATTGTTTTAACGAAATCTAGAAAATCAAATTTTATTAAAACTAAATAGTGAGATTAAAAAGAGCAATGCCTTATTTGACAATTTTTGGTGGGGTTTGACCTACACATAATGGGAAGCCTCTAGAGTTAAGAAAGTTGGATTTGGATATCTTTATCTAAGAAATATAGATTTCTTTAACTCTTCTGTCTTTCACAGATTTTTAGGAAACCCCTTTAGCATATGAACGCTGTGTTTTCCTGGAAGCTCAAGGTTCTGATGTATATTGTTTAACAGATAGCTTATGCTATTTTAGTTTTTCTCATTATTTTGCTGTCTTCAGTTTACTTTACTTCTCTTCATTATTTTACATTGTTATTTTACTGCTTGGCTTAGAAGAGGAAAAGGTAGATCGATCCTTCCATTTACAGACACCAGTTTGAAATTGATCCACTTGGTAGAGGGCCTTCGAGCTTCAATTTCATTTCACAAAATTACAAATCTGATAGATCTCCTCTTTTAGTATACAGAAGGATGGTAATACACCTGCCAATCTGTCGGCCCAGTTCTAGGACATTGCCAAGACCAGCTCGGGCAGCCTGTCCTTTGTCCAGACTCGGAATAAACCAATAGAGGATCAAACAAAGCTGCAGGAAGGGGTTGGAGCAGGTGGCACCACCTGTACCCGTCTAATTCAAGCCCGTTTAATCTGCTACTTATATGTGAAAAATCAGAGAGTGAATCAGAGTATTGGTGAACGGATGGAAGTGGTTTGGGCTCCTGCCCAAAGCCCATTGTGGAAGAAGATTACCATTAAAACTAGTGCTACTGGTCCTGGAAACCCAGGATTTACCCAGTGGGCTAGAGCTATTTCTGTATTATCTACGCAAACTGGGATATTCTTGATCATTCACAGCTGTGTATGCCAGGACATAAGGGGCTTAAGCAATGTTTATTACCTGTTTAAAATCTTCAGTGCAATGAAAATGCCTGCAAGTCTTTAGGACTTACCTTTGGATTTACAAAATGATGTGGATTGTGGATTTCATGGTCTGGGAACAGCTCTTTCCATATGGAACCCTACTGGAGATTCCTTATAGAATTACTTTGGAGGAAACCCGGCCTCTGGTCCGAGTGCTGATTCCCTTCCAGCTGCACATCACCCTGACAGCTAATGAGATGTCGACTATGGTTACTTTTCTGTGAGAAAAGTGAGTAAACCAAATCCCAGGAACATTTTTGTAACTGTCAGGGGTGCATTCAGAGAAGGCCTATGACATTTCAAACCACACTTGAGGCATATTAAAAAACTTCCCATGTTTCTGCTGCATGAAATATATCAGGGAACTTACAGGTATGAAAGATTTCTCACCAGAATATTCTTTGAGCTAAAAACAACTAAATTGTAGATTAAAATTAAAAACAATGTCACAGTAAATAATAGATTATACTGTAAGTGGAGCAAATCATAAAAATAATGAGTGAAAATCTTGTGAGTACATTCTTAAAAATTGATTTTGAGAAGCTGACAATGTATACCATTTTCTAAAATGAAGGAAGAAATGGCCAAAATATTTAAAATGTTTAATAATTGAATTTTGAGTCAGTATATGCTTTCTAATTATTTATAGTATAAATGGAAATATTTGTTGTTCAGTTCATCTAGTGAAACCATCCTCGACTCTGGAACACAATTCAAGATAGATATTTTTTTCTTTTAAAATGCATTCTCTAATTTTTCTTTTTTTTTCTTTTATTTTTTTTCTCTAATTTTTCTTGAGGAAGTTTTTTTAAACCTCAACTCTTGTGGAGCTATATATGTATTTATGTAATTAAACCAAATTTCATTAAAAAATTCATGAGGGTTCTTTTCCAATGCTAAATATTTGTGAGACTTGTGTAGAAATCATGTTATACTTAGATTTTCCTAATGTCTAGTCTATACAGAATTATTTTTGCTGTTGATTAATAAGAATAAATTAGAAATGAAGTGGCACCAAAAAGTTTCTACCTATTTCTGATAGGGGTGCAGGAACATAGAAAATAATGTCTACTTGAGATCTGCTTTGCAGTTTCAATTAGCTATGATTTCTTGGGAGCAAAATTTTTGAAGTTAGAAATGGACTCTTATTTGCCTGCTGTTCAGTCATATTATCCCGGGCACATGTTTTCAGCCAGCCTCTCAGATTAGCAAAATAACTTGCATAATTGTCATTTTAAAAAGCATTTGATTCTGACATTAACTTTTCTCTTACCGTTATGTTTATCCTCGAGGAAACCCCTGGCAATTTCCAATGTGTGTAAGCCAAAGCCGTTCTTTATAGTAAACATGACTCCCGTTGGAGGGAAGCACCCCCAGCGGTGAGGGTTATTTTAATGGACATGCTGTATTACTTTAATCTAACCCTTTTACCATCTGTTCTTCCCATAACGGTGAATGAAAAAAAAGAACATATTTTATGTTTCAGGGTTACATTAGTAAAAAGTAAGATAAAAGTGATTTAAAAGCATGCATATGTTCTTCGTACAGTGCAGTCTGCATCTGTGATGTTTTTTCTCATGGTTCAGACACAAATCAAGAGGAATGCTGCTCATGCCTGATAGAGTGAAAGTTTTTCATGGAAAACAGGACTTTACCATAAGAGGGTCTCTCTCTATATTTTACGGCTAAAAATGATAAAAACCTCAATGAGCTGCCAGCATAAAAATAGATAACTGGAACATCTATTGTTGGAACATCTGGCATTTTTCCTGAGTTGGGTTGTTGCTGCCACATCCAGATGAATGCAGAGCACCTGTCTGGAACATGCTGTTGAGGCAGGAATGGATCCCATGACTGTTATCAAAAGAAGAATATCTGCAGGTGTCATTGTGGCAGAAGAGCGCTTCAGTGATGAGGACATCACCCAAGGGTGTGTGGACATGGTTTATGGGAGTGTGGAGGTTGGAGAAAGCCCCCTTTGTGAAAACATGCTTGGGGACCTGGGATCCATTACTGCTTAGAGGGTAGGACACTGTTGTCGAAGTCCTTAAGTCTGTATGAGTCTGGGGTACCGGAAAGAGCAGGGGCTCTGGAATTGCTTCTCTCCTCTTAAACTTCGTAATCATGTGACCGTGGGCAATTTTTTTTTTTTTTTGAGCTTTATTTGCTGCATCTGTAAAGAGATTAATAATACTTTTAAGATGTTGTTAGAATTTAATAAGATAATGTCTGTGGGATCTCAGCATAGTGACTAGCACACAGCAAGTATTTGATAATGGTAGCTGCTGTTGTTGTTATGGGTATTCGTTAGTATATGCAAATTATATAATATATTGCCTCTTAATCAGTTATAGTTCATTTCCCCTTCCTATGCAGTGTTAAAAGAAAGGAGAATGTCTCCCTTTCTTGGAACTCTTAAACTACATTGTTTTTCTCCCTGTTCAGGCCCCTGCCATTTTCTGACTTGTATTAAGGTTGTGCGCTGTGCATCATTTGTACCCTTTGTAATTTGAGCACCTCGAAGGTGGGGCTGTATTTCTCATATCACCTGGCACACTGCCTTGCAGATAGTAGACACTCAAAAAGTGTTAGAGTGAATCATAGAATGAATTATCGTAAGTAGTTCCCGTTGGATGCATATTAAGCCCCAACCAATGGCTCAGATCTTTAACTGGGTGAGATATCAGTCTCTTCTAGAAGGAATGATTCTTTCATGAACTGAAGTGGAAAAGGGGGCTGGGGGGTGTGGCTGTCATCTGGCATCCAGTCATCCAAGCTCTTTGCCTGCCAGCTCTAGCCCACCTTTAGTGGTGGCATTTAGTTTCACGTTTCATGAGAACAAGGGTGTCCTTCATCAGATTCACTTTTCAATTGGTCACCATAAGTGCTTGTTTTGAAAATTAAATTTTACATCAGAAATAGGGGCAAATTAAGGTGCAGAGTATTCAGAATGACAACAAATTTTCTAAGAAAGAAAAACAGAGGTTTCAGCAAGGTTAACCCAAAATTAGTTTTTTGTGAACTTTAAATGATTGATATAATCTAATTAGAATAGAGAATTAAATCATTCAGTATCTTAGCTTTAAATATAGGAGAAAGTGTTGTTATCTTTTCAAAGGAAGAACAGCAGATATTCTGTAGCTCCTAAAACGTGATTTTGTTTTACCTGAAAATAGTAGAGATACCAATAATGGATGGAGAACCATCTGCAGACAGGACTTGCATGTATTCTAATCGATTTTGATTCTCACTCTCTCTCCACTCTTCAAACACATCTTTGGGCTTTTAATCGAAGTTTACATGATATGAACCATTGTACCAAAGTGCTTTTCAGCTTTGAAAATCAGAATATTTGGAAGAAAAGGCCGTAGTGTTTAGGTGATTGTCCAGTGGCCTGATTTCTTTTTGCACCTGGGATATTGATTTCTTTATCCTTTAGCATATATATTTTGTCTCTCACTTGCCTGTAGGATGGGACTTAAAGTATGGCCTTTAGATAATACAGTCTAGGGAAAAAAGTCACTTTTACAAGATGTTATATGATAATCATTCCTGTTTACCTGAGTGAGAGTCATTAATCAAGGACCTTTACATGATACATACATACTTGTAACATGTTTGCATTTTTAAGAGTGCTTCGGTACATATTATTTATTTGATCCTCACTGCAATCCCATGATGTAGGTAGTCTGTTCCTCTTCTCCACATGGGAAAACCAAGGCCCAGGGAAAGTGATCTTTTGTACAAGTCACAACAGATGATAGTAGATCAGGGTCCTCCCACATTTGGGTTCAACGCTGTTTCTACTGGAATTTCTGGTTGATAACTTTGTTAGTTTGTATGCACAAAATATGAATAATCAGTAATAAAAAAGGATATTTAAATAATTAAGTTATAGCTTTGTTACTTCACATCCCCATTTCTTTAGAAAAAATGTTTTTCTAAAAATGGCTTTATCTCTTACCATTCTATAAAAATAAGACGTAAGTTTACTATATAGGATTTTTTGATTTTAAAATATTTATTTTGGGGGCTGGCCCAGTGTCATAGTGGTTAAGTTCACATGCTTTGCTTTGGTGGCCCACGGTTTGCAGGTTTGGATCCCAGGCGGGGACCTGCACACTGCTTGTCAAGCCATGCTGTGGTGGCATCCCCTATGTAAAGCAGAGGAAGATTGGCACAGATGTTAGCTCAGGGCCAATCTTCCTCACCAAAAAAACATAATAATAAATAAAATAAAATATTTATTTTGAAATGATTTCATACATCAAGAAAAGTTGCAGGAATAGTAAAGTATTCCTGTATACTAAACCTAGGTTCACCAGTGCTTCATATTTTGCCATATTTGCTTTATCATTTTCTCTCTCTCTTTCCCTTTGTTTTCTCTCATTATTTATTTTTTCTGAACCATTTTAGAATAGGTTGCATATATGATGCCTCTTTCCCTAAACCTTAATACTTCAATGTGTGTTACTTGGTCTAATGATTCCTTAGAAGTGTGAAATTGCAGTTTTTGTTAGGTATTGCCAAATTCCCCTCCATCGGGGTCATATCGGTTTACATTCCCACTGGCAACATGTGGGCGTGTCTGTGTCCCCACACGCTGCCAAACAATGTATTGTCAAGCTTTTGAATTTTTGCTAATCTGGTGGTTGAGAAATGGTATCTCAGTGTTGTTTAAATTTGCATTTATCTTATTAAGAAGTTGAATATCTTTTCCTATGTTTAAGGGATATTTTTATATTTTTTGTGAATACTTAGTTTATGTCTTTTGACCATTTTTCATTGTGCTTTCTTTCGTTATTTTTCTAGCTTTGTAATTGAGAATTGAATTTATTTTTATTCTTTAATTTTTGTTGACTTAGAAGTCTAATGTGTATCCCGTAAATCTAGATATATAGTATTTTCTATTTTCCCCAGGAGTTACTTAATAGTTTTTTTTTTTTTTTCAGATGGAAGGGCACTTAGAAAATTTTTGTTTTTAATTTCTACACTTTATTTATTATGATCAGAGAGTACCGTTTATAATATTTCTACTTTGTGAAAGTTACTAAAGTTTTCTTTGTGGCTTAATATTTATCAATTTTGATGATTAGTCATGTACACTGAGAAGATTTATTCTTTATTATCAGTGTGTAAAGTTTGATAGATAACCATAATATTTAACTGATTGGTTTTGTTTTTAGGTCTTCTGTAGTCTTTCTTATTTTTTTAAATCTACTTTATTTGTCTTATACTGAGAGCAGTGTCTTAGTCTCCTATTATTGGGATGTTTCTTTCTGTCTTCCTATAGTTTCTGCTTTATATAGGAGGTATTGCTATGTTATTTGATATATAGACAGAAAGACAGAAAAAAAGAATATTTTTAAGCAAGACAGTAACATGATTAGATATGAGTTTCAGAAAGATCTCTGAGGTGGCTAGGTTCTGGGAACTCCCAACCCCCAGACCAGGTTGGGGGTTCCTGGGACTTATTTTTCCTCTCTTAGGAAGACAGAAAGTAGAATGGTGTTTCCCAGGGGCTGAAGGGAGGGGAAAATGGGGAGTTATTGTTTACTGGGTATAGAGTTTCAGTTTTGCAAGATAAAGAGTTCTGGAGATGGATGGTGGTGATGGTTGCACAGGAATGTGAGTGGATTAAATGCCACTGAATTGTACAATTAAAAATGGGTAATATTGAAAGTTTTATGTTATATATTTTACCACAATTATAAATAATTTTTTAAAAAAAAAGAGACAAAGAGGCCTTAGAAGTGAGAAAAAAATGCTGCTATTGCTTGAATGTATAGCTGCCATGAATGTACAGGTTTTTGTATGAATATAATTTTCATTTAACTGGAAAAAATGTCCAGGATTGCATATGGTAGTTGCACATTTAGTTTTTTTTTTAGAAACTGCCAAACCATTTTCCAGAGTGGCTGTACCATTTTACATTCCCACCAGCAATGTATGAGTGATCCAGTTTTCCAGCTTTTGGTGTTGTCACTATTTTTTATTTTAGCCAGTCTAATAGGTATGTAATGATATTTCGTTGTGGTTTTAATTTGCATCTCCCCAATTGCTAATGATGTTGAACATCCTTCGTGTAATTATTTGTCATCTGTATATCTATTCAGTGAAATGTCTCTTCATGTCTTTTGCCTGTTTTGTTTTTTTTATTATTGAGTTTTGGAAGTACTTTATATATTCTAGATTCTAGTCCTTTGTTGCATATGTGGTTTGCAAATGTTTTCTCCCTGTCTGTAGCTTGTCTTGTCATCCTTTTGACAGAGTCTTTTGCAAAGCACAATTTTTAATTTCTATCAAGTCCAATTTATCAGATTTTTCCTTTATGCATTGTACCTCTGATGTCAAGTCTAAGAACTCTTTACCTAGCCCAGATCTTGAAGATTTTCTTCTATATTATTTTCTAAAAATTTTGTAATTTTACCGTTTACGTTCAAGTCTCTGGTCCACTTGAGTTAATTTTTATATGAAGTGTGAGACTTAGGTTGAGGTTCATTTTAATTTTGCCTATGGATGTCCAGTTACTCCAGCACCATTTGTTGAGAAGTCTGTCTTTCCTTTATTGAATTGCTTTTGCACTTTTGTCAAAAATCAGTTGGGCACATTTGTGTGGTCTATTTCTGGGTTCTCTATTCTGTTCTATTGGTCTGTGCATATTTTTCTCTGTCAATACCACACAGTTATGATTACTGTAGCTGTATGGTAGGTCTTGAAGTTGGGTAGACAGATTCTCTCACTTTTTTCTTCTTTTTCAAATTGTTTAGCAATTCTAGTTCCTTTGACTCCGATATAAATGTTAGGTGTATATTGAAATTTTTCTATCTTCTTTCAACCATTTTCTCTGATCCTTTTATTTTTTCTATCCAATTTTTGTTTCCTTACATGTTTTCCATCCTTTCTTCAATTTCCTTTATTCAAATCTATTCTCCTTTTTACAATTGTAATTTATTCTTTATTCAATTTCTTTGAGTTTGGTCAGTTTTTATTGCATTTTTTCCTGTTCTGTTGTTGTTGTTTTTGGTCCATTTCTTAGTTTTAAAATTTCTGATTCCAGGTGTGTGTGCCCGTGTGTGGGTGTGGGTGTGTGTGTGTCTCCAAATGTTTGTTGAGAGTATCTAGTTCAATTTGGAATGTTGTCTTACAATTTTGTTTTGTTTCATGGTTGGTTGTTTGGTGAGAATTTTTATCAGCTGGGATGTTCGTATTTCCATTTTCATGTTTTTTTCCCTACAGGAGTTTTATAGGGAGTTGAATTTTTTCCCTAGTCTTTGGCATTTTGTGGGGTGGGTTACTATGTAAAGAGCACCCTTTCCTGTCAGTTTTGTGAAACACAGTTTTTTAAGTGGATGATGATGATGGTAGTGAAGAGGGGCAGGAGGAAAGGTAGAATTCTCCTATCTGGTATTTTTCTTTCGTGTCTCATGGGTCCTAAGTTCCCCCTCTTCCTTCTCTCCTGTCACTGCTGTGTGTCTGAGGGACACAGCCCGTTCTCAATTTACTTTCTTCTTTTGTGGAAATGACACTTGTGGGAGGCCACCACTTTGGATTTTGCTTGATTTTGAGTCCCTTTCCTGTGGCCAGTGTGTGAACCACCAGATACTGGCTCGTGTTCCTATTTGGGCACTTACTTGTGCTTTTTCTTTCTGAGGATGATTTTGTGCATTTTGCCAATGTCCTAAGCTCCTTTCTCTCTCTTTTTTTTCCATGGAGTCTCTTAAACTTCCCCTTACCCTTCTCTCTGCACCCACAGGCTCATAGCAGCTGCTGTTGGACTTTCTATTTTTTTACTTATAAATACTTTGCAGTTTGGCATATTCTCTGCCTTCTAGTAATGCTGACAGCATGGGTCACATGTGATTTAATTTGTGCTCCTTGATGACCTTATAGGGTCTGGGAGGAGGATGTGTGGAGAAATGCAGATTCAAGTGGCTGCCATTATCCTTCATACTCAGAAGCCTCTAGAATGGAATAATTTATTGACCAAAAGGCATGGTAGTCTCTATAAAACTTGAGTCATAATGGCATACTTGGGGAAAAATTGACATTGTAGTAAAACTATAACTTACACAATAACTTTCTTCTCATAACCATGACAATAAAAATTCTTGGACTTGGATTATAGTTCTAAATAATTATCTTCTTTAAATAAGTGAAATATAGGGACAGGGATAGGAATCATTTATTTCAACACTGGAAAGGATACCAAATAATTCTTGTATCATATAGAATATTAGAGCTGGGACAAAAGTTAGAGAAAGTGTAATCTAACCCAATATGTCATTCTACAGATTCTATAGCTGAGGCGGAGAAAGATAAAGTAATTTTCCCAAGGTTACCCTGAGAGTTAGTAGCAAGGATGGACCTGGAACCAAGTTCTCTTGGCTCCCTGGCCCTAGTGCCTCTTCACTAAATGGCCCCAACTCTGGTTCAGCCTTTGGTAGGTTAAGTATCATCATGACCCTTTTCCTGTTGGGACAAAAGAAATTAAATCACTTGCCCAAGATGTAGTAAGCAGCAAAAGTAGGTGTGAGGAAGACCAGGATCTTCTTCTGCAGCATTCGTTCATTCGTTGTGCTGCACGCGCTGCATTTGTTGGCTGGCTGCCTTCCTCGCCTCTGCCCTCTCTCTTTCTTCAAATACTTAATGAACACCTGAAATATTTCAGTTCAAATTATGGGGTTGTAGTGTTCTCAACAGAGTGCAGTTCATTTTAAGGGGGTGAATGTGGCACCCCTTGACGGTGCACACAGGTGCCAGTTTACAGGTCTTCTCCTTAAAAACAAAGGTTTACGGCTAAGCTTTTCCTCTGTCCCGCTAAAGCAGTGTGAGGTCTTGGTCTAACTGAACCACCCAACTTCTGCCTGCTTGAGGGGCAGTGTCCTTGCTGATGTAGTTTCCTGATTCTTGACAAGAGGCTTATCCGACAAATTCTTCTTTGGGTGCTGTTGAAATGCGTACCTCGTATATGCCAGGGTTGCTTCGTGTTGAATTTTCTTTGTGAGCAAAGGACAGAATGTTCTTGTCTGCTGTGCCAATAGCACTTTCCCATAGACACTCAGGGAGAGCTTTTTCCCCTCTCAACAGGGCTCAAAAGTCTTGACTGGAGTACTTCAGAAATAGGCCTGGTTTATACTTTTATAAAAACAAGCAGAGTCTGGGCAATTCCTAACTGGGAATAGCACTGATGATCTGACTTTTTCCTAGGCAAGCACGTGGAGAGTGTTACCAAAGGGCAAACGTATAGCGCTGTGATCCCCACTCAGTCAGGAGAGGGGGCGCCAACCATCGTTGGTGAAGTGAAGGTGGTGTCTGGTGAGAAGAGAGGCTGCTGTTCACAGACATATGGCGGTGTGACGTAGAGAAATGGAGCTCAGGATGCCTTGATGTCCCACATCCTACAGTCCTGCAGGGAAAGAAGTAGCATTTTCCACGTTTTTCTTGATGGAGTATGCTGATAGTCCATATGTACATTTGGAAAATAATTAAAGTAATATTAGAAATGGTAATGGAAAAATCTTGAACCTGGAATTTCCGTAGAACTCTGGCCTGAGCATGCTGTGTTTATTAGCATACTTTGGAGTTCCCCCAGAGGAACCTCTGTACCTCATCTCCCTGGCTCTGAGACCCTACGCCGAGCTGCTGTGTGCACTGAGTTGGGAAGAGTTGAGATTATTCCTCCTGCTCAGGGTGAGCCTAGTGTGAAGAGGAGAGTTTGCCTTGTCCTGTGAAGGTCTCATCTTGGGTAAAATTTGCTTAACCAGCATGTGACAAGTGGAGAACAGCGGAGCCTAGGACTTTCTCCTCTTCCCCCAACACTACCACACACACCCATCCCTCATTTTTCCGGTGTAAGAAAGAAAATGTAAAATGGACTTACATTTTGGTTCTTGAGACTGTAAAGCAGTTCTTGCCACTTCGCTGGAAATCTCTCTAACATTGGATCCTTTTTTCCCTTCTCTCTTCCTTAACAGTGTTTTCTGTCAAGTATAAACTCATGGCTCAGGGTGTAGGCTTTGAGACCAGATAGACTGTGGGGTGACTATGGCATCTTATTAAAACTCTCAGGGATTCAGTTTCCTCATCTATAGAAGGGAGATATGTTACTGTCCAGGTGGTTATGAGGACTCAGTGATATAATATATGGTGATTAGCACATTGCTAGACACATAGTAGGTTCTCAAAAAATGGCATCTATTATTATCATAGCAGATGATCTCTATATGGTACCTAGACTTGTGTTTGGCATTAGGTAACCAAAAACTGGTAGGAATGATAATGTTACTGATTTTAGTGGCTCATGAGGACATTCCAACAAGCACACCTAGGGAGGTCTGCCCAGCCTTTTACCTTTTCTTTCAACTCCTGACCAAATACTCTGGCCACAGATCCAACAGGGCACAGCATGGCCGGCAGCTGTTCCATACCAATGAGCCTATGCACATATGAAGTGTTACCTTAGAAAGCAGGAGACACATCCCAGTGAATAGAACTAGCTTATATGGGGCAAGACTTTTTCCAAGTTTTACTGCAATTGAATTAGCTAAGCATTTGTTAACTATCTTGCCTTGTATCCAGCCTGGCTCTCAGAGTTAACAGCCCAGTGTGAAGAGTTGAGTTGCAGCACACTGGGGCTTTCAACCTTATTTTTGTTGTGTTTTTTTAATTAAGAAAAAATGTGAAAAGCGAATAGAAATAAAATATGGAGCTTTCTTGGACTCTCCCTTTGGAGATACCATTTGGGTAGTGATGGAGTACTTGGTTTTGAGTCCTGGCTCTGTCAGCCGCTGACCCTGTGGCCTTGGGCAAATCACATCCTCCTTTGGGCCTCAGCTTTCCTCTCCATACAATGGGTTACTAATATCTCCATTAAAGGGTTAATATAAGAACTACTTGGGGTAATTCACATGAAGTACTTCAAACAGTGCTTGGTATTTAGTTCAGTCCGTGTTTGTTGTTATTTTCATCTCTTCCCTTCAGCAGCCTAAAGGATTTTCTTGGGAGGCACCATGACTAATTAAGCAATTCTGTGTCAGGAGTGCCCAGCAAGTGGTGCGAGATGAGTCTTATTTTGGTGCCTTAAGCCCAGTATGACCTTAGGGGTGCTTGCAGAGTAAAAAGGTTCTTTTTTTTCTTTCTTTCTTTTTTTTGAAATGCGCTTTTCTCACCCTCTCGGTTTCAGTATTCGGGATTTCACACGGAAAGATCGGAATCTGATCACGACAGCCAGTGGGGCGGAAGCCCCCTGACGGACGCCGCCTCCCCGCAGCTCCTGGACCCCGCGGACAGGCCGGGCTCCCAGCACGACGCCGCGTGCGCCTACAGGCAGTTCTCCGAGCGCAGCTCTCTCTGCTACGGCTTCGCGCTCGACCATTCCAGGCTGGTGGAGGAGAGGCATTTCCACACGCAGGCCTGCGAGGGGGGCCGCTGTGAGGCCGGCAGGTACTTCCTGGGAACGCCGCAGGCCGGGAGGGAGCCCTGGTGGGGCTCTCGCGCAGCCTTGCCCCTGACCAAGGCCTCCCCAGAAAGCAGAGAAGCCTACGAAAACAGCATGCCTCACATCGCTTCGGTCCACAGGCTCCACGGTAAGGGCGGTTGAAATGACTCCCGAGCTCGCTGCATTAGGCCCCTGGGCAGGTTTGTAATATTCTAGGTATGACACGGGAGTGACCGACCCAACGGTTTTCTCTTTTGAATTTACAAATCAGAAACTCACACCAATGGGATTTTGAAAGCCAAGTCCACTCTATTTCAAGTGTCTTAATTTTGCTAATGTTTGCCAAATGCATTTATTTTTACAGGCCCGTGAAAATGATTCCCATTTTAAACATCAAAAAAAGCATAGAAATTAAGTTAAGGTGAATTGTTGAATAAGTCTATTGAACTTGTAGTGTGTACCCATTTAAATTTCTTGTGTATTATTTTCTTCTGTATTCTCATGCTGCAAATGTGGACTTAAATAGTTTTGGGCTAGTTCAGTGTATTTCTCGATGAGGCCACTCTTGGCATGTTAGGGAAGGCCAGTCTTTGTTTTACGGCCCATCACTCACATCGCAGGATGTTTAACCTCTCTGGCCCTCTGGGCATTAAATGCCAGTAACTGCCTCCTTCCTCCATCTTTATGACAACCCACCATGTACCCTGTGAGTAAAGGATGGAGTGATTTCTAGAACCAACCCATGGAGATGTTCACCTGGGGATTACTATGTGGCTTTACAAACACACAGAAATGCACTCTGCAGTGAAAGCCTTCAGTGTTAGCAAAGCTCTTCTTTGTTCATTTCAAAGTTAACTGGGCAAGGAGAGCCAATTCTGTCCATTCGTGACCGAATTCGTGGGTCCAGGCAGGTCTTTGAAACCCTCCTTATTTCATTAAAAGTCAGTGACATTAAGATTGATCCAACGGCCCCGATGTTACTCTTCTGGCTGTGTCTTTGGGATGAGAAATGTGTAGACCATGTTGTCCTTGCCCATTAAGTCTCCTGTCAGGTACCACCCAGGCACTGACTGCCTTCTATGAATGATTTTAATTTCTCTCTGATTTTGCTTTTTTTTTTCCTCTTTTCCTCTGAGTTTCTCTGGTTTGGTAGACTGGTAATGGTTTGAAACGCAGGGCAAAGGGCAATTGCCTGCCAAAGAATAGAGTGAAGTGAAAATCCTGGCTTAACCTACATGGTAGGGAAGAAAATGTGAGAAATAAAATAAGAAGAGAAGGGAAAAGGAAAGCGATGAGTAGCGTGATGCAGGGCTTCTCTGCTGCATTAAGCAGTTTACAGCTTTCGCGTGTCCCTTCCTGTTTCTCTTCTCTCTTTTTATATTGACTTCAGACTGTTTTGAGAATAGTTTATGGAATATATTTTGGATGCACTATTTCTCCATGTTAGATCTCTCTCTCTGCTTCAGAACAGGTTGTTATTAACATTTTAAATATTTACTTTTCACCTTATTTCAGAAATAATCTAAGATACCGGAGTCACTGTATGGTTATATGTGAAACAGATTTTTGCCACTAGATTTGAGAAGACAATATTTATATTTTTGATTCGGACAAGACGTATATATATCCACGCACACATATACACATATTGAATATATATATATCAAATAGTTTAAAAACTAACATTAGAGCTTTATTGTAGCTCTACTTAAGATACATTTAACAATATTAGCATTTTAGGTGATTTATTTGTATTTGAGAAAATAGTCCAGCCTATATTATCTTTCTCAAATCCCAATTGAAACCATTTTCTCAGCATCGATTTAACGTAACACTTCTCTAGAACATAACATAAACCAAATGCTATGCATTTTCCTTTTAATTACAGTCAGACGAGTCCAATGATGTGCATACGTGGAGAAGTATAAACACACTTTCGCTAATTGGCATTCATGACCCACGAGCAACCTTCTAAAAAACTTGTTATAAACTTCATCTGCACTTAAAGGCCACCCAAGAACTATGAATTCCAGTAGAGTACTTTGACACTGTCTGTCATGTGAGCCTGTGTCTGTTTCAAATATTGGTGCATATATTAAAAATGAAAGATATAAGTTCCTTTTAAAAAGAAATACACTTGCATTTTAGGGGGTGAGTTTTGAGACCACTTACTTTTTACTTTTTCTAATTTCTAGGGCGAGGTCATTGGGATGAAGATAGTGTGGTCAGTTCTCCAGACCCGGGGTCTGCCAGCGAATCAGGTGACCGATACCGCACTGAGCAGTATCAAAGTAGCCCGCATGAACCTAGCAAAATTGAAACTCTGATCAGAGCCACCCAGCAAATGATTAAAGAAGAAGAGAACAGATTGCAGCTAAGGAAAGCCCACCCAGACCAATTGGCTTCCATTAATGGAGCTGGGAAAAAACACTCCCTCTGTTTTGCAAACTACCAACAGCCCCCACCGACAGGCGAAGTCTGCCACGGCTCTGCTCTTGCCAACACTTCACCATGTGACCACATCCAGCAGAGAGAGGGAAAGATGCTGAGCCCCCATGAAAATGACTATGACAACAGTCCCACCGCACTGTCTCGGATAAGTAGTCCCAATTCGGATCGCATTTCAAAATCCAGTTTGATCCTAGCTAAAGACTATCTACATTCGGATATGTCTCCTCATCAGACAGCAGGAGACCATCCTGCCGTCTCTCCAAACTGCTTTGGCTCTCACCGGCAGTATTTTGATAAGCATGCTTACACATTAACTGGATATGCCCTGGAGCACTTATATGACAGTGAAACCATTAGAAACTATTCCTTGGGCTGTAATGGCTCACACTTTGATGTAACTTCCCATCTAAGGATGCAGCCAGACCCAGCGCAAGGACACAAGGGAACATCTGTTATAATAACCAATGGAAGCTGATGTTTTTCTAAAGTATTTTGTTCTTTAAGGATCTCTGAAACATATTTATAATTTAATGCCCCATTACCAGCATTTACTATGCCACAGATTGTTAGAGAGGATAATTTAAGTTACTGGGTATTTGACATGTGTTTCTGTGAAATCAAAGAAAACAGCACTAGCATTTAGGGTTATACACAGATAATGGAGCTAAAGTGAGTACACAAATTGCCCCTCTAATTATATGGGAACCAGAATGGATAAATTTTGAGTTGAAAAATACTCATGTAGATTGAGTGAGCATATATACCACTTGAAAGGACTGATGGGTGACAGCATCGCATTGTGATGACCCAGTGAACCTCATACACACAGACCGCTATCTACAAACTGCTGTGTACACTTCACGTGCAGAAATATAGACTATATACCGTAAATACACCCCAGATGCATAACTTTGCTTAACCCTAGCACATTAAGCTTCTTAAAGAAATTTCCATTTCCAAAATAACTAAGAAAGAGAGAGAGACGTTTTGTAAACTGGTTTCTTCTTTGTGGTTTTAACCAGCCAGCTCATTTGGTTCAGGCATAAATTAGGGAGATGGTTCTGGGTATGGTACAAGAATGAGTTTTCACCTGGTATCCATTAGAAGCAATCAGGAAGGGGTGATTTTTCACCTTACTTTGGAGTTAGACAAGGAACAGGATCACACTGACACAGCAGTAAGGGTTTTTCTGAGTAAAAGCACCAAGACGTTGGGACACATCAAAAACCTGGTTTGCTCAATTGGAAATAGTTTAGTGGGGATAGAAAGGCCAGAGGCAGAGGGAAATGAAATGATATCTCAAAACCAACAATTTAAGGCTCAGAATATGTCATCAGCATATTTGGGGCCTATAAAACCAACCAGATAAAAAATTCAAGCCAATTCATAGAGAAAAAAGACTAAGTATAAAAAATAACTATGGAAAAGCAGTGAAGTGTGCTACATGACAGCAGCGTGTTTGAAAACATTTCAAAGCACAGATGTGCAAATATGACAACATGTGGAAAGCCTCAGGAGAGAGTCTGAGATAAAAGCTTGGGTTGATAGACAAGTGATTTAAGAGACAGAGTAGTCTTCTGACTGGAGGAACAGGCAAAGCGTTCATTTTTCTTATTGTTTGTAAGCGACAAAAACTTGGTTTGAAGTTCATGTGATACAATAGAAAGACCAGCAGACTAGATGCCAAGCTCTCTGGGTTCCAGTTGTGGCCCCGCCTGTAACTTATTTAGGTGTATCACTCACCACGCCTGGGCCCCAGTGTCTTTGTCTGTATGGCAGTTCTCATGTCCCCTGGTTCTGTGGTCCATTGGTGCAGCAGAACTGAACTTGTTAACCAGTTAACTCTCTGCTGTGAGTTTTCAAGACTGATCATTCTGGCATTTCTGCACTCATGCAGAAGTCTTGCTTTGGAACTTAAGCAAGTGCATGAGCATGAGCTCTTTTAGACATGGATAGTTACAATCAACTTTCTACTTCAGAGAAAATGTAGATGGTACAAACTGATGAAGGAGAGGAAAAATAAGTAAGAATTATTTAATGCACTATTCTGTAGTAATCAAAGCAAAGTGACATAAGTGATTAGAGAAGGTTCGTAGATAATATTTCCTAGGAGTCTCATGCCTGAAACTCTTGCCATATTCAAGGAGGGAAGTGTATTGGAAGAACTTAACTTATAATTTTGAAGACAGAACATGACATTGAACACTCAGGGATTAGTACTATATTTTCCTCATTTAACACAGTTATTTGGCAGCCCATAGGTAGGTGACAATCTGAATGATGATAATCTAAGAGATGAATACTGGGTTGTTTGTACATGAGAAAAGAGGCTACATAAAATTAAATGTTTCTTGGGCATGCAGCAACGTTTGTGCTGTAAATAGAAAAACTTCAGGTAAGTGAGAAAGTTAGTGGTTATCATATATACTTTCAAAAAAGTTCGAAGAACAATAAAAACTAAACTTTGAACTATACAAGCAAAAGAATTCAAAAATTTTGAGAAAAATATTTATGAGAAACCCCTGAAATATTTAAAATGGATTTTTGATCAATTTGCATCATGACATAAGGTTTTAGGAATGCTCAAGTTTTTGCAGAATTCTGTAGATGGATAAATAGTTCAAAGACACAGATATCTGAAGAATATGGTGTATTTTGGAAAGGAAATCTATACAGATGGATTTCACTGATGGATATACATTTGACCAAAAGTGTTAGGAACAGATGCTATGAAGAAATAGAATCTTAAGAATCAAGAAAAATGAACTGATATGAAAGAAAAACTGTCACTAAAGAAATTTCAGTGGAATTTTTATATGGAAGATAGTTATTAATGAAAGAAATAAATTATGAACCCTACAAATAGGGGGAAATCAGAAAGAATAATGCTTTTTAAAAAGGTATGACCAATATTTTTAAGTGAAGGCAGAATTAACTAAATTACATCTTGATTAAAAATTTTGGTAGATTGACCCAGTTTTAAATACATAATCCTTTATTTAATTTACATGTCAATAATTTTATAGTAGCGGATTTATTATATTACATAGAATGCCTTACAGGCCCACAGTATTATATAGCTTATTTTTTTTGCAATGTGGCATGATTATTACAAAACGACCCCAAATAAGTTGAGACAGTTTATGACAAGGTACCTCTTTAATATACACATAGATGTGTTAAAATGTATTTATAATCTATATTATTTTGTTCTGTGCAGGAACATATTCCCTCATAATGAAGATGTCATCTATGTCTTTTTAAAATATGGGATGTAAAATATGTATGTTCCCAATAACTTAATCAGTTAAAATTAAACTTCAATTGGCTTTAGTTTTAATCCTTGATTTCCATAACTTTGCTAAATGCTGAGAATCGTGATACTTTATTGGAATAGAAAGAAGTATGATTTTTATATCACCTTGAGGAGTCATAAAAATGTGCTATATCCAATTACCAGTACAATATGTAGCAATTCATTAGATACAAAGCTCATGCCTTCTAGTAATAGTAAGAATATCTTTATTGTGCATTTTACCTGCCTGCTCTAACTAATTTAAAAATTTGTATGACCAAAGAAATAAATGAATATTTCCCTAATCTTCCTTAGGGAAGTTATGTTAAAACTATTATTGAGAGTATACAGATTTGATGTATTATTTTTGGATGCATAATATTAATGTCACAATCACTACAGATCAGACACGTGGGTGTGCTTCAGCTCCACAAGTCTTTTGACATACTATGCTGAATATAATGGGCTGGCTTTTCTAAACTGTAATTGCCTAATATAGGATAATATGACACAGTGCTGATGTGACCTTCAAATTGAAACAGAATGCAATAGATGATTTGCCTTCAGTGTTTATACAGAAAAACCACTTATTCTTTCTTGATTATATTTTATAGGACTAGAATATTTCCATTGGGTACTATTCTTAATTCTCTCTACACCCCACTGCCACATGCTGCCTCTGGGCAGAGAATCCCACTTAAAATAAGCTTTAATGGGATCTTCTAGAAAAGGATAATATGCTCCATTTTCCTTTCCTTTTTTAGTGGGGGATGGGGATCGTTCAATAAAAGATCATTTGCAAAATATGCATAGATATTCTAAAATAAAATGCAAGGCTTTTTTCCCCCAAGACCTAGACCAAATAAGTTTGATAGAAGACACTACAACTAAAGACACATTCTGAATACAGATATGATATTTTATAGCTCTCTCTCTCTCTCTCTCTCTGTTTCAAGAGCAGGACGTTACTAAGATATTTAGTGCAATTCTCTTAGTACTCATAGTGTTTGGAAGTGACCGAGTGAATGCTGATATTTGGAAAACTGAGGATTTGGCCATTTTGGGGTCACTTACCTTGCCCAGTGGAATAGCTTACACTTTAATATAGTCTCTTTGATTTAAAAAGTTCGAATGCTCAGATTTGGCTCCCCAGTTCGCTCAAGTCACAGGACATAGACATTACATCCTGTTTTCCAAATGACTTAATAAAGAATGTAAATCCTATGGGTCTCCAAATAAGTGATTCAACTTTCATGTACATGTCAGTTTTTGTGAATAGGAATTTGACTCGAAGACAGCAAAATCTCTTGGCTACTTCTTACTGGGAAATGCATTGTGTATAAAAAAGTTCATCATCATTCTAAACTTTAAATGAACGACAGAACAGCTATGGACACATGCTAAGGGTATATTATATAGAAAATGTTCTTGGGGGAAATTTCTGTGTGGTGCTCATTTCTTGTGCACAAGAGTTGTTTGGGCAGCGCTTAACTCAAAAATTGAGATTGTGCTCATATCCAAATAGGGGTTTGTTCAGAGTTCCTTCCTCTAGGACTGTATGCAGAAAGGCTGTGTGTATGTCTGTGTGTAAATATATATATATACACACATGGACACACATAGATACAGTCATAAAGCAAGTAACGAGATTCTATTCTACTGTGCTCCTTAAAAACTTACGGTTCACACAAGAAATCCTAATTAATAATTTTAAACCAAACATTTATAGTTTTATTTATTGCAGTTTTGCTGCATGGAACTTTGCTTTCATAAACCTATACAGTAGAGAGTTTGTCCTAATTTGCTGATCTGGAACACATTTAATCATAGTTGAATTTACACTCAACAACCCTGGTGTGTTTACATTTCAAAAGAAATGAAATTGGCGTAGAAAAATTTTTAGAAGTACTGTAACTATTTTTTCCGTTTTTTTCCCAAAGGGAAATATTTCAAAAAATGAAACATATAAGTAGGCACTTCAACAAAGATAAAAATATTTTATGTTTGTTTTTTGACTGACATGCTATAAAAGGGATTATCTTTGTGAAAGAAGACACTGATTGCCAATATTTCAAATACCATCTTGCAGTGTATAGTTTTTAGTGACATCGTAGTATAAATCTGTAATTTGAACTTTTACTTTGGAATGTAAAGTAGAAAATATTAGGTATGTCGATATCTTGCAAAGTGTTTCCATTTATAATTATTTATATTGTAAATAGCTTTCTGAAGTAAATTTGAAGTTAATGTGCATAAAATGTATTTATTATGTGACGAATTTTTTGGTTTAAAATATAGTTACCAATATGCAGTTTGAGTCTGAATTATTCATTGAAAGAAAAATCTTTATAGAATAAAACATACTGTCAACTAGAAGCCTAGAACTGTAAAGAAATAAGGACCGTTTTAGCTCTAGATTCTGTTGGAATGGGTAATACACACACACACACACACACACACACGCACGCACACTTTGAGAACTAGTGAGAGAACCTTATGCACAGTAACTATGAAGTCACAGGTCTGATTTTCATTAGACACTGCAGAATGGCTTCTCAGTGTTTCATTAGAATATCTTAAGCAGAACTTCTTTGGTTTCCACTTTGCTAAAATAAAGCGAGAAATTTGAAATACAGATTACATTTTTAATGCCCAAGGCAAAAGAAAACCTATAGTATTGAGATTATTTAGTTTGCTGTCATTCAAAAACGTGAAAAAACACATCTTGAATAATTTTTATTTTGGAATCCAAAGCATTTTTTAAATTTAGTATTAGGAATTAAGGTCAAACAAAAATAGACTGCCTGCTAGTTCTCTCTTAAGCATTTTCATAGCTTCCAACGTGTTGTGTTTTTTTTCCTCTGGGAACTTCTGGTTTACCTTGATGTACTCCAGAAATTGTCAACCATTAGCCAATTCAACAAACCTACACAATATATTTTTAATTCAATGGAGATGTTGTTTGTATTTCATAAAGCTTTTTGACAAAGGGGCACAAAGTATCATTGCCATTAATATTAGAGCATTTATCAGATATTTTCCAACATTATTCTCTAAATACTGTTAAAAGGTTTTCGTTTCTGAAAAGAAAATTTTCACCTACTTTGTGCTTCAGAATAACTGCATTTCCAATTTAATCCACAACATTTATGTAAAACCTATTATATGCCCCAAAGGGATAGACACAAAGAATTTTTCTCATTGTAGGACATTGTAGGAAAGCACATACAGAGGGTCTTTGATTTGTCTTATGTGCTTTGAAAGTGTAAATTCTTTAGATAATCATAAAAAGGACAAGCGTTTATTGAATCATCATGTGCCAGGCACGGAAACAAGCTCAGAGTATCACTGACGTCTGACCAGAGACCATCACAGAGGGAAGTACTACTGTGCTCCATTCATTAATAAGGGAACGTGAGACTTAGAGTTCTTAAGTCACTTAGTGATGTAGCCAGTAACTGGTGGAGATGAAATTTGAGCCCAGATAGGTTTACTTCAAAACTTGACCTTACTTCATTGTGCTTTATGTCATTAAAAAAAATTAAGTGAAAGGACACATTGTCTAAATGGTGGTTGCGTCAAACAGATCATTCAGTCCAGTTAACGGCGGCTCCAGTATGGAGGCTCCCATGTATGGTCTTAGAGCTGGGGTTGCTATTTCTCCATTATTACGTTGACACGTGATGACCAGCCCAAGGGAGAGAGGCCAAGCCTGTTGCTCCCTTACCCCAGATTTTGCCTTCCTGCTGAGTGAGTGTCTGATGTTTCTTTTATATGAACATGATACCAAGAAAAGTCTAGGGCGCAATAAGCTCTAGGCAAGTTACCCTAACAGGATCCTCATGATATTTGAAAAATTTTTTGAGGCTTTCTCAATTAACAAAATACAAATGGCTTAAATAGTAATTAAAAACTATACTTTCTTTACCCAACATTTTCAGGATATAAGCCAAGATAAATATTAATTTTTTGTGCTAGTCATTAAATACTCTGTTTTGTTTCATGGACAACTTTCCTTCCTCTTTGAATAAAGACCAACCGAAGCCCACTCCACCAAGAATGGAACGTGTCAGTATCACCTGTATTATTGAAGGGCCTGCTTTCAAGGGTACTCTGCAGGTACGGCTTTCTGGGTTGTTGCAACTACTGAATTATGTCTTTTCCTCATTTGAAGGGAAACTGCCCGAAAATTAGGCTGCCCCTCAGAACACAGATGATTTCTATGAGATGTCTTTAAGCAACGGCATGAGCCCGCTGGGATCAGTCTGTCTCCGGCTTGCCTTGGTGATCATGGTAACTCCTGGGTGTCAGCAACCCAGACAGCCTGTCCAGCCATCTCCCGCCCCTGGCCTCTACCTCTCAGCGCCAGGAGGGTCGATCCTCTGCAGCGCTTCTTGGCTTTTTCATAATTATGCTTTATAACTTAATACGTGCTGTATTTACCAGTGGAATTAGATCCAGAGTGGGAGAAATGTAAAACAGTCCCTGCTTTGGGAGTTTGTAAATAATCTCTGCTTTGTTCAGCTTCCCCCAGGTCAGGCTCCTGTGTGGGGAGTAATTCCATATGGGAATCTTACTCGAGTGCCATCTAAGTAAACCTTAAAGGGAATCTTGGCAGTATCTCCTGAGCCATAAGGAAATCATTCTCAGTTTCTGGTGAGGATTTTCTGATAGCTTTGTTTGGTATATATACGTAAAAACAAAACAAAACAAAACTGAACCTGAAGAGTCTTTTTATGGGCAAGGTCTCCAGAGTTGACTTGGGAATGGGTAATTGGGATCTAATGTGAAGAGAATCCTCCAGACGATAATTGAAGTTCATTATTCGCTGCATTTCTACATTTCTAATTTCTAATTTCAGCCCTTGTGTTAGTCCTATGCTCCATTAGTTAGGCTAGACAGGGTTTGTCCATGGTGCCATGCTCAACCTCTTTTTTAATTGAAAAGGTCAGAGATGAATTTTTAATAAACATTTGCAATTCTGTTACATAATTGAAGGTTATCAATGACTAAGAAGATTATTTTCAGGGTGGGGAGGAGAAGAGGTGGAAAGGCTAACAGGTTTTTATGCTACTTAAAGACATCTTTCAGGCACCTTGTTTCAGTCACACATCTTTCAGTGTACCTTGTTTAACTACCTACATCTGCTATATAATTAATTCTGATGCTTTTTTTCTGTGTAAAATTAAAATATGTAGGTGTCTCGATATAAGACATAGAATGTTTTATTTTTGAAATTCATTTTTCTTTCACGGACACAGCTGTTGCTCCACTTAATGTCCCCCAAAGGAAATAAGATTTCCTAAAGAGAAAAGAGAATCCCCCACTCCTTCATATTCCCTTTGGTTCGTTTGTGGCCAGGTCTCCTTCTTGGGAGATTTTTCTGTCCTAATGTATTGCTCGAAAGTTTTACTTTTCTCTCAAGCTTCCATCATCCAGGAGACATCATGTCATTTTACTTCTGTGATCATCTCTAAACAAGAAGGACTTTAAAAAATATGTCTAGAGGCTGGCCCCATGGCCTAGTGGTTAAGTTTGGCGTGCTCCGCTTCGGTGGCCCGGGTTCGGATCCTGCGTGCAGAACTATACCACTTGTCAGCCGTGTTGTGGTGGTGTTCCACATACAGAATAGAGGAAGATCGGCACAGATGTTAGCTCAGGGTGGATCTTCCTCAGCCAAAAAAAAAAAATATATATATATATATACACACACACACACACACACATATATATAACCATCATGTCACTCTCATACTTACAAAAATGAATAGTAACTTCTTGCCATCTAATATCTGGCACTCTTTAAAAGGTGGAGATTGAGATCAGGCATGGAATTTTGTCCTGATGTCTTAACATCCTGACGCCTCTCTTTGGACACTTCCAGCCTTGAACTTGTCCACAGCTTTCTCCATCTACTTACCCTCATCTCCTTCCTCTCTTTTTTGGTTCTTCTCAGCCCCTCCCCAGGATTTTTAAGTATATTAGTGTTCTTTTGACACATACTTAGGTACCTACACACACACACACACACACATGCACACACACACTCCTAGGCTTCAGTTCTTCCGGCCTCGTTACTGCTCAGCTTGGCTGAACCCGCACAGCTGCTGTTTTAAACTCGGAGAGCAACTGAATCCCACTTCGAGTTGAAGACAGTGCTCTGTAGTCCTTACTTTCCTGAGATATTTCGATATCTCTTCCAACATCTTAAAATATATCTGTATCTTTTTCCTTCTTTTCTATCTGCTTATCTCATGAACCGCGTGACTTTCCTTTGTCAAATTAGGCCGCTAAGACTTCATGTCTCAAAAGGCTGTTATGAGCATTCAATGAAGCAACGCCTGTGGAGCCCCCAGCGTACAGCAAAACACTCAGTGGATGTTGGCGATTGTGTTATGGCCTCTGAGAATGCAGTCATGCAGTTTTCCACTTCCCCCTCATTCATCATCCAGTCGGTGTTCAACTAACACTTACCCAGTGCCTCCATGTGCCAACATTTAGCTAGCCACTGGAAATACAGACAAAAGGACGTGTAGCCCCTGACTCAAGAGGTTCGCAGTTGTGGGGAGGTGGAGAGGGATAACCCCAGATGCCCTTGCGCTCCTCCTCTACTTCCCTCCATGCTGCCCCTCCTCTGAAGCCTGCTTCTCCGGGTCTTCCCTTGACTGACACCACCCCGCCCCACCTTGGCACTCACTTTTTTCTGAACTCCCCATGTTGATGACGTTCTTAGCCAACTTGGCAGCTGCTCCCCCACGTTCTCTAGCGCGTTTGTCTGGGCTCTTTCATTAGCAGCAAAGACCCTCAATGCAGGCACTGTTCCCTATCCTTCTGTTACCTCCAGCCCCAGCCCCTAGAACAGTGCCTGACACATGATAGAAAAATACATGTCAAATGAGTGAATAAATGCTCCCTCACAAATGATGCTGTATTTCAGGCTAATTCACCTTGGTCTACAGTCAATGTTATAAAACTTCCTGTGGCTTGTGCTACCCAAAATAATATTCTGGATTCTATAAACATTATTATAGTTGCTTCACGTTTTCTTTTTGGTGGGGGGTGAATTGCAACTTGCTTTCAACCTTCTGATTTTGAGACCTGAGCAGTCTCGTCTGTGTTAGTGACTTTTCCCTATTACTCGTATGTTAAAGGAGATGATCTATGTGTGACACCTCGGGCAGTTCCTGGCTTATGGTGAGTATGAGCACTTTCGTGTCCCACCTCCCCCTCCCCTCTCAAATCCACCTTTTCCCCTTATTTGCCTCTAAGGCTCTTTCTGCGTTTCTGATGGATATTCCATATTTCTAAGATGTATTACATGACACAGATCCATTTTTTAAAATACTTTTCCCATATCTTATCCTGTCATTGTGTGAGATACTACCACAAACTCGACTTCCTTACTTTCTTTCCAAAATCCCTCTCTTCCCCTCAAATTTCCCTCCTCCTGTTCTATACTATACATCTCCCACGCTATTGACAAGGTCTTCTTCCTACAGAATTTATGCCATTTATCTACTGAAAAAGCCCTTTTTTGTCCCTCTTGCAGCTCAGTAAAATTTAAATCCCTTAGCTTGTCACGTTAGGTGCTTCACGACTGAGCCTTTAACTACCTCCTTGGTCTTTTCTCCATCTGTGTCCCCAGATACCCTAGGTTTCCACTGCACTGGATTTTTTACTCTTGCTGGAATGTGCCATGTGCTTCCCCATCCTAGGCCTTGGAACGGGCTGTTCTCTGTTTAGAATGTTTCACAACCATTCTTTTTTTTTTTTTCCAGGCATTAAATATTTTTAATTGTTTGTAACAATTAGTCTTTGCAAGACACTATGATGAACTAGAGCTCTTGGCAAAGATAACTCAGTAAACAAAAGTCCAGTTGGAAGACAAGTGTTAACAGACTTATAACTCACTCACAAGTTATTCACTTTACTTAGGTCAGCACGTTGTGGTACAACAGCTGTGACCAGAAAAAGAAGGGAGAAGTTGAGACAAAAGCCAAGTATTTTTTGAAACAAAAAATAAAATTTCACTATAGTTTTGATTATAATACAGCCAACTATCAGAATAGGGTCATGTAGAAAAATGGAAAAGTGTTTGCCATGTAACGGTTGGTGGGAAGAAGTAAGTATATAATTTTATGTATATTGTGATTATAACTATGAAAAGTGTGCATGGAATTATAGGAAGGCTAGAACTGAATATAAACAAAAAGAAATGCTTTTTTCTTTGTTCAGCATAATTTTTTTTTAAAAAAACATGGCTTATGTTGCCATAATTTTCTATCTATTATAATCCATAGCCATTCTTTATTGGGAAAATTCCTCTTCACCCTTTGAGGCACAGAGTTCTCACGTGATGCCTGGAGCCTGAGTCCCTTTGGGAAAGTTTTACATCTCCTTTCTGGGCTCTCACAGTACTTGGTTCATATTTCTGTTATAATATCAATCGAGTATACTGTGAGTTGTAGGATCTTTTTTAAATTACAAAAAATATTGGCTAGTTAAAACATTGACACAGTACAGAAATGTGTACAGTAATAAAGAGAATACATACCATTTTGCACCCTCTCTTTTTTCATTCAACAATGTATCCTGGGCATCCTTCTATGTCAGTTTCTATGTAGTTCTTTCATTCTCTTTAATGGATATATGATATTTTATGGTATGGATGTTCCATGATTTACTTATCTACTCCCCTTTTGATAGACATTTCCTTCTTTCCAACTTTTATTTATTATTTTACGTTACATTCATATATACAATAAACATCTTTGCAAATAGATCCTTTTGCATCTGTGACTGAATTTCAGTAGAATAAATTCCTAGAAGGAAAACTGCTGGGTTGAAGAGTTTCTTCAATTTTGATAAATACTACCAAATTTTCCTCCAAAGACATTGAAAAGTGGGATCTCTCCCCAACAGTATGTGAGACTATCTCCTTGTCCTTTAGTAAATTTTCTTATCTTTTTTCATATAGGTCTTGTGTATTACTTAACTTTACTCTTAGGTACGCAATAATTTTCTGAACCACTAACACATGGATCTTTTTCTGTAACTTCTTTTTCTAATTTAGAATTGATAATGTATAAGAAAGTGCTTAATTTTTGTATATTTATCTTATGCTGATCATCTTTTATTTAGTCTTGTTATTTTAATAGTTTTTGGTTGATTCCTTTGGATTTTCTGGGTAGACAATATTTCTTTTCCAATATGTGCAATAATTTCCTTTTTTATTTCTATATTAGTAAAATTTTAAACATCAATAACAGATATTTAATTTTATCAAATGCCTTATTGGCATTCAAGGTGATAGTACCTTTCTGTCCTAATTTCCTAATTTGAAACGTTCTTTCCTAACGTTGAAGCATCCTTCCATTCCTGGTGAAAACCTGTTTGGTCAAATTATTCTTTTAATATAATTCTGGATTCAGTGTGCTAACGTCTAACTCCAAACTTTTTCCTCTATATTTTCAGTTGTACTCATTTTCTTGTGTTCGACCCTATTCCAATATGGGCTCTTTGAGGACACGAACCACATACTGTGCAGCTGTCGATGCCCCTCACCTCACATAACTCCTGGTTCACAGCACATACTAAAAATATGCCTGTATTTGTGCTCCAAAGACTTGGGTTCAAAGCCCAATTCTGTCTCTTGCTAATGATGTGGACAGATCGCTTAATATCAGTCTGTTTCTTCATTTATAAAATGTGATATTACCTCCTCAAAGGGGCTATGTAAAGATTAAATGAAAGAACATACATAAAGTATCTAATTACAGTGTTTAGAGCATAGAAAGTAATTAAGGTTTGTTACCTTCATTTTCCCTTGGAAATAGAAAAATAACCTGAATTTATCTGTCATGGGAGAGTTATCAGAGTAGTTCAAAGATTTTTTAACAGATAACGATATGGGTGACTCTGAACCTCCACATTCTCACTGCAAAGTGAAGTGATGGATGTCAGCCGTCCTTTGATAACTGTCATTAAATAAATATTTGTTAGGCAGCTTATAATTACAACTTGAGAAAAACTTAACATTGTATAGATATGAGGGGCCAATTAGTAAGAAATTTATATTGAAAGTATAGTTCATTATTTCATGCTTTCTACTTTAACCAAATGTGTGCACACATGCCACAGATCTTTCTGACTTTTTTTTGTCTATCCCTAATATGTCCTGAAAGGATAGAATTGATGCTGATTTGTTAAGTACCAATTTAGCTGTAAGCTTGAGAATTTTATGAGTGGTCTAATTGTGGCTTTTTAGTTCAACAAGAAGAGGAAAAAAAGTCACTGGGCTGTCTAAATCTGAAACGTCCCTCCACCAAACTTAAATATTAATGTTTTCTCATATACAGGAGAATAAATTCTATTGCCTATGTATGAAGTTGAATCAATGCCTCAGTAAACCCTCTGGTGTCGTCTCGCCAAATGGTTTCAAATAGGAATACAAAGCCCAGATGAAACTAAGATGAGATAGTAGAAATTGTGACAGGGCTATTTTTGAAATGATGCTCTTAGGAAAAGCTGCTGATTGAAATCAATACCTCAAGACCCGGAATTTGAAAAGACCATTTCTGAGACCTGAGAGGGTCACCGAATAGAAGTGTCAGTTGATGGTATTCAGACCATGCAATTGCTTTCACCAAGGTGCCTCTGTGTTTACTTAAGTGACTTGTGGTGGCTGGTGGCTGAGCATACATTGAGAGAGTCTCCTTCGATTCAGGCTCAGGGGAGGAGGAGACGAGAGGGGACATCGTCTGTGGTTTAAATGAGTAAGTCCTAGTGTGCTATATTGGAGGAAATGAATTGAACTGGATTTTCTTTTTCATTTATCCCCTGGAAAAAAGAATCTGTGAAGGATGTGAAGAATATAAACCTTTTAAATATTAAAAAAAATTTTTTTTACCCCAAACTTTGCAATATTCATTCCAGACCAAGTCCTATTTAATAAGTTACAATTGATTAGAGAAAATTCATTTGCACAGATCTCTGCTAATATTCCCGATTTTCTCCAAGGCACATGGAGTCATTTTCTTTTTGTTAAGTGTGAGATTTTGTTTATGCTGATGTCCTGGGGTATTGGGTAACTCACAGGCTATTCATGCAATTTCAAATTGCTTTACATAGAAGTTGCCAGGTCACTTAATTATACTAAAATTTGAGACAATTTTGTGGGGATAAATGTACTTTTTAATGAAGCTATTAGCTTTTCAGTTTTTTTTTTTATAGCTTTTAGATTTTAAAGTTTAAATTACAGGGAAATTTGATTTGTCTTTTTTTGTATGTCCAAGTGAGTAAATCACATTTCAGTGTCCCCAGTACATGGGGTGTATCTTAATTATTAATTTTGTTCACTAAGTTTAGGATTGTTTATTTGAATGAAGTTGAATACTTTTATTTCGAGGCCTCTAAACCCAGCTCTCCACTTTTCCATCAGCCCATGTGACTGTCCCAGATTCACGTGTATGTCACAAGTACAGGTGACCATCACAGATACAGTGACAATCCCCACCCCCATACGTGGACTCTGTCACATGCTGTAGATCTGGACATACTCTTCAGAACCATAAACTTGGCCAAACTGGATGTGAATTAAGCTTTGAAAATGGAATCAAAGTGTTTAAACGTCAGAACAGTTTGGAATGCCACACTGCCCTGTCAGTTGCTGTGGTTTGTAAGACCATGTTTACAAGGGAGGACCCTGTTGTTGCTGATACTGTTCTGAGAAACTCTTCCCGTGGAGAAGCTGTGACACAGTGACAGGGGGTGCAGTAAGGCGGGGCTGGGTTGTCAGGAGCATTAGAAGGAAAAGAATCAGCAAAGAGTCTTGTAGGTCATCCAATTGTGTGCTGTGTACCAACACATCTGACCTTGACTCGGAGCCTGATTCTTGGACATTTACGTTAGTGATTTCTATGCTGAGACTCTGTCTACAGGACTCACCAAGGTAAGTTTGCCTACTAGGTTTTTTTAGCTTATATACGTGCATGCAAAAAAAGAGTTGATGAGATAGGCTGGAAGCCCAACTGGAGAAATTTTCTGCCATTTCTGCTTTTGGCTTTTTTGGAATCTAAGAACTTATAAAACCAAGCAGCTTAAATGAGACCTTAAAGCCAAAGTCTTCCTAATACACACTCTACCACACCAGCAATGTGACTTTGAGCAAAGTACTTGAGCTCTCTAAGTCTCCGTATCTTCAACCATATAAAGGAGAAAAGTCCCTACTCTAAAGGACTGGTAAAAGGAGGAAAAGAGTAATGTCTTCAAAGCGTGGAAGCATAGTACCCACGACTTAGTTAGCTCAGTATTCAATCAATATTATTTGTTATGATTAGTACTATAATTATTATCATTATTATTTCGATATTGTTCTTTGAGCTAAATTCTGTAATTTCTGTTTCTAGGATTAAACTGAGGTCAGAATTAATATTTATGGATATATTTAGTTCAGGGGATTTTAAAGGACGTTGCATCTCATCAAAAGCATTCTTCGTAAAAAGAAAAAAAATGCTGGAATGCATGTGATAGTTTTATTTTTATTGCAGTTTTTTAGTGGAATTCCAATATTATTCAGCATGTTTTATGTTTACAGAATTATTTAGGGTATAATCAAGAATACCATAATACTGTCTTCATAAATGGGCACTGTTTTAAAAACTAGGCATAATTAGCAAGAAGATATTCATAGTGTAGGTCTGACATTCTTATGACTGCAATATAAATTCCGCGAGGTGGAGAAAACCCAGAGAAAGAAGGCTACAGATTTATCATGGTACGATGCATTTGCAATATGGATTGTACTTATCTTTTTATTTGCCACAGACAATGTAAATTAGGAACATCTGAACAAAGATTCAAATCAGTTAGCATCTGTAGCCCACTATAAAATATGCTGTTCTGATGCCTAGAGTGGAAACAGAAATTTATCGTTTTCTACCTCCACTGATATGATTTGGCTTAGGATCCCAGAGGCAGCCTCCTACCCATAACGGACAGGGAGCCATCCTGAAGGAAAAGTGGCGAAACGGCAGTGGATCACTTATTATTTCTTCCTCTTCTCTCTTTAGTGCTCTGAAGAACAAATTGTTCTTTGGTCAAGATGTCATCAATTAATAGACCCCTTTGAGGGGGTGAAGTTTGGGGTAATGATGTCTTCAACCCATTTTCCATCTTCATGTTATTTATTTCTCCATTACTGAAATTAGAAGCTTTAAGAAATGTAACTGAGCAATCGAACACTTAAGTTCATATAAATACGTTCAATTCCTTCCCCCTCCTTAATGCTATTAATGGCTCTCAACATTTCTGGCTGGATAACTTTTCCAGCATGTACGAAGAACTCCATTGGGCTCAGAGCATGAAGTTAATCACCATGGTGACAGACAAAGGGAAGAGGACCTGTAACAAGCCTGGAAACTTATCATAGATTTTCACCTTCCCTCTTCCCCCAAACCTTATTATCCTCTACCTGGCAGATGAGGAGGAGGCTTGGAGATTTTTAAATGACCTAACTCTAGGTCCTTTGGGCCACAAGTGAGACTTTTCATTTTGTAACAAAGATGAAATATCAGAATTTGGTTAAGGGTAAAGCGGGGGCATACATCAGGGTGGTGGGCCTCCACATTGGAAAATGCCTTGGGAAAACCTAGACTGCCGCAGCAGCTGTGCGCCCAGGAGCAAATGTCAGCTGTGAAACCACCATGTGGAGAATGTCAACTTTGGGGGTGTGTGGTGGGTGGCCAGAGAGTGCTGAGGGATAGAACGGGGCGGGTAGAGAACAGGAAGAGCTTGGGTCTCATCCTAGAACTCAATCGGCACAGCTGAAGCAGGGAAAGCGCTTAGCTTTCAGGCGTGAAGGCGAGAAGACCAATGGAAGACGGCACTTTCCTTGTTCACTCTGAGGGCCTGGGTGCATTTTTTTTTTAATTGAGGTCACATTGGTTTATAACATTATATAAATCTCAGGTGTATGTCATTGTCTTTTGACTTCTGTAAGGACTACATTGCATTCACCACCAAAAGTCTACTTGCCATCTGTCACCATACATATGCGCCCCTTTACCCCTGTTACTCTCTCCCTACCCCTTCCCCTCTAGTAACCACTAATCTGTTCTCTGTATCTACGTGTTTGTTTGTTGTTGCTGTTGTTGTTTTATTTTCCACATACGAGTGAAATCCTGTGGTATTTGTCTTTCTCTGTCTGACTTTTCTTGAAGTGGTTTTTCAAGCTTTCTCATTACACAGCAACACGGAAAGTTTAGTAAAAGCTGCAGACTCTCTAAGGCTGAAGAGATCTGCCTCACTCTTGTCTAATCTGCAGTCTGACTGAGGCATCTTTCCCACTGGGACAAGAGGGGCTTCTCCTTGCTATACCTCTTTAGCAACAAACATCAGCTGGGTAGTTTTGATCCAACTATTGCTACTAATTTGCAAATGGCTCTAAGCAGACTGAGATATCCCATGACTTTCTCTTAGTTGTGTGTCTTGAGTGCAGAAAGTGGAAACACGATGTCCCTCTGGCCTCCCAGGCTACCATGAGAGCCTCGGCTTAATGCGGAACTGATCTCTTTCTTTGAGCGATAATAGCAAAGCAAGCACTTCAAAAAGACCAATCCATCTCCTCTCCATAAAACATTAATACCCTTCAATGTACAGAATAAAGGGAACAAGCTTTCACCCTTTGCACGGAAAACACCAACTGACTAAAGCAAAAAGGACCGAGAACATTTGAATACCCTCTTTTGCAATCCATGCGTTATCCATTTATCCCACACTGCAAGAGCTGGAGAAAGTACACCCTCTCTGTGGCTTGCCTGTAAGCTTGAGCTCTGCTTACACTTAGAGGAGGGGTAACGGACAGCATCCTCCGTGGAGCAGCCCCCAAGCCCTCTCCAGGATGCTGCCTGGGATCCCTGCTCCTGGACATTTGCGGTGCAACTTCACATCAAAGCCAACTCCTCCATTTGGAATCAGGACCAGGGTTCTGGGAGAGGAGATGTTGTTTTCACGATGCACGTGAACCTGAACTTCTGAAGAGTCTGCAGCACTGCCATGCTATCCTGCCCAGTCTCCATTTGGGAGATTACACCGTCGGGTTCCTGGTTTCTCTTTGTCCTCATCAATCTTCCATAATGTTGAGAGTCAGTCTGATGCTCGGAGCACACAGTCACTTTTTGACGGAGGTGTTTTTGCTGAGGAGAGGGGGCAGGAAATAACTCGCAGTTTCCTTAGTTTCATCACTCTTTTTTCTGCTTTTAGAGAATGTGAGAGAATCAGGGACAAGTTCTCTTGTCCTGCTTAGTGCCCAGCAAAGCCGGTGAACTGTGTGCCATCCAGAAGGATACTACAGACCCTCTGGAGAGTGGGAGAGAGGAATTCATATCACATATTCTGGATAAATATGTTTGATATAAGTCACTGTTTTTAGGAAGAAGCGATGTTAACATACCCGAATTTCGTCATAGAATCCTAGTGCAGAAAGATGTTGGGTTTTCTTAGTCTAACTCTTGTGTATAAAATAATGATTAACATTTATCAAATGTTTACTACATTACTCTGCTGAGGACTTACATGCCGTATCTTCTCTGATCTTCATGTACTCCTGTGAAGTAAGTACTTTTATCATCTCCATTGTGCAGACCTAGCAAACTGAGGGCTTGGAGGTTAAATACTTGCTCAAGGCCTCACTGCTGGTTAATGATGGGGCTGAGACTTAAACACAGCCTCTGACTCCAGAGCAGATGGTCTGAACCACTACATTATAGAAACCAAGGCCCAGGATCTCCTAGGCCCATATTCTAACTCATACAGAACTAGTGCAGTGTGAAGGGAGAGTTTCTTGATGACATCAAATAATGTCAGTAATACATCTTACCAAACCAAAATTAATTTGAATTTAAAAATTCCTGTTTGTAAAATGTACCTGAGGGGGCCAGCCTGGTGGCGCAGTGGTTAAGTTCACGTGCTCCGCTTCAGCGGCCTGAGGTTTGCAGGTTCGGATCCCAGGCATGGACCTACTCACTGCTCATCAAGGTGAGGTGATGTCCCGTATAAAGTAGAGGAAGATAAACATGGATGTTACCCCAGGGCCAGTCTTCCTCAGCAAAAAGAGAAGGATTGGCATCGGATGTCAGCTCAGGGCTGATCTTGCTCGCCAAAAATAAATAAATAAAATAAAATGTACCTGATCTATTAGTCACTTAAACATTAAAATTTGTTTGTAAATTTATAGTTAAGATGATCAGCACTTACAGTGTGTGTGTACGTGTGTGTGCGTATGAGATGAGAGTTGGGGAGCTAGGAAAGAAAAGAAATAGGGAATAATTTTAGAGCATTAACACTTTGGGGAAGTTGGTGGAGGTAACAAGTAAGCATAGGCCTACCCAGGGTGATTTACAGGTCTGGAAAGGCCTTCTGGCTCTTCACTCTGTTTGCGAAGGCTGAAACTTTCATTAGCAGTTTACTCCTGTTAGTCTGTTACAATGGGGAACCATTGCCTTGTCAGTCATTTGCCCCTTAGTGAGAACTAATTCATGTTTTCCTTTCCCTTGAACAGTTTTATGTGTTATAGAAGTAGACAAATATGCTAAAAACATAGAAAGTGAAAAAATGGGAGAGAAGAAATATTCAGAAAGGTGAATATTCACATAGACTCAGTTCGCCCAGGGCAGGCTCAAAGTACAAACTTGTATTTGTGTGACGGGTCTGGGTCCACGAAATTAGACTCCCTGACTGAATCTGAGCTAGCCTTTGAGTCATTTTTGCAACAGTAGAGAAATATTTGCCCATAATCTTATCTATTCTATTTGATACCATGGACATACATTTAGTAAATATTTTGAATCTAGAATTTATCCATAAGGGTAATCAATAAAGGAAAGAAAGAAACAGGTTTTTGAGAAAGTTTCTGAATGATGGAAAAATATTTTTTAGTAGTAATCACTTGGCTGAGGAAAATCACCATTCACAAGGCATTTCTGGAAAGAGGAATGTTAATAATAATAAAAATAAAAACAATACCATCTAACATGTACATAATAATTTGCAGTTTGTAAAACTTTTATGCAGATCTAGTTGATCCTCTCAAGAACCCCCATGCGGTAAACTGGGCAGATATGACTATCTTATTTTATAAATAAGAAAATAGAGAAGTGAGGTGATTGGCTCCATGTCTAAGTGATAAATCCAGGACTCTAACTGGAATTTCTATCCAATGCTGGGCAAAGTCTGCTATAAGAACTGCACCATGGCAAATGAGTCCAATTCAAATATTTTTTCTAGATCCGAGAAAAAGATTCTAAGTTCATTAATAACTTTGCTTTATATACTAGCAGGAAACATTTTCTCTTTTTATAACAGTAATAATAATTTTTTCGTATCTAGTAATATATGTTCGCTGTGGAAGCTTAGAAATAAAGGTGAAACTATAAAATATTCACATCATCATCTAGAGATAACTATTCTTACCATTTTGGTTTATTTCCTTCTGGGATACATCTGTATCTATATCTACATCTTTATCTATATCTATATCTTATCTATCTATCTATCTATCCATCATCTATCTGTATATACTGTTTGGTATCCTGCTCTTTATAAGCGTTTCCTCATGATAAAGAAGTACCTTTATACTCATTGCTATAAATAAGTCTCTTGAAGGAAACGCGAGATGCGTGTGTAACCTGTAACCTGGAAAAAGAAGTAGGAATGGATGAAGATCCTACTAAATCAAGTCAGCTCCTGCTCTGGTATGATTAATAAAGGAAGAGCAAGATTTTCTTTTTCTAGTCAAAAATTTAGATGTGTGACACATGGCACACAACTCTGTGATGCACAGCAGGGGGCTGTAAACCCATAGTGTGCTCTGATGAGTTTCTTTTCCCTATGGGCCTGGAGCTCAGAGTGTTTGGCTTGCCTTTTTAACTTCAAAAAAATTGTGGCCTAGGGCTGGAAGTTGCTCAGTGTAGGCCTCTTTAATGTCACTAAAACCTCCAAGGTTTATTTTTCAGCAGTTGACATTATGAAGAAATTAAGAGTTGCTGAGACTAAGAGATTTTGGGGGTGGGAAATAGTAAAGAGTTGGGTACATGTTATTTTTCTATTGCTGTGTAACAAATTACAACTAATGTAGCGGCTTAAAACAATACCCATTTATTAGCTCATAGTTCTGTAGGTCAGAAATCTACACAGTACAACCAGGTTCTCTGCTCAGGCCCTCACAAGACTAACATCAAGATATTAACCAGGCTGGGCTCTTATCTGGAGGCTCTAGGGAAAAAATCGCTTCTAAGCGCATTCAAATTATTGATCAAATTCAGTTCCTTGAGGCTGTAGGACTGAGGTTCCTTTTTCTTAGTGCTGGTGTCTTTCTGCTTAAAGGCTGCCCTCATTCCATGGCACACAGCTCCCTCCATCTTCAACCCAGCAAAGGCACATAGAATTTCCCTCATGCTTCTAATCTCTGACTTCCTCTTCTGCTACCAGCCAGAGAAAACTTCTTGCTTTTAAAGGGTTCACCTAATTGTGCCAGGCCCACTACAATCTCCATATCTTAAGGTCAACTCACTCAGGACTTTAATACATCTACAAAATCCCTTCACAGCAGTACATAGGTTAGTGTTTGTTTGAATAACCAGGGGACAGGAATTTTGGGGTTAGGGAGGGCATCTTTAGAATTCTGCCTATCACAGAGAGATTAAAACACTACCATTTTGTAATCCACTGAATCAGGCCTTGGATCTCCTTTGTACTTCCACTCAGAGGGATTGGAAGGATGGTGGCTTGGAAAACTTGATATGGTAGGTATTTTTATTGCCATATCACAAACGAGAAAATGGGCCCAGATAGTTAAAGTAACTGGTCACCCAATTGGTAAGAGAAGGAATTGGGCCTCAAATCCATCTCTCTGCCTCTAGAGGCCAAGTTCTTAGTCTCCTGGAGTCACATTTTGGTTTTGTCTTTTTATGGGAAAGTTTGTTGAAAGACAAGGCTCGTGGATACTGCAGAGGGACTGAGGGATGAAGGTCATCTGCCATATTTTGTATGTTCCATCATTTGATTCAAGTTTGAGTGCCTATGTCTTGAGTCACCTAATAAGAGCTAAGAGCCTTAGGACAGTATGTGCAAAAGGTCTGCGTTGGAGGAATTCCTATAGTTGGACTAGGGACCAACTATTGGCTTGAAATACCAAGTGGTTATTTTTCTATACAGAAATGGCATGAGAAATATTTAATGCACTGCTTTCGGTATCAGTTTCAGGTAGTTTGTCACTCCCTACTTATTAAGGACTGGTAGTGGTTAAGAACTTGGAACCTGGAGCAAGGTCCTCTATTCAAATTCCAGCTTTGTCCCAAACTAGCAACATAACCCTAGGCAAATTACTTAACTTCTTCAGGTCTCCATTTTCCCATCTGTAAAATGGAGATAATAATAGAACCTACCTCAAGGGATCTAGACCATCTGGTACATAGTAAATACTCCGAATGTGTTGGTTGGTATTTTCTTAACATAAGGTATTAGGAAGCTTAATTCAATTTTGTTTTATGATTCCATTTTGTCAACATTATATAGGTAGCTTATTCTTCTTGCTAGAAAGTGATTGAAACAAATTCTCCTAGACTCAAAAAGTAAAATTTTCCACAAAAAGCAATTAATGCTCTTTTTTGGAGGGAATTTTTTTCCCCATTGATAACTATAGCTTCTACAAAATAAACATAACTCCTGACACATTTCTGAGTTAACTTTTATTGGGTATCATTATAGAAGAAACAGTTTGCTGATCTATTTCATTGGCCTGACAGATCAAGTCCCTTTTAGATTTGAATCACATAACATTTTCTTTCTATTTAACAGATCTATGTTTTGTGATGTTGAGTTGGCACAAAGCTTATTATTTTTTAAAATGATACTCTCAATTTAATTTGTCCTCAGGATCTTCTGCAAAACATGTGGAATTCTAGATCATTTTTAAATGAAAGCTATGAGATATATAGAAAAATTGTGAGGAAGGTCATGTTCTTGATTGATAACACAATAGTGTTATCAAATTATATATAATATCCTCACACCACTACTCTTTTCCATTCTCAGGACTCTCAGAAAAATAACTAGAGAAGTTGAGATAAGATCTAGGAGAAATAAGTAGCAGGATTACTAGAAAATATAGAACTTAATGTTGTTCTGTGGCTTCGGTTTTATTTTCTTGTTGCAAAAGATATTCTGTTTTTCTCTGAGTCAAGTAAAAGGAGAGTGTGAACTATATACACAGGTTTCAAAAGGTCTGTGGAAAGGATATTTTATAGTCTCACCCAGGGTATTTGGTATATAAGGTGCCTAATATTTGCAAATTCTTATACAACAATTAATGAAAGAGCTAACAATTATTGAGCACCTACTATGGGCCAAGCCATTTAAAAACACTCTTGCATTTAGTGCTTAGAGAATGTTACATCATATACATACCATTACTGTGATAGACTGTAAAGACATTACTTTCTCTTTTCATCTTTGCATCTCAAGTAAAGATGCTACCAATCTGCTATGAATACCCTTTGTGTAAAGGGTGACTAGTAAGGATGACAGTGTCTTGTTGCTGCAGATCTGAAGTGCTCACCATCCATATTCTCCTCTCCTTCTGGGCTTGCTACTAGACTCGATTTTCTAGCCTCTCTTCGTCTAGATGGGGCCTTATGATTAAATGATGGTCAATAAAATGTGGAAGAAGTAATAGAGACTACTTTTGGGCCTGGCCCCTAAATCTCCTGCACTCTCCTCATCTCTCTTTCTGCAGGCTGGATGGAAAGGATCCAGTGGTGGACTCCAAGGCCATAGAATATGGAAAAGCTACCAGATAGGAGTCTTGGTCCCACACTGGTGAGCAGAACTACCCCCACACCTTGTCCTGTGACATGAATCAAAAACACTTTTGTTATGTTAAAGCTCACTGAAATTTTGGAGTTGTTTGCTATACTAGTTAACATTTCTTACCCTGACTAAAACCGTTAGTATAAATGCTTCTTTACTAATATAGAAATGGAAATAATAGAAGTAGCTAACATCTATTGAATATTAAGTAAATGCCAAGGACTGAAGCTTAGAGAGAATAAGTTAATAGACCGAGGCCACAAGCTAATGAGTGATAGAACCAGGATTGAAAGTTGGACAGAATGGCCTTGAAGCTCATGCACTTAGCCATTTTGTTTCAATCTTTGTCTATAAAGTATAGCATTTATTATCATTATTTTTGTATTGTAGAAGTCAATCATGGGATGAGGTGAGCTTCAACTAAGTTTTTGCCCTAATCATCATTAAAAAAAATCTTGTGATAAGTAACTACAAGTAACTATAATTTTCATAGCTGAAACTCTCAATCCCTAGGTTAATGGGTATTTATTTCAAGCACTTATAACAACGTAAATAGATAAGCATCGTCTTTGTAGTCTTCTTCCCTAGTTGGGCCAGGATACTTCAACTGAGACATAACACAACAGGTCTACCCACTCTTCCATTTTTGTTTTGTCAGGATTCCTTTTTATTCCAGTAATGTGGAATTTATTAATTCCACATCTTCCATGTTATTCTCTGCACTCCAGCTGTCAAAGGAGAATGGCCTCTGAATCCCAATGGCCAAGATCCTAGTCATGATGGTGGAGGTGGTCTGTGTATGTTTGGGTGGGTGGGGGCCAGGAGAGATGCCAGATAAGGGGCAGGATGGGTCTGTGTAGCCCTCTGCATTTTGTTCCATGGGAATCTAGTCTTTGTATTTCTTATTTGTTTAGTCCTGAAGATCACTATTAATCTCCTAAGTAAAATGTACTCACTCAAACTCCACTGGCCTTAAGGCATTTTAAGTATGACTGTATGTGGTCCTTGCAGAAAAACCACCTTTAAAGTGTTAAAGTGTTTTTTTTTTTTTTTTTTTTAAGCTAAATTAGAAACAAAAAGATCTGAAAATTCTGGAACCTATACATATAGAAATAGTTTTTTGGGGGCCATATGTTCCTCTTTGTAATACAAATGTGTTGAAAGAGCAAAAATCAACTACAAAGAATACTATGTGAGTTAATGCATATCAAGCCATTCAGTCATAAAAAAAATTTGGAGTAACCAGCAGTGGGTCCATCCAGATTCACTCTCTGCAGTGGTGATAAAATCCCAGATGCTGTGCCAGCCGCGCGTGTGGAGGCTCCAGGTCGGGAAGGGACCCCTGGGATGTGTGTGCGTGGGGAGAGGGCAGGACCAGCTCAGCCTCACCATTTGAAAGCTTTGAACAGCCTGTTTGGAATGCTAATGGGTTCTGCGTTCTGCTTGTTGAGAAGGATGATTTTTCTGCAAAGCATTAAATCATTTGCCAACCCCCTAGGTCTTTCCAGTAGTAGTTCTATCAAATTCTATCAAACGACTCTTTTTGAACTGACTTTTACATTCAAATTTGGAGAATATATGCCATAACCCAGAGGAACATAAGAAAGATGAAATAAGGAAAGCAGGCCAAGTTAAAAAGGGGTAAAATGAAAAAGTACTCCGAGTTACTGGAAAAGAGGATGGGAGAGAGAGGGTGAGAGAGGGAGGGAAATGTGGAGCTAGTTAACGTGCGTGTAATCCGCGCGAGGCTGAGACAGAGAGTTCCTCAACACGTAATGGACCTTCGCCTAATAATATGGCAATGTCAATATTAGCTGTGGTTTTGACTCCAGTTATAATATATTAATTTATATATAGAACGCATATTGCAAACGGCGAAAGCTGGTTTTTAATCTGACAGATCGTGAAAGGGAATTGTGTTAACCAGCAATTTCACACATCTTCAGCTGAATGATAAATGGTGTTAAATGATGTTGTGCCTGAAGCAGAATGACATCCTCAAGGGCATCCCACACCATTAGGGGAAAAATAAGTTTATTTCGTTAAATGTAGTAAGTATAATGTTTTGCATTCATATTTTTGAAAAATGATAATCCATCTGTAGCATAATGATGACCAAGGTATTTTATTTACCAGGACATTTCATTTCTAATAAGGCTGTGAATAGTTTACACCCCATGAACTCTGAGTTTCTCTAACTCATCGTACTCCTTCTCGTCTTGAGGTGGAGCTTCTCAGGGTACTGAGCTGTGGTCTCTGGGGTTGACGTTGAGGCTCATTTGCTGAGGACCAGGGAGGAAAAGTACATTTTAGGGCTTCCCACTGTGCATTCTCTTCCCTCACGTTTTGGTGGGCTCTTCCCTTAGGAAACCTGTGATAATCATATTTAGGTTTCTGATCTCACCCGATACTTCGATTCAGTCCTATGGAACTCTCCTTGAATTTGTTTCCAGTTTTAGTTTCTCCTAGTCTTTCAGCTTTTGTTTTCCCATCCCAGCTATCGAAACTTTTCTTGCCTTTACAGTTCCATAAACAGGGCTGGGGAGTTAAGAGCAGACTCACCTCTTTGAAAATCATTGTATTCATCGACAGCGTATATGCCGTTTGAGAGCAATGTGAGGCCATCCATGAGTGAGGACACCCAGGTCACCTGGCAGTGTGTCCAACACACAGCAATGATCAAGAAACACAGCACTGGTACCACTCTGAGACTGCTCGAACTTCTTTCTCCCTTCCAACTAAAGCTAGATGAAAACAGATACACAAGTATCTACTAACTGCGGAATGCTAACAGGCTGGTACAGCACCAGATCTGACTGGTATACTAACAATTCTCTTCCATCTGCCCCTGGTTTGGGAAATCTCTGGATCCTGCAGTGTCTATCAGACCTGGCACCAAGCTGCTATCACACAACTGAAACATTTTATTTTTCATGACAATTTTATATCACTTCCAGACTTTAAAACTTTTTCCATTTTATTGAAAATTCTTGGTTTACTTGATGGCAGATCAAACGTTGTGCTTAAGTGCACATATTTTAAAATTAACAGTCCTTTAACTCCAGTGAACAAACCTGGTTAGAAAGCTTTTTACCCCAACACAAACTCTTTTAATTCTTCCTTAATTTTTATGAACTGAGGAAAAAATTTAATTCCCAGGACCTGTGGACGGTACATATGGTGTACAGAAGGTGTGCTGACTGCCTTCGGAAGCAATACGTTTTAGTCTTGTGTTGCTAGTGAATTTTTTATGTTTCCTAGCCTTTGTTAGCGCACTGATTTAAACTGCATTTTAGGTTTGAATATCTCATGAGAAAGATGGGTGCTGTCCAGATTGCATTGAGGAGATGCTCCCTGCAGCCTCAGTTTACCTCTCTCTTGGACTCTGCATTGGGTTAGTCTGAGGGTTCCATTGTAACACCTTTGGTTGAAAACTTGGCTCTGTCATTTACTAGCTGTGTGGCCTTTGAAAATTTACTTAACTTTTCTAAGCCTCAGTTTCATAGTTTGTCAAGTGGGGATGAAACTATTACCTAATTGTAGGGTTGTCAAAATTATTGAGTTACTACACTTAAAAAACATAACAATATCTCAGAAAATGTTAGCAATTATTATTAAGTGCGACCATATTTGAAAGATAATCTTAAAAGTGTTTTCCTTATTAAAAAATTAGTTCATGTAGTCACATGAGAAGGGAAAATGTCTCTCATTGCATCTCCTTCTCTGAAGGGAGATTATGATATTCTGCAATCCTGCTCTGACTATTAATGAGTCAGACCTTTCCATTATTAGTGTTAGTAACAGCATTTGCTGATCTTCCTACATTCATGGGGCTATAAAGCCTGTCTGTTTTCTCAAGACATGAATTGCTAAACCACAGTCACAATGCCAGCAGTGGACACCTTTGAAGAGTCTCCTTAACCCTTGTGCTATCTATAGCTTTGGGAACCATCTCTCAGCTCTTTGGCGATCATATTTATATGCTGTTACCTAACCTTTAGCCAAGGTTGTCAGGATACCTGACATAAAATGGACCAATCACATTCTTTCTCTCAATAATTTGGCTTTGGGACTGAGACCTACAGTTACTGCATATGACTGGTACTGCAACACGTAAACCTGGGAGCTGTGGGGCTGCCATATTGGGCCATGGGGGCAGAGAGAGAAAAGAATGGAGCAGACAAGGGAAGCCAAGAGGAGATTTAGAGAGATCTGAAAAGAGCTGACCTACAGGATTCCTGGTGGCTTGGCTCTTCCAGCTGTATTCTTGCCCTTCAGTTTCATGAAGCATTCTCTGTCTATATAATTAATTCTATGTTTTTATTCAAGGTAGCTGAGTAGCAACCAAACACCTTAATGGCTCTTGGCTCTGATCCGTGATGATTTCAGATCAAGTTCACAAGTCCATTGCCATCTGCCCTCAGACCCCCACCACTCACCTATGACCTCTGTCATTCTATTACTGTTGTTTTGTGCAGCAGAGCTTGATCTCCATGTGTGTTTTAAACATTTGATTTTTTTTAACACTTGGAACACAGAACATTTTATCTGTTTAGTTATGTAAATTTGGAATTAATCTAATTTTATAATTGTGCTGAAAGTTTAAGAAATGATGATTGTTTAAGTCATTTATTTCTAACCCAGTTTTTGAGAGATGCCTCAAATACAAAAGAATATTTGTAATAGTTAGTACTAACTTAGGTTTAGGAAAAAAACTATGTAATGTTTCTGGTATCAACTGAAATCGAATCTCAGAGCAGAGGAATCCTCACTTGGGTCCAGCCCTGACGGTTGCCTGCAGCAGAGTTTCCCAAAGTCTTCTTTGGAACTCATGTTTATAGGAATGTTAATGAGTGTAATGAATAAAGGGGTTCCATGTTCAAATATACTGTGAAATATTGAGTTTAAACAGAGTTCAGCTCTTTTCTTTATTGAACGGTTTTTAAAAACTTTATACAATGATACACATTGTGATTCTCCAATTGGTGCATAGTTGTAGTGACTCCTAAACTAATTGACCATGGAATTCTCTTTCTGTAGAGAACATCTTTTGGGACCAGTGTTCCATGGAACACATTCTGGCTGTATTGTCCTAAGTACTTGGGGAAGGTTGGTGTTGCCTGATGTTCTTGGCTTGCCCTGCTCTCTTATTGCTTACATATGGCTCTTTCATTTAAAAATGACGTGAAAATCCTTTTGGAATTATAGGTATTTTTTATCAGTACCAGCTTTTAGGTGACATTGGCAGTAATGAAACAATCCTACTAATGGCACGTTTTGGAGCACAAAGATTACTCCTACTAGATTACAAGATCCTTGAAGTGTCTCATTCACCTTTGGATCTCTACAACAGGGCCAGTTGATGCCAATCATATTTGTCGAATTGAATTATTAATTTGTCAAAGAGTTAGAATTGAATATTTTTTCATTCTGTCAACAATTAGGAAACTGTGCGTTTCTTTTTCCAAAAATAGACTTCTTTAAAACATTTATTTTAATGTAACAAAGCTAACTCAACTGGCTACGTCAAGAGGCATCATTTTAATTCTTGGGGAAAAATTGCCAGTAAGTATTTCACTCTTTTAAAAGTTTCTTTCAAATTTGGTGAAATATCTGTTATACCTTTGCTAAAGGAAAGAATGATAAATCTTTATTAGAGAAATCAAGATTTAGTTTAGGCATTAGTAAGAGGGCCTTAAGTAACAGACCATCAATATGATAATTTAATAAAATTGTAAGAGAATGTGATGCAGAACAGTCCACCGTAAGATTTTGTTGTTCTTCTATCATGAATCGAATTGACTCTGGCAGTATGAAAACAAGCTGGGCAAAGTTAAGATGCTTTAGATTACATGAGTATTCATACTTATAATGCATATAACATACACATTGCATTTGAATTTATGGGCTTAAGGGAACAGTGATTAAGTAGGAGAGAGAAGAGCTTTTTAAACACCTTCTGGGGAGTGATTTCTATTCTTTGCTGTCACATCTCCAATTATTCTTTCTCTTCAAATACTTATTCTCTTTCTTTGAGTTTTCCTGGTACAGGTGGCTGCCATTTGTAGAGCTATCAATTTTGCTGCCCCCTTTTAAGGCAGCTATTATTTATGCCAGTTCCTGCTTATCCTTCTTTGGATTCGTTTAGACAAGAACAGCTACAAAACATTTTAAACAGCTTGAGAAAAAGGTTCACTTTAAGGATCACATGTTATTATGCATAGGCTCCAAATAAAGTGTTTAATCCGCTGCAGCACAACTCTCAGGGATTGTGACTTGAACATGCTTTTAATTGGAGCCACTCTTTTAGACGCCAGAAATGTGAAGATCAACACCATCCTAGCAGTGTAATGCCAGTAAGGCTATCTCGCATAGTGGCCGAAAACCTAAGTTCTGTTGGAGAAAAGTTCTTTTTATCTTTGCAAGACAGTGTGAAACTTGTTAATTGCTGTTGCATATTTTACTCTTACACATCGTTTGGTTTAAAGTTTGTATGTTAGAATTAATGGCAGGTTTTGTAGTCTGTTAAACCATAAATTACCACTCCTTGTCTTGGTACTGAAAGAGATTACTTAGCCATTCACAATTTTCCAAGGGATGTTCTCCAGATGTGTGCCATCTGAAGTCTCCTGACGCCTCTCTCCAGTGGACTAAGCTGGCCTCTTGTTGAGGAAACAAAGAACTTGGAAATATATACATCAATGTTAAAACATGCAGGTTCTCAGACAACGTTAAGATGCCTTCACACTTTCACTGAGTCCATTTGCGTTTTCTAACAATGCCCCTACTGTGGTGAGCAAGTGCCACTGCTGTACTGACCCTCCTTTGTGTATAATTTTATGCTAATCCTCGAATTGTTCAAGGAGCCTTTAACAGTCAGCTGCCTTTCGCTGTCTTTTGAGGTATCAAATGATGTTACAACTTGGAAATCCTATAGATGTGGGCAATTGTGTCTTTAAACAATTCTGGCCCATTGGGTTATTCTAATATGTTATGTGTTAAGGACATGGTTCTCTCCAGTCCCTCCTGAAATGCTGTGGTGGATTCTCGATTTCAAAGTGGGCAAAAGAGATAGCCATTAAGACACCGTTAGCTCTAATCCAATTTTCCATAATCTCAAACTCTATGCAAAAGCAAATGTTGAACCTGGAGCTGAACCCAGTCTTTTGAATACCAAACCAAGACCCGTAATGTGTTGTCTTAACTATTTTGGGGAGAGGCTGATTGTTTGCAAAATATCTTTGGGTTGCCATTAGTTGGGGTTTAATCCTTTAGAAATATTCAGCGCTCAGGCCTATTCAAGCACGCTGAGCTCCCGCTCTTCGCAGACCTTCTGCTTGTCCTGCGCAATTGCTTGTGTATTCGGCTCCTCTTATTTTGTTCAGGTTCACGATCAGGCAAGACAACGCTGTCAATTCAAAAAGACATTCTTTTTTCAAACTATTGATCTCCGTTGCTCTTGCAAATCCTTTAGTATTGGCTCTCAGGATTACTATAATGCTATAATCATTCTGTTAAGGATTCAGATTTGTGGTGGGCGAAAAGATGGCAACATCAAAAGGTCTGAAATGCCCTTGAAGCAATCAATTTTTGTTCATCAAATACAAATGCTGAGAGCCCGCTTTCGGCTAATAATTTATAACTGAATTAATGACACATGGCTTCCTTTTTTCCTTGGATTGTTTCCCCCTCCTCTTAAATGATCGGATTTTATATTCTGGGAAGTGAATTTAAATTGCATAGTGTTCGAAACAAGAAGAATGCCTTGGGAAGTGAAAAGCTTGTTTCACTTGCTTTCAAACTGCTAAGGCAGTAGAAATCTTTTTCTTTGGGCTCTAAGAGAAGGTAAATCCTAACATGATATTTGTGTTACTTCCTCTGGTAAAGAAAAATGCATTTGTGTTTTATGTGTGGGTAACATCCTGGCAGAAGCTTCCACCAGCAAAATAATTTCAGTTAAAATCACAAATGGCCTGCTATGTCTCAGTTACTTTTACACAAAAAAGTTCCAACAAACAAAAGCTTATTAATAATAAGGTAATGATGTTATAGGTCAGGTTTTTCTTTGTTAATACGTATAATTTACCGATCTCTCTTCATATAATGATTAAAACTTAAAAATTTTAAAGCCCTAAAGGCTTTATGTCACTTTCCATTGCATTCCTCACTCATCCTCTTCTATTTTTCTAAGTGAAAATGTCAATGTTTATATTTTGGACAGTGAGAAAACCTTCCAGTGGGAGCACTGAAGGTCTGTACACTTCTCATGCGTCCAGTGAGCTTCAGAATTAATCATGAACACACCTAAGAAGAAAGTTCTAGATGGGATGTGAACATGCTTGAAGAGCAGACTGTAGAAGAGCCACAGAAGCCCAATAAAACAAATGCATGGATTTGTTCTCTACCCGTATAGACATTTTGATAATTTAGATAGACACAGTTGAAAATTTTCTTCACTTAGCAGTTATAAGACTGCTAGTAAAAGTTAACGGTGTAAACAAAATGGTAGAGGAGTAAAGTGCTTGAGAAAAAAATATGTTTTGAAAATTTTAGAATCATTTATGTACATGTAAAAATAAAGTCCCTAACTATGTGCAATATCTGCTTCATTTTGTTAACAGTTAATTTTGTTAGCTCAATCTGAGTTACTATCATATTTGAAAATAATAAAACTTTTTTTAAAGTAGTCTGTAATGAAGACTTTTACTAACTCATGACATCTGTTACCCTCCATTTCATTCCAATTTTGGTTTAACTAATTGGAAAGAAATTGAATGCCTCCTATACCATCTTTGAATTTCTAGTGCCCAGCATCGAGCCTGGAACATGAAGGGCATTCAGAAAACATTTTTGGAAAGAATGGAAGCCATGCTTTGTGTAGATTTTAGATATAAATTAAAACATTGCAAGATTTTGAGTCAAAATAATGTTTTAGATTTCTTGGTCATAAAGATTCAAAAAGAGAACCATCTCTGTTCTGAAAATGTTGGTCTGTCTCAGTTCTCTTATAAGAGTAGTTGAAAATTCATAGAAATACATCTACGTCATCTTTGTCTCTGGGCGACAGGAAACCAAAAGCTGGAGAGGGCCCTCTGGAACAGTGCGAGCGAGGAGACCCCAGGTCACACTTTTTGGACTTTAACAAAAATCATTTTGCACATGGATAGTATTTTTAACCTTTCAGTTTGTGACTCTATATTAATTTTTATTCTCATAGCAATCCTGTGCGGGAGGTAGGGCAGTTATGACAGATGATTCTCATTCCTTTTTTTTTTCTTTTTTAACAGAGGAGACGGTTTTGCCCCAGAGATGTCAAAAAGCTTGCCTGTGGTCACACAGTCATTTTGAGGCAAAACTGAAACCAGGGACCCTGACTCCCAACCTTGAATATTTCTCTCTTAACTCATGGTGCTATTCTCTGACAATCTTAGAGTTCTAGCAAATGTATTCATGCCTTTTTTCATTTCATTATGCATTTATATTCCATTTAATAGTATACATTCCTGCTGGTAACAGAAATTGTGGATGTACATCTAGTAAGAATGGAAATTTGGGTAAAAATGGGCTTCCATAGTTGTACTATGATGGCTATTTTGGAGAGTCCAACATAAAAATAGACATAATTTTTGCTTAAATAATCGCTCTCAAGGTCTTTCATTTTTTTCTGTATTCTGATTGAAAGTTATTGTGAAGAAATAACAATATAATTTTCACCAAAGTATAAATAATGCTTTCTAAATATAAAATTAGAAATATAAATATGCTTATTATAAATAATGCTTTCCCTATCAAAAGGGATATAGGCCTTTTGATGAGAGACAAACTATAAGCCATGGAAATAAAGCTATGATGGAGGAATTTTATTTATCAGCCAATAAGGGATGTCCTTTTAGGCAGCAATGCCCCTGAAATCTTACCGTCCCTGTACCTGCTACTGCCAATTCACATCCTTTTAAAGACTAGTCTCGATAGCCCAGTTTCAAAACCCACTTCTCATTGTCTGGGTCAAAATCTACTTCCGGAGATGTTAAATTAAACACTGATACCCATACTAGTACTTTCTACAAGTTATTTTTACAAAGCTTTGGTGTTTGCTTTTATTATTATTTTTTAAATTTCCCATTGCTTTTCACGCTGTTGGGAGGAAGTGACATCTTTAGGTTCTTTGCTTGCCTGAGTTTCGTGGTGGTGTCTGCCTTAATCTCTGTAAACTCAGACCTGTCGAAGGCCGTGGCAGAATGTTTGTTATCTCTCACGTCATGAGGTATTTGTCTAGCTGCAGCAGTAATACTGTTGGTATTTGGAAATAAATACCGGGCCACTTGTTTTCAATATCCCTGGCACTTTTATGCAGGTGTTGAGGGTAAGGGAGAGCTTCCTATCTTGGAATAACTGAGTTATCATCTTTTAAACAGAGACTGTGTTTGCTACTAATGGCACTTAGGAGCTTACTACACACAGGTGTGAGTGTGGGGTGAGGCGAGGGAGAGAGGCTCTGCCTGCTGTGTGGGATTGGATAGAGTACTAAGTGGCAACAACACATAGATTAATAACCTGTTAGAAACTGGCACCAATTAAAGACTTGATGTTTTTCTTCCTTTAAAGCAAGACCCATTGTTTCCTGATTTATTTATACACTCCAAATACACACACAACTAGCTGAAACAGAAGAAAACCATACACGTGGGTGATACGCTTTTTAGCTACAAGAAGGAGTCTATTCCCTATTTATTTGCTTATTTATGTTTATTTATATATTCCCCTGCAGGGGCAGCAGAGCATTGAGGGTGACTTTAACGTGAAACATGTTTTCACAAAATAGGGGCTGACTCTCTCATCCTAACACAGTTTCAGATAGGAGGTCATATTGGAAGAGAAACATTCAGCCTGTGAACCACTGGATATCAAGCCTCGCTTTCCAGGCCTACATGAACCTAGTGTCTGGCCCAGATCCTTGCGTGCTACTGGCACCCTCTAGGTTTGGTAATTTGAGCAGCATTGTAGCATGAGGATAAATAATAAATAAAATGTGATATGTTTTAAAGGAAAATCTAAACAATCTGTTAAATTGCACAGACCTCGTGTGCTGGCTTCATTGATGGCAAACACCCTGTGGCCCTGTTTGTTGCGCACGGATTTGATGGAATTAGGGTGGGGGAGAGGGGACGCTGGAAGCATTTGCTCTTTCTTAGTTGGAAGCTTTTTTCTCCTGCAGTAGTTGAAAGCAGGATTCTGTTCAGGAAAATAAAACTATTTCCTCCCATATTGAAGCGTTTAATATTTATTATTCTTCCTGTCTCTTTCTCAATTATAAAAGATTGAATTTTTCTGATGAATCCAGAGAAGTTTAATAACATTTCGCTTCGTAAAATCAGTAAAATCAGCGTGTTGGCTCTTCCAAGTTGCAAGTAATGTAACATGTTCTGGGACCTCAGGTGATGGGGTTGGCCCCAAGGGTTCATGGGAAAGTAAGGAGGCCGGAAGCTACCTCAGGACTGGAGCCAGACCTCAGCGAAGACTGGGACATCTAAGCTAAGACGGCAACTCCGTCAGGTGAACTTTCCTGTAACTCGGTCTTTCTTCTTTACTTTTCTGTCTTCTCTGCCTTCCTGCTTCACCAGTAACTCCTGTCACAATACGTCTCCTGGGATTTTAAGTGGGCAAGTGCCATCCAGTGTGGTGCACAGCTATGGGCCTTGTTCCTCCTGCCAGGGTACTTCATGGACTCCAGCATGGCCAGGGTGGCAGGGTTACAGGGGACAAAGCAAGCATGGTAGTCTCCACCATGAAAGAATGGATGTGAAAGTGTACAGTATACACAAAGTATATGTATACTGTGAATATACTGTATATAGTATATCATAAAGTATAAATCTCTTTAGATGTATTATGTTCCATATACCTAGTTGTTAGAGATTATATACGTAATATGCATCTTATATTAATATATATTATATGTTCTTGAATGTGATCACTTAATTGTTCCTGGCACATATAAGCTTTCAATACTTGTTGCTGTAATTTGCAGAGGAGTCTATGACATTCTGCTTATCATGCTCATGGTTCTTTCTCGTAAGAGCAAAGAATGCCTCAGATGTAATTGGGGTAATAAGACACACTTTTCCTGTAGAATTACCCTGTATCATTGTTGTAAGGCTCAAATCTTTGTGAAAATGGTTTGGAAAGTGTGAACTAGTGCTACACACATCCAAAGAATTATTATTAGATAGGTGTTCAAAGCCAGATTTGGGAAAATTGTAAAAGAGGAAAAATCAGACTTTGGAAAATTTGTGTCCATGTTTTTGGAAACCTGTGCTTAAGTTTTTGAAAACTTGTATTCTGTAGGTACCTGGACAGTATAAATAGCTCCATCATCTCAATATATTCAAATATATCATCATGATGCTTATCTCAATAGCTCAGAATAAATAACATACTGGTTCCTTTTAACTGAAATCTCTATCCGAGCAGCAGCAGAAAAGGTTTCCTGTTTCCACTGGAAGGAGTGAGAACTCTATAAGGACAAAAGGTGTGGGCAAGATGGAGAGGCTAGAAAGGAGACCAGAGGGTTTTAGGGCCAGTGCACAGATGGCAATTGGGAAGGGGTCAGGGAGCAGGTGGCTTCCCATGTGGAGTCCATGGAGAGTGGCAGAGATGAGGAGAGAGGATTTTTAAGACATTTTATGTCATAATATTTTCTCTTCCCCCTCTGCCACCTGCCCCATGTATTTTCTGAAGATCCTAAATGAAAATTATACTTAAAAAAAAATCAAGCCACCAGAGGATGGGCTTCAGGGCCACCCACATTATTTGGATTTTTACCTTCAAACCTATTACTCTCTGAATAAAAATCATTTATTGAGCACCGACTATATTCCAGGAACTATGTTTGATCCTTTCCCATTATCTTGCAGAACTCAAACAGCAACACAGCAGAAGTGGGTATTATCTCCCTTTTATAAATCGGGAAACTGGAATTCAGAAAAACTGCCTCCTCCAGGTGTTCTCAAACTTCAGCCCATCAGAATCACCTGGAGGACTTGCTAAAACTCAGATGTCTGTGGTGGATCCTGAGAATTTGCATTTCTAACATGTTCCCAGGGAGTGCTGAACTGCCACACTTGAAGAGTCACTGGCTTAGGGTCATTTCTCTTTTAAGCACAGAAGCCAGGGTTTGGCCCAGGTGTGCTTGACCACAAAACCCGTTCCCTCCCTGTCGGCCCCCAGTGCTTCCACAGGCTATCGTGGCTCTCAACCTTGACTGCACGGTAGAGTCGTTGGAAGCATCTTGGGTTGCTCAGGCCACAGCTCATTAGTTCTTAAAACTTCCCAGGTGTTTCCAATGGGTGGTCAAGGTTGACACTTGCTGTTATAAGGTAAGAAACCATGGAACAGGGCTTACATGTTCCTGGGGGCCCAGAGCCTCTCTGTGCGTGTGTGTGTGTGTGTGTACATGCACGTAAGAAGGGAACTAGCTGAATGCATCCACTCCAGCCCAAAGCCTAAAGAGGTTATTTCCTTATTTGGATCTTCTCCAGCAATCTAGACATGAAGTAAGCCCGGGCTTTGGAGTCAGACCGCTTCTGGTTAAATTCTCTTTAGACTGCTTTGTAGCTGGCAACCCAAGGCAAGTTCCTTTATTAGTGCTGTTAATGCAGTTTATGTGGAATGAATGTGATATGGACCATAAAATCCAAGCATGTAGGACCCCCTTCCTTCACTGCATTCCTTTGGGGAGAGAGTAGTTTGGCAGCTTTATATCTACAACCAGTGTTTCCCAAAGTGTGAGTGTCCTACCACTGGTGGCACGACAGATGATGTTGGCTTGTGCCCCAACATGGCATTAAATAAAACTAAATCCTGTTATGAGAAAATGTTTCCTTTTCCAATTCTCTGACTATATTAAAGGGAAACTTTCAATCTGGTGCTAGCATGCCTTTACAGGGCCTCTAAACTTGCTAACAATCCTCTTTAATAAAACGAAGATGGGGCTTTAGGCTCAGAGCCTTGACAGATCATGGTAACTAGCTGGAATTTAATGACACTAAACATTTTTAATTCTATTTATTTTTATGGATACTTTTCGTTTATAGTACTGATTTTTCAATTTTGTAATCCTACATAGTGTTTTCTTTAAATACAAAAATATTTTCTTTGAAAATATATAAAGTTTTCTTTAAAATAAGTGTATTTAACTTTTAAAAAGTGAGTTTCATACTATTATGAACAACAATCACACGTGTGGCATGTGGTATTCTGAATTTTGGAAAAAACATCTTGAACCGTGGAGTGTCATGTGGGTGATGGATGGTTTTCCTAAGACTGTGTGTACTTTAGAAGGCGAGTCCCCAGCAGCACTGCCAGTAAATTTGACTGGTTGTACCTCTACCACTTGTTTTCCATCCCAGCACTCAAACTGCCCTCTGGCTTCCCAATCCCCGCTCTGGTGGTGGGGGTGAGGGTACCTGTGGCACCCGTCTTGAGCGTGGCTGGCATCTCACCTTTCCCATTCCAGACTAATGGTCCACTGAGGGAAGGGAGGGGCCCTCAGTTAATGTAGGGCAGAGCCACACCCATCCCCAGAGGACTCATTTTGCAATGCAGTCTGTGGTTTAGTCTCAAATGTGGACTTTCAACAGAAGAATTAAGGGGGAACAGCCCTCCTGGACAAAGAAGAGCCTTTTCAGAATCCTTGTGCCAGGCCTAGGGACAGATTCTGGTGTTGGTGAAGTTGGGATGTGGTAGACTGAATAATGGCCCCCAATGATGTCTGCATCCCAGTCCCTGGAACCTGTGAATACATTACCTTACATGGCAAAAGGGATTTTTTTTTCTGATGTGATTAAGGATCTTGAGATGGGAAGATTATCCTGAATTAGCTGAGCGGGTACAATATAATCGCCAGGGTCCTTATAAGAGATAGGCAGGAGGATGGAAACAAAGAAGGTGTGATAAAGACTAAGCCAGAGGTTGGAGTGATGTACTTTGAAGATGGAGGAGGGACTACAAGCCAAAGAATGCAGGGAGCCTCTGGAAAAGGCAAAGGAGTGGATTCTTCCCCGAAGCCTCCAAAAGGAGCACAGCCCTGCCAACCCAATCAACACAGTTCTGATCTCCAGAACAATAAGTGAATAAATTTGTGTTATTTTGAGCCAAGAAGTTTGTGGGAATTTGTTAGGGCAGCAATAGGAAACTAATATATGGCCCAAGGGAGAGGCCCCATGACAGACAGGGGTCCAGGCTTCAGGAGGAGCCGCTATTGAAAGCTTAGGCAGAGCAGCCAGAGTATCTGGGCCCTTCATCGAATCTGCCTGGCGTGCTATTCCATGTTGCATGGTTCACTGTGCTTGTGCTTAGTGGGCCTGAGATCCAGCCAGGCCCAAGTAAAGAGGAGGTCCTATAAGCTTGGGGGAGGGAGGTCAGGTTTGGGGGCAGTCAGAAGCTGCACCTGAAGCAGACAGCTTTGGTTACCAATCTGATTTCTCCTTTCCCTTTCTCTCACCTAAGCAGAAACTTTATTTTGTTCTAGTTTCGTTTCCTCCTCCACCCAGTGATATTCTCCTGGGGAAACTGGACTCATCCACAAGTTCCAGTGAGTACTGATTACTAAGCCAGTCAGCACATGGCATTTCCTGATGACTGTATTGGTCTGGAGATGACCCTGGGACCCAATAGAACTGAAACAAAGGTCGACTCTACACATGGAGAAGAGCTTTATTCTCTCTTGTGAATGAAAAGGCATAGCCCTGTCTAGTGCTGGCAGCCATCTTTTGACGATGAAGGAAAACCAATTTTAGGAGGAAGCCGATACCCAGGACCGAGAAGCCGATGGATAGAAAGAAGCTGAGTCCTTGATGACATGATTGACATAACATAACTGATGTAACAGCCTAGACTTCTTGTTATGATGTGAGGTACTTTATTATTTAAAGCCTGTTTGAGTTGGCTATTACTGGCAGCCAGAATAATTCTGTTAAAGCACTTTCTCATGTCTGACTCCTGCTTGTCTCACACCTTTCTTGGCAGACAGTAAATGTGGTTTTAACTAGAAGGAACTGATTTATATCTGCTGATAACACTCTCATCTTGGGCAAGTCATGTGGTCACCTGTATGACCTTGATTTTCCCAACTTAAAGGGAACATTATAATAATGCCTACATTGCAGACTTTTTCAAGAATTTAGTGAGACTGTACTCATGAACTCACTTTGGAAATTCTGAAGTGGCAAAGAGGTAAAGAATAAGAAATAAGAAATAAGAAAGCTGTCTTCCTGTTGCTACTTCTCAAATACGCTTTTAGTAGCTAAAAATAATGTCACGTTTCCCTTCTATTTTCTTCTGTCAAATTAAGGTTGTGATCTGAGTGGTAGGGAATGTATATTTTTCTTCAAGAGACTCAATTAATGTTAATTTTGAATGAAAACAAAAGCCACATGAATTATGAATATTTTTATTTTTCCTGAACTAGAAAGTAAGCTCTTTGAAGTGCTTTGGCCATTTCTGTACTCAAATTTGTTTGATTTTAATTGGCGCTTTCTGAAAACATTACATTATTCCAGGGATGGTAAATTGTTTAATCTCATGTGTCAACTCCTACTGATTGTTTGGAATCCTGTAGATCTGTGCTGAGAAGGATTCTGAAGCCATGTCTGAGTAAAAGGTGCAAGAATGCTATGGCTACTAGCAGTGTCTGTCACAGACATGGAATAGGGGCTGGAGAAATTACTACTAGTAATAGTCATCCTCATCTTAACCCAGGAACATATGATTGAATGAAGGGAATTCTAAGTTCCCTGGAGGCTGGTTATACTTATATATGAAGGTGAGTGGCTTCTCTGCTTATGGGTAAGTCAGCCCTTGAAGAACAACATTTCTTGTTATTTGTTAGTTTTCTTTCTCATGTGTGTTGTTGTTGTTGTTGTTTTTAGTCAATACTTCCAGGAAATATAGTGGACACATATGGGATTAAATTTAATTTCTGTAGGAATCATCTTTTTACTGTAGCAAAAAATGTAGGGTATGAATATAATATAATATAATATAATATAATATAATATAATATAATATAAATAAGCAAATATAAAGTAATAAATGTCAAGTTTAAGATGCAGTAGGCAAAATTTTAAGATGGCCCCCATCGTTCCCACCCCCTAGCACACATGCCTTGTGTAATCCCTTCCTCTTGAGTGTGGAAGGACCTGTGAATATGATGGGATATTACTCCAATGATTATGTTACATTTTGGCAGGAATGAAGGAATTTTGCAGATGTAATTAAGGACACAAATCAGCTAATTGAGTTAATCCAAAGGGAGATTATCCTGGGTGGGCCCAGTTTATTCAAAACACATACTGGACTCTTCCTGAAAAGGGATATTCTTCTGCTTTGAAGAAGTAAGCTACTGTGTTGTGAGAGGGCCTGTGACAGGGCCACATGGCAAAGAACTGAATCAGCCTCTAGGAACCAAGAGTGGCCCCAAATGAGAGCCAGCAAGAAAGTGGGGACCTCAATCCTACAATCTAAAAGAAATGAATTCTGCCAACAGCCATGAGAGCTAGGAATAGGATCCCAAGCTCTGGAAAGGAACATAGATACACAGTGTGTCCTATAAATATTCATTTGAGAGATGGTTTGGAAAACATATGAGAGATACGAGGGTAGTGGTGGTCAACTGTGGGCTTGGTTAATCAAAAAGACTTGAGGGACATGAGAATTACTTGAAACTTGACAGGTGATCCAGTGACACCTAAATTGCCACCTTGTAAGACTGAGCAGAGGACCAGCTAAGCCATGCCTGGACCCCTGACACATGGAAACCATGAGATAATAAATGTGTGTTGTTTTAAGCTGGTAAATTTGTAATAATTTATTATGCAGCAAAAGAAAGTTAATACACTTACCATTAAATCATAAATGATGGAGGGGAACAAGAAAGATAGAGAAAGCTTGTGAGGAGTAAACAAGTACGGACATCAGACCCAATGAAGAGAAGAGCCTGGTTTACATTCTCGCTCACAGGTGAATGTATACAACTCTACCCTCCATTAGGCACATTGATGTGTTCCTTCCTGGCTGTATGAGCAGCATGGAGTCCACAGAGTAGCTTATGATGCTTTTAGGATATTTTTTTTTGTGTGTGAGGGAAATCAGCCCTGAGCTAACATCCTATGCTGATCCTCCTCTGTTTTTCTTTTGTGGAGGAAGATTGGCCCTGAGCTCCCTTCTGTGCCCATCTTCCTCTACTTTATATGGGACGCCGCCACAGCATGGCATGACAAATGGTGCGTCGGTGCGCGCCCAGGACCCGAACCTGAGAACCCCTGGGCAGCTGAAGGTGAGCGCGCGCACCTAACCACTTGCGCCACCAGGCCAGCCCCACTTTTAGGATATTTGAAAGCACTCCTGGGTCATCCAGCATTTACTTGCTACTTTTTCTAAGAACAGCATGGTAACATTAACAGAAATAAGTAAACAGACTCCCATGATATTACTACTTGTACAAATGTAACTATTTCTTTTCCCATATTTCTGTTCAAGTCTTGTCCACATATTAAAAAATATTTTAGATATGTATGCATAGACACAATTTTGTATCCTTTAACATTACATGATAAGCATGTTTTTCATGTTGCTACATGGTCTTCACAGTTATTTTTAATTATTGAATAATATCTTATTGAGTTGATGTGTTAAATTTTCTATAATCATTTCCCTATTGTTGGGCATTTAGATGATTCCTTTTTTAAATTTTTACTTCTATTACTATAAATAACATTTATTTTTGCTACCAAAGTTAACATCTTCCTATATATGGATTTTTCTAATGATCACATAGTGTTCTGAGGGTATGTTTCCAGAAGTAGGATTACTGGCTCAGTGGTATAAATATTTCTTTGGACCTAATTATTTCCCCTAGATTTTGCCAATGTGCACCCTCTCCAGCAGTGTGAATTGCTGTTTGTTTATTCATTTTAGAGTCATCTTGCCAGCTTTAGAAATTCTCCTTTTAAATGTTGGCCACTTGATTTTTTAAGAATCAGCTTTATTGAGCTATAATTACATCTAATAAAATGCACCCATATACATTCACTAGATCTTGGCAATTGTATACATTCATGTAACCATCACCACAATCAAGCTATACAACTTTTCCATTGCTCCTTAAAATTTTCTTGTACCCTTTAACAGTCAACCCACCCCCTATCCTTGGCCCCATGCAACCATTGATTTGCTTTCAGTAAATTAGTTTTGCTAGTTTTATTAAAATTTTGTATAAATGGAATCATCCAGTCTGTACTTTTTTGTGTCTGCCTGATTTTGTTCAGCATAATATTTTTGTGATTGACCCATGTTTTGTGTATATCAGTAGTCTGGTTCTTTTTATTACTGAGTAAGATTCCATTGAATGGGTATCACAATTTGTTTAATATTGACTTACCCGTTGTTGACTATGTAGTTTGATTCTAGTTTTTGGGTGTTATGAATAAAGCTGATCTAAACATTGGGATACAATCTTTGTATGGGCATATATTTTCATTTCTCTTGGATAAATACCTATGGGTAGGATTATTGGCTCATATGAAAAGTATGTATTTAACTTTGTAGAAAACTGCCAAACTATTTTCCAAAGTGGTTTTACCAATTTACATTCCCATCAGCCATGGATGGGAGTTCCAATTGCTCCACATCTTTGCCAACACTTGGTATGATCAGTCTTTTTAATTTTTATTATTCTAGTGGATATGAACTGGTATCACATTGTGGTTGGTCATTTAATTTTGGTATGATCCTCACATACAGTTTTTGGATAAAAACCAGACCATAAAATGTAATTTCTATTATATCAAAAATAACAGGAAATGGAATACAGGAATAATAGAAGTTTAATTTCTATTATTGTAATGAAAAATAAGGGGAAATCAAAGAAGCTGAAAAGAAATTATATTATTTAGAAGAAATAAGACATTAAATAGACTTTATCAGATAAGATGATTTCACAAAGTATGGATATTTTGATTTATTGGAAATGAACAGACCCCTAGACATCATCAGATGGGGCCATGGAGGCAGCATCAGCCTTGTGAGCTACTGGAGAAGGCTTGAGGCAGGCAAAGTGGCTGCAGTTAGCCTGTAGAAGCAGGCAAACATTCATGAGAATGTGCATGGAGGCTGAATGATTGCTTTTCTCATTGTGCTGATAGAGGTTGCGTTAATAAATGTAAAATGCCGTTTCCCAGGTTGACTCACTCTATAACCTTCTAAACCCAGGTACAAAGGGGATGGAATTGAATATTTACCATTGTCAGACAATGATCTCCCCCTCAATTTCTGCTCGGGCTTTGGTGTGCTGGGATGACATTTGGATTAGGTCTGTGGGAGTAGAAAGGACAAAGCCAGTCTACTGGCTAACCTGAGGCAGGGTTAAAGAAAAAGACGATCCTCCTGAGTCACAAATAATCATGCCCAAAGCCCTCAGACTTCAGGGTGCTTAATAGACAGTCGGGGGGCTTATTCTCCAGTCCAAAACCTTTGTGAAGCTCATCCCCTATACCGTGGAAATGAAACTTATTGCTTATACAGAACTTGGCAAAATGTGTACAGACATGTGGGGGACATAATTTCAATCAGGTGATTCTGTAAACATAAGCACTAGATGATAAAAATCACAACATTCAATTTACAAATTCTCACAAAACCACTAATATCCCCATTCTCTGAAACGTCACTGATACTTACAGTGTGTACTGACATATTTTGTCCTAATGGGATATCAGAAAGCTCACAACCTGAGAAAGAGTCTCAAAGAATCGTGACTTTGGGCAATTTTTCATCTGTGATGGGGGACAAAGGTCAACAAGTAACAGTGAGTGGGGATGAAATTGCTGCTCGGAATTATTTGGAACCACATCATCATCTCTATCCACTAATACATTTTTTTCATTTACATTTGTTTGTCTTTACCAAAAAGGAATTTGAGGTGGAAAATTATGTCTTGGTCTATGTGAGGATTATAATCAAAGCACATAGATTTAATCCTGATCCATTCTGTTCCTATTGGGACCAGATTTTCAAAATTCAATCAAATGAATAATGCATTGTACTACTATTCTCAGTTTTTTGAGATATGTCCTTTTCTAGGTCATCCAAATAAAGACTAATAAGGCCACTTGTTTATCTTTTTTGCCTGAAGTATGGTTTTTAAATTTCAATGCTGGACTTGTGATTCTATAAACTAATTGTTTTTAAAAATATGCAAAGTGTGAAGTAATTGTGAGGTTACTGTTGCCCCCAAAAATATAACTTGAAACGTATGCCTCCAGGCGATGGGTACTTCAGAGAAGACTCCAGAGAGAATTAGACCCAGAATTCACTTATAGAGCTTTGATACATTTCAAACACTACAAATGAAAAGGAATAGCATATTGAAAATGGAGATCATATGCACGGTGTAGCTTTTCTGCAGAAATTCCTTAAAATAGAAAAAAAATTGGCAATAAAGTACTATTCCTTCAAGCTAAGAAATGGTGCCACAATGCATCAATAGGATCCTGGGTTAAATCCAATATGGTGTATCCATAGCAAAAAATACCATTCAGCTGTTGAAAAGAAAGAGGTAGACATACACATACTGACTTGGCAAGATCTCAAAGACATATTTTTAAATGAACAATGCATGGAACAATAATATTGTGTAATCCCATTTGTACAAAAAAGACAAAGTATAATCGTGATATGAACATACATGTATGTAAATGCATGATATACATATTAAATTATTGACAGAGATTACTTCTGGGAGGGGAGTAGGAAAGTATGTATGAGCATGTGCATGCGTGTATGAATGTGTACGTGTGTTTTGCAGGTGGCATGAGAGGCAGCGAACCAGGGATTAATATATTTTGTTCTGATTTTTTTTTGTTTGAATATTTTACAAGACTGCATTTAGGTATACAACAACTGCCCCCAAACAAGAAAAGAAACGGTTTAATTAGAAGTATCTTCAGCCAACTTGAGGTTATAATATGATACTGGTATATACCACAATCTGTAACATTTCCACTGACAGCAAAATCGAAGGCTGCTCTGGACTCTGTTCTATAATGCCAAAATAATTTATTGAAGAAGGAAACAAATACAGACATAATCCAGCGATAAGTGGCAAGCCCTATAGGCTGTCTTGCTCTCCACTCTATCCCTCAGGTCCTAGCATAAAGCAAGGGTTCAGTAAAAATTAGTTGAATGAATGTTTTTGGTTTGTAGGAAGCATATGCTTTTTATGACTTAAAATGCAAATATGGAACAAATGATATCATTTAGCACATTAGAGGCACAGTATGAGTTTTACTACCTGGATTAATTCAGTTTCCTCAGCAAAGATAATCACATCAAAAGCACTAGCAGCAAGTGCTTTGTGAAACAGAAGACTGCGAGGAACCAACATGGCGTCCAGCTCCACGCCAAATGGAAACTCTGGCATGGCGGTGGTGTCCAACCTTCGCTAGACGTCGCATCTGGCTTTTTGAGCCGTTCCTTCAGCATCATCCACCAGCTGTACTTAACATGAAAAGCAAAGCAGGATCACCCACAACGTGCTTCTGGATCTCAGCCAGGCTGCCTACCCTGTGGCAAAGCTGTCTGCAACACAAGATCTTTGGGGAGGACGTGTGTGGAGAATGGATGGCAAGGCAGGCTGTGCACTGAGCTGAAACGGGATCGCCACGAGCAGGGTGGGCAGAAGAAACACTGCAGTTTAATATCAAATGATAGGCTGTGCAGGTGGACTTCTGGGAAATCAGACGCAATGGAAAAATTCCTTTTAGGCCAGAGTCCCGTTGTGGGGAAGGGGAAGAGAATAATGAAGGAAAGAAAAATTACTTGAAGTTTTAGCTGTAATTGAAGGGATATTCATGGGCAGATGGGGTATAAAATAGCCTGCCTACCAATGGCTGTCTTCATTGTGGTCATCAACGATAATATTAGTTTTAAGCACAAAGTGATTTTGTACAGTTAATATAGAATATGTCTATAAAGGTTACATTTTCATGGAAAAAGTATTTTCGCATAGTCATGGTGTTTACCTAGGTTTGAGATTTGCAACCACGTCACATTTTAAAACTTTGGAAAATGAATCAAAGTTCATAATTTCCAATGTAAAATGAAAACACAGACCATCTGGAAATTATCAAAATGCTATGTAAAGGCAATGATGCCATTTACTGTATAGAATCAATTTAGCACACCAATAAAAACACACACACGTATAAACCTCGAAAAAGCAGGCTATTTTTTTTTCCATAGAACTTTTCATTTAAATTCTGCTGCCATTGTTGCGCAGTAAATTTTGTTGTCACACAGCTATAGCAAAAGTGCTTTTTATTTGATGTAATCCTACTGCATCATTAAAATATCAGTATTTTTTATGTTTTGCAAATATTTGTGGACACCATTAAGCAACACGAGGCATAGTGCAGTAACAAATGTCCATTTTATGGCCACTGTCAGACTATATATTGTACAATACCCCAATATTATCAGCAATCTAGACCTAAATTATCACAACCCTAAGTCCATGAAACACAAGACACATATATAATCTCCCTTAGTCCGTGTATTGAAATGTTAGAATTAAAAGCTTGGGCTATCAATTCAGACAGAAAATGCCGTTTTCCAGAAGAATTTTTCACTCAGGAGAAAAAAGGAGAAAAGACAAAGGAATGAAGCTAAGGGCTGATTTTTGAGAACAACTCTAAACCTGGGAGAAGATTTTTATGTCCCCAAAGAAGAAACAGAGGTGAGAGGGGAAGCGAATGTACAACTGGGAAAGTTGTTCTTTTTTGGTCACTAATAATTTATTATTGTTATTTTAATTATTAAACAATGTTGGTTTATGGTGTCAGAGATTCTTTCTCTCAACTCACAATTCTACTTGAGAGAAGCCAAGGAGATTGATGTTTTAAACTATGATGACAAATTACCCATATGGTTCATTGCAAATACTGTGCAGATAGTCTCTAAGTTGCTTAGGAACGCAACCCGCTAAGGTGCAGCGGGATATCTGTATGAAATTGGGTCAAAACCGGAAATATTTTGTCATATAATTAGACAAAATTAGTGTGGGACTTGTTGTAAACACCCGGTGATTCACTTTGCCCTGTTACAGAAGCCTCCTAACTTACTGTTAAATATTTCCTTTCTTCCAATAAATTTCTTTACTGCTTCTGTAAATCATGAGAGACAAATCACCTAACGAGGCCCATACATCCCTTGGTCTTTTTTTGTAGAGCTTTGAAGGTGGTGAAAGAATCGATTTCATTGACTGCAAATGACGATATTAATCATAAGTGGTTGTCAGGACTCCTAATGGTGAATGTGTCTAGAGGAGTGGAGTTGGTAGAATAACTTGGCCTATTGTAGTTTCTGTCTTCGTTGTGGTCCTCGATGGCAGCCGTGGGAGCGATAAGAGGTTGCTGCCGGATCTGGCTACCTAACAGACAAGGCAGGAGAGAGAAGTTAGCACTTAAAAGCAAGCATTCTGACTTTCAAATGCACTTGTACTGAAACAGCAAGGGCATTTTGACAGAAGGGAAGCCGTTATTAATCATGAAAGAGATTTCAAAATCTCTTTCTGAGCTATGCAGACCAAATGCACATAACTTGCTTCCTCAAAATGCTCTGCAATACAGTGCTTTTATTTTTAATTGTCTGTTTGTTATAAATTTCAGAGAGTCTTTTCCAACTGAAGAGTCGTATCCTCCCCTGACAGAAGTTGCCTCGTCTATTAGAGGATCAATTTGAATTATAACTTCCTTCCCAAGACTTTCTTAATATGAGTGCCAATTTAGAAGTTTGATTGTCACTCCACAGTGAGTCGTGTTACTGATAGTGACAAGATTTGCAACAGGGTTATGAGGTGCCTTGATCAATAATTCTGAATGAATAAAAAAAAAAACTACAGATATACTTAGAGAGCATTTTTTCTCATATGAGATAAGTTGTGTTGTAGAAGAATTAAAATGGGATTATATATTTATATCTCTAATAAAAATGCGGATTTTGTTAGATAAAATTCTATTTCAGATCAGAATATGTTGAAATGAAGGAATAGTTTCTTGTTCATGTAAATGAACAGAATTAGGATTTTTTTTCAGGGCTTAAAAATAAGGAACAGAACTCATTTAAATAGTGAATTATTTCAATTAAAAATATTCAAAATATGTTTGGATATAGTGGACAGATGTTAAAGTTTCAGTTTGATGAGATTTCAAAACAAATTATAACATTGAGACATTTTTCTAATTTCAGTTGCTTTTAAAAAATCTAGAACTTTTTGGAAAGAGAGTTTTACTTATTTTCATATATTTATGATAGCAAATAGATATGAAAGTTAGAATATCAGTTTTTAAAATATTTTCATTTCTTATCTAATTTCTATATCTTTTTATGTTCAATCTAAATAATGGTGGATGAAGTTAGGTTTTCTAGATTGCTTTAAGGAATAGTTTATGAAAGAAATTTTAAATCCTATAATTAGCTTAGGTTTTTTTTTTGTTTTCTGACTTGCTTCTCTTTTAAGGTTTTTACTTTTTAAAAATATGAGTATTTGAATGTTTTTTTTTTTGTGGTTCCGTTTTCCTTTGGGCCTATGTAGAATTATGTAGATAATTCTCCCTATCACTTTTAGTGGAGATTTGGATATGCAACATATTATGAGTCATTAGCATTAGCTACAGGAAATCAAGACAACATGAAACAAACTACATACAATTGACGAATTTATTTCAAAAATCATGCTTCTTACAAAATGTAGTGAAGTAATCATAAAGATAATGTTTACGTTTTTCTACACCAGTATTTTAATGATTAGAGTAAAATAGTTTTTGCACTTGTGTTTTGAAATGGAAGACCGTTATAAAATGTTTGTACAATGGTTAAGTGAGTATATGTGAATGTAGGTACAAACATGAACATGCATATTTCTGGATGGATATATTAAAAAGTTTTAAACAATTTTGGATAGGGACTGGGGGAGGTGGTGGTGAGGAGAGGAGGGAGATTTCTGCTTTTCGTTTGATGCCCAACTGAAATGTTGGAATTTTCTGTGTGTTCTACTCTTATTTTTTAGTCAATGATTAAAATAAATATACTAGATGGAATTATGTGCTATTTCTTTTTGCTTTATATTTTCCTTTGTTAAAATTTTTTTGGCAAATATATATTTTTTAAAACAAAAGAGATTTAAGCCTACTAAAAAAGGCTTAAATTAAGCAGCCTTGTTACTTGGCTTTTAGGAACAGGCTAAAGAGCAGTTACACATGGTCAAAAATATATTTTAAATTATTTTGTCACTTGCTTTTGTGCTACTTCTTGCTATAAAGTTTCATATCTGGATATTTTGAGGATCAGAGCTTTGCTGGACTTAGAGTTAGCTGCTTTTCTGTTGACTTTCTATAGAAAAAAATCAATACTGAGATCTTTCTGTGACATCGCCTAGTTCCACTCACCGGTTTGGGAACTCGCTGCCAGGCGGATGTGGAATATCCTGTGTAAGTCTATAGAGATTGCCTGTATTCAGTGTTCTTTAAAGAGATGGAATTTTCTCTATCAACTTCATTTCATCTGGAGTTTTATGTTTGCTTGGCACATCCTTCTGGTCTGACTTCGTGTGCAATACGATAGGTCTGCAGTGGACACTAAAGTGTCTTTGGGTTTGAAACATCCATTTGGGTGTAATTAAATAACGTCTACTATTATTTCTTGCCTTCTCCATTTCATAGTTATACTTTTAGTATCTGGAAGGAATATTGTTTAATTTTGCCATACGCTGAAATAGGATTTTTTAAAAATTAAAAACAATGTCAACTTTCAAAGATAATACTCATCAGCTCATATAACTAGAACTATATGCGTGTGACGTAATAATTTATTTACTTTCAAGATACATTCTGCTGCTGGCAAAAGAAGATAGAATTATGTAGTTCTAGCTTGTGTCTAAAAAATTCCAGAACAATAAGTCTAGTAACAAAATCAGTTGAAACAACTGTCAGAAATTTTTTAGCCAAAACAACCGGCCAGTTGAATATTTCAATTTTTGAGTTTTTCTGGTTCTTATTGAAGCAGTAATAAAACAAATCAATAATAAGACATGTTTCTGTATTAAATCTGTACTACAAAGTAAATAAAAATAAGATAATTATTGTGAAGTTTATTTGTGTCTTGATCAAAATTCAGAAAATACTTTTGGTCGAAGAATTACACATCATATAGATAATGAGGGTGTGGTAAAACTTTTACTTCAATTTTAAGGCAGGAGACTTGCTTTTAAGTTTATAGACATCATGCAGACTTCTAAGATTAAATATATATCTTGTATTCAACTTTTTGTGTTGTCATGAAAGGCCCCGTGGAAAAAAATAAACAGATCAAATTTAGGTCCAGGTTCATTTTGCTATGGATTTTTGTTGAAAATTATACAAAGTCTTCCTGTTTCCTTTGGAAACATATGTCACTGTGTTCTTTATACATCTAACAGATATGACAGATTCAAAAATCTTATCCCCAAAAGTGAAAATTGAAGGTCGTTTACTATTAAGAAGACACTATATCACCATGATTTTTTTTTTACTATTGTGCATTCCTAATCCTAAATGAAGTCTAGTTCTTCAATTGCTGGAAATGGTAATAACATTATTAGTCTTTGAAAATTTTATTTGATATAGAGACAAAAGCTTAGTATTAAGTGCAGGGGCAAAAAGATATTTTTGATTCAGGGTTTAGAAAGTTATTTTATTTGCAGATCATTTTAATCAAGCACCATGTGAATTAATTTTTAAAGTAAAATAATGGTTTTTATTCTTAAAAAAGAGGCAAACTCTGGAGCAGTGTTTTCAATATCGTCTTAATTTTAAATCAATAATAGGTTTTATGTTTTCCAAGACTTTGATATTATACTATTCAAAAGCAACTTACTGACTTAAATGTTTGAAAACATGATAGTCAAAAATTTGTGGTGTCAGTTTACCCTCATCTTTTTTTTAAAAACATAAGTTAGTATTTTTGAGACATCTGTAGCTTGCTCTGCATAATTACTATGACAGTGATTCAACACTTTTTACACGAATATGCTGTTATACTTTAAAAGCACTGACAGTTTCGTTGGATATTTTTCTGCGAGTCATGCATCAACAGAATGACTTTTCTTCTTGCTTTATAGCCACAAATTTCTATCATACAATTTTTTAGAACATTTCCATTTTGTAAACAGACATTTGTCTAAATTATTACTACTTTTGTTGCTATTATTACTACTGGTAGGTAGATAATATCAAACACTTACATTTTTCCAGGCACTATGTTTAATGCATAACATGTGTTATCCCGGTTAATCCTTACAACAACTGCATGAGACAGAGATGCTTATCTCATTTTGCTGATGAAGAAACCAAGGCACAGAGAGGTGAAGTAACTGACCATTGTTTCGTAACGAGCTAATGATGGTGCTGGAATTTGGAACTCAGGCAGTCTGATGCTAGAGCCCATGGCTTAACTTCCACAGGTATGGGATTCAAATGATTTGAGAGTTTGAATTTCCATTTTAGGTTTGGTTTAAATTATAACACAATTTTATGAGCAAAAAATGTAAAATTCTGAAAAATGGTTTTAGTTGTTTAATATTTTTCTATCTATGGGTAGGCTTTAAAAAGAAATTGGGTGGCCTCTTTGTCAAGAAGGAGGCTGCAGGTCACTAGCTGAAGCGTGATTGAAGAAATAGAGAGGAATCATTCATTTGTTTATTTGTTGCTGGCTCTGTGTGATTTATTGGTATCTAGAAGTAAAGGGCACAGCTCCTGCTCTCAGTTCCTTACAGTCTGGTTGGAGAATCAGTTGAGTAAATAGATAATTAGATGTAGTATGAGCAGGACTAGATCAGAGGCAAATCGAAGTTCACAGAAAAGGATCATCTGCCTTCCTTAGCTTGAGAGAGAGTGGGAAGGCTTCCTGGAGAAGGTAATCCTTGAGGTGCATACGTTTTGAATGATGTGTAGAAGTTTTCCAGAGAAGGGGTAGAGTGGAGGGCCTCGCAGGCAGAGGAACACGGCATTCAAAGGTACAGAGACGTACAGCAGGGTGTGATTTGGAAACTTCATGGCTAGAGCGTGGGCTATATGGAGCATAAGAAATGAAACAAAAGAAATAGTCAGAGCCTGTGAAATAAACTGCCCTGTCTACTGTTCTAAGGACCTGGGATTTTATCTTGAAGGTCATGGAGAACCATTTAAAGATTTTAAGCAGGAGAGAAAACATAATTTGTGTTTTAGAAAGATTGCTTCAGCCACATAATGAAGGTTTTAAGGCAGTGGGGCAAGCCTGGAGTTAGAAGATGGTTGTACATGATTGTAATAATCTTGGTGAGATATAATTAGAACTTGAATTAAAGCAATGGAAATGGAAATGGAGAAGAGAGGATAGATTTTAAAGCTACTTAGCAGATGACTAAACGGTCAGTTAGATACCTCCCAAAGGTAGCAACTATTCTGGTTTCTGTTACTATAGGTTAGTTTTTGTTGTTTTTGAATTTTATATAAAATCATACAGTATTCTTTTTTTTTGCTCTGGCTTCTTTTCTCGACATTAATGTTATTGCATGTAACAGTAAACTGTTCTTTATTCATTGCTATAATTATATTCTCTTGTGTGAATATATCCCAATTTATTTAGCCTGTCTATTATTGATTGACCCTTGGGTTGTCTTTGTTTTTGTGTTAATTAATGGTGCATGAATATTCTTGTACATGTTTTTTGGTGCATATATATATGCATTTGCATTAGAAATGCTAGGTCATGGGTTATAAGTATGTTCAGCATTAGAAGATATATCAAATAGTTTTCCAAAGTGATTGTATCAGTTTACAGTCCTAGCAACATTAATAAAGAGATCCAGGTGCTCCCTACTCTCACCAATAGTTGGAATTTTCAGATTCTTTTAAGTTTAGCCAATCTGATGGCTGTGTTGTGGTACGTCATAGTTTTATTTTGCATTTTGCTGATAACTAATCGTGCCGACCACCTTTTCATATGCTTGCTGGCCATTTGGATATCCTCTTTTGTCAAGTACCTGTTCGATCTCTTGCCCATTTAAAAAAAATTACGTTAGTCTTTTGCTTATTGATTTCTGGGAATTGATTTTATATCCTAGATACAAGTCCCTTGTTGGAAAATACTTTATTGGACCTGTGTAGGAAATATTATCTCCTGATCCGTGGCTTGCTTTTCATTCTCTTAATGTTTTTTGAGTTAACAGAAATTCTAAATTTTAATAAAGTCTACTTTATTAACCTTTTCCTTTGTAGTTAATTCTTTTTGTGTTCTGTCTAAAAAATATTCGCCTATCTCAAGTAAAAAGACATTTTTCTATCTTTTCTTCTATAAACTTCATCTATGATAATCTGGAATTGATTTTTCTCTATATTTACAGGTAGAGTTGAAGTTTCATTTTTTTATATATGTATATCCAGTGGATCCAGCAGCATTTATTGAAAATACTATCTTTCCCCATCACATTACAGTGTCACCTTTATCATAAATCAGACAACCATGTATGTGTAGGTCTGTTTCTTGACCATTTTATTCCACTAGTCTATTTGTGAATGTTTGTTCCAATACCACACTATTTTATTATTGTAGATTTATGATGTCTTGATATCTAGTTGTATATGTCCTCCAAATTCTCTTCTTGATCATTATCTCTGTATTTGCATTTCCATATAAATTTTGTAATCATCTTGTAGGTTTCCCCATACCTACTGTTATTAGTATAGTTTGTTGCTTATTCATAATAAAAATAACTGTTCTTTTTTGGTTTGGGATTAGTAGAAATAAAGTTGTACATACTCACTTCCAATTTCATGCATCTCCTGAATTCTAGTCCCTGATTAAGAATCGCTGATATAGGCACAGCTTTAACTACTTCCTTCAAGTTTCTTATAATATGCTGCATTTTCATTATATTCGGTTTAAGGTATTTTCTAATTTTTACTATGATTTCTTCTTTAACCATTGTTATTTAGAAGAATATTGTTTAAATTCTAAACGTGTTATTGATTTCTAGCTTGATTAAAATCTAGTCTGATAGCATACTCTGTGTATTTCAATACTTTGTAATTCATTAGACTTGCTTTAAGGCCTAGTGTATGGCCTATTCTGGTAAATATTTCTTGTGTACTTTACAAGTCAATGAAGTCTGTTTGGTTAACCGTGTTCAAATCTTCTACAGCTTTGGTGATTTTTTTCTATTTTTTCTATAAATCACTGAGAGGCATGTAAAATATCTCATGATGACCATGGGTTTATTTTTCCTTTTAATGTTAGTTTTTGCTTTACATGTTTTGATGATCTGTTATTAGGCACATATAAATTTCAGATTGGTATATCTTTTTGTTAAATGGACCCTTCTGTCATTATGAAATATCCTTCTTTATTTCTAATAATAGTTGTCCTAAAGCTTACTTTGTCTGACATTATTATAAATATAAAAGCTTTATTTTGATTGATACTTGCATGGTGTATCTTTTCTAATCCGTATACTTTGAAACTTTTTGTGTCATTGTATTTAAAGTAAGACTGTTGTTATATATATATTTATATATAATCATTTCCTTTTAATTGGGGTATTTATTTGATTTACACTTAATGTGATTACTAGCATGTTTTGGTTTAAATTTTTCATTTTTATGTACATTTTCTATTTGTCTCCTTTGTTCCTTCCTTGTTTCTTTTTTCTCTTTTTTTGCATTTATCTAGATTATTAATTAATTTTATTACTCTATTTCCTCTATGTTTTAGCTTATTAGTAATACATTGCTAAATGGTTACTCTAGCCTATAACAGGCATCCCTATTTTCTTAGGGCTTACCTTAAATTAGGTTCTAATTAGCTTCTAATTTTCCATACAATGAAAGGATCTTAAATACTTTAATTTCATTTACCACATTCCATTCATTTGTGATAGTATCATCATATATTTTTCCTCTGCATTTGTTATAAACCTCATAATACATTAGTATTACTGCTTTAACCAATCAAAATTCATTTAGAATTAGTCACCTGTTTACCCCTTTCCCGTGTTTCTCTTCCTTTCTTGCATTGCCGTACTTCCATCTAAGATCATTTTTATTCTTCCTGAAGAACTTACTTTAGTATTTCTTTTAGTTCAGACTCGCTGACTATGAATTATCTCAGGTTTTGTTTGTCTGAAAACATCTTTATTTTACCTTCCTTTTAGAAGATTATTTTCACTGGTCGTAGAATTCTAGCTTGGCAGTCATTTTTCTTTTAGTATTGGCTTCCGTTGATTCTGTTAAAAACTCAGCTTTCAGTCTTATTGGTGGCTTCTCTGAAAATGTATCTTTTTTCTTTGGCCACTTTTAAGATTTTCCTGTGTCTTTGATTGCTTAGAGGTGGTTCTGTTTGCATTTATCCTGCGTGGGTTTATGGAATTTCTTGAATTTGTGGGTAAATTCTTATCCAGTTATCTCTACAAATATTGCTTTTGCCCACTTCTCTCTCTCTTCTCCTTTTGGGACTCCAATTACATTTATGTTATTGATTTCATATACGTCTCTCTCTTTTTCCTATATTTTTATTCTTTTTTTCTCTCTGAGGCTCAATCTTGATTTTTTATTTTTACTGATCAGCGTATTACTGCTCTCTTTTGCTGTACCTATATGTCTATAGAAACCATCCATAGAATTCTTATCTTTTAAATTATATTTTTCAGCTTTACAAGTTCCATTTGATTCTTTTCTTATAGATTCCAGTACTCCGATAAAACAGTCCATCTTTTCATATTTTTTTAATAAAAATGCTAATCACAATTATTTTAATGTCTGTTTTATACAACTCCAATATTTGTATTGCCTCTCAATGTATTTTTATAGCTTACTTTTTTTTCTTGTTTTTTTTTTTGTCATTGGGCTGTTTTATTTCATACTTGGAATGTTTTATTGAATGATGTACATTGTTTATGACAAATTGTAGAGGCTTTGGGTGATGTTCTCTTCCTTCATAAAAGACTTAGATTTCTTTCGGCAGGATGTTCAATTTAATCTAGTTGAGGCTGAACTATTTCCAGTTTGCCTTTACTTCTATGGTGTAGCCCTTTCAGAGATCTCAAAAAAGACCAGAACCCCTCTTCTTTGGTGAGCTCTCAACTCCAATTTTCATCTTTCTAGACCATAAGAGTGTTGCAAATCTCTGCCCAGCTTTCAAGCCTTTCATTAGATGCTGTCTGCTTGGTTTCTCAGAGATTCACCTTGCATGTGCACGTTCTACATTTTATGCAGACTATTGGTTATGCTTCTCTGTAGTTTCCTTTCGCCAGAATCTTGATCCTTCAAGTCCTGGCCATTTTTGTAGCATAGAATTCCAACTGTAGATTGCTGTTTCTGGGGACAAATTGACAAATGTCCTGAGAGGAAAGGCTGCTGTGAACACAAGGCTCACCTCAGTGTGCTTCCCTTCTCTTCAGGATCTTGTCACTTCAAATCCTGGCTGCCTGGGTTGCTCTTAGTCATTTTACAGTATTTTTTTTTTTTGTATTTTCTCAGTTGTTATAATTATTATCAGTGGGAGAGTTATTGCCCTTTCCTGGATATGTTGGTTGAAGGCACCTGCCCAAGTGGAGATATCTAGTAGGCAGTACGGTGTATAATGAAGGAATCCAGGACTGAGATGTATATTGGGGCCATGGATTAAGAGTCAGCATAATATAGGGGTTCCTAGAGATTATGAGAGTGAATGAGCCCCAAGGAAAATGTGGAATGTACCAAAACACCTGAGGAAGTAATCTTGCAAATACCACGTTTTGGGGGTGAATAGCACAAGAGAGTGGCCACATTAGTTGGAGGAAATCCAGGAAATGATAATGTCACTGACAGTAAGGAAGGAATTTCAAGAAAATTTGGAGTGTCAGGCACTCAAGAAAAGTCAAGATAAGAGAAGAAATTTTAAAAATGTCCATTGTATTAAATGGGAAATCCATGCATAACTTTGTCAAGAGAGACTTTAGAAGTCAGAGGACAGTAGGTTAAGGAGGAGAGCAAGTGAAAACAGTGACTGTGGATGTATTTTGAGAAGCTTGGTTATGAGGAGAAGGAGGGAGAAAGGGAAAGACTTGAGCATTTTTTTGGCTGAAAAGAAAGTGCCGTCAGAGAACACGAGGTAGTGCCTAAGCTCCATGAGGGCAAGGCTCACATTGGTATTGTGATCAGCTGAGTCCTCAGCACCTAACAGAGGTCTGGAATCCGCTCGGGGGTCAGTATTTATCTGTTGAATGAAAGCCTTCAATAGAGCTGGTGAGGATAAAGTTGAGCAAAGTGTTATCGATAGAAGGAGATCACCAAGGAGTTTGAAGGGGGAAAAATGCAGAGAACTGAAGGAGGGGATCCTCTTCTACTGAGCCAAGAAAGATACAAATGAGGAAGAGTGAAGGCGCTCATAGCTGTAGATATGTGAATAGGGACAGGAAGTTGAGGGAATTCTTTTTTTTTTTTTTTAAAGTAATGATCTCTTCTTTTTTTTTTTTTGTGGGGAAAGATTCACCCTGAGCTAATATCTGTTGCCAATCTTCCTCTTTTTTTTTTTTCCCCCCTCCCCAAAGCCCCAGTGCATGCCAGGTTGCTGAAGTGGTGAGGGCCAAACTTTAACCACTAGGCCATCAGGTCTGGTTCAAGGGAATTCTTATTTTATTTCCTCTGGGAAGAAGGAAATGAGAGTGAAGGAGGATGCTGGAATTAGAGGGGGCTGACCATGGCCATTAAGATTGCCTACAGCTGAAGGGATATTTAAGGTTGAAACCCTGAATTTATTTAATCTAATTTTTATTTTTAATCAAGATATATTTCAAACATATAGAAACCGTATAATTAGTATAACACATACCCTCTAGAAACCCAAATATGCACCATCTAGGTATGAGTTGTTAACATTTTCCCATATTTTTATAAGACCTCTAAGAGACTAAATTTTACTGAAATATCAACTACCTTCTCCTCCCATGATACTTCTCCTCTCTTTCCCTCTTCATTTTCCTAAAGATAGTGTACATCATCATTGCCATATAGATAGGAAACTTTTATTATAATATGTCTATTCATAAACACTATGTGCTGTTGTTATTGTGTTTGAATTTCTCATAAATGTTATACTCTATCATTTTACAACTTTCAAACACAATCTTTTATTTATTAGGTATATCATGTTGATGCATCTAAATTATTCATTTAGACTGCTATATAGTATTACATTGTTTGAATATATCAGAAAGTATTGTTCCATGCCCCTGAATAACAATTGGGTTGTTTCTGCCTTTCTGCCATTACAGACACGGCTCTCCTGAACTCTCTTGTACATGTCTCCTTGTCCACATGTTCAAAAGTTCTTCAAGGGTATTGGTAGGATCTCTGTGGTTTATAGTGTGTGTATCTTTAACATTACTTAATATTGCTAAAGTGCTTGCTAAGAAATTAAAATATGAATTTATAATGAAATAATACCATATGTATGTGTGTGTGATTTTTTAATCATCAAACCCAGAGTTTGGAAGGGAGAAAGTAGATGTTTGGAATGATCTATGGTTGAAGTTTTATTGGTAGTGTGGCAGAAGGACAAGGGTCAACAAAGTTGAAATATCAAAAGCAATGAACACTGGAATATAAAGTAGATTGAAAGAAAATGGAGATGCAAGGAGTTTAAGATTTTGGTGTGTTCAAAAGTAAGCAAATGAAAGAATAGGAAGTTCTAAGGCTAGCGTGTTGTGGTTAGAGTGTGGAATGCTGGTGTTTAAGATTTTGGCTATACATCAGTTATGTTAATTATAAGGTCCAAGATAAGTTTGTATAGCAGAAACAAAGTGGAGATAAAGGCGAATGGACCAGAACATTAATAGAACTGGGAAGACTGGGTGTTAAACATATCATCCACAATCGCCATTAAATTTGTCCAAGATAATAGTGGGACTTCACCCCAGATGATGTCACACATTTTGAAGGGTCTTTTTCTGCCAGGTAGCAGATGGGATGTAGACCCTGAAAGCTCAGTGCAGCAGCGTGTGATCTTTGCTGAGAGAAATTGAGAGCAGTCTTGTTTTTTTTTTTTTTTTTTTGGCAGAGAGAAGGCTTTGGAATAAGGAGTGCTTGGAATTAAGACGGAGGTGTTAAAGATGCGACGGTTATTGCATATGCTCAGTCTGATAAGTGGTCAGGGCTGAGCTGGAGCAGATGGCAAGGAGGAAGGGACTGCAAATAACAATTCATGTCACATTTTACTCTCTAATTTGATGTTTGGGGATCACTTGGGATCAGTTGCTCAGTTGGGATCTCCATGACAAATTTCTATGCTCGTGAAAGCATCCCACTCAGAAGCTGCTGATGCTCCTATTGGAGAGAGAAGCTTGAGAAGATGAGAATTGAACAGGTTTATGAAGACAGGACTCCCAAATATGCTTTATTCCCACTTGGCAATCCACACATAAAGTTACTTCCTAGGCTACAGTAATGGTAAAAGCACCATGCCATGCAGTGCCTTGGTATTTGAAAATTGAATTTACTAGATAGTTTGGCAGACCAAACAGTCCAAGTGTGTCATTATGATTACAAAGCAACACAGAAATGACGGGGCCTGCAATCCTGAAGAGATGTTTAATCCACGCAGATACTGGGGAATCATGCAAAGTCACAGCTCTCTCACTCCTGCTGGTTTTATCTTGCCTTTGAATCTCTCTTCTCTCAGTCCAGGCCAATTGTGTTACAAGTTGTATCTCTTATGTCTCTACAGAGGAAATTTGCTTGACTATAGACCAATTAATCCATGACTTTTTTCCTGAAAAGAAGACAAAATAAAAATAATTGTATGCCCACAGTTGGAGAATCTGGATATGTTCTATTAATTCATTTTCTGAGTGAACAGATCCATTTCTCATTTGGTTGCTTGGCTAGAATCTAAACTCTATAGTTTGGTGAAAAGCTGTTTTGCTTAAACTCTCTGAATTAGTCTTTGTCTGTGGATATCTCTGTCTTTCTAAGAAAGGAAATCTGACATTTAGCTACCATGATAGATAATGGACCACTTATACGTTCATTCTTACTATTGTCCTAGATTATTGGTGTGATTGTTTCTTCGTATGCTACCAGCACATCTTTATCACACTTTTTATCACACATCTTTATCACACAGCATAAGCTGTGCCTTATGCTTCTTTATAAAAAAAAAAAACACCCTCGTATAATGTGTTGGGATGAAATTTCTAAAATCCAAGTTAAAGGTCTTAATATTTTCCTTCCTAACACATAGAGTTTTCCCCAATACCACTTAGACAGAAAAAACCAAAATCTTCCTTAAAAGGTTGCTTGTCTCCTCCCCTCACAGCTCTGTTAACTCATCTGACTGTGGGGACCCCACCCATTTCCCTCAAATAACCAGACCTCTGTCTTCACAGATAGTTTTTAACTTTGCACGATAGATAATTTTCTCTTTGGACACTATCTTAATCCTTAAATTGTACTTAACATTTTTGGTTAATGCCTTTATTTATCATCCTTATAGGTAGTATATTGAGGTTAAATTATAATATGTGTGAATATATCTAATTTGACAAGTAATCTTTTATTTATAAGCTTCACTTACCACAATCCATACTCATAGAGATACTTCCAAAGCAAATCTATCAGGGACGTAGTCATTACCAAGTGGTTTGGTTAAAGAAAAAGTGTTGGGGAGGCATCTAGCAAATTAGAATTTCCTCCCCAATTGTCTACTAACTGTATCTTCCTCTTTTACTTATTTATTTTTTGGCATATCTTTAACTGTATTTTAAAGTTAGGAAATGCTATGCGTGGATGGTACCATACACTAACGAGTAATTTTGTGAGGAGGGATTTGTGAATTGTTTAAGTGATTAAGTCATGTGGCTGCAAATAAGACGTGTGCAGAAAGGGTTTGCACTGTGTAGTAACCTGGAAAATTCCACAATTCCTCTTCTTTGCAAAGTGGCCAAATGAAGTAAATGGAAGAGAAAGTGTTCCATGGTAAGAAGTGCTTTATCCCAGCCTGATCACTTAAGACCGAAACCCATGTGCCAGTCAAAGGAGACGGGCTGGAGGGTGGAGGAAGTGAGTGGAGAAAAGTGAGTTCAAAAGTATCAAGAACACTTTGGTGGTCCTCTTGTCTGATAAGACCCCTCACTCCAGGAGTCTAGGTTGGTCGTAGAGGTTCCTTGCTGGTTTAAGGCAGTGTCCTGCTTCGGGGCCAGGGGCATGCATCACATGATCTCCTGGGATCTCCTCATTGCTACAATCACATCTTTAGGCTTTACTGTGAAGAAGGAATTTAATTAGAAACCACAGCGCCCTTACATGCCCTCCAAAGCTCTGTGACTTTGTAGTGGGCCAGCCTCATTCTACTTGCCCTCAGCTCCAGGAGAGTTTGATGTTGGGCAAGCTAGAGGGTGATGTTCCTAAGGACAGGAATGCAAACACAACCCATGATGAATGCTTTGTAAAGCACAGAGCACAGGGCTCTGTACCTTGTTGATGCTATTCACTGACCACCCATAAACTCCCTATGACATAGGTGCCATTACTATCTCCATTTTACAGGTGACAAGGTTGGGCTTAGAGAAGGGAAGTAACTTACCTAAATTAGTAAGTGGCAGGGCTGGAGTCCAAACCCAGAAGTCTGCCTCCAGAGACCGAATACCTAACTACCCTGAGATTTGTTGAATTAATTTTAAATGCTTTGATAAGAGAAGAGACTATTGCTGGGAACAGAGGAAAGGCTGTTTCTAGGATCGTACTTAGAGTTGTAAGTATAGCCGGAAAATCTAAGGTTTGCCCTAGTGGAGGTGCATACTTGAGATAATTTTATGATACTTATGAGGATGACTGCAATAGTGGATAAAATTTGAAACAATAAGCAGGAAAAGTTGAATAATTTTTATTAATTCAAATGGTGAATTTTTAAGTTACTTATAAAAGGTCCCCTCCTCCCACAGACTCAAAAAACAAGCAAACAAAACACCATAGGATTTCTGAATTCCTTGTATTTTCTTTTTCCCACAATGCAAACAGTAATTTGAATTCTGCTAAAGATTTTGAGTCAATTAATTCTCATTTATACGTAGCCTTCAGGCATAGAGTATCCGATACTTCTAAAGAGTAAAAACTAAAGATGAAACAAAGTTCTGACACTAAGGGGCTGCTAGTCTGGTAGGGGGGTGAAGCCAGTGGTGTGGGAGTGCAGAGAGAATGAAGAACGCCTTGGGGAGTGGGAAATGGAAATGGGTGAATAGAAGAATCAGGGAGAACTGCCAATTTTTTTTTTTTTTTTTAATAAAGATTTTATTTATTTATTTTTCCCCCCAAAGCCCCAGTAGATAGTTGTATGTCATAACTGCACATCCATCCAGTTGCTGCATGTGGGACGCTGCCTCAGCAGTGGTGCATCGGTGCGTGCCCGGGATCCGAACCCTGGCCGCCAGCATCGGAGCGCGCGCACTTAACCACCAAGCCACGGGGCCGGCCCGAGAACTGCCAATTTAAAGCAAGGATTTATTGTGCATTGGCAGATCCAAACATATTTTTATTATTCTGGGACCTAATGGAGATGAGAAAAGGTATACTGAAAATAGACATCTTAGAACAAATAATACCTAACTAGGAAGGAAAAAGGGCAGTGGTGGAAAGCCAATGGTTCTTTTATAGTTTCATGTGGAATCCATTAAAAGGAAAATAAATGCTTTGTTTGTATAGTTTTAATATAAGAATTATTTTGGTTACAAGTGATAACTCAATTCAAAATGGCTTAAGCAAAAAAATAAATAAAGTGGGAGGGGGAGAATTTATTGGTTTGCTTAACTAGAGTTTGACGTATCTAGATATAGGGGCTCAGATGACTTGGTGTCTCTCCATCGCTCACTCTGCTTGCCTTTGTATTGGCTTCTTTTAGGCAGGCTCTGTCTAGAAGGTGGTAACATGGCCCCCAGAACTCCAGACTAACCCAATCAGCCTCTCAGTAGCTCTGGCAGAAATTCCTAGGCTGGCTCAGACTCACCTGTTTGAGTCACTAGCCTACCTGGGAACACTCCCAGAGGGATGCAACACTCTGATGGGCCGGATCTGGACCGAGGGAAGGAGGCCATGGTGCAATCAGCCCCACCCAAACTACATGGACTGAGGTAGGGGAGGTACCTCAAAGGAAAAGTAACATTCTGTTACCAAAAGGTGTTGATGAGCAGGTGCAAAAGCAACAGAAGTTCACAGCAATAGTACCTTTTCCTTCTGGAATACTCCCATATAGTATTATATTCTAATACAATATAATAAGGACAGTTTTTGTGTGTGTATGTGCGTGCGTCCTTTAAGTAGTTTTAAAGACCCCTGAGGCCTTCATGTGTGCTCTTCCCCCTGCCTGCGTGGTCCCTTCCATCTCCACTCCCCTCTCTAAGCTGCTGGATGTCTAGTCATCCTTCATGTCTCAGCATGAACATCACTTATTTAGGCAAGGCTGCCTTGACCTAACAAATAGGTTGGTGTCTCTTTTATATGTAGCCCTCAGTATTTTGTCTTTGTGTGCTTACCATAAGTCTTGTTAGTTAATTTTCTGCTAACATTACTTAACTTTTGGTCTCCCTGACCTTTTGCAAGCTCCAGGGGACGGAGAATAAAACTATGTCGTTATCTGTTGATTTGCCAGTGCCTAGCACAGTGCCTGACTAAAGTGAGTACAAAAATATGTGTTGAATGAATAGAGAACCCAAATTAAGCCTTAAAAATCTGAAATATTTGGTTAAAATCCAGGATAAAATTTGCTAAACTTTCTCCTTTAAATTTTTTTGTTAAAATCCACATCTAACAACCCAGTGTACCAAGGTCTTGGTACCCAGAAGATCTGCACTTCTCTTGAGAGTTACAGTAGTTTGCTTTTACTTAAAGGTATTATACGTCTTGTAACTAATCATGTTTTTCTCATTTACTGGATTTCTAGGAAGGTGAAGAGCCAAATTGGCTGAATTCATTTAAAAATTTTATCCTGTGCTTTTGTAAAATTATTTCAAATACCCTTCAAGCCCAAGTCAGATATAAGTAAATAAACAATAAGGAGCAAAAGTTTTCACTTTCTGAAATTAAACTTAAAATTACAACAGATGCTTTGTCCCCCACAATTATCTTTGTTAAACCTATGGTAGGTATCTGGAAAGGGCTGGGAGTTAAATTGTTTCATAGGATCTCTTCCTACATTGGAGCATATTTGGGCTTGAGAAATTGTAAAGCTCTATAGTTCTAATTACCAAAAATAGGTCTGAGTGCATTTATGGTGGATTATCCTCTGTAGAGATCACCTCCCCTTTGCTTTCAGAATATTTGCTGCTGGGAGATTTATCTCACTGAGATGTGCACAGACCCGTCTCACGCTAAAGTCTTGGGTGATAGTGAAGCCTTCAGGGACCTAAGAAAGAGATTCTCGAAGAAATTGTGGATAACAACAGTAGCTGGCTTGCTATCTATTCTCATCTAGTGTTCCTCCTGTTGGCCATGTTTCCAGAGCACTCATTTAAAATGGAGGCAAAATGGGCCGGCCCCGTGGCTTAGCGGTTAAGTGCGTGCGCTCTGCTACTGGCGGCCCGGTTCAGACCGGGCGCACGCCGATGCACCGCTTCTCCGGCCATGCTGAGGCCGTGTCCCACATACAGCAACTAGAAGGATGTGCAACTATGACACAACTATCTACTGGGGGCTTTGGGGAAGGAAAAAAAAAAACAAAAAAGGAGGAGGATTGGCAATAGATGTTAGCTCAGAGCCGGTCTTTCTCAGCAAAAAGAGGAGGATTAGCATGGATGTTAGCTCAGGGCTGATCTTCCTCACAAAAAAAACAAAATGGAGGCAAAGAAGGCGTGTGTCATGGACATACAGACAAAAGTCCCTCCACTACAGGGTGATCTGATGCCAATGCACTTCTTTGGGAGTCGAGGTCCCAAGCATACATTATCAGAACGAAGCATGATTCTGATAATCACCAGATTTTTCTTTTTTCTTTTTTGTGAGGAAGATCAGCCCTGAGCTAACATCCATGCTAATCCTCCTCTTTTTGCTGAGGAAGACTGGCTCTGCGCTAACATCTATTGCCAATCCTCCTCCTTTTTTTTCCCCCAAAGCCCCAGTAGATAGTTGTACGTCATAGTGGCACATCCTTCTAGTTGCTGTACGTGGGACGTGGCCTCAGCATGGCCAGAGAAGTGTTGCGTCGGTGCGTACCTGGGATCCGAACCGGGGTCGCCAGTAGCGGAGCGCACGCACTTAACCACTAAGCCATGGGGCTGGCCCCTCACCAGATTTTTCTAAAGCTGTCTCAGAACCTTGAGGTAGAAGAAGAGTGAGAGCCGGAAAAGTGTGTTCCTTGGGATTCTGGCTAAATGTGAAGCTCTTTCATGGAAGCATTATATTGAAACAATGTGCTTCTCCTTCTGGGTTTACGGGGAAGCCTTATACAAAAAGTTTTCCTAATTCTATTTCTATACTATTTTAAAATTATAATGCTAAATTAAATCAGTCAGTTTTATTGAAATACTTTTTTGCCTTGATGACTATTCTGGCTAGCAAACCAATTTGTTTAGTTTTGTGAAGAATAAAATAGTTCTGCACAGAGTAGATGAATAGCAATGTTCAGGGTTAAGGAAGAAAGAGTTTTTTCCCATCCCTCTTTTTAACCCATGGCCTAAAAGTTTAACAAATTTAAAAAGACTCAAACAAGATTTGACCTCAAATAATCTTTACAGTGTCTTTAATAAGCTAAGTATAAGTGGATGGAAACATATGGAATTCATTTTCAAAAAAATAGATCTTGATTCTAAATTAAGAGTATTTGAAAAAACACATTCTAGATTTCAACAAGTTTAAAAGAGTTGGAATCAAGTTCAAGATGTTTGATGAGCTAGCCTCCTTTTCCTACTTTTGATTGTACCCAATATGCCCTCTCTCACCCTCCCTGTCTATTGTCCAAATTTCAAAGGAAAGAATGAACAATACAAAGGGGCAAGACCATGTCAAAATAGTACCTAAACAAGGGGATGAAACTGGTGAGACATTTGTAAAAGCTTTTTTGGCATTAGAAAGAGAAAAAACAAATTAAAGAAGTGGGTGGTGGTGGTTTGGTAATGGGGTGGGATTTTTAAGTACTTGTCTGTTTCTCGGGTTCTGAGTCCGCTGCCTAACTTCTCTTTGTTTCATGGAAGCCAAAAGACTTTTTTTATTTGGATAAATTCCATAGGAAGAGAAGATGATAATTGGCTTTCCCTGTTATTTGACTTCAGAGAAAATAGTTGTAGAAGAAGCTTTATAGATGGGAACCATAACCCAAGAAATTTTAAAACAGAGGTTAGGAAAAATCTAAAAATAAAAAACCTTTATTGGTGCTAAGCTACTTATAGAATGCAGCAGGCTGTAATCCTCACAACTTTGTACAAGATTGGCATTGATTATCCCTGTATGCTATGATTGTTGCTTCTAGTTAACTCACCAAATTGTCTTTATAATTTCTCCCCTTTCTTAGATATTTTCTCATTTCAGAAAATGTAAGGAAATGCTAGAATTAGCCTAAAATTGTTAGAACAACTGGGAATTTTAGGGCTGGAATTTAAAGTCACTATAATGATCAATCATCAGTGACTATAAGAACATTTCTTCACCAGAGGAGTTTGTATATTCAGCTTGAAAATTTGGGCCTCAGGTGAAATTAGGTGGTTGTAGCAGACATACCCTAAGGTGACCTCCAATGAATGAAGCTCTTGTAGAATCCCCTCCCACCAAACACAGAGGGAACTTCTTATTTGCTTCTAACTAGTGGCAAAGGTGATGGATATCACTGCCATGAATATGTTTAGTTGTATAAGACTCAGTCTCAGCAGACTGCAGTGAGAGAGACTCTCCTGCTGGCCTTGAAGAAGTCAGATGCCATGTTGTGTGAGGGCATGTGAGAGGGCCACATGGCAGGGAACTGTGAGTGGCTTCTAGGCCTTGAGGGCAATTTCCTGCCAACAACTTGTAAGAAGCTGAGGCCTTCAGTCGCAGTGCAGGGAAATGAATTCTGCCAACAATGTGAATAAGCTTGAAGGTGGATTCTTCCTAGTTGAGCCTCCAGATGAGAACACAGCCCAACCAACACCTTGATTGTAGCCTTATGAGATGCTGAGCAGAGGATCCAGTTAAGTCATGCTTGGAATCCTGCCCGCAGCAACTGTGGGATAACAACAGTGTGTTGTTTTAAGCTGCTACATTGATGGTAGTTGGTTGTGCAGCATAGAAAACTAATGTAGCAGTTGGTTTGCTCCAGCTACTCCTTCCCAGGATAGGCTGCTCTACTATCTGCCCCTTAATGGTCTCAAAAGATCTCACCACCTTCTTGGAAAGATGAAAAAAATACAGAGCTAGCAAAACAGAAATTAATATATCAACAAATTAGTTTGTCACAAATAGAAGTAATAATGTTAGTAGAATTTTTTTGAAAGTGGGAAAAAATATTTATTAAAGAGAAATTCGTTAAGAAGCTGTGAAATAACTAAGTTATATTGACTTTAGGTAATGAAGTTTGGGATAAAAGCAGGAAGTCAGTTACCTGAGAAATTAACTAAGAACTGGAAAGTTAGAACTTTTTAATAACCTTTTAGGAAAATAAATATATACTCTATGTGAGGGAAGTTATAAACTCGATTAAATGTACTAATGCCCAGTCCATGATGTTTCTCAGTAAGGAGGACTTTTTTTTTTCTTCCATAAATCATTTCCTTAATAGTCTACTCACAGAATAATATTTATTCCATGTGTATTCATGAAACATAGTTGACCAGTGATTACATTTTAAAATCTGTTGAGTTTGACCTTAGTTCCCTTAGAGTCAGATTTCTGCATTCTTCTTTCTTTTAATCAACCTCCAAAAGCCTTTTTGCATTCTCCTTTCCCTCTCTAACAAACTCAGCTCTGATAAGGTGTTCTGGTATCAGTTATCCAGTCTTAAAGTAATGCTTTATATATCTCAGGACAATTTGCACTTTAAGCTTTCTCTCATTCATTCATTCATTCATTCATCTGACATTTTTCATTGAGTAATTTCTACATGTCAATCAATATTTTAGTCAGTGGAAACACATAATGATGAGCAGAACAGACTTTGTGTCTGTTTTAGTTTTGTTTACAATCTAGTTCAGAATAGGAACATTAATGAAACAATCTCAGGAATTCTAGCCATCAATCAGCATGAGTTAGTATATTTTGTTAATTAGCCTTGTCTATATCATTGATATTACAACATCGCTTGGCCCAGAGAGACCTACTCTTGCTCCAAAGGAATGTACTTTGTGAAAGCCTTACATATGCTGTAACGACTCCGTGATTAGTTGATGCTTGAAAGAGCCTCTTTTTCTTTATAGGATCATTGCATATACTTGCCGAGCATTTCAGAAATATTGGCAGTGAAAGCATGCCCCATCTGTTACAGGAGGAGGTGTTGGGCAGCAGATAATGGGAGCTAGCTTGACAGCTCCTTGTACACTGCAGCGGAGAAGAATTCAGGGATGAAAGAGGCTGAGCAGAAACCTCTTCAGCATCAGCATGGACCCAGTTCTCCTCAATGAACACTTTTACAAAAATGAACTGTTCTTGGTGCAGGCTAGGTTGCTCACTGCTAATGACGTCTGAAATCAGTTTTGAAAAGAGTAAAGAAATCTGACAATGATCCAGAGCTTGGGGCACTGTGGTGATAAAAAGAAAGAAAGAAGGGAAATGAAAATAGTATCTACAGCTTATCTACTGAGCCTAAGATGTGGAAGAGAATTACTGAGGTGATGAGGGCTGACATACCCCATATTTCTTTTCATATTTTTTATTCTCTTTTAATATCTTTCCATTTCTTTTCTCATCCTCTCACAGATGTCTGTATTTTTATCTCTATGTTTTTGCTCTTTTTTCTGTTATTTCTCCTTTTAATATCTCATTCATATACCTTTGGGAGGGTATGTTAAACTGAAATTAGTGGGTAATTAGACAACTAATCTACTGGATCCAGGATTCTTTGATGTGTAATAAGTGTAGGAAATGCTGAAGATGCATCGAGACACTTTTCTGATAGTGTTTTTGAGAAAATGTATAAGAAGTAAAAGTGAAATCAGTTACTCCACACGTAACTCTTTCTCTGTCCTGTACTTTTTGTGTTTGATCTTTTGTCTAACTTATATTTTTATGCCATTGGAAAAAAACACAATATCAATATTTAATACATAGAGACGACAAGTTAGCAACATTTATTGAATATTTATTTTGTGAAAAGTGATATGTACCTTTCTCATAGGTAAAGATAATTACTATGAGAAGTTTTAGCTTCAAAATCTTCTTAGAGGAAAATTCTCAGAGAAAAAGTAGTCTTTTTTTTTTTTAAGTTCAAATGACACATATGACTGTAGAAATGTTGAGAGAGAAGGAGATTTTATATTTCAAGGTGCTCCCTTTTAAAGTTCATTGGAATCTTGAATCTGAGAAACACAATAGTATTTTTTTAACCTATAACCTTGATTCAGGCAACCAATGTTTCTGTACCTGCAACAAGAAAGTCACAGAAATAGGCTCGGTGATGGTAAGGTGAGAAGGCACCATCTCTGCTCATGATCCACTAGAGCAGATGGGACTTACGTATAGATAAGTAAACTGCAAGGCAGAGGTGATAAATGCTACAAGCAAGGTACAAATTGAATGCCCTGCAGGTTTCAACGAAGGAGAACTTCCTTCTGGTTTCAGCATCTGAGCAGAGGAAAGATCTGAGCTGGCCTTGAAGAGTGGGTAGGCAGAGATGGTGTGCACGGAGGGAATTGTTCACAGACAACCAACCAGCAGGTGTGGAGGACGTGAGTGTGGGCCTCTTAGGGGAAAGGAGAATATGCCAAGGTGACCTCAGTCTCCGTAATAGGTTGGGGCCAAGTCACCAAAGGCCTCCTTGAATGCCAGAGTATAGAGTTTGAGTTTTGTTAGACATGCTGTAGAGATTCGTTGAAAGTCATCAGAGGAATGGTGGGATAAGAGATGTGACTGAGAAAGGTGGATGTGGAAACCACGTTGATTGTTGGAGCAGGAAGAGACTGGGGATGGGAGACAGTTAGGAGACAACTATAGGAGTGGGGAGGAGAGTTGATCAGTGGCAGGAATGATGGAGAGGGTGGATGTAAGAGATCTGGGAAAAGAGATCCACAGGGCTTGGCGTCTGTCAAGATTGAGGAAGAAACCGAAGGAATTGAGGGTGGTCAGAAAGAGACATGTATCTGTGGGGAAAGGTGATTTCAGTTTTGGTTAATAAAATAACTGGTCTTTAATTTTTTATTAGGAAAATAAATTTTATTATGATTAAAAAAAGAGTGAGGATGACATTACGTTCCTAATGTTCCACTTACAGAGGGAAGCACCAAATTAGAATTCTACAACAAGCGCTGTGAGTAACATGATGATATCTCTATTTAAGAGACACCAAGAAATCAAGGAGAAGTGCAGTTTTTCTGGACACCTCCCGGAACCAGCTGGCTCCTCGCCATTCTTTAGATTTCAGTATAAAGGGCTCATCCTCAGAGACCGCCTCACCCAAGTGGTGAGGTCCTTGGTGACCTCGTGATGAGGTCCTCATCCAAGGGGACCTGACTGTTCCTGATGTGTCGCTTCACTTCTGCACCTATAGATTCTTTTATAGAACTTGTCACACTGTATTATATATACGTATGGTTATATACTTATTATTTGTCTAATTTTCCATTGAAAGCTTTAGAGCAAGAACTTTAATTTTAATTTTTAATGATTTTAAAAATATCACCAATGTATGCTCAAAATGTGAGATACGCTGGCACATCGTAGAGTAAATGAATAGGTGTGGTCATCCTGACCAAGAAAATTTTTGCAGCTCAACTGAAGATGTAGATTATTGCAAGTTTCATACAACATGGGAAATCAGGTGGATATTTACAGATCAACTAGAGAGGGAACATGAAAAAGGGTGTTTCACGTTCATGGGAGTGTTTACACAAATATTTTTTCTGACATTCGCTCACATTTGACCTAATTGCATGTAGAGTGTTAAATTTATCAGGTGAATTAAATTCTTCTAGTGAGTGAATGATCTCTCACTCTTTTTCTTTCCCTTCACTTCAGAGAGAGTAGGGAAAAAATGAGATTACTCAACATCAGCTCTAACAAAGGTTGGGGCAAAGGAGAGTTTTTCACCTGTGGGCAGAAGGCCCTCGAGGGGCTGTGGAGCTATTGAAAGAGGCTCCAGTCCACATGCACACTCAGGATTGTCTGCTATCTGCATTCATAACTATGTACATACGCTTCAACTGTAAGCAGATGTTGTGGTTAATAAATTAAAACACATGTAAAATATCTTCTCAATCGAGAGATATTTTAAAAGACTGGCCCAGGCGCTACACCATGCCACTTAGGGTGAATTTTGACTGTGTGACTTTGGGCCATTATTTAAAATTCAGCTTTATGAGATAATTCCAAATTGTTCTCCAGAATGGTTGCACCTGTTGATCTCCCACCAGCAGTGAATGAGAGTCCCCACTTGCTTCACAGTCTTTTATAATTTTTGCTAAACTTATAAGTGCAAAATGGTATCTCATTGTGGCTTCTAGTGAAGTTGTAATATATTTTTAATATATATTTTAATATATTTTGTATATTTATTAGTCATTTAGATTTTCACCTGTAAAATGCCTTTTCACGACTTGTGCTCATTTTCTATTGGGTTATTTCTTTCTTACAGATTTGTATAAATTTTTTTAAAAAATATTTTGGGGGTATATCTTTTTCTTTTCTGCTTGGGTGTACATGCAGTAAAACCTTCTCCTAGTTTGCTACTTGCTTTTTTCACTCTAGTTGTGGTGACTTTTAATGAAAAAAGTTAATTTTTACTTGGCCAAATTCATCACTCTTTTCTTTTATGGTTTGCACCATGGTTTGAGTGTTAAGAAATTCTTTTTTTCCCCAGGTCAAAAGTATATTCTCCTTTTTTTTCCTTCTAAAAGTTTGAAAAATTTGCCTTCTACATTTAACTTTCTTTTTTTTTTCTTTTTGGTGAGGAAGATTAGCCCTGAGCTTGTTAACATCTGTTGCCAATCCTCCTCTTTTTGCTGAGGAAGATTGGCCCTGGGCTAACATCCGTGCCCATCTTTCTCTACCTTATATATGGGACACCGCCACAGCATGGCTTGACAAGCGGTGCGTTGGTCTGCATCGGGATCCGAACCTGCCAACCCCGGGCTGCCGAAATGGGGTGTGAGAACTTAACCGTTATGCCACCAGGCCGGCCCCCACATTCAACATTTAATGATCCTAAAAGAATATGTTTTATAGGCTTGCCTTCATCACAGTGTTTTTATGCTGCAGCAGGTTCCCTGTAGCTCCCGTTGCTATTGTGGAAGTTAGGGTACATTACAACAGATCTCCCTGAATATGGCAACTGTACAAATCAGAACTGCCAACTTTTCATCCTGGAATAGGCTCTGTCCCAAAAGGCAACTGTGTGGCTTTTTTGGAAAGCACCAGCTCAGTATTTCAAGTATTTTTTAAGTTGCATGCTAATTTTGTATTTCAAACTACATTCTCAAAATTGTGAGTGTTTACAGTCCCTAGGTAGCTAACGTGATCCTTTTCTCCTAGCTGGAAAAAATGCTTTGTGACCCTGTGGGATAAAAGGACTGTGTGGAGGCTGCACCATGAGAAACATCATTTGGAAATGTTAGACGTCATAAAAGTCACCAATGTTGCTGGTGAACAGCAGCTTCTGTTCCAACCGTTTAAAAGATTTTACTTTTAGGCCAGCATTAGTGACTTTGACTATTTTAGCAAATCCCATTTTAAGGGGTCTCGTTTTATGCATTAAAAATCTCTCCTTACACAAAGGAAGAAGAAATGTGCTCTTAAAAATTATCTGAAATTTTATATATTTATTCTCCCATTTTAAAATGCCTAGTTATTAAGAAATTCTCAGTCCTTTCCTCTAAAGACATTAGGGCAACTTTTTAGGGATGTCTAGTCTCAATGGAAAACTCTGGAAAGTGGCTTTAGTTTTTTTTCCAATATAATTTTTCTGTAAGGAACAGTTAAATACCTGATTTTTTTTCTGTCATTTCCTTAGGGAATAAAAGATCCAAATCATATTGACCAATAAATACTAGTAGCACTTGGATTAAATTGAAATGAAATTATTCTAATCATGTACTTGGTGTTGGTCTCCCACTTTATATCTGTGTAAAATTAAGTAATAAAATTTCATTACATCTGAAATCTGCTCCTGTGAAGATCTAGGACAATCTCGTATGGAATTAATGATTTGATTTCCAGAAGTGGATTTAAGCTATACTGGATATTGAAGCAATCTGAGAGAGTGCCTTTGTTATTTTCTTGGGCATTTAGAAATATGAGTTGGAGATAGCAATATGGTCTGGTTGAATCAATACAAGATAGTAAATATTTAAGTGTGTCAGACTAAAAAGTAGTTAAGCTTAATCCTGGGTAATAACCATCCGGGCCACTGGCCTGCTTTTGAACTGAGAACACACCTGCTTCCCTTTGCATCTTTTGCCAGAATGTGTGTAACACTTAGAGCTGGGATTTCAAGGACAGTCAATACAGATTACTGCAGAATCTCATTTATATGACACCCTGGGTGTTCTGAGAAGAACCTGAGAAACCTATGCAATAGTTTATAGACCAACAAGACTTCCATATTAGGCTTTGCCTTGGCTCTGGGTATGATATGGGCCCCTATTGCATAATCCCTCTTGATGGAGAGACACCTCTTGCAATGAAAGTCAAATGCATTATTTTGGCTATTCAGTCTTCCCAGCTGCCACATGTCTTATTTTATGTCTAGTAGGCAGCTGGTTACAGCCGCCTGGAGACGGCTTTATCCATTAGAGTCCTTTGGTGAAGGCTAGTGCTTCTCGAAACTTAGATCATGGGTGGTAGGTGTCCCCACAATGACGCTAATGAGAGAGCCCAGGCAGCTTTGGACTTTGAGAGGACTCCTCTGACTGCAGATGGATTCTGAAGCCTCCGGTTCCAATCCTGACCCCAAATACTGTGTTTTGTGGACTAATTATTCATCCTCTTCTGAACTTTATTTTTCCTATTCACATCAATTTTGGTCATCCTGCCTCTACCTCTGAATCCTCAAAAATGGATAGAAATGTTGATACAGGGGAAAGACACAGGATGGTCTTTTAGGGTGATGTTTCTGCAGAATGTTCAGTATTTTCGCACTATTAAAAGAGTTTGAACTCTTCCAAGATCTTGTTACAACTTTTGTTGCAAAGTTGTGCAGGAGCTCTAGTGACAATCTGGGACCACGAGATGGAAGATGTTTTGTGGATGTCAGAGCAACAGGAGAGAAGGAGTAAGCAAAGCAGATCCAGAGGCTGATATGTGAAAGAGAAACAAATATCTATCTAGTTTGAGTCCTGTTGTGTGTGTGTGTGTGTTGCATTTGTTAGGGAAGTCACATCAAACATGCAGGGTGATACATTTTTGTGCTTTCTTTCTCTTTTGGGGAATCTGTATGTGTGGATTTTTATGAGTGTTTTGTGGTATAGATATCCAGAGAGGTTACTTGGTCATAAAACTTTGGAGTGAAATACAGAACTGATCACTAACTAATTGAGAAATTTCCTTTACAACTGTTAATGGAAGTGCCATCTTCTGCTGGGGTACCTCCAGTTGCATTGCGTGGGAGACACTACATTCCATAGGTGGACAACATGAATTAAAGTTGGAAAGAGAAGAGACACATTCTACTCTTCATTCACCAATTTACTTTCAAACTTTACTGATTTCTTCCTTCTCTTGAATTTACCTCTGTCTCTTTGTAATCCCCTTTTTCAGTCCTAGTTTTGCCCTTTGTAGGTACATAAGCAGCATCCGTACCCCGTACCCCCTTTCACAGAATACATGAAGAAAGAATGTGTTCTCTTTTTTTAAAGATTTTATTTATTTATTTTTTCACCCCAAAGCCCCAGTAGATAGTTGTATGTCATAGCTGCACATCCCTCTAGTTGCTGTATGTGGGACACGGCCTCAGCATGGCCGGAGAGGCGGTGCGTAGGTGCACACCCAGGATCCGAACCCGGGCCACCAGCAGCGGAGCGCGCGCACTTAACCGCTAGGCCACGGGGCCGGCCCAAGAATGTGTTCTCTTAATAATAAGAAATACTAATTGAAGACCAACCACATGCCAGGCTCTATTCTTTGCTTACATGAATGGCCACATCCAATTACTGTGATTTTATTGGATAATTCTATTAATGCCCTCAATAATTGACTCTTAGAATAGCTAGGTGATTTGCCCATGGCCACACAGCTAATAAGAGGCTGAGCCGGGGTTTGAACTCAGACAGTTCCATGGCAGCCCATGCTGTCACCACTTCTCTTACCTCACCTCTTCTTTTACTTTTTTTCCCCTTTCGGATATAACTACCCCTCCTGTCAGTGGTTATCCCATAACAGGATCTTCATGACTTTTTGCCAGTCCTTCTCTGTCATTCATGGTCATTGTTATTTGTCTGGCTTAAGGTCCTCCTCCTCCAGGTTGGTCCCATTAGTGACACAGTCAGGTTGTGGATAAACAGTGTAGAGCAGGAGAGAGCCAAGCATGCGCCTACTGCTGCGCATAAAATTGAGCCATCAGTCGGCAGTCTTTGCTCCCTCCATTCTCTGTCTCCCTCACTGAATGAGACTTTGTCAAATGCTTTGCTCATTCAGAAATATAGTTTTCTTCTTCCTTTGTCACCAGGGAAAGTATATTACATTTTAGAACAAGTTCTAGATATTATTTCCCCTAATCTATTACACATAGTGTAGCACATCCACTTTGAGAGGAAGCCCTTGGGTCTATTCAGGACTTTGAGGAAGGAACTATCTTAGGAATTGTGATGACGTGTTAAACCAAGAAAAGACAACAAACAACAGACTCTAGAAAACTATTATTCTAAGCAGCTTTAGTTATTGGAATAATAATAGTACATTTAAATGCTTTCATGTGTTTTCCTCCATTCCATTTACCGTAAACTCATAGGCAGTGTATTATTTCCACATATTCAGAACATTCATCAAAATACATTGAAGCTTGCACTAGGAAAAGCAGATTTGACTTGATTCACAAGCTGACTATTCTCATATTATGGACGATGCTTGTTCTTGGATTAAATCTCTGCTTCTGCTCTATATCACTGTAACTACATTTCCATTTCAATTCAGAAAGAACAAAGAGGCATTAATCAACCTTGATAAAAGGTCAAATGTCATGTGAGACAAATCAGGTTGAACTTGGACAGTGGAACTCAAATATTCAATATTTTACTGTGTTCTAATTGGACTTTGCATTTTTTAGGAACTCTAGAATTCAGAAATAAAATAATGATTTTGTTGTTGATCTCATTAATTAGATACCAGGTGGCTCCTAGGCAAGGAAACACATTTTGGGTATCATGGCATTTACTGTATGAGGTTCGAATGCCCTTTTACATCATGTGACTTATTACAGAAGGGAAGGAGAGAGAAAGAGAGGTGTAGGGAAGAGAGGGGGACTGTTGGATGAGTCACTCCGGCCTCCTGCATCTTATACTGAGATCCCAATCATGTTTAGAACCAATAAGACTAAAATCTCTGGAAGGGAAATAAATGCCACCAAGTAATAATACAGTTACTCTCAGTTTTCTTATCAGCATCTGATGTTTGAGCCATTCATGGCTTAGAAAATTTTTTTTCTTCATTGTAGTTCTGATAGGCAGGCAAAATTGTTCTATGGAAGCTTGTTTCAAATGTCTCTGGGGCATTAGTATTAAAAGATGTTACCTTGTATGAAAACATTCAGAAGTTAGTCCTGGTTTAAACAAAGTTAAACGGTTTACTTTCAAATTTCTCAAAACCTTTAATATGCCAATGTGTTTTGAGAATCTGGGGGGAAGGGATGGGAAAACGAACAGTATTCAGCAGTTCCCCAAACTTAACTGACTATGCAATCCCTTTTTTTTTTCCCCACAGAATGCCATCCAGATATTAATATCATATGGGATACACTTTTAAAATGTTCTTTTGTAGACTTGTTATATAGTTGCAAGATTAAAATCAAGTTACAGTGAAGTTAGTTCAGATTGGGAGTTGAAAATAAGATTAGGACCCACTCACATTAATAATGACAAGCTATTCATCCTTGCTGAATATTTTATCAATAATGCTAGAAACTCTGAATGTCACCATAAGTTAGAGGAGGGCTCCTGGTGGCTTATAATTTCGCTATGATAGCATCCACAAATAACATTTTGAAAGTCCTTTTGCTTAAAAGAAAATCTAAGTTTGGTTGACAGGCCATAAACCTTCCCTCCTTTTCTGGTCCTCCATATATTTCATATCCTCCGAAAACCTTTTTAGTTTCTATTGAGTTTTTAAAAGCAACGTGTCAGGTTCTAATGCTCCTGCTGGTTTAAGGAAAAATGCTCTCACTAATAAATTATAATGAATTGTCAGTCTCAACAGGCTTGTGACCTTCGGTCAGTGGGGGGTTCGGGGCTAAACTCCATTTCTCTCTTCTTGTTGGAGCTACTTTTCTTGTTCTAGCCTGTCCTCTTAATTTATGGGTGGGCTGCCCACAGGACAACTCACCTGCAAAAATAGTTCATGCTGTGGTGTTTATTATACTAAGTGGGTTTCATGCTGACTGAGAGTTTTTACAAGGGGATGGAGTTGCTGTCAAGATCTTCCATCATCCGAGCAAAGCTGGCCTTCAAATTCTCTCATATTTCAGCGTATTAAATTTAGTGAGCTGGGAGTAGGATGGATGGGAGCTAGATGGGACACAGTGGTGTGAAGTCTACTTAAATGTCTTGTTCCAGAAATTCTGTAAATCTGACGTTAGTAAAATGTATCAATAGGATAGAAAAATAAAAAGATGTACATTAGAAATAGTAAAATGGTGCTCAACGAGCACAAGGTAATGAAAAATCTCTGTTGTCTACATGAAGGAATGCTAAGATAAGTAGCTTTAAGCTGATTTTTTGGTGAGTTGAGTGAAATACTCTCTGTATATATTTTCTTTATTCTCTTGCTTTAAACATTCTTTGCTTATTAAATTAGTATGTTCTTTTTATAGAAAATTTGAAAAGAATAAAATACAATCCAAAAAAGAGAAAAAAAACCAATTCTACTATCCTCTCTTAGGGTAATTATTCTTAACACTGTAATTTTCTTTCCAGTGGGTCTTCTATGCATTTTTTCCATAGTTGTGACAATATAATGTATACAATTTTGTCTTCTTTTTTGCCTAACATTATATCATAAGCATTTCCCATATGACTAAAAATGCTTTGCAAATGTAATTCATGTCTAAAGCGAAACAGTGTTTTACAGCATACATGTTTTGGTTAGTCATTCTCCTACTGTGGAATCGCCTTAGTACTTATACTCATGGGCTTTTCTTTTTTCTCTCTCCATCCCTTCCTTCCTCCCTGTCTTTCTTTTTTTTGCAACTACTCAAAAGTCAAGTTCTTTCCTGGAACTCAGGGCCTTTGCACTGCTGTCTCCTCTGCCTACAGGACTCTTCCCCCAGATCTGCAGAGGTGGGCCTCAGGGAAACTCTGAGGGAATGACTGATGGAGTCATTCATTCACTATCTGCCCGGGTCCTCCTGCAACAAGAGCTCCTTGTCTCATTCAACAGTAAATCTCCAGCCCCTCTAACGGGCCTGGCACATTGTAGATGGTCAATAAATAATTATTTCATGAAGTTATAATATCAAAACTTTAGGTTATTTTTTTACTTTTATTATTATGAAAATTCTTTGTGCTTAAATTTTTATCTGCATTTTGGATTATCTCCTTGGAATTGATTATTAGAATGAAAACTCCCAGGCTAAAGGGTCTGAGCATTTTAACATTCTCAATACATGCCAAATGGTTTCTGTGAGAGGTTGTATCATTTATATCAGCCATGAAGGAGTGTGCTCTTCTAACCTTAAGCTCAACTATAATTCTCATTCCAACCAGGATTGGCTCATTTTTAAACTAAATCTAGCAAAAATTGCTGAATTTTTTGCTAAATCCAACAAAATTGGGATTGTGCAGTTTTATTTCAATGCCTTTGATTACTGTAAGTTGAAATCTTTTGTTATTTGTGTTTACTCCTTTGTGAACTGTGTAAGTGCTTTACCCAGTTATCTCTTGGGTGTCTTTATATTTTCTTATCAGTTTACGTGGGGTTTTTGTAAGCCAAAATGTTAGTCTTTTGTCTATCATATTTAATGAAAAATTTTAATTTACTTTAACATTTTAAGAGTCATTTGTACATCAAATTTATTCGTCTTTTTTTTTGTAATTTGTTCCATAGTTTCTTTTTTTTGTGTGAGGAAGATCGGCCCTGAGCTAACATCTGCCAATCCTCCTCTTTTTGCTGAGGAAGACTGGCCCTGGGCTTACATCCATGCCCATCTTCCTCCACTTTATATGGGATGGCACCACAGCATGGCGGTGACGTCGTTGCACGCCCGGGATCCGGACCAGCGAACCCTGGGCTGCCGCAGCGGAGCGCGCACACTTAACCGCTTGCACCACCAGGCCTGCCCCTATTCTATAGTTTTTAATACTAGAAAATCCTCTCTTATTCCAAGACCAGATAAATATTCATCTGTCTATTTTTTTTTTATGGTTTAGTCCGTCTTTTCAACTTTTAATTCATTAATTTGTCTGAACTTACATTTGTATATGGTGTAAGGTAAGGAACTAAGTAGAACTTTTTCCAAATGGCATGTAACTATCCCTATCTTTCCAAGTGATTCATAGTGCCTCTTTATCTGGAAATGTTTTTAAAGTAACAAATACAAATTTAACTGTTGTTATTATTGAAATTAAAACAATTTAAATGTCTTTATAACTTTTAGAAAACATGTGATTTAGTCCTTCTAAAACATAAGCAAATTTATTTTGTTGTTTTATGGACTGCTGCTTAGCATGCTGAGAGCATGTCTTGGAATTATTAGTGAAGGCCTTGCAAAATATTTTTAAATTATTTAATTTTTAATTTCAAAATTAAAAAACACTTTGGTATGAGGAAAAAATGCCAAAGTTAAAAAGCAAGACAAGATTGAAAGAAAATGTAGTAATGTATAATACAAAGATTGAGTATCCAGAATACAGAAAGTACTTTTCTGAATCAATAAAAAAGACAAGTAACTAAACAGGAAAACGGGAAAAAGTTAGGAATAGGCAATTCATAGATGAAAAAATGAAGATGACTAATGAACAAATGAAATATGTTCAGTCATGAGTAATTAAGAAATTTCAATTTAAAATAGAAATGTATTTTACTTTCATCAATTTGGCAAAAATTGTAAAAGACATAATACTCAGTACTTTGATAAATTTTTTGGATGTGTAAATGGGCAAAGTCATTTTTGGAAAACATTTTTATAATCCATCTATGTGAATTAAAAATGAATATATACTTCAACCTAACAATTTTATTTTATTTCCAGATTTTTAGATTGTAAAACTACTTAGATATGTATCCAAAGAAGTATTTTAAATATCTTTTAAAGGATGTTTAAAGGTTTGTTTATAACACTGAACTATTTGGTCACAACCTAAATTTCCATCAAGGAGGGAGTGGCTAAACAAGTATGGTATAATGATATAACTACTCAGCAATTAACAAGAATGAGATAATGGCATCCTGGCATGGAGACAACCTCAAGTCATTTTGTTAAATAAAGGAAGTTGTGGAATAATCTATACAGAATGAACTCATTCATATCTACACTCTAGTCACAAAACAATGCTCTATGATTCTAGATACTATCTGACTATCATCTATCTATCTACCTATCTATCTATCTATCATCAATCAATCAATCAATCAAAAGCATGTAAGCATATAGGGAAAAAGTCTGGAATGACAGATAACCTAGCAATAACAGTAGTTATTGAGGAGAGGAGAATGGAGGTTGGGTGAAGGCAAAGGCAGATTTCTGCTTTTTTCTTTATTTTTCAAATGTGGATTTTAGATAGGGGTGGCATTTATTTATTTGCGAATGTATGTATGTATGTTTGTATTTATTAGGTTGATTTCTAATTTTGGCTTTTACAAACCAATGCTGCAATAAAAAGTCTTGAAAATACATTGATTTGTTCAATCATTCATTTACATAAGTAATTTACAGATATATTTTCATTAAAAAGAAATTAAATTATATCAAAGTATATGGAGGTACAATCAATTATGGATTTAAGGGGAGTCAAGAACACATGCTATAATCTCCTGTGCCTACATCAAATCCATGTAAATTATAGTAAATATAAAAGACATGAAAATAGAATATGAATGAATGTATAATTGAATGAAAGAATATGTAGCAACATTAGAAAACTAGAAGAGGCATGGTGTGTGTGTGGCTTTTTCTCTGAAACCAAATGCTCATTGTTTTTCCATACCAACAACAACCAATTCCCTGATGTCAACTAAGTGTCCAACAATTCAATTCAACTCTGACACTAATTAACTGGAGTTAGCACAGACTCCACAAGTTAAGGTCTCAGTCCCATATGACTCTCCCGACTGCAGACGCCAGCTGCAAATGGGGTGCCCAAGTTACCCAGCCAACTACAAATTTGGAGAGGTTCCCACAACCCCCTCCTCAGATAATTCCCTAGAACAACTCACAGAACTCAGAAACACACATTACTTCCATTTACTGGTTTATTATAAAGAATACAACTCAGGAACAATCAAATGGAAGATATTTAAATGCAATGAAATAAATTTATTGAATTAATTATTTTTAACTCAATTTAAAAAATTAACCTCATTTCAAATATCTTGAAACAAATTTCTCCCTGCATTTAAGGTAATTATCTTTGACTATATGCATATAGATTGCCAAAAATTGTCTGTTTTTTCATTTTGTTTTGTTTTCACACAGCTTTTAAACTGCATTAAGGTTGCCAGACATTCCATTTCTCCTAATTGTGAAGCTTCTCAATGAATTGGAATGTCGGGGGGAAATTTTGAAAATTTATTTTAAAGTATTGAAAAATTATTTTAAATACAATTGCATGGAGCAGTGTTTCCACCATAGAAATGAAATAGACCCGTTTTATCTGCTATCACCATGTTAATATTTGTTTCCTGTATTTTATTTTGACTGCTAAGACAATACGGCTAGCAAAAGAATATTCTATCTTAAGTTGGACATTGCACATTGGGCACAGGCTGTGTCTGTGAATCACACATGTAATTGACCTTGTAGAGATCAGATGTTATTGATGTGAAATACTCTATGAATGTGATACAGGTAACTCACAACAAAGTGTTGTGGCTTTGAATTTTTTCCCACAGTTTTAATATTTTATGTTATTAAAATAGCTCACCAGAAACACATATCAGCTTTATATATCAACATAAGCAAAATGACAAATATACTTGACATCTACACGTTTTGTAACTTATAATTAATGTTTCAAATCCTGAGGCAATGCAGAAAATATTTATCCCTGATAAAAGTATTTCCCACCAAGTTAAGTCATTCAAATTAAGGTAACCCTTTTTCGTGTTTTCCTTTACTTGACTGGATTTGTATTACAGACAAGACATCAGGGGCATTACTGGGGTCCCAGTGTTTCAACTTTCCGGATGGAAAATGTGTTTCCTTTCTGCTGGGACAAGACTACAAAACTCAGTGATTGGTTTGACCCTAAGTTTGATTCCATCTGCATCTTGTGGCTAGTATTGTTTTGTTTACTGACATGATAGTGCAGAGAGTGTTTTCTGTCAATTTTCCTGTTTATTTTCTTCAGGTTTAAGTATCTGAGCAGTAGAAAATCTATAGAGAAGGCAATTCCAATAATTAAGAATTTTAATAAGAACTCTAGAGTTTTATACCTAACTATCTACTCAGCACCGCCACTTGGATATCTAATAGGCAGTGTAGACTTAACATGTCCAGTGGAGACCTTCTGATTCTCCACCCACCCCAACACCATGTGCCACAAACATTTGTCAAAAACTGAAAACCTCTACTCTTGTTATGCTTCCTCAGCTTGGTAAACGGCGTCATTAGCCACCTAATCTTCAATCGCAAATCCCAGTAAACATTTCTGATTCCTCTCTTTCTCTTATCATTCACATCCAATCCACTGGAAAATTAATTGACTCTTTTCTGCACTCTTTCATGATCTAGCCTCTGCCTACCCCTCTGACTTTATATCACATCACTCTTCCTTGTTCCTTATGCCCCAGCCACACTCACCTTTCGTCTGTTCCTGGAACTTGATAAGCCCCTTCTTGCCTTAGGGACTTTGTACCACTGTTTCCTTGGCCTGGAATGATTGTCATACCATCACATAGTTGGCTCCTCCTTGCCATTTAGATCTCAGCTTAAATTTCACCCCCTCAGAGACTTACTTGACCCCACAATCTAAAATAGCCGGTTCAGTCACTAAACATTCTGCTTCGCTTTAATCTTAATAGAATATGTCTAACAGATATTTTCTTGTTTGTTATCTGTAACTTTTAAAAGAGAGATACTTTGTTTTGTTCAATACAATATTCCTCATGCCTAGAAGAGGGCCCGGTACATAGAAGGTGTTAAATGAATGAGTTCCTGAATGAAGGCTGGATAACATTCTGGAATCTATGGTCCTAGTCAATTGCAGCTTGTAATTTATGATTCACCAACCTACTGAAATCTTCTGCCTTCTCTCTCCCCTAGTGACTATCTTGCCTTTTTTGTCTCTCCCTTTCCCTTTGTCTTTCTTCTCCATTTGCATTTCACTTTTCTCCTTGTGCAGCTTCTTCTCTATCCTTTTTCTTTGCCAGCACTTCCGCCTCTTACTCTTTGTCCCAAACTGGACATAAAATGGGCCTGAGAGATCTTTTAAAAATATTTGTTTTACTTGTTGAATAAATCTTTAGTTTCCTTGCACTTAATTTAAAACACAGCTGAGCTGAATGTTTTATATTTTTCTAAGAAAAAGATATATAAATTAATTTTTAAAATTATTTCTATATGTCAGTGACTCTGGAGAGATGGAGAAAATCTTCCCTGCTCCTGATCCTGTTTTAATGGTTCAAAAACTTTTGAACAACTGTAAATCTGGAGGTTAACTTGAGGAGTCATTCCCAGAGAAGGAGAGAAACTTGATGTGCATTGAAAGTAACGTAGAAATCAAGAAAAAGGACACTTGGGGTCCTCTTCCAGGGGCTGGCCACCCTAAATGTGAGGTTGAGAAGCTGGAAAACACCCAGGAGGCATCTAAGTGGAAGAGAACTGTGACTCCAATGGCTCAAATCACACATTGTCACACCCCCTGTGATGGAACGCCAAATCCCTCAGTGACAGTGAAGGTTCTTTGGTTTTACTACACTACAGTTTTGATAACTCATCGTCAACACCTAGCTGATTCTTCTAGTTTGAAATAGAGTGTTGCTGATGATCTCACTAGGAAAAGTGTATATCCTGGGTTGTTTTGTCTGGTTATGGAGTTCTGAGGAAAGAGTGGCCCTGCGGAGATGAGAAGCTACTTAATGAGGACATGTTTTGAGGATTCAAGAGTTAGTTCAAGAGAACAAAAAATTAAAATTAAAATAACAGTGGATTGCTATAGAGCCAGGATTGAATAGTCACATTTGATGTGTGTGTTTGTGTGTGTGTGTGTGTGTGTGTGTGTGTGTGTGTGAAAGAGAGAGAAAGGGAGGGAGAGAGAGAATATCAAATGATAGAGAAGAGAGTTTCAAGTTTTTGCTTTGTATACTTCTAAAAATTGTGAGAATATAAGTGAGTTTTATGGTTTTTTTCTTCTGTTTTTCTTTTAATAGTTTTAATAATTTTTCAAACAAAATATTGACTCATCTCTCCTAAAAAGAGCCACAGTGACTTGTGGATCATCACAGTTGTACTGGGTCAAGGAGTTAGCTGGGAGGTCAGTTCAGTATGAAGCATTCTCAAACCTACTGGACCTTGGAACCTGTTTCTCTTATGTGCCTCTCAGGACTGGACATTTTGGGAAACTCTAAAAACCAGTAAAACTCATTTGGTTATTAGACCTACCAAGTAATAAATCTTCAAGAAATAAGCTATGCTACTTGAATGTGGAATTAACGGTGAAACAGTAGGGAAGGTCACGAAGTATTTACCAAAGACCTACACAAGTAACTTACTTACTTAGTCAGTACCTGTTTGCCTGGTTCTGTTCAGCCCGATCATTCATGAAATACTTGCTCTCATTTCAACCTTTGCATAAAGCTCATCTAAGTCCCCTTAGCTCTCCTAACGATGCTTTTGGAACATTCAAAGTTCTCCACTCAGCTAAGGGTGGTTGCTCATATACTAAGTAGTGGTCTCCCTATTCTCCTTATTGCTTCTTATACTTCAAAATATTAAAACTGCTCTTATGATAAGTACAAGGACAAAAAATGTAAATGTATAGAGAGAGAGGAGAGAGAGAGAGGAGATAAAGAGAGAGAATAGAGAAAGGGCAACCATCGAATTAAACCAAATAATTTCTTTGATTATAGTCTTAAAATATAACAACAATAGTATTAGAATATGATAAGAATGCCAAATTCAATGCTTTCTTGTTTTTATGAAGTAGGTAAGAGGGCTTGAAAACTATTTAATATTCATCGTATTCTCAAATTCCTCATTAAAGTGTGAAATGTCTAGGAACATTAGGAGTGACTAAGCAGATTACAAAAATAATATTAAGCTGTGCATTGAAACTGCTAAGATAAATCAATTTTATTTAATGAAGAAAATATTTCAGTGAAAGGAGAGGCTTTATTATGAATGCTGATAGCTCTCCATTTTGGATGCAGATGTGAATTCTAAAATGTTTTGACAATTTGAAAAAATTACGACGTGTTACAACTGAGAAAAGTCGTTTATTTATCTGAGATGGGAGAAAGAAGATTCCTCAAGTGGTTTCCATTCTTTCATGCTCTCGGGTATTCACATTCGAACAGCACAGGTCTTGGGAGGGGAGTTGGGGAGAGCAGAAAAGACAAGAAAACATTAAAAAATTTGGGTGGTGCGCCAAGGATAAAAACATGAGAACATGTTTGCTTCTACCCAGACTGTCACAAATCTGGAAAGTAAGGTTGATGCCCCATTAAGAATTTGGCCCAAGATGTAATGTTATCTAACACTTGCAGACAACATGTAACTTACAGATTTTAGCTGTACAGCTGTGAAGACACCTGCCAGTGCCCTCCAACTCCTCGGATTTCTTGCCTCTGCATTACTGAAAGATCCCATCTGATTTCCTTGAAGGTATTTCTCCCTGTAGGTTTAGGCTATGGGGACTGCAAATGTATTATTTGGGTTCCTGGTGCCTTCATTTGAAATTGCTTCTTCTTTTATTAGAGCGGTAAATTATTAAGCACTCATTCAGATATTTGAAACATGAAGCCGCTTACGACCACTCCTAATTGTCTACGTAGTTCATCAGCCTCTTCATTTGTGGTTATTAGATGACCAGAATACAATGTGCCTTTAAATTGAGAGGACCTGTGATATGTCCTTCCTGAATGTGGCTTTCCTTCAGAGCAAGGGAATTCTCTCTGGAGTTCCTGACTTTACCATTCAGAAAGAGGTCTCAGTTGCTGGAAGTCCCCAGACATGATCCAACTGAGGACTCCTCCTCAAGCAGGCATCACACTCAGTTCTAGAGGAGCTCTCTAAAGACAGGAACACTCCAAACCAGAGCTCTGCATGCTCCACTGCCAGGGTCAGAGGAATCATTCATTCATTCTACTCTGTGCAAGGCAGTCCATGTTCTAGTCACTGGGCGTAATATCAGAGAATAAAACAGCCGGAAATTCCCTCCCAGAACAAGTGGATGTCCTAGCAGAGGAGATGCCATAAATAAGATAAATAAGAAAAGCACGTAACATGTTATTGATAAGAGCTAAAGAGGAAAAAATGAAAGAGGGAAGAAATATATAAGGTATTAGGCATGAGAGGTTGCTAAAATTTAGTTAGAGTGGCTAAAGAAGGCCTCTTGGAAAAGATGATGTAGTGGATACTGTGATGTGTCACCCAGATAACCCTTCAAGCCCAAGGCACGTATTTCCCCTGTTGTGGGGAGAGCTGGTGACTGACAGCTCTCATCTGAGTCACTCTCTTGGAATTGCTTTCACAAAGATGATCCTTTGGCCAAGATCATACCTGGGGGTAGCCCACATTCAGTGACTGGTGAACAAGGGTTACAAATAACAAGCCCCTTTGTCTCAGTACGGTAAAATCCTGAAAGGCCATCCCAGCACCAGAGCCCCCATGAAGTAGACTGAGGTCTTTGGTGTGACTTATCAGAGTTCAACTCTTTCCTCTGCAAAGGAACTGGGATCACAGCTTATACTATAATTATAAGAATCTCAGGCAAAATCCTTCTTTATGACCTACTGTCATAAAATGTCCTAATTGGCAGAGGTGTATGTTTGATGGGAAGGTGAAACTGTTTCATGTGTTCCTTTATAGTTTTTTGCCTAGAAAATTATATTTTGAGTTCTGCTAAACAATCACAGAGCCCATCAGTCAAGATCATTTCAATCAATGTTCTGTTCTAAATTGGTTTAATTTGTACACTTTAATCCATACTATTCCAGAGATCATTTCTTTCTCTGTTGCCAGGTCATACTCTCCAGCACAAACCCTGACCCTGTATTTCAAAGTTTATACGTACAAATGACTATAGGGAGCTGGCAGGTAATAGAAATGTGAGGAGAAGGTAATACAATAAGGAGTGGTGCAGACTGTGGTAAACTGAAGGGGACATGCCCAGTCTAAAAGGAAAGCCAATACTCAGCACCATCTGATCTGTTACCAAATTGTAGTCGTAGCCCATTGTTGCCAGATCTTCCCATTTTTATCTGGATAAGCCTGAAATTTTAATATATTTTAGTGTAAAATCTCTGAATTTTAGAATGTTGGTAACTAAATTTAATTTTTAAAAAACATTGTGCATGACAAACAAGCCATCTGTAGTTCATAGCCAGCTGGGAAGCTTCCCATTGACTCTTCTGACATCGATATGAGATTTAAAGATGATCACATCTTCACAAAATTACAATGTGGAGGCTGAGCGAGCTACTTTTCATACAACCCTGCACATAAAATATCGTGTCTCCTTGAGGAATCTGTGCATGTATGTTTGCCCCACCAGAGAGCAAGTGCCTTGGAAGAGAAGGGTTGGGTTGTCTTCATCTCTGTATCTGTCGAGAATCCATCCCAAAGCTTTACATATGTGAGGCACACATGCATGTTTGTTCAAGAAAAAGAACAATAAATAGCAAAGGATTGTGATCCACTGGTCCTGTTTGAAGCATTTTTGCATTGAGTGTATGGGAAAACAAAAAAAATTGGGTGTAAAAATCAGTGTTTGTGGGAGAGTTATTCGATTAAGTTGGTGCCAAAGGACTTCTTAATAAAACACTCTCACTCTGATTTAAATCAATAGATAAGAACTGGTTTTCTATTACTGTCACCTAAGGTATGGTTACACTTTGGTAGTAGACATGACTAAAGAGGAAGGTTCAGCAGGATGTGCATTGAGGTGTCATTACAAGAACATAGAAGATTAAAGTCATATTTACATACAATAAGGTTAAATATTATTTACATACAAAAGTGACTCTGCAGTAGCAGTATATCTCATGTTATAAAGAGATCCCAAATAATTCTTGAAATCTCTATTAATAGCGGAATCTCCAAATGTCAATAGTCATGTGCATTTAGCAATTTTTACTAGTATTGTTAGTAGCAGAAAGAGCCTCTGTCTGTGGTTTCCCATTTATAAATTTGCACCTGCATTATCTCATTTGATATCATGTGGTATGGAGCCAGTGAGATTATTTGCAAAAAATAATTTTTATTTACAAAATAAGTTCCATATTATGCCTAGGTTATGAGATTATGTATTATGAGATTATGTAGGCATTTAGTAAAATTATTAGCAAATCAATTAAAGGTCAAATGGTTACAAAATACTCTCTGATACTAGCAGAAAAGCAGAGTAGAATATTTTTACAATCTTGGAGTAGGGAGGATCTTTCTCAGCAAGAAATGAGACCCAGAAATCATAAAAGAAAAGACTAGCAGTTTTGATTACGTAAAAATTAAAAACCTCTGTTATGGGAAAGGCACCAATAAATATCCCTTATAAAAACAATCATGGGAAAATATTATCTATTTCTCCATCTTTCTTTCTTTTCATCTATATCATCCATATATCTATGTACCTATCTATAAGAATAAACTACAAACAATTGAAAAGATGTTTAATCTCAATAGTTATCATGCAAATTAAAATGATGATAATGCAATTATTGTTTTATTTATCAAATTAACAAAAGTTTAAAAGTTTGATGATACTGAGTTTTGGCTAATATTTGGGCAAACAGGTAGTCACATATTGTTTCAAGGAATATAAATTGGTACAAACTTTTTACATGGTAATTTGACAGTACGTGTAAAAATAAAAATACGTGTACCTTCTGATCTGCGGCTGTAAGTTTAGGAATTTGTCATATAGAATGATGGCTGTAAGTGTTCAGAGGTGTCCATACATGGATACAGCATTCTCTGTAACAGCAAAACATTAAGACAACCTGCGTGTCTGTTAGTAGCGGATTGTGTAGGTACACTATGATTCCGCTATTACACAAATAATGTAGATTTATTTACATGTACCAACACAGAGATATCTACAATATAGTGAATGAAGACACGCAAGGTACAGAAGAACAATGCTCAATTTTTTTAAAATTATAAAATATGTTTTTATGTACATATATTTTGAAAAGACTTTAAAAGCATAGGAAACGTCCAGAAAGATAAGTTTGCTAAGGTAATTGTTTATCTGGTGGATGTGCGTGTGTGTAGGCATATGCATACATCATAACAGTGGTGAACTCTGGAAAATGAGAGTGGGGAGGAGGAATTTTTATCTTATACTCTTCTATAATTTTTATTATTTTTGACAAAAAAGACTTTGCTTTTTCATTGTATGGTCCTAGTGAAAACGCTGTTTTATGAAACTGACCCTTAGCATGTAAACTCTTACTCCATTATGACTTTCATGTCACAGACATACAGTTTTTTTTTAATTAAAAAGCACAAAGATTTAAGAGCTCCATATATGCATATTGTGTTCAATAGCCACCTCATCTGAAATGATTTTCTTTAATGGAGTTGATATAGAACATATAATACTATGTTAGTGCCAGCATCATCCAACCAGAGTAGGGAGAGGCCTCTGGCCCAGGAGTGGGCAATGCTCCGGGTCTGAGATTTGAAAACTAGCTTGGTTATATAGGATATGGCTAATGCATTATAGAATATGGTTAATTATTGCATGAATTCATCTCTACTGTGGATTAAATTTTTACTCTCCAGATCCCACTATGTACGATAAAGGCCAGATGAGCTCTGAGTCATGCGTATTAATGTTGAAACGGTTTAGAAAGGACACTAAACACTATGGTGTTAGGAGTTCCCTGGTTTCTCAACAAAACTTTGAGGGATTGGTGTTATTTTTTGTCCATTTTACAAATGAGAAAACTGTATGCTACCTAAAGCTACACAAGCAATAATTAATAGAATCAGGGTTTGAACCTAATATTTTAGAGAAGCAACATGGTATAGCAGAAAAGTCCTAGGCTTCCAGGTAAAAAGTAATAAAAAATCTGCTTGATAACACAGTAAACTATGTAATGAAGTACCGTGGTGGCTGCTGTGGATTAGAAGATCAGGTAACAAAATATTGCTGTATTAGAACCTCTTCATTCTGTAAGTGTGAACTGGTCAGGTAATAAACGCTGTACTTTATGGACAAAGCCAAGAATAATAAACTTAATACAACAGTGGAATTCACTGAGGTACTCTGCCACTAAGGCAGTCCTGACCCAGGAACATATGCAGAGATGATAAATTCACTAGTGTGTCTGGTAGAAGAGCTGAAACAGATGTTCAGAGTGAGGGACATCAAAGTTAAAACAATTACCATCGCAACAAATAGGTAGTTCTCCCGGACACCAGCTTGGCATTTTTAAAAGACCTGGGCATTCCTCATATCATACTGGCAAATCAGAGGTGGTATGTTCAGATTGAAGCATATGTATATCATTAAAGCAAAACAAAACAAAACAAAAACAAATGGCCATTAGTTGCTTTATAAAGATACTTCCAGGGGCTGCAGTGGTTAAGTTCCATGCCTTCTGCTTCGCCGCCGGGGTTCATGGGGTTTGGAGCTGGAGCGCTGCACTCATCAGACACGCTGCAAAGGCGACCCACATATAAAAAAACTAGAGGAAGATTGGCACAGATGTTAGCTCAGGGCTAATGTTCCTCAGCAAAAAAAAAAAAAAATACTTCCACTCAGCAGCAAATGTTGTGGCATACATTTAAATCATTTTGGTGGGGGGCAGTCTTGTTTTTCTCCTACCTTCCACCACCCTCTCCCAGCAGCCTCTCTAATATGGATACATTTGCCATCGTTGTCTTGGCAAGGTTGGGAGTTGGGGCCAGCAAAGGAGACCAGCTGTCTTCTACTGCCAGGTAATGATGACAATGGGAAAACAAGGAGTAAAGGCTGTGGAAATGGCCAGGCACAGGTGTAGATGTGGCTGGATGCAGAGCAAGAATCTTCTCTTTTTGATAGAACTGAAGTCATCCTCATGTGGGTGTTTCATTCAGATGCTGGGAATTACAAATGGTTTTAAATTTATTTATTTATTTAGTGTGTGTGTGTGCACGCGAGAGGAAGATCAGCCCTGAGCTAACATCCATGCCAATCCTCCTCTTTTTGCTGAGGAAGACTGGCCCTGAGCTAACATCCGTGCCCATCTTCCTCCACTTTATGTAGGATGCCGCCACAGCATGGCCTGACAAGCAGTGTGTCGGTGTGCGCCCAGAATCCTAACCCAGGCCACCAGCAGCGGAGTGTGCGCACCCAACCGCTACACCACGGGGCTGGCCCCCCTACAAATGGTTTTAAAAGAACAACCATTCAATGTGCTCTTTTGCCTATGTCACACGTGAAGGAATTTGAAAAGATTTTTCTAAGTGATTATATGTTTTACTCTAAATTTATCATGATAGGTAGGATCTAGATTTAATAAATTAATAAGTCAATGAACCATGGTCTTTTTGACTTTATGTATAGGTATTTTTATATTGAACAGAAATGGGCCAAAACATAATTTTTAAAAACATATTTCATTTTCACTACCTGTGGCTTCATTGTCTTATCTTGAAAACATCAATAACTGGAAAGACTTGCACCCATGGATATTTCAAAGGGTGCTTTGCCTGAAAATGGTATTTATTTGGTATTTTAGCAGCTTTTAAATACTAGTGCTCTGGTTTAACAGTCTTTAAGAAGATATAAACCACTTGTCTGTATTTCTGACAAATCATAAATTGCCTAGATAGAAAAAGAGCATTATAATGAATTACTGGCTGATGACTGTTCAATGTCAGATCTGAAGACACCGCTTTTCCATTGTGTACCCCTGGTGAAAATGCTGTTTTATGAAAATGACACCTCAGCATGCAAACTCATACTCCATTATGACTTTCATGTCTCAGTCACACAGTTTACTGGTTCAAAAAAAAAAAAGGTGTTGCTATGTGCTGTGCTACTGGAATTGAATTAAATTATTAAAACACAAGCTGCCAGAGAAATAATAATGCAGCTGAATATTTTTGTGGATTTGCTGGTGAGCTGTGTGTTCTTTAGTGTTTAGTTGCAATTATAGGAATTCTCCAAAAGGGATGACTACAGTTTTTATTTGCTGCAGCCTCCAAGAATAGAGAAGATGCTGTGTAACAAGGGAAATAACATTTGACGACCATTTCTAAAAATAGATATAAATATAAGATAGTATGTATATTTAGAAATTGTTCCTTTCATTTCTATGATTCTGGGAGTATATGTTAAAGTGTTTTTGGTAGCCATATGGAATAAGACCACAGGGGCAGAGTTTCTTGACCTAAGAGGTCATTTGTTGGACTGAAGCAATCACTAGTTTGCTAATTACACTTATCTTGTCAGGGTTTTCTTATATCTGACAAATTCCAAGTGTGAATCGTCCATGTGAGAATAGACTAGCACACTGTACTGTGCTCTCTAATTTCTCTTTTGTGTATGCCTTGCAAATAAGCCAAGACATTTAATACATTGATTAAAAGGCATACAGAATTGTGTTGAGATCACGGACAAATAGAAGAGTGAAGTTAGAATCTCTACCTCCACCCACCATTGTTCTGAACTTGAAATATTTTGTCCAGAGCAGGCTGTGTAGAAGCCTGATGGCCCAACCTAGGATACAAATTTAGCACGCACTATAAAATTTGGTTGTTCTATCTTTCAAGCTGAATTTAAATCTCATTAATTTTTAGTGAAAGCACAATAGTTAAATATCTTGCAGATGTAGCTTGTGTATTTAAAATTCCTTAGAATGTTTCCATTTAGGACTACATTAGTTTGATCTACTGTGCATGACAATATGACATGTGCATTTCTCTCAGGACGTGTGATTTGATTTCATACTGTGGAAAAATCCAGAGCGTAAAATATTAGCATGAACAGTGTCAAGTGTCGATGCTAATTCTTTTATTACTGTGACATTATTTAAGGACAGCAATCATTCAACTATTGTAAATGATAGATATTAGAGCTTGAAAAATAGCTATGTGATCAGCTAAGACATGTCCTCAGAGAGGAGAAAGTTCTAGAAAGCTCTAGAAAGAGGACAAATATACCTCCAATCATAGATTTCTCCTGCTTGTGCAAGATTATAGAGGATGCAGCTGTTGATACCAGTAAATAAAATCAGAATGTAACATTTTAAAATTGTTGTATGTGTGTTATAAAACAAATTTGCTCATTTTGGTGATCACAGGCTAAAGGCATTTATTTCCAAAGAAGCATAGTTACCTTCATTCCATAGCAGAACCACATATTTTAGCACTTAATGAGGATGCTTTGAAAGATGACCAAAAAATCAATATTAATTTTGGAGACTTTGTCTAAGGAATTAGAGAGTTGAAGTTTTCTGCTAAAATGAAAATTATTTAAAAGAAAACTATTCTGATTTACATTGCCTACTTTTAGAAACTATGTTAAATATAAACTTTATAGAGAAAATTTAGTTTGAATAGAAAAAAATTCCATACAACTGGTTTTCTCTTGAATTCAAATTTTTTATCCTGAATTTAGACATAAAACCATAAGTGTCTTCTCTAAGTACTTTTTGAAAAAGCTGTAATATTCAGTGGAGGGATACAGTAATAATATTTTACTTTATTATGGTGCTTTCACAGTTAACAGAGGACTGTCACCTATATTATTTATATTCCTAAGATACATTCAGGACAAAGGTGTTTATCACAATTTAAAGTTCTAGAAATGTCAATTCATTCAGTAAATGCTTTTTGAGTGCCAACTAAGATCACTTAAAAGGGTTAGATGGGTTAGATGCTGGGTGAAAACACATCATATTAGTGGAGAGAGATAAAATATGATATAATATCATAGCTCTACAATGGGGACACATAGAAAGGGCAGCAGGACAGCTAATCTGTTTGGGAGAGTGGGGAAGTCAGTGCATGCAGGGAGGCTTCAAGGAGGAGGCAGATAATGAAGAGAGACCTGAAGGACAAGGAAACACTGGTCAGGTGGCAGGCGAGGGGATGGCAGGCTAGGCAGGGAAGCCAAAGGGCAGAGCTGTGAGCAAAGTTGGCATGCGGGGATTACAGAAAGGTCCTTATGGCTGGAGCACAGAGTTTGATGTGAGAGGAGACTGGTCGAAGCCGGGATCTAATTGTGCAAAATCTTGTATGCTTTGCAAGGAGATTGGATTAAATCCTGTAGGTAAAAGAGAGCATGGCATTTTGAGCAGGGGAGTAACATGCTCAGATTTGAATGTTTCATTCTGGCACCTGTTTGGAGAATGGATGGGAGGGAAATATGTTGAATAACTCTTGGGTTCTGTCTTGGGTTAGTTCTGGTGTCATTCCCTGAGCTTGGGAGTTCAGGAGTAGAGCAGGTTAGAAGGGCAGGATGGGAAGAGGAAGGGAGATAGTAAGGTCTATTGGAATGTGCTGAGACTGGCAGGGGTAAGAAGGGTTAGGTTTCTAGTAGGCAATTATATGTAGTGGTCAGCATTCAGTATGGACTAGACAGAAATGCTAATGAATATAAATGGGCTAGTCATGAAAATCACCCTAACTGGAGCAGTTGTAGGCCACCATGACATCTTCGTCATTTTGAGTAGGAGATGGCAACCATGTGGGGAGAGAGGCAGTAAAGCATGTGTGTTGAGCCTCTGGAGTCAGATTGCCTGGGTTTGGATCCTAGCTCTCCTACTTAGCAGTTCAATGACCTTGAGCATATTCGTTTCTGTGCCTCAGTTTCTTCACTGTGAAATGTGGATAAGAATGGTATTGACCTCACAGGATTATTGTAAAGATTAAATGAATTTCTAAAACTTTCATGTTTTATTCATATGTAAAGTATTTGGAATATATGTGTTATTATTATCATTATTATTATCTTTATTATTCCTCCCCCAAGCCCTCACACTGGAATGGCTCCATGGTCTAGTGGGTTGCAGTGTGGTGGTTCAATTTTGTTCTGGTTGGACCTGAGGGATCTAGTAAGAAATGATCAGCCATACTTGATGGAGGTCCCAGTAGAAAGTGGAATGTTCTAGTCTTCTTTTGAGAACATGGGCTAGCACCCGGGTCAGCTTGAGGGAACCTTGTAGTTGGCTTTGACAATGTAGAATCAGCATGGTGGAGCTCTTCTGATTTGAAGTTTGGAGTTGCCCTACAGAATTGGCTGAAGGTGACATGGATGAGGGTGACATGGAGATTTGTGACGAGCTGTTCCAATAGAAGCTATTGGCAGCTGGGTGAATGGTGACACAACTGGTGTTTTGGACCCTTTAGAATTCTGTGGTGACAAGTGGCCAGACCTTTGAGTGTCCCCAGGGTGTTCCACCTTGATGACTGACAATTCTAGGAGCACTTTGTGGGAATCTGAATTAAAGTCACGATTTAATATTTTGCTTATTCAAAATTCACCTACCGTTTAAGATTCAGTTCAAACCCTGCTTCCTATTTAAATTCTTCCTTGAATATCTCAAACTAAAATAATCTCTCCCTTCTAGCAAATATCATTGTGCAAAATATTGAAAAATGAATGGGACAAAAACTAACATTAATTAAAAACATGCTATGTACCAGGCACAATTTAAGCACTTTGCATGTGTACTTTCATTTAATTCAGACTATGGTATAGTCTTAACAATAGTCACCTATTGCTTGTCATTTTTTTCATTCTTTCTTCAGTCATTTTTATAGTTTATATCTTATTTATTAATGAATTTTGCATTTTTTATTCATATACTTTCCATGAGCTTATTCCTAAAGCATAAAGACCAGAGAGCAGAGACCTCATGTTATTTCTTTCAGAACTTAGTGGAGTATGATGCTTGTTGACGTGATCTCATAGAATCAGGGCTGCCATGTTGCACAACTCTGGGGGTATCTGTTAAACTGCTGTTCTGTGTGAAGGGTGCCCTCTGCAGCTGTGCACTGCACAGATAGGGTGGTCATACACACTGGCCCTGAATAGGATGCTGTTGGATCTATTATTGAGCTGAAAAGCAACCTTACACAAGGACTGGTGAGTTATTTATTTATTGGTCTGTTTTCCCCTGGAAGAGTCTGAGCTCTTGGCAAGCAGGGCCCAGGTAACTCTGGTCCTGCCCTATCTTGTATAGCACTTAATGCAGGGCTTGGCAGAAAGAATACTTGCAAATGATATTTGTTTGAGAATAGGGCAAGGGGGCTGAGGCAAGGTGATTTGGTTGTCCCATCTATACTCTTCCTTTCTTCTGCTCTTAATAGTAGAATAAATGACTTTCTTGCACTACAGAGGGAAAGAAACAACACTAAACACATTTAAGAGAAGGTGGATAGAAAATGAACTTCGTGAACATTAGAACTCTTCTGTCCCTCACGTATTACAGACAAGGCTAGGCAGGCCAGAGAGGTTAAATGATTTGCCCAAGGTTACACAGCTCACTGGCAGTGGAGCTTGGTCTAGCCTCATAGGTCTCTGACTCCCAGCCCAGTGCTTTTCCCATTATACACTGTCAGAAAGAATATTAGGTAACGATTTCTTTGAAAGGAAAGGAAATCCATATTGGAATTTACAGATTGCTTCCAAATAAATAGATTTTAAATTTCTGAAATTAACCTATTGTCTATTTGACAAAAGCCTTCCTAACTCCTAATATCTCCTAACACATATTGAATTGTGTCTCCATCTATCTACGTATCTACATATATATATACATATTTCTAAGCCTTTATATTTCTGATCAAAAGTTACCCTTACACATAATGCTGAACTGATTTAGAACATTTGCCTTTGTTGAAACAAAAGCAGTTCGTTTCATTCACATCAATAACATGTAATTGTATGTATAGTGAGTCGCGCTCACCTGGGCTAATGAATATTCAACCAGTAGTGAGAGAAGGGCGCCCCTGGAATGATTACCATGGTCCCTTTCCGATTTAGCATGCCCCCGAGAGTCAGGCAAGGACGACACAGCCGTCTCTTCCCAGTTCGATAGCCAGGTCCCGTGGCTCCGCCCACCCTGACGCAGAGGCCCGCCTGTCTGATTTGGGGGCTCTGGCAAAAAGCCTGAGCCCATTGATTACAGATCGCTGTTAATAAAGAGCATTTGTAATGCAGCCGTGGCGAGGCGGTGTCCGCACGCCGGTTCATGATGGCCCTTCAGGCTCCACAATTAAGTCGCCGGGCAGGCATGCCCCCTGTTGCAGCTGCTCCGTCAATCTCATTTTGAAGCACAAATGATCTTAGACCCAGTGTTTGACATGGGGTTTTAACACCAAAGAAGGCAATTCTGCAACTTCAAATGAGCCTAATTGGCTGAGCGCTCGGGCGTTCACTCAAGCTGCTTCAGTCCATCAGAGAGAGATTTCCCGCTAATTGAACTGCTCAGAAGGAAAAGGACCACGAGGAATCACGAGGTGCCGAACCATTGGAGAGGGTGGTATATATTTTTTTCATGATAGCAAACTTAAAGATACATTTCTCCTCCTTAATCAGCCACCTGTCAACATAAAAAAATGTAGTTATTGTGGCAGATGCTCACAGAGTTACGATCTAAAATTGAGTTGTTGCTGTTAGGAGTGTTGTGTATATACGTTGCTGATAAAGGACATTTCAAAACACTCCGAATGTACAGGATTTTTCTGCATCACTCTGAAGTCTACCTGAAATAAAAACAGGCAAATTCAGGCTGTCTGGAGAGGACTGAGGAAATGAATTAGAGGTGCCTCAGTGGAGTCAGTGGGTGTTCATCTATCATCTTCTTGACCTTGGTTCTTCCTCTGTTAAATGGGGATCATATGAGAAGAGATGTGATATCTATATCTGTATCTATATCTGTATCCGTACCCATAACCTTATCTATACAGCTAATATATCCATATCTATATATCTAATATTCCTTATGTGACCCAGAATGAATAATATTCTGTGGACAATAACAATCTATATAACAACAGTGAAAGAGTATTTAAGTGTGAAATTGATATAGCAATGTATCAAGCAGGATCTTGAAACTAAGGGAATTGATCTGATGTGAATTTTTCTAAACCAAAACATTGCTTAAAAGTTATTAACTCTTTTTTTGGTGTCAAATTCTCCACACGTGTATCTAATTTACACAAATGCGGTTTTACATGACATGATGGTTGAAAAATAATTAGCGGGAGGGATAAAGAAGTGAGAAAAAAACACATAAAAATGTTTAGGGCTGGCTCAATTTTATTTAGATATTTTATTTCAGCTTTGGAGAGGATCTAAAAAGCATTCCACTACATAGTTTAAGATATTCAGGAAGTGAGTGAAATATGCTTGGCATCAGCCACTTTTCAGCCTGGGAGCACGTGGTGTACATTTTATGGTACCCAAGCCTAGAGGCTCGGGGAGAGTAGTTGCGCTCAGGTGGTGGTATTTTAAGTCCTTAGAGTTGTTCATCTGAGTTCTGCCTCTCTTTTACTTTGTGACCTTGGGTAAACCATTCAGCTTTCCTAGGCCTCAGTTTTCTCATCTTAAAAAACAACAGGACCGAGTATGATCCACCAGTAGCATTATCCTGAGGATGCCTAATGAGAAGGACTAGACAGTTTTTTCACATGTTCAATCTCTTTATTGGGAGGATCTGTATGATTTTGCACCCTGTATCATGGTAACATTTCTATTCAACACCTGAAAGAGATCAGATCCTCCTCAATACCCTACTCAAGGCAGATTTAGCAAATAATGTTGGTTCAGAATTTGCCCCCCTGAGATGAGTCAGTTCTGGAAACAGCGCTGTGACACCTGCGTGCTGAGAGCCTTGGGCCAGCGTAGAGAGACGGCGCTGCTTAGCTCCCAGGCAAAGGCTCGAGTCAGGGTGACACTTTACAGGCTAAGCTGGCAGTGAAAAACGAACCTGTCTTACATTTAATTTTTATTTTTATTAAAGTAATGCACATGATTAAAAGAACAGAAGGTAGCACAAAAGCCTGTACTAGTAGTTGTGGCTCCTACCTCACACCACCCTGCCCTAAGTCCTGCTTTCCAGAGGAGACCACTTGCTGTTCTTAGAACTTCTTCAGCACAGTTACCTGCAGTTTCTAAGTAATATGCTTATTTCTCTAATATTTCTTGATTTGTCAATTTTGGGCGCAATCTATTATTAATTTCTTGTTATGGGAGATGAGGAACTATCTTCCCCTTACTTCCCCATCCCAACCCTCCATCCCATTAGTTTATTGACATTTTTGGTTAAATCAATAATATACATTATGACAACTATGCAAATTCATCCGTATCGTGTGGTACAATTACTTTTTTGCTCTCTTGAACACCTTTTCTTTTTAACTTGGAGTCAAGATTTGCCTGATTTCTCCATTTATTTATTTGTTTTTAATAGGTTTATTGAGATATAACACAAAGTTCATCTGGTTAGAATGTACAATTTAATGGTTTTTAGCATATTTAGAGAATTTTGCAACTGTCACCCTAATCTAATCTTAGAATATCTTCATCACCCCAGAAAGAAACCTAGAACTCATTAAGTCACTCTCCATTCTCCCCTCCCACTTCCTCCAGCCCTAGGCAAACACTAGTCTACATTCTATCTCTATAGATTTGTCTATTCTGGGCATTTCATATAGATGGACTCATACAATATGTGGCCTTTTGTATCTGGCTGCTTTCACTTAGCATGATGTTTTCAAGATTCATCAGGTCATAGCATGTATCGATACTTCATTCCTTTTTATTGCCGAATGATATTCTATTGTGTGGATATACATAAATAACCATTCATCAGCTGATAGAAATTTGGGTTGTTCTACTTTTCGGCTATTATGAATAATGCTGCTATGAACATTCATGTATTCTCCATCTATTTTTACTTGTATGAAGTTTCCTCTTTGTTCGTCTTTTTAGTTTTTCTCTATATGTTCCTTCAGGTCTGATACACAATAATTAGTGACTTTTTTTCTCTAATGCTCAAATATATCAGATAAAGTTTTTTCCCCCATTTCCTCTGGAAACCTTCCTTATGGGCCTTCTTTCCTCCTGCTCTAGTCTGGATGGTTACCCTCAAATCTACTGCATAGCTTTCTTACTGGAACATTCCTTCAGTGTACGTCTGTGTCAGAGCTCCCATATCTTGGATCCCACGTCATCTTCTTTTTTAGTTGATGTCTCTGTTTGGCAAAAGCCATGTGGGGCATGGGAGGGCATCTGGGGCCCAACTGCTCTGTATACATGGCGGCTTTCAATTGAGGTCTCTCATCCCATCTCAAATCCCTGAGCCTCTGGGGGTTCCAGGGTGAATTGGCTAATGTCTCCTTGGTATCCCCTCTGTTCTGCTTTTCATCTCCCAAATATGTGTCGGAATGCCTTGTGTACAGAAAACTCCTCTTTAGTTCTCTTTGTCCTTAGGAATTTATACTTTGTCCCTTTACTATCATTGGGAAAGTGTCTCTGGAGAGAGAGAGGAGGTAAACATGTGAATGAATGTTCGACTGGGGGCTCAGGCCTTGATTTCAATGAGATAGTGTGGTTCCTCAAAACCACTCTTTCCTTATGGGCTTTCTCCTTTCTTTGGGATTGGAATTTTAAATTCCCCTTAAGAAAAATTAATTATCAATGTTTATTATAGTTTATGTATTTATACTTGCGAAAGCTAAATGTTATGAGAAAAGTTATGAAAGCAAAAATGAACTACCAAAGGCTCATAGATGGATAGTTGTGGACCACGCCCAAGAGATGCTGGAATCAGTTAGACTGGAAGGGAGATTAAGCCCACAAGGCCTCACTGAATCCCATAGGAATGAGGAAACAGGCTCAGTGAGGCCACCTGACATGCTCTGGGTCCCACAGCTAATAGGTGAGAGTCACAGGAGGACCCAGGTCTCCTGACTCAGTTTGGGGAACCTTCTCTCCTTCCCGCTGGCTCCCATATTGCCATTTGACCTTTGCTAGTCTACCTGTGAAGACCTCAAGGAGGAATCCTGCAACACCGCAGAAGCATATTCCAGCACCTAGTGATCCCCATGGAAATTCTTTTATACATATGAAGTAAGCAACCCTCTTTGGGTCACAATTAAAGCCTATTTTTTGTCATGTTCCTTAGCAGGGACGTAGAGTCTCTAGTAAACAGTCATGCGCTGCTTAATGACAGGGATACGTTCTAAGAAATGCATCATTAGGCGATTTAGTCATTGTGCAAACATCATAGAGTGTACTTACACAAACCTAGATGGTATAGCCTACTACACACCTAGGCTGTGTGGTACGAATCTTCTGGAACCACTGCAGTATCTGTGACCCATCGTTAACTGAAACATTGTTATGCGGTGCATGACTGTAGTTAGTTTTGTTAACTATCTAGTCTTCCTTCATTTTCTGTTTCTTCATGACTACAAATGAGGTAGACAGTACCCACCTCTCAAGGCTGCGAAGATGAAATAAAGTAACATGTGAGAGTGCCTGGTATAAAGTCTGGTGCTCTATAAATGCCAGGGTCCGTGCTTTATTTTCCTTTAAAGTAAAGCTGTCGTAGGAAACATTGCGTTGATATAAAGCAGGTATATGATATATCTATCTGGGGTCATTATTTGCTTACTATAGGAATTGTTATGGAATTACTCTGAATAAACTTTAACTTGTAGACATTTTGTCAGTAAGCTTTTGAGTAAAGTTCACCTGTAAGAATCTGGTTAGTATTGGATATGAGAGGTGAATTTCAATGAGCTCCTCTCTGGGAGGAGCTCAATTTCATTTCCCCAACCCCCTGCACTGACTCATACCCTGCTCTGCCACATTTGTTATATTTCCCATCGGCATGAATTGCTATGTTAACCAATTGCCTCTGTATGACATTTCATTCTTCCAAGGAAACTCATGTTTAGAGAAATTGTGTTCCAAGATTATTATCTCTCCTTTATTCTTGAGTATCTTGTTCTTGATTTTTTGCAATTCTTTTTGTAGTTTTATCCCCTTTGTGGTGTATGCTTAAGGAAATTATAGTATACCAGTTTGGAGATGCATAAAACTAAAAACGAACTATAGACGTCAATTAGCCTTTATTTTACAGACAGGGAAATGGAAGCTCAGAGATGGGGGGTAACTTGCCCAAAGTCCCACAACTTATTGATGGCCCAGTTCTCCTGACCTCCCATCTTACCACTCCTTTTTTTTTTTTTTTTTTGGTGAGGAAGATTAGCCCTGAGCTAACACCTGTGCCAATCTTCCTCTATTTTGTATGCGGGTTGCCACCTCAGCATGGCTGATGAGTGGTGTAGGTCCGCACCTGGGATCCGAACCCGCAAAACGGGGCCGCTGAAGTGGAGTGCACCGACCTTAACCACTACACCATGGGGCCAGCCCCTTGCCGCTCCATCTTAACTGCTTCCTACTAAACTATACTCCATTCGTTCCATGCTATTATTCTTGCATATCCAGACCATTTAAAATTCTGTCTTCAAGATTTATTTAGATGATTATGTGAGCTTTTTTTTTATTTTAACATAAAAGCATTTATTTAAAAGTATACAGTTTATCATAAATCTCTAAATGATTTATTTCCCTTCTCCAAGTTTTTATTTTGAAAAATCTCAAAGCTACAGAAGAGTTGAAAGAATAGTACAATAAACACCTGTATAACCCTTTACCTGAATTAATCAATTGTTGTTTTTGCCACATTTGCTTATATAGCATATAAAGCACGTGGATGTGTGTGTATGTATGAGTGCAGAGAGGAAGAGAGAGAGAAAGAGACTGGGATGCTTTTTGTCCTGAACCATTTGAAAGTTGCAGACATCATGACAATCCACCCCCAAGTATTGAACATGCATTTCCTAAAAACAAGCATATTGGTTTACATAACCACTATACCATTATTACATCTAAGGAATTTAACACTGACATAATAATATTATCTAATAGCCAGTCCCTTTCAAAGTTCCCCAATTGTCCCAAGTACATTCTTTATAGCTGTATGTGGTATTCAGTTTTTGTGTCAGTTGCCTGTTAATGTGCAACAAATCAACCCAAAACTTGGTGGCTTAAAATTATAACTATTTATTTACTTCTTGAATTTCTGTGGGCTGGCAAGGCAGTTCTTCCCCACGTGGTATCAGCAGGGGTCACTCATTTAACTACATCCAGCTGGCAGCTGGGGTGGGCTGGGCTGGAGGGTCCAAGAAGTCCCCCTCACATGTCTGGGATTTGGGTGCTGACAGTTAGTTGGATACCTCAATTCTTTTCCTTATCTTCTCTTTCCACATGGCATCTCATCCTCCATGTCCTCTATACATGGCCTCTCGCTCCAGCAGGGTAGACTGGACTCTCTTATAACATGGCAGCTGAGTTCCAAGAGAGCAAAAGCAGAAGCTGCCAGGCCTCTTAATGACTAGTACTGGAACTTGCACAAGGTCCATTGTCTTTTATGGATCATTGCAGGTCAAAAAGCCACCCCAGGTTTAAGGAGAAGAAATGGACCCTGCCTCTTGATGGGAGGAACAGCATGCGTGTACAGGGAGGGGAGTTATTGGCAGCCATCCTTGGAGACTGTGTACTGCAATTTTTTTTCTTTTCCCTTCTCTTCTATTTTCTTTTTTTAATGTTTTTCAGGACATTGACATTTTTGAAGAGCCCAGGCCAGTTGTCCAGTAGAATTTTCACAATCTGGATTTATCTAATTACTTCCTCATGGATAGATTCAGATTAAACATTTTTGTCAAGAACACTGCCTAGATAACGTTGTGTACTTTCTCAGGAGGCACAAAATAGCAATTTGTGCAACTGTTAGTGGTGCTAACTTTGATCTCTTGGTTAAGGTGGTGCCTGTCTGTATTGCAAAAGTAACTTTTCCCTTTGTAACTAGTAAGTAATATTGTGGGGTGATACCATGACTGCATGAGGTGACTTTCCTAACAAACTTGCACCCAATTGTGTTAGCATCAGTAGTAATCCTTGATTGAATCAGTTATTGCATGGGTGGTTGTATATTGGTGATTTCAGAAATTCTATCATTCCTTCTAATCTATTAGTTGGCTTCTATTAGTTGCTCCTCCTCCATACCTTCTCCTTCCCCTCCACTTATTTTTTAATTGTTATTATCATATACACCATGGATAAAAAAAATCAAACGTGTTATAGTCCATTAACATCATTATTATTTGTGGTGTTCAAATTGTCCCAGATTTGACCATTGGAAGCCCATTTGAATTGGGTCCTGTAAATTTTTGACACGTCCCCACCAGTCTTAGAATACTTTCTTCTTCTATGCCACAAAGCAATATTCCAAGAAATGAGCATGTTTTTTATTCTATTATCTGTGCCATTCATAGAAGTTTTTCAACAGACTGGATTCTCTCTAAATCCTTGAGAGAAATTACTATTATTCCTCTCCAAAATGCCGTGAACTCAGTTATAGCTCTCTTTGAGATTTTCTTAATAACTTATGAATCTAGGATGACCAACCATTCCAGTCTCCCCAGGACTGATGAGTTGCCTGGGACTCGAGACTTTCAGGCTTAAAATCAAGAAAGCCAGGGAAACCAAGATGAGTTAGTCACCCCAGGTGCATCACATCCTTTCATTTAAAAATAGATGCTGCCTCTAACTTTATCACATTTTTCTAAGTTCTGTTGCATACACTTAAAATAAATTTATAAAGCTTCAGGTAATTACATTACACAATTATGTACAATGTACATAATAAGGTAGAGCAGCTACTGTCTGCCTCCATAGGTTCTAAAGAGCCCATTTATCCGGGGAATATTTATTGTATGTTACAATTAATTAAACTAATGACTAGAGTACTTTTGGTCTGTATTGTAGTTTTTGCAAGGCTTTTCCGTGTAACATCATTTATCCTTACATCAAGCCTACAGTGTAGACAGGATATTGTCCTGTTATTGCTGAGAAACTGAGATTCAGAGTTACTTAAGATGTCAGAAATTAGAGGCAAGAGCTAGGACCAGCACACAGTTCCCTGATTTTCTGTCTTGCTCTTTTTATTACAATACAACAAACAAATAAATCACACACACACACACACACACACATCAGAGCCTAAACAAAGGTGAGGAGGGCTTCAGAATCTCTGAATCATGCGTTTAAAAATACTGTATTGTGGGGCTGGCCCGGTGGCACAAGCGCTTAAGTGCGTGTGCTCCACCGCGGCGGCCCGGGGTTCGCCGGTTTGGATCCCGGGCGTGCACCGACGCACTGCTTGTCGAGCCACGCTGTGGTGGCGTCCCATATAAAGTAGAGGAAGATGGGCACGGATGTTAGCCCAGGGCCAGTCTTCCTCAGAAAAAAGAGGAGGATTGGTATCAGATGTTAGCTCAGGGCTGATCTTCCTCACCAAAAATAATAATAATAATAATAGTACTGTATTGTATATTTGAAAGTTGCTAAGAGTAGGTCTTAAAAGTTCGCATCATGGGAACAAAAAATTTGTAACTATGTGAGGTGAGGGATGTTTAAGTTTATTGTGGTAATCATTTCACAATATATACATACATCAAATCATTATGTTGTATACCTTAAACTAATACAATGTTGTATGTCAATTAAATCTCAATAAAGCTGGAAAAAAATATCGTTACAGAAAGAGAAACATTCTACAAACTTGACCAGAAAGCAATTTCTTCAGGAGTCCAACATCTCTTTTGCTTAAGAACTAACATTCACAATCTGGTAATGGCTGAGGGAGTGGGTACGTCTGTCCCTCTCTATTTGTTCCCTTGACCCAGCAAGGACACCAGATGGCAGTCATCTTAAAAGCACATTTCAAATTCATTATATTGGAGTCACATAAGCTTGCATGTCAGGGTGGCTGGTGGACTTACGGGTGATGGTCTCCCTTCTCTGTTCTGAGAAGACACTGCAGCTGGTGGCAGGCTTTGTCTTTGCAATGGATCATGGGTAAGACAGCTAATGGCTTTCTTGCAAATAGTCTAAATTCCGATACTTTAACCTTTCAGAGGACACTGTTAAAAGTAGAGATAAATGCTCTTAAAACTCCCAGAAATCACAAAGAAATTTTTACAGGAAAAGAAAGTTTAAAATTACATGGACCTGTGTTTTGTTTTGTTTTGTTTTTGGCTGAGGAAGGTTAGCCCTGAGCTAATATCTGTGCCAGTCTTCCTCTACTTTATATTTGGGTCACTGCCACAGCGTGGCTGACTAGTGGTATAGGTGTGAGCCCGGGATCTGAACCCATGAATCCAGGCCACCAAAGTGGAACGTACCAAATTTAAGCACTATGCCACAGGGCTGGCCCCAAAATTTTCCAATTTTTTTTTGTGTGTGTGGGGAAGATTGGCCCTGAGCTAACAACTGTTGCCAATCTTCCTCTTTTTGCTTGAGGAAGATTGTCCCTAAGGTAACATCTGTTCCAATCTTTCTCTATTTTGTACGTGGGACCACCCCACAGGATGGCTTGATGAGCGGTGTGTAGATCCATGCCTGGGATCGGAACCTGTGAACCCCGGGCCACCAAAGTGGAGCACTCGAACTTAACCACCATGCCACCAGGCCTGCCCCTAAATTGGTGATTTGAGCTGTTTCGCATTTTTTCTGTGGATTATTTTCTTTCCCTTTTCTGATTCCCTACTTTTAGTCATTACATATTTGATAGTATCCCTTTGCTGGTTAAATGGGTTGCAAAATTTTTCAGTCTGTCATTTGCCTTTTAACTTGTTTATAGTATGTTTTACTATACAGCGGCTTAAAATATTTGTATTATTTAATCTGTCAATCTTTTTATGACTTGTAGGATTTGAGTCTTTCTCAAACGGTATAAAAAACTTCTTAAGTTTTATCTTTTAGAACATTCTTAGATTTATTTTTGTTTTGCAATTTAACTAGAATTTATTTTATGTATCTTTTGAGGTAGAGATCTGCATTTATTTATTTATTCTTAGTAAACAACCATAATTTTAACTCAAATAATAAAATAAATCAATATTATCCCCACATTTTAAAATGCCACTTTTTATAAGTTCACATATATTCATGGGTCTTTTTCTGGACTCTCAATACTGTTCCATTGATATATTTGTCTTTTCTGTGCCAGTGTCACACTATCCTAATTACTGTACATCTATAGTATATTTTCATATCAAGTGGAGGAAGTCCAGAAGAAAAAATTTTTGAATATTTTTATTTTTCTTTCTTTTTACATTTCCCTTTCCCAGCCTAATTGCAGTCTTCCCAGTTTGCTATGGCTGCACTGATTTCTGTGTTTATCTTGGCTCTTCAAGATCTCATACTTTGCGTTCTCATGCACTACAGCCATTTTCTCCTCCTTGGAGGCTAGACCCCATTGGTAAGAGCAGTGTTATTATTAAGATTCAAAAGAATTTAAGCTGCATCTTTACATGCCAAGTGAGGTAGACTTTGACTAATTAATTGATGAAGAACAAATTTGGGTAATTTGATAATTTCTAGCTCATTTGGCTGAATGGTAAAACAACTCCCAGGACATCCTCCCATCTCATTCTCGCAAATTATCCCATTTCTATTTATCCACTTGGACATGACAAAATTCTCAGTCTATGCTGAAATAAAGAAAAGCTATAGACTAATGACAGCTTCTCCATTCATTTTAGCTGTTTAAGTGAACTGCTTAGTAGAGCTATACAATCATTTGGCCAGGTAAGATCGGTGATATGTTAGTGGAGAATAAGAATTCAATTTTATATTGTAATACTGTCGGCTTTCTTAATAATAATATAAAACCAAAATATGATATTCATAATGCACTTGAAAATTTCCAAAGTGCTTCCATTCTTAATATTATTCCAATTGACCCTTCAAATGGGATGCCATGTGACATAGGATGGGTGTGTGTCTGTATATAGGTATCTTAAGTGAACTATATCTTAGGAACATTGAATACTAATTAAAATTAAACTTTATAGGAAATAATTTTTTTTATTATATCTCCAAAGTGAAAGTGGGGTTTTGATTTCTGAATTTCACTGAAATAATGGCATTGGCTATAATTTTTCCTTTTTTATACAATGCCGTAGATGTAACATGGAACGTCTCCCCTCCCCCAATCCTATATTGAGGAGTGATTGTTGACTGCTGGCTCCCTTAACAGTGGGGTTGGTTGTGAACTCTAGGCTCTCCTGCTGTTGAACATAACAAACAAGCTGACCATGAGATTCCAGATGTTTCTACTTCTTTTTGTTTGAGACTATTGGACCTCCCAGAGGCAAATGTCAGCGTGGTTGAGTGGTAGACCCTGTCCCCTTCATGTTGGGAACAAAATTTTAACCTTGTGGCATTACCAAAAATTTAAACTTGGGTCCCTCAGAACAGGAAGCTCTCACAGATCCAGAGCATCAACTTGCACTGCCAGTGATACGAGTCAGAAATCTAAGTACGTTTAGAAAACATATCCTAAGTTGAAAGACAGCTATACTGATTTGATGCTGTAAACGGGTCACATGAATTTTTACACTGAGCTCTGATTGAAACACACAGGGAGTATTCTAGTTGTAATTTTAAAAATTGATTAGGGAGGAGATGGAGGTTATGGGGAGACTGGAGTAGCAAGTGTATGGCACCTAATTGGGTTAAAGAGAACTCATAATAGAGACTGCTGGGAGAGAAAGGGAAGGCTGGTGGAGAGAGTCATCAGGTGTTTGGTTTGATGAAACTCATTGTTTATCTCATTTACTCTGATCGTCATCCCAAATGTGCATTTGGAGCTCAGTCAGCAAGAGCTGGTTTCAAAATGAGAAAGCCTACTTAAAAACCCATTGACAGAATCAGAACTTTTGAAAAACAATCCTTTCACAGACTCATCACATTTTAGTGGGTTGTGGGCCTCAAGGTCAATGCCATGGAATGAATTAATCTCCTCAAGTCCATGCTGGCTTACATCTGAGCTTAATGTGGTTGTTTTAGACTGATGGCTTATTAATCCACGGCTGTTTTCATAATTTTATTTTTTGGGTCTTGAAACAAACAGTGCTTTCTAACAAGCCCTCTAAACTTCTACTGAAGATTCCACTGAAACTGCCCTGAAGCAATTAGTGAGAGGAATTGCGAATTAGAAATGTTCCCCACAGTGGTAGTTTGGCATTTGGGTTTTTGAGGGAAGGAAGGTGTGCTCCTTGGGTTATTTTTTGGTTGCAACTGGAAAGCCATGCAGAAACATTAGTGATGCTAGTTTTAAAAGCCAGTCGGTAAGATGAATTAAACTGAGCAGTAAAATAAAGCTCAAGAGTGCTTTGCACAGAGAACCCTACACTAAACCATGGGAACGGGCAAAAAGAAAGAAGCAAAATACTCTTTCATTTCAAGACAAATTTGGGGCCAAAGGCAAATTTTTCCTAGTGTGAAACTGTGGTGCTTTTGATTTTCTGGAGTGAAGCACTGATATCCTGTGCCTCCACCCCCACCTCCCCTAGCCTGCCTGCTCCCTGTTCAAGTGGAGATTTCACTGGGCTGAAAACTGCTTGTACAGTGGCCATTTGACTTGCCAGCATTCTGCTCTCCTGTGGAAAATGTGGATCTTCAGCCACATAATGTCTTTCCATTAGTGATGGCGGCTCTCCAAAGTCGGGCTGTGGTTTAAACACAAATGGGCAGCGCGGGCCAAAATGAATGCAATTCTGAGTCTACTATCTTTAAAAGGTGGATCTGGAGGCAATTTAGTGAGTGTAAATTACAATTGACTTTGGAAGAAATAACTCATACACTTGAACCTCCTCAGATGTGTAGCCAATAGGGGGTAGCCAGGCTAACATGAAATTTTACACATCCATCAGCTAAAGAAGAGATCCAAATGTAAAAATCTAGCTATCATATGGATTCGTAACACCCCCTGGAGGACTTGCGGCCCACAAATCAATGAATGGTTTATGCTGAGCCAAAAATGTACTTTCACAGTGCTTCTCATTTTCCTTAACCATTTCAGAACACCATATGTGCGAGGCGCAGCAGCCTGTGAGTTGCTCCTGCAGAAGGCGCTCCTCGCCGGGGAGAGGGGTACCTCGCAAGGCAGCCAAAGACATATTGTTGGCCAGCTCCTAAGCTCTAATGATAAACAATTATTTAGTTACCTTTGAAACTTAAGCCAGGCAGACATTTTCTGCCATACAGGTGTTTTCGTCTGTGGTATTCTAGAAGGTATGGGACATGCTACTTCCTCCCTTTGCTTCTCTTCACTGATATGTTACTAATCAGTGGTGGATTAAAACAATCTGATTTTGGTTACTGTCTTGCTGTCTTCTTTTGTGTGTGCATGAGACCTCTTCTTCATCTTTACTTGATGTCAGCAGCCAGAAATCCTTACGTATTCACAGGGTTTGTTCTCGCTCTGTGTGTTCTCTGTTTAAGGTTGCTGCATAAATACATAAGAAATGTATGTAATGTTAGCTCTGCATATAGGTAAAAAGAACTCTTTTTGTAGCTAAAATTTTAAAGCATTAATCATTAAGTTATAAACAATGAGAACTGTTTATTAGCAACTAAGTGAATAAAATGCAGGTCATTTCTTTTTGGACAATGCTGTTGTCTAAGGTGATATAAATGATAAATACTTTTGCATTCTTTAAAAAAAAAGAGGTCTGATGTTTATGTTTCTTGAGTATTTACATTTTTCTATTTAGCAAACTTGGATGACAACATCTTACTTCACTGTCCACATTAAAAAATAGTCAACTAAAATGTTCAAAACAAAGGCTTGTGTGGATTCTATGTGGACTATTCTAAACAAGTAGGTGTGGAAGGAAACGTGTTTCTTTACAGAAATGTGTGACTTAGAATTCCAAGTTTGCACTGCATTTTCTGTGTGTTTTTATAAAAATAATGTGTATATATTTGTTTATGTATGTATATGTATATACATATCTTTTTTGTTGTCGTTGTTACCTAGCATTCTAGTTAGGAATTGCATCTAGCCACTTGTAACAGAGATCTGAACAAAACAATGGCTTAAACAAATTAGGGCTTTCTTGTTCTGTCACGTAAAAGAATTCCCGAGGTTTGAAGTTCAGGGCTAGCATGATGGCTCCACAGTGTCACCAGTGATCCAGAATCCTTCTAGCTTTCTGCTCTGCCATCCTTAGAGAAGGGAATGTGACCCTTCTCACATATGCTCAGGATGGCTGCCAGTGCTCCAGCCTCACGGTGAATTTCCAGCAAGAATATAGAGGTCAAGAAAAGAAGTTTCTCAATTGATTCAGCCCCTTTAAAAGGATTTCCCAGCAGCGCCAAGTAGATCTCATTGACAAGAACTTTGTCATATGACCTACTGCAAAGGAGGCTGGGAAAAATAGATTTTTTAGAATTTTAGCTAGGCATATTGAAATCTGAAATAATATTAGAGTTTTGTTAGTAAGGCAGAAGGGAAATATATGTTGAATAGGCAAGTAGTGCTGTTTGCCACAGCTGTGGTTTGCAAGGGGAAAACAAGTACAGTGCCAAGCCCGTAGGGCAATGTGTTATGCAAATGGGGATGTCTTTAAGGTAATTTGAACTTCTATTCTCATGAGGACACACTAGGAAACACAATGACTGCCCAACATGTTCCTTCCTAGAGACCTTTGCCCTTTCTACTCTTTTTGCCTGGAAACCACTTCTCCCAGGGATTTGAAGGGCTTTATGCTTTATTTGGGTCTCTGCTTAAAATTTACTTCATCACTGAGGTCTTCCCTGACACCTGGGAATGGATCCAGGTTTTGTAGGGTCTGAAGCTTACACAGTCCAGGAGGCTCCTTTAAAAAACAAAGAAAATTGTGAATATCAAATTGGATATTTACGTATGAAAGTGAGTATTGATTTAGAATGAGAAACCACAAGTTACACAATTAAGACACTTATAACTACTACAAGCATCACAAAATCCAGAAGAATAACATAAGTTTTATTAACTAATGACTAGACACACTTCTAATGCTCCCCACCCCTAATTTTTGTCTATATTTCTTTTGATCCCCTCCACATGTGACAACAATTTTATAATATTTTCTATAAAGAAAATAGAAAGATATCCCATTCTTTCCTTTAGTATTAGTTTATAAAAACTTTTTTCTAAAAATCATTGATAGTTTAGAAAAGTTCCTTTCAGCTTCTAAACAACTTGTAATTGATAATATCACATAAATTTTTAGGATTGTTGTCAAATTTTGGAAAACCTCTATCAAGTTTTTTTGATATCTGCAACTTTAAGATTTTAGGGAATATTAACGCATTGATATCTTATGCATTGACTAATCTTAAATGTTCTTTGATTGTGACACTTGTTAACTTTTTTGCCATTGATGTCCTTATTGTAGTAGCATATTATTTTACAGTTTTATATTATCTTTGCTGATATCAGTTTTTTTGTGCCCAATTATCAACTAATTAATAATGGCAAGACCATTTCAGACTGAGAGAAGATCCTGGGCAGAGGTGGTGTCAGTAAAGATAAGGAGTCCAGTTTGGGGAAGTGCCGTGTACAGGTAGAGCTACTGTAGGAGATAAGACCAGAAAGATGAAGCCAAGTGGGACGACTGTCAAATGCTGGTGTGTGGCTGATGAATATTTTGAGTTATGATTCCTTTCAGTTAAGGCATGGAAGGCTTCTTAATGGAAAATTAAGTATATGAAAAGTGAGAAAGCATTCTGTTGAAGTTGGTATTAGGGTAGGACGAATCCTCAATTTAAATCCTAGCTCTGGTGCTTACTGGTCTATGAAACCTTCCTAGCAATACTGTAAGCAGCATTGACAGTAATCTACATAATGATATCTCACTAAACCCAAACCAAATGTATTTCTAGCTCGACTTCCCCTTAACTGTGTCCTAACCAGGCTCGAGGTCTACACAACACTACCAACACAAGGCAAAGTATGACAGAAGGGAAGTTGGAGTGGAAAAGGACAGTAGTGTAACCAGTTTCAGTTAAAACTTCATACATTTGAAAATGTTACAAAAGTATATGGGAAAAGGCACACATGAGTGATGGGTCCTGCTTCATTAGCTTCACAGTAAATCCATTCCTTTCAAAGTTACGGACCTCTCCCCCAATACCCATGGCTCTCCCATTCTCTTTGCCCTTCTCATGTTTCTCCATAGCACTTATTATAATATATATTTTATAATTATAATATTATCTATTTACTTGTTTACTGTTTTTTGTTTAACTCACTTCACTAGGATGTAAACCTCCGTAGTGAGAGAGACTCTTGCTGTCAGTTTGTCCCCAGTGTGAGAAAGGTATGTGGTACATAGATACTTGTTGAATGAATGAATGAATGAATCAATAGCTTCACTGTTTTGCCGTGTTGTGTTTTTTAGTTCTAAATCATATTTAGTTTACTTTGTGGTTAAACAAACTGGTCAAGTGATTGTTTCTATACCATATTTTTGGCTTTTGGAAAGCAAACTGGGAAAATTGTTGCGGGTGGAGGGTGATGGGGTGAGGGTGAGGACACAGCCAAGGCAAAGGAGAAATTTCAATCATAATTGAACAGTGAGCAAATGAAGTCCCACAGAACTGAGGCCATCTGAAAGATCCCATGGGTAAGCGAGGCCACACTTCTGACTTTCCAGGTCACATTAAAAACTGTTTCTGATAAATGTGTCCTTTGAACCCTACAGTGAATTTATTTATGTTGCAATTGAATATTTCAGACCTCTTACTCCTGCTTGGTTCTCGTATCCAACGTCTATCTCCTAACCTCTGCTCCACCACCCTGGAGAGGCATGGCTCTATATGAGTACCATGAAGTCTTAACAAAGACTGAAATCTGATGCTGGTATTGATGTTCTCATGGAAATAAGAATTCTGACTCTATGTGTAGGTACTAATCACACACTTTGGTCCCCTACCACACAGAATTATTAAATAAAAAGTTGAAAAGCACTTAAAATTTGCTTTTTCATCTTTTTTACAAATTAACACAGTGTCAAGGGAGGTAGAGTGGTCTGCCCAAACCAGAACTAGGACTCAGCTGTTCTGCTTTTTAGCCCATGTTCTTTTAACTATAATGCAGGGTTAAGCTGAGAAGGAAGAACTAAAAGAAAATTTTGCATTCTTAGCTCCATGAAACTTGAAGTTTGTGGGGCATTCTGAGAGCTAGCTTATGTCTTCTTTTTCACTGAGGCGTTATTGGAGTGCCCATGGACCCAGTGGCATGACAACCTCAAGAAATTTTCCAAACGGTTTTGATCTTTCTTCAAAGCTATGACAAGAAAAACTCAGATATGCTTTTGAGGAGAGCAGTCCAATGTCCATGACTTAGATCTGTTCTTAGAATATTCCTCCGGAGATGTGGATCCTGGTGTTCAGAGCTTTAAGAGGAAAGAACATATATATCCAAATATATTACATGTCCATGGAAAGCAGCCTTCAGTCTGTACTTCATGTGGGGAGAATTCATTAGTTTCATTTTTGTTTGTTTGAAGTGTTGCGCCTTGAAAAGTATAAAGTCTAAAACTATGTTCTAAAAAAAATATCGCCTTTCTCTCTGATGCCAAAAACAAATGCACTGTCAAACAAGCTAATTATTCATGAGCTTTCCTTACACTTTCTTTCTAGGCCTTCCATCTCTAAATTTTTCACATGGCACGACCTCTACTACAAAGGAAATATTGTGGGTGGAGTAGACTCAAATTCTGCTGGCTCACGGGGATTCTGCAGTGAGTTTATCTGGGCCCCAATCTTTAAGAATCCACTCCTTCCCTCTAGTCCTATCTTTTCCTATGACACTCTTTCTTAAATCATCCTCATTCTTTGACCACTGTGATTTGTCATGGGGCATGTACCCAACCCAAGCTAAGCCAATTGTAATATTTTACCTGCCTGCCAACTGTGATTGGTTTATTTGGGCCAAAGTTCTTCCCTGAGATTTTTCAAATTACAATTGAGAGAAGACAGCCTTTCCTCTCTGTCTGTGGAGCTTAGAGAATACAAGTCTGGCAGCTGCCCTAGGCATGCCTCCCACCATGTGGAGAAAGGGAGTGTACAGAAGGGAGAATGAAGCCAAAAGATGAAGCTAAAGAGGCACCGAGAGGTAGATTCTTGAGATCAGTGCTGCTACTGTCTTTCCTGCCTTTGGTTATGTCAACTGATGACTTTTGTTCTCTCTTCCTTTTCTCCCTCCCTCCCTTCTTTCTTTTCCTCCCTTCCTTCTTCTTAAACTAGGATTTTTGGATTTTCAGCCGTGGCAACCAAAGTCCTAATGGATACAATAAATCAAATATTTTCTTTCTATTTGGTAGTCTAAAACTCAACACAGATATAGCCAGGTTTTTCTTAACTCTAATATGTTTTTTCTGAATAGAATTTTGCCACATAGAATTTTTGCTGTTGTTTAAATATAAGAATATTTGAAGGAAACATATATTACTGTGTTTCCACTGTTGGTCATATTCTCTCTGAGCAGATTGACGTTGTAAGGGTTCAAGAGGAGGAAGGCTAGAAACCATCTCTCCCCAGCATCCATGCCATGGTTCTTTCTGAGTGCATGATCGCAGCATGGACGTGAACTCCAGAGTGGACTTAAGGTAAAGGCTGGCTGTGGAACTGGGCTCTGGGATGTGGCCTGTGAAAAGGTCTGTTACTCAGAGCCAGGATATTAGGGAACTGCTGTGTTGTGGCCCAGAGATGATGAAACTGGACTTCCTCAGGGAGGAGATGCTCTCCCTTTCCTACATTGCTAGTCGTGCCTGTGTTCAGAGGCTCCTATGGTTTTCCTGCTGCTCCTCTTCCTGCCTGTCCCTCTACCAGGCCAGGCTTATGGGTTCTCTTCAATCCTGGGAAGAGAGTTTCACTCCTTTGAAAAACTACATGCCCTTTTAGTGTCTTAAAAAATAGCTTTAGGTAGGAATATAAAATAGTGCAGCTGCTATGGAAAAGGGTACGGAGAGTCCTCAAAAAAATTAAAAATAGAACTACCATATGACCGAGTAATCCCACTTCTGGGTGTATATCCAAAGGAAATGAAAACAAGATATCTGCATTGCCATGTTCCTTGTAGCATTATTCACAATAGCCAAAAGGTGGAAGCAACCAAAATGAGTATTGATGGATGAGTGGATAAAGAAAATGTGCATACACATGCAATGGAATATTATTCAGCCTTTAAAAAGAGGGAAATCCTCTCATATACTACCACACAGATGAACCTTGAGGACATTATGCTAAGTGAAATAAATCAGACATAAAAATATAGATACCGTATGATTCCACTTACATGAGGTATCTAGAGTAGTCAAACTCATAGAAGCAGAAAGTAGAACTGTGGTTGCCATGGGCTTCGGGAAGGAGGAAAAGGGAATTGTTGTTTAATAGGTATAGAGTTTCAGTTTTGCAAAATGAAAAAGTTCTACAGATCTGTTGCACAACAAGGTACATATAGTTAACGCTATTGTACTGCATACTTAAAAATGGTTAAGATGGTAAATTTTCTATGTGTTTTTTTTTTTTTTACCACTATTTAAAAAAGTAGACTTCAGCATTACAGTTCCTTCTTTTAAGTAGGGATAGGGTACAGTGTAATACATTCAAGAGTTCAGGGTTTCCTTTCCTTTGTCCCATGCTCAGTCTCTTTCCATCCCTTACCCTCCAAAGAGGAGCCAGTCTACAGATCGTGGGATTTTCTGCTGAAGAATCAGAAGAACGTGGGGAGATGAGTAAAACAACAAGTGGTCTAAGAGGAGAAGGATGGAGTTGCTTCTCAAGGGTTTCTAAAGAGAGAAGGAGAGAGAGAAACTGATGTGGGAAGAGCAGGGCCACCATTAACCTACACAGAGCTTTTGCATGGATTAGAAAAAGGGGCCTCTTGGGGTGGATGAAGCCCACCTGCTCAGTGGCTGGCACCTTTCTTTGAAGATCTAGAGCCTCTTCCTCCAAGAGCCATCAGAGCCATCTCTTGGTGTGAGAGCAGGTTAGATTCTGCTCCCATTGGCCCCTTGTACACAAAACTAACCAGACACTCTCTGGTAAGCGCAGTACATGGGAGAAGAAGAGAGGTTTTAACAAATATATAAGTAGAGCCAGAAATTGTGTCCCCTTCATAAGTTTGATAAGTTTAAAAAAAGGACTAAAGATTTTAAATAAATTATGAAATAGTTAAAAACATAACTCCATATAAATAATAATAGATCCCATGAATAGCACCAAGATTTAACACATTGTTGCCATATTTTCTTCAGATGAGGTAGTTGCAGATATGGTCTTACTAATATCACAGGCACAGTAACATTAAATCCATTTTGGCCCTGTCTCATTCCTTTTCCTACCTCCCTAGAAGTGAGCTTCATTCTGAAGATATTTTATCCTTTCTGTGTATGTACCTTTACCACATGTTTGCAAACATAAATGATATATAGCATCTTTTGGCATACTTGAAAATTTTTATACATAGAGAGAGAGAGAAAGAGAGAGAGAGTATCCTATTGCAACTTACTTTTTGCATTCAATATTATATTTTTGAAATATTTTCGTCTTATTATACGTATATCTAGTTCTATCATTCTAACTCCTCTGTAGTATTCCATTGTATGACTATCCCATAATGTACTTATCTGTTTCCTTATTGAAGAATCGTTGGGTTGTTTGTAACTAAAAATGATTCAGTCTTGGTGTGCATGTTCTTATAAGCCTGCATGAGAGCATGCCCATTCTGTTACTTCCCTTGTGCAAATAGAACTACTGATGGACTACCCTGAATCCCCAACATTCTTGGGGTAAGCATTCATGTGAGGTCCTTGTTGTCAAAGTTGATGCACTCAGAAAAAAAATTCATTCTTTTTAGAAACTTGCTGCCCCTGCCCCAGCCGTCCCTTCTTCTTGGTGTTCTCCTCAAGTGCTCTCTCCATCATCAAGGTCGTGAAATACCTTGATTCTTCCATTTTGCAGAAACATTGTGCCGAAGGGAATAATGTTCCTGACTTTGAGTCTGGACTGAAATTTAGCCCTAAGATCTTTGAAACCTTGATGACAATAGTAGACGGGGGACAAAATACTATTTAAAAGCTTCATTTTTCTCTCTTCACGGGAGTGGAATGGAGACTTGAATACAGGTTGGGGTAGACTGTCTCTTTGTCTGGGACAAGCTATTGAATGAGACATTTAGTTGTGCAAACTTAAAGTAGTGACTACAACCAAACAAGATGCTTGAGATCAGTGGCTCCAAGGAGCTCCAGATAAAAATATAACATATTGTCTAAGTGGTGAGTAGAATTGCATCTCTGCCAATACTGCTTCCTGGGCTGATTTTATTTTCTAAGCAAGATTGAGACTGTTTTGTGCCTGAATAATGTTGTAACTACTTGTGAAAATGGGTAACTTTTTTTTTTTTCCCAAACAGGGACTATCTAGTTGAAGCTTAGACGTAGAAGCAGAAGGAGTTGCTTCCATGAAGCCCTTTGTACAACTCTGTCCACAAGCAGGGCTATTTTGGGGTATGGTTGCCAAAAAATTATTTGTTGAATAAATGAAAGCAGGCTTGGAGTTGGGGTGCAGGACGTTCTTTCCACCTCCCCATGGACTCTGGGATCCTGTGAAGAGATCCCACAGGAGCTATAGTAAGGATTCCTTGTGGCTTGTGAGCAGGAGAGCAGGGGAACCCAGAAAACTAGAAAATAAGAGCACAGAGGCAGCTGTGGTAGGGGGGAGCCTTTGGTTAGCACCCATGATCACCTCTTTGGGGACTTCCAGAAATAACTGGGAGACGTCTTATGGGGGCACAGAAATCAATTAGGTGAAGAGACACATTGTAATTTGAACATTGAGCATTAATACAACATTATTGATATTCACAGGCTGTTGAAGAACTTGTGCTGGTGAAGAATGGAGGCTGTATAACTGTTTTCTTTTTCCTTTTGAGGAGCAATTTAAAAAGAAATGGCTGTATTTCTTCCTGTTTATATGCACAGAAATCCTTTGGAAAGTGGCACATTTTACAGGGAGTATCTTAGGCTTGAAAAAGAGGCAATCATAGAATAGAAATGTGGAAAGATTTTTAGCTGGCAATCTCAGAGGACTTGATTTATAAATGTACTTCCTACATATTTGGATTTAATTCCCTATCTTTTTCTCTAACCTGAATGTTAAGAGTTTGGGAGGAAAAAGGGTCAAATTCAAGCACCTTTCCACTATCTGAGATTGAGGTTTCACATTGATTTTTATAGCATTTTAATCTAAGCGTATACTTTAAAAAATGTCCTCAAATAATTTCTTCCTTGATACCTAATTATTAATTGGACTGAGATGGTATATTTTACTTTTGACTGCATTGACTAGATTTCTCAAATACATTCGGCTTATGTAGGTAATTAATGTGCAATATTTCTATCCTTGAGGGCTAGGAGACACCTCATTACTTGTCTGGATCACTGTGGACTTTAAAGTCCTAATTTTTAAAGGTATTGGTTTATTGTTCCTTTTAATTTCATTTTGAATTATAAAACTCTCTGAGGCCTTGCTGTATGAATTTATTATATTGTTCTTATTACTAGTCATACATTATCCATACAGTATTAATGAGAAAACCAGGAGAGATAAGGTAAGATTTTAAAGCAAGAGACTCATTTACAAGAACCAAACCTACAGCCTTTTCTTTCTCCTCTTTCTTTTTTTTTTTCAGTTTCATCATTTTTCTGCCTCTGCCTTGTTCTGTTAGCTTGTTAACAGTATAGTTTCTATAGCAACACCTATTGGTTGTTGGAATAGTGAAAGCCATAGCAAGATCTCCTGCAGCGAAATCCTTGATGCTGACAAGATCAACTCATATTTTCTTTGTCTGATGTTCTCTATTTCTTCTTGGAATGACCCTTTTAGCAGAATATAAAAGATCTCTACTAATTACCTGTGAAATAAACAGCTGAAGTCAGGCAGCCCTGACAGCACATTGGATGTTAGCTTTATTCCAGGGATGGTGAGAGATTGCCTGAAGGAACAAGCCAATTTCTTGAGCTATAAATTTTACTAGCCAGCACTGTTAACATGAAATAAAATGAAGGTCAGTCCGCTTCTTCCAATTTGAGTTAAAAGGTTTTATTTAGAGAAAATTTCCCGTGTACTCAGGTTTTAGCACTTCATCAAAATAGCAAAAGTAAATATCTGATGTTATTTTGATGTATGATTTAGAATAATAGATTAAAAATAAAAATAAAATATTGAATGCTAACTCTGATAAGATAGGTTTGGATAGCCATTTAGACAACCACTTAGACTAAATCCTCTTTGATGTCTCTATTTTTGGAGCTATTGGATGCAAATTTTTCTGTCTAATGTTCCTTTCCTGAATTATTCAGAAAATAGCACTGCTTATCCATTTTGCTTTATGTGACATATTCATACTTGTTAACTTAAGGAACAAGGAGGAATTGAGAAGTTATGGGTTTTCTCTATTGCAAATTTACCCATTGTGCATCATTAACCAAAAATAAAGTATTATTGCTTAATGTTTAATTCCAGGGCTTTGATAAATTGAGGATCTTTGTCCTTATTTCCTATCTCTTCCACTTTCCTTTTGGCCTTCTCATGAACATCAACAAAAAAATTAGCATTGTTGGACTCTTTGAAAACCTACATTAATTCTTCCCAGTCAAAAGTTATCTATTCCATAAATTTAAATAGTTTCCTGAGGGTTTAAAACAGTTTATCTATCTTCCAATAGTTTAAGCATTAAATATCATTTAAAGTCTTCATGCTTAGGCATCAAAAGCAATATTGGATGATTCCAAGCTTTTCAATTTCAATTATAGGCATTGAGTACGTATGCAAAGTATTTAATTAAATTAAAACTCAGAAATTGACAAACTGAGAGGACAATGGCCAAAATTCTTATTTCCTTTTCCAAGTTCTTTCATATCTTTGTATTTAGATGAGGTTCTAATGTCTACCAAGCAAACTGCCACAATTTTCCACAACTATTGTCTCTTTAAAATACACAGACACACGCATACATATAGAACCAATTATGAGTAATGTTAAGTTCTGAAAAATGGGGCTAAGGGAGAGTTTTGTTTTCTTCTTATGGCATTTCTGTATTTTTTCCAAAATTTATTCATTGAGAATAATTATATATATAATAACTATAATTAGAAAAAATAAGGAAAAACTTCTTGGTAAAGTTAATTGTGGTAAATGTCTTCCTACTAGGTTTCATAAATTCTGGTCAGCCTCTGGATGTTATTTCATCCTGAAAATTTGTAAATCTCATCTCCAGCAGAAGTAGTTTTGCTAGAGTTAATAAGGAAAAAGCATTAAGGATTTTTCCACCTGAATCTTGATGAAAACTATCTTGAACCCTACATATCCCTTATTTAACATACAAAGATACTCAGATTCAAAAATCCCGTGCATAGTCTAGCATGCATCTGATAAGTACTTCACCACATACTCTTTAGAAGAGTGGTATCAGATGCAGCCTTAGACTGTCTGCTATTCTGATTCATCAGGATGTCTCTAGGGCACTTGCTTATCCACTTGCCTAATCACAGCCTTCAAATGCAGATGTTTCTTAGGGCTTGGAATCACATCTGGCCTGATCATCAGTTGATGTTGGCTCCAACTCTGTAACCTTGAAATTAATTCCTCTATGACCGCAAACTTCATATTTCCAACTTCCATAGCTGCTAAAACTTCTCTCCGTCTACACCAAGCCTCCAGTTATTTGATTCCTCCAACTTTACCTAACCTGTCACCCCTTTCTCCCTTGGAGCCCACTTTGTCCTTGTGCCACAGTCAACGACCTCAATGCTTTGCTCCTTCCTCCCTGGACTTGCTCACTCCCTGACCAGCTATTGCAGTGTAGCACTGAGTTATGCACATCTCCTTCCCCTTTCTTTCTAGTATGCTCATGTCTTCTCATCTTAAAAACATCTATGCTAACAAACAAAAAAACTTTCTATGGACTATCATATGTTTACTATCCAATTGGTTTCTTTCTTTTTTGTGTCAAACTCTCTAATGAATGATCCAAACCCTCTGCCTTCCACTTTGGTACCATTTATTAATTCCTTCCCTAATTCCATGTTAGAAGCAAGTTTCTGCCTCCATTATTCTTTTACAATTGGTCTCTCAAAAATCGCCAGTGAGCTTCTGGACAAACACAGAGGCTATCTTTCAGTCCCCATTCTCCTGGGGTTGTCTGTAGCTCACACCAGGGCTGACATTGCTCTTTCTAAATGCCCGTCTCCCTTGGCTTTCAAAAAGCCATTGTTTTCTGGGCTTTGTTTTTTTTTTTTTTTTAACCCCAGACTGTTCATTGGCTATCTTCACTTACTTTCTCTTTTCTTACCTGGGAGCATTACCAAAGCCTCAGAGCCAGGCTTCTGTTTTGTCTCCTTATGCTTTCTCCCTTGGAGAATATACCAATATTTGAAAATATGATCCCCATGCTGATCACCTTTTTGCATTCCAGCCCTTATCCTCTCCCCCCACTTCTATATGCTGACTCATTCCAGGCCCAGAAATCAGGAAATAACCCTGTGATTTCTGTAGATACCTAATTTGGATATTTTACTCTCTGAAGCCATGTCACTCGCCTGTTCTCAGTAGGGCCTACTTGAGGGGGGAGTGAAGCATGGCAGTGGTGATCAGGAAACTTTACCAAATCATGTAGGCCCGGTTCTATCCCCAGGGGCTCACCAAGGGCAGGGAGGGTGGGAGTGGTCTGCCCTTGGTGCAGGCAGTAAGGGTGTATATTTTCCGTATAGAATTTAAAAACAAGAATAAAACTGACTAGAAGTTGACATACTTTTTATTATCACCATGTGCCAGCAATTCCAAACAATGTCAACGAGAAATTCCTCCTCCATAAAAATTTTCCTTTGTTATCCACATTCTAAATAACTGCTGTGATTACTGTTGAGTTTTAACTATATATGCAACCTCCAAATTAGGACATTTTAATTACTTATCCATTAACAAACATTGTATTCTACATGTGTTACCACACAAAAAGGGAGTTCTCTGCCCAGTGCGCATAAAAAGCCAATAATTACACTGCTGGCTTTTGAGAAAAGAAAAGGCTTTATTGTGAGATTGACCAGCAAAGAGACAGGAGGCAAGTCTCTCAAATCTGTCTCCCCAGTCCAGGGCTTGGGGCGAAATTTAAGAGGTTAGTGGGAACAAGCTAGTATGTGGAAGTGCTGGTGGAGCAGGTTTTGATTGGAAGACTTTAAACATTTAAGGTAAGTTGTCAAAAGGAGCTTTAACATGGGATCGTCCTAGACCACAGACTCCTCACTTCTGATAAGAGTCCGACTTTCAAGTTCTTTTTGTTGTGTTCTGGTCCTTTGGTTCCTTTGGGGGTGGAATCTTTGGTTCTGGGTGTTATTTCAGGTCAAGATTTTCTCCTCTGCCCATGCTCTGGCCACAGAGCTTACATTTTTTGATTCATTGCCCCTGAAAAACAACTCTTAATCACTCTGTTGATAAGATGGGATCACTTTGAACTACTGCCAGAGAGCTCGTGGTTACACAAGAAAGTTAATTTGATGAATTTCTCTTTTATATAGTCACCCCAACACAGGGAATATCAGCCACTATACATGTTCCTTTCAAGAATAAGTTCAAAATTGTTCCAAATCTTTTGAACTCCCCTCAGGAGCAGTTCTTATCACTAATCCCTGCAGTACTAGATCTTCCTGCATTTAAATGGAAGATTCAAAATTAGCCAGTGATTGTAAGACAGAACTTGAGTTACTTCAATTCTGTCATATAAAGTGATCTCTTGGAGTTTTTATTTGTGTTTAAAACTTAGAAGAGTACAATAGAGTGTGAACTGTGAGGTGTGATATTTTTGTTTGGTTAGTGAAAATTTTAGCTCATACATGCAATATTTTACTGAATTTGAATAATGTATTTAAAATTTAAATGTATTCTTTTTAAATTATTTGCTTTAAAATTAAACAACTCAAAAAATAATGATTACTGGTTATTACATAATTATTATTCAAAATAATTTTGTTTTATAGATGAGGTGGTTAGCAGGTCACAATGAATGTGTACTCTATACTTCTCTCTTTTTCTTTGTTCTTTATTCAGTACTTTTATAGGCATCAATATTTGGTTTTCCTTGGTACTCTGCTTAATATAATATTCATATCACATACTAAAAACTTCTACACTCATATAGATTAAGTAACAACAACACAAGATGCTGACTCCCAAGCAGTATCTTTATTTTCCCTTTTCTGTGAATGAAATTTTCTTTGCTCAGCTCCTCAGTTTATTTTCTAAAACCTGGGAGATATTTTGGTTCCAATGACGTCTTAATGGAACAATGGAAACATATATGTGTGTATGTGTGTCTTAGTCCATTCAAGCTGCTATAACAAAATACAATAGACTGGGTTGATTATAAACAACAGAAATTTATTTCTCACAGTTCTGGAGGCTTAGAAGTCCAAGATCAAGATGCTGGCAGATACACTGTCTGATGAGGGCCCACTTCCTGTGTCATAGATGGCTATCCCTTCACTGAGTCCTCACATGGCGGACAGCAGAAAGAGGAAGCAAGCTTTCTTGTAACTCTTGTAGTAACACTAATCCCATTCATGAGGGCTTTACCCTCATGACCTCATCTAACCCTAATTACCTTCCCTAGGTCCCACCTCCTAATACCATCACATCAGGGGGTAGGCTTTCAACATATGAATTTACAGGGGGGACATAAACATTCAGTCCATAACAGTGTGTATCTATATTTATATATTAATAATTTCTATTTATCTCTATATATTATGTATATGTCCCTACACATTCATATACTTTCTTTCTTGACCTCTCTGTGACAGTTGATACTATTGACCACTCCTTCTTTCTCTCTTTCCTTAACTTCTTGATTTTTCTCCAACTTTACTGACCAGTCCTTCCTTAGCTCACCCTTTGAATGCAGGATTCCTTAATGTTGAGTTCCGGGTCTTTTCCTTCTCATCCTCTTCCAGGGCTTTCAGCTACCACCCAGGAGCCCAGGACTCCTAAATAGATTTCTACCTTAGGCCACTTGCCTTTGCTTCAGGTCTGAATTTCCAGGTGGATATGCCACAGGCACCTCAAACTCAACATGTGTAAAACATATTATCTTCCTCCCTCAAACTTGCTCCTCCTCTTGTTTTCCTTACGTTGTTGTTAATAGCACCAGAAATCCTTGAATCATTGAAAGGTTAAACCTGAAAATCATCCTAGACTTCCCTCACCAGCCCTCAGTTCCAAATCCTATCCTTTCTACCTCCTAAGCACCTCTCTGATCTATTCCCTCCTCTGTACCCCCATTCCCCGCATCTTAATTTGGGTCTTCCTAAGGAATTACTGAACTAAATTCCTCAAATTGGGCTCCCTTCTCTCTTTTCATCCCCCTCTTCCTCAGGGCTTCTAGAGGGTTTGTTCTAAAATGCATATCAAACTGTGCCCCCTTTTTGCCTAAAGTCTGCTTGGATTCCTAATGCCTTCATGACAAAGTTCAAACTCTTTAGAATGTAAACTACAGTCTCATAATCTGATGCCTCTTTACCCTCCCCAAAATATCTCCAGCCTCTCCTCAAATGTACTCTTTTCTTCAGCCCTGTTGGTCTAGTTTGAGTCCTCAAACCTGCCTATGCTCTCTTATTCATGTCTTTTGTCTCTGCCTGAAGTTGTTTTCCCCTTCCCTTCTCCTCTCCACAATCTTTCCTTTTCTGGCCAAACTGTCTGTTCTCCCTTGGCTCCTCCTAGATTTTCCTCAGACTTCTCTGACTGCTCCTTCTCAGCCTTCTTTGCTCTCTCTGTCTCCTCTAATTAACCCCTATGAGTTGGTGCTTTTCAAGACTTGATTCCAGACTCTTCTCTCTTTAAATTCTCTCTTTTGGAGACCTCATCCAGTTCCATGGCTCTATCACATGGAGACATATGCTGATGACTCCTAAGCTTATCTCCAGCTGAAATCTCTTTTGTATACCCCACTTGGATGTCTCAGGCTTCTTAACATTAACGAGTCCAAAGTGAAACATCTGAAATTCCTCCCTTGTTCTCGTTGCTCCGCCTTCTTTCTTCCCCATCTCAGTAACTGGTACCACTGACTACACAGCTTTTGAGCCAGATATAAACCAGGTTTTGAACCATCTCTTACTTCTAATCCATCAGTAGGTGCCATCTATTGTACTTCCAAAGTACACCTCAGGTCTTTAGTGTCTACATCTCCATTGCTTCCATTCTAGTTCAACCCGATCTGCTGTCATATGCTTTCTTGAAATAGCCTCCTGCCTGGCTTGTCTGCGTCCACTTCTGCTTCTTTACAGTTCTGTGCCCAAATAGCAGCCAAAACAACATTTTAGAAAAGTAAATCAGATCAAGTTATTTTCCTGCTTAAAATCCCTCAATGGCTTCTCTTTACACTTTTGATAAAGTCCAAAATTCTTGTAATGGCCTTCCATACCCCAAAGGACAGGGCTCCTGCCTCCCTCCCCAAGCTCCTCACGGTCCTCTCCTGCTGGGCACTACACTCCATTCTCGTTTACCTTCTTTTGTTTCCTAAAACAGACCAAGTTGTTTTCAGTTACCTGCAGTTGCTTCTCCCTGGAATCCTTTCCACTCTCTACCACATCACCTGACTCCCTCCCTCTCATCCCTCCCTCTCAGATATCGCCTTTTTAGAGAGGCTTTCCCTAATCATATTTTCAGAGTAGCTCCATACTCCCCTAATATTTTCTACTAGAACAGTTGATTTCCTTCTTGGCATTTATCACACTATCAATGTTTGTTTTACTGACTATCAACTCTACTAGAATATACACACCATGAAGACAGGGACAATGTCTCGTTCAGTGCTGTAATTCCAGTGTGCAGCACAGCGCCTGCACTCAATACATATTTGTGAAGAAATAAATGAACGTTTGATGAGCATGCAGTTTAGGTGTTATCTCTTGGAAGCATTTTATAATAATCCCCACCTGAATTAAGTGTTCAGGTGAACCTTGCTGAATTAAGTGTTCTTCTTGGAACTCTTTCCTTCCTTCTACAATCATTACAGCAATCATTGTTCTATGGTATGATTGCTGATTTTCATATCATTTCCCCCAGTAGATTGTGAGTTCCTAGGGCAGGCTTGAGCCTTGTTCATCTCTGCATCTCTGACAGTCCCAGCACAGTGTCTAGCCCATAGGAGGTGCTCAACAGTCGTTTGTCAACAAGTGAATGCACTGGGGTCTGTAGTATCAAATCCACACTCCCCAGGGACTCCACCAAGTGTTTCTCAGTTAGGTGGCAGGAGCAGTTGGCATTTTGTGTTGAAGAACTCTTTGGTGTATAGAACCATCTGGAGCGTTGAGGACATCATGTAACTCTGACTTCTGGGCTAAATACCAGTAGCACCCCCACCCCTAGCCATTGTGTCAACCGAAATTGCCACCTCAACTTTCCGAGTGTTGTCTCCCTTTCTAGAAACTCCAAAGAGCTCAATCTTCAGCTTGAGATAGTGATTGTGTCTTAAACTTCTTCATTTCCCATAGAACCAGCACTGTTCTTTCCACAAACATGCTTAGAAATTAATAAACACCTATTGATCTTTAATTCATATTGGAAGTCATTAAATTTGTTGGAACTCTCCAAGACCAAGATGAACCTTTTTTTGTTTTGTTTTGTGAGGAGATCAGCCCTGTGCTAACATCTGCCAATCCTCCTCTTTTTTTGCTGAGGAAGACTAGCCCTGTGCTAACATCCGTGCCCATCTTCCTCCACTTTATGCCACAGCATGGCTTGCCAAGCGGTGTGTTGGTGCACATCAGGGCCGCCGCAGCAGAGCGTGCGCACTTAACCGCTTGCGCCACCGGCCGGCCCCGCAAGGTGAACCTTTTAGATCAGTTTAGGCATGTCACCTTTCTGTAGTATATTTATTTATAAATTATACCCTATTGTTTCCTTAAAAAATAAAAACGAGGCTGTTAAAAGTCTAAGAGAAAGCCAGAGAATATAAACTTTTAAAAAAAGAAAAAAGAAAGGAGAGAAAAGAGGGGACTCAGCTTGGTGTAGTAGTGTCTGAACATAATTTGAATACTCTTAGAAATCATTGTAGTCCAACACTTAAATATCATTGGGAGAAGTTTTCAATAGTCTTTCCTTTTAAAAATATGGAACATAAGATAAGGATCAAACGTTTTGCTCAACATCAGGTTTAAACCCTTCAATAGCACGTAATATCAGCGCCTCCTTTTTCAGACTGCAGTCTTGTTTTTCTCTCTTTTCTAAAGCACTTTGCTTCTGTAATGCCCTCATGGCACTTGATAACTTGCTCCTAAGTGAAGCCAATTGTTTCCTTTTTATTTTGGTGTGGAATCTGCCAGAATTCCTTTTTTAATATGAAATGATGTTTCTTTCCTAAAGTGATTGGTCTGTCAGGCAAATTTCTTTCCTGGATCTGATTTTGTTCAATCTTCTATTTCATGTGAGACAGCATCAAAAGAATAAAAGCATAAAGATTAGACCAATATCAGCCACATTAGTAAATTGATATTCACATCTAGCTGTGGGATGTGTGGAATAATGTGTTTATCTTATTTTTCTTCCTCTCATTCTAGTGAGTTTTATTCTAATGACTGATTTTGAACTGTAAGTTTATTATCTGTGAAAATTGAATTGAATTCCTTTGCTGTTTCTAGCTCCAAATTACAACCCATAGCCTCTCTCCTACCACCCCACTCTCCTGCAATATGTCTTATATGATGTTTTTTAAATATTTAAAAACTCTTTTTTATCATTTCCATGCCATGCTTTGGTAGGGCATTTGAGTACTCTATTTTTATAATGATTCAACCATAAATTTTTTTTATAAGGTTATCAGTACCAATTTTTCTTTACTACTCATATGAATTGAGTCAGCTTGGCAATTATTGTGGAAGAGGATAACTCAAAGCTTGTGCCCTGGTGTCCAGATCCTCTTCCAAAGAGGCCCCACTGCCCTCATCCTGTGTAACAAGGTGTGCTTTGCCTGCCTACAGCCTCCTTCAGTAAACTATCTCTGAGGAGCTCAGAGGGAAAAGCAATTTAAGGATGTGATGAACTTTTAGACAATTTAGAAATCTTACAATATTTTCACAAGCAGATTTCTGTTAGAAGTTTTAAAATAAAACTTTTAGAGTTTTTCTAAGAAAAATATTCCCATCTCTTTCCATTTCTAGACAAGAAGCAGTAGCGTAAAGGAAGTTACTGAATCAAAAATAAAAACGAAAAATGGATTGGAGACTTAGCTAATTAATGAAATGTTTAATCTCAGTATAGAAATGATCCCATGCTGTGCATGCCACAAAATCCAGACTTGTGTGCCTATTTTGGCTCCATTACATATTCAAATTCATTCAGATTTAACTGAGAAATCACTTACTAGTGCATGAAAACATGGACTACCCTTTTAACATTTGAAGTGAGGCTGTCAACTTCGTTTTGCCCTATGTGAAATGTATGAGCTCAGATGATTTGGTTTGTAAATCACCTATATTCCTGTAATTGATTGGAGCCAAGGAAAATGGAACTTACTGTAAGCAGTCATCTGAGCTCAATAGAATCTGGTGACAGCTTTATGAAATGGAAAATTTTAAGGTGGAGGTATTAGCACAGATGTGAAGGAACACTAAACAAAAAACAGTAATTTGTCTTTCTTTAAAAGTTACAAAATTCATTTGAAGGAAATATTGGAGTTATCTTGTCACATTTTAAAAAGACTATGGTGCCTAAGAAAAAAATTGAAAAAGGGACAATAGTTATTTGCTTGAGATAGTTTTTGTAGCTTTATTTATAAGAGTCTGGGGGCATCCTAACTAGAAAGCCTAGAGGGGACTTGAATAGTGTATTATGGTACATAAATTAGAATGTTATTGAGGCTGCCAAAAAATGATGATACATAATGATTATTTAATATTTAGTTAAATGGAAAAAAACATAATGCAAACTGAAGCTGCGCTTTGATTTCAGTTGTGTCAAATTATGTGTGATTGTAATTATGTGTATTAGGATGATGGGAATGTGGAATTTTCCCCTTTTGTTTCCTTTATTGCAGTAAAAATATGATTTGTTCATTACATAAAAATTAGGCAGTAAAATAAAGATAACAATGCCCATTCCTAATAAAAAAATATTGTACAACTGTTTTCCATTTTTGCTGGTTCTGCTTCTGTTGAACTTGATTCTTATAAGGGACAGTGAGCTTGACTTCAGTGATTTTGTTCTTCACCAGATAGTCCCAGGATAATTGTATTTTACTGCTGAAACACCATCTGGACTTTGTTCAAAATCCTCCTTAGCATGAATTGTGGTTGGCTAATGTCTCTCCCTGTACAAACACCATAAATTATCTACTCTCAATAGGGACCTCTATCACTTTGTAATTTAGGTTATTTTCACCTTTCAGGACACAGCTACAGGAACTTTTCAATACTTCACACTATTTTTTTTTGGTTACAATTAGTATGTTGTTAAAGATATTTTACACTGAGTTTGTGTGCGTGTGTGTGTGAGTGTGTGTGTACATGCTCAGATGCAGGTATTATATACGTATATACTGGGTTGTTTCCAGCTTCAAAAGTTGGAAATAAGTTCTTTAAGAAACAATCAAACAAAACCAAAATATGTTAGATACACTTTGTTCAAAGAACAGTAGCAAGGGACTGTGTCAGCTTTAGCTGATAGATGTGTGGAAATAATTCTAATTCTCTCGTGCAACCATCTCACATTCCTTCCCTGTGATGGTCTTTCTCCTTGTCATCCCTGGAGGCTCCTGCTCCTTAAGTAGCAAGCAGCTGTTAGAGGTGATAAGAATGTGATAATAATCACCTCAAGGTGATTCTTTTTGTTTACTGAAGGCAAACACTCCAGCCCCAAGAGATGGGGAAGAGAGATTGACCTCCTGGCCCCTAACTAGAGAAACTAGAAAGAAGGCTTCACTTTGAATCCTCAGGAACACAATGGCTGCCTCTTCGTCTCTTTTGGGCTGATAGCCTAGCCTTTGCTTTTCTCCATTTGCTGCCTTTTTGTCCCATAAATAGAATGAATCACCTTGCAGGTGGTCAGTAGGTACATTGTTAGCTTGACCTAGAAAGAGCATCACACCCATTCCTTCTGTCCTGATTTCTGGGTGTGGCAGTGACCCAATAGTCTATTAGATTGGGTGTTAGGTTCATTTTGGAAGGAGAGCTGAGAGGCCAAGTTATCAGCCACACAGCAGCACATCTAAATCTGAGCTAAAAATACAGACAGGGAGGTTTTTGAAGTGACTACTTGCTTCTCAGGTAATGATCTCAGAGTTGGAATACACAAGTAGCCCTGGTTGACAGCTGGTCTTTGCAATTGGGTTCCCATGACGCCCCAGTTGGTAATCCATGGGCAACATCACAGACAGAGAGTAGTGGATTGATGAAAGTGGTGCAATGAAGCACTGAGATGTGGCTGTCCTTATCTGCCCACTAAAGTGACCCATCTAGCTCTATTCTCTCCAAAATAGAGTGTTCCAGAGTAAGACCTTTGGGAACCAAGTAACTCAACTGTTAAGACCAAGTCAGGGAAGGTGAGAGTAGGGAAAAATAAATATTGAGTGCCTACTATGTACTATGCACTGGGCTAGATGTTTTACATATATTAATCCTCAGAGTAGCCTTGTGAGTGACATATTATCATCCCTGTTTGCTAGATGAGGAAACCACAGTTCATAATTGGTAAGTTGTGGAAATACTATTTGAAATCCATCTGAGTCCATGGCCATCCTTCTACCATTCGCTCATAAATGTCACAGCCTAAAATAACTTCTTGGGCTTTGGGGGCTACTATATGGAGATCTGATTGTAAACAGGCAGATTGGGAGAGGATCAGATGGAGTGGCGGTCAGAGGATTTCAGGGCGGCAATGGGAAGGAGCAGTCAATGTGCTGTTTTTAGTTATTAGATGTTGACTAGAGAAATGGTGATCACTAACAGTATGCTTTTATATTGAAAATCTTTCAAAGAGCTTTCCTCTCCATTTTATCTGCTGCACTTCACCATTTACAGTGAGGCCAGGGCTGGCCAGACTAGACATTCGTTGAGCTGCTGGGATGAGGACTTGCATTCGATAAGACTGAACTTGGAGTAGGGTCTTTTATACTCAGGGTAGAATTCCCAGAGTAGGGAATACGAGTCAAGTCAAAGTCCATAGGAAAACATCAAAGGTCACACCCAGAGAGACCACGTATAAACATCAAGTCCACAGTGCCAAAGGTAGGATTGAGGGCAGGGTCAGAGATCAAGAGTTTGAGACCAGATGGGGATGAGATTGGAGCAAAGCGAGTTAGGACTGAGGGATGCAAGTGAGGTTTAGGACAAGTTCTTACAACTGTAGTGGAAGTCTGTACTTGCGCTTCTGGAGATGGGTTCATGGTGTGTGGATAATTAGGGCTGGCTTAATGTTGAAAACAGGGTTAACATCGGCATTTGATTTTCAGGATGATAGGGGACATAGTACTATTTATATTTTTCTAATAAGAAAACTGAGACCAAGAGAGGTTGACTCTAGTAGTCAGTCACACAGCATACAAGTGACAGAGTGGTGGGTTGGACTTACAGGAACAACAAAGCAGGAGGTGCATACATCAGCACTATTCATAAAAATGGGACAGAAGTAGGTATATCAGCTCCAGTTGTCCGGTTGACACGGTGTGTTAGGTTAACACAGATGTGTGGTGACAAAACTCACTCTACAAACTCAAATGTGCATGAAAGGTAACTTTGTTATTTTTTATAAATAATATTTTTTTAATTTCTATGACGATCCCCTACCCCATGACAAAACATCTCAATCAATTCGGGGAAAATACTCCTGTCTCCCAGAGTTGTTTTAAGTTCCAGGTGGTATGATAGTCTCTGGGCCCGGGGAAGGATTAGGGTGGAGGTGGGAATCCGGTGTGGGTCTGTTTGTTCACAATGATATCTGCTGAGCTATCCTCTGTCCAGTCTGCTCTGGAGTTGATCCCTTGATTTCTGCTGAGCTGTCTCTTGTTCTCATGCACAAGGTTCCTGCAGCTCCCACGGACGTCCTCAGAGGGCATGGACTCATTTGCTGCCATACTAAGGTGTGACAAAACCTGGTGGTGGTATTAGTGGGGATCTCTGGTCTCGGGTGCAAGAGAACTGTTCTCTTGTTTAAGAACTCACCCCTGTCCCTTTCATTATTTCCACAAGTCTTGGTCCCCCACTCCACCCTCCCTGTGATGTGAACAATTGACACTTCCTCAATCTACTGTGAAATGTAGGCAAACGCCAATGCTGGGGATCAAAATCCCTCTTTCCCCTAAGCCCTCCTGCATGGAAATTCTGGAGCTGCCCTGGCTGGCTCACCTAATAAAACCAGCAAGACTCCATGGTGTACTGGGCAAGATGCAGAAAGCAGTGAATTTCTCTGAGGCATCCTGCCCAATGTTCAACTAGCTGCCTTGATTTTTCTTAGCAACTAGACAGGATTGCCAAGTATCTAAACGACTGGGTATGATTCTGGCTCCTCCATCAGAAATTATAGCTAACGCCAGGTCAGCCTGACATGAAGAAAAGTCAATTGCTGGCAGCTGACCTCATGTCTGGCTGATAATTCTTTTGTAAAACATGTATAACCTTACATGTTTTAGGAACATCTGATGAATGCTAATAGAATATTCTGCTAATATTCATCCATTAAAGATACTTTTCTTTTTATTGTAATAATTATGTGAATATTTTTACAGTTGATTAAGAATAATTTTTCTCTAATTCACACTATTTTTTTGTTTATGTCCTAGAGTTGTATTCCAATGTAGTGGTGTGAGGGAGGAATGTTGTAAAATTTCTTCCATGAGACTGTGAATCAATTTAGCTCATTGTGTTGTTATGAAATTTGACTTATTCCAGAGATAATTCTATCACTTGTGGAAGTGGAGCCTTTATGGGCTGTTGCCTTTCTCTTCATCCACTAATAGAGAGGCTCTGGGTACCATGAAATGGAATTGGATCAGACTGGGTTCAAATCCTGGCTCAGTAGTAAGAAGTGTCACCTTAACTCAGTCACTTAAATTCTCTGAGTCTTGGTTTCTTCCTCAGCAAAATGGTCAAAGTACCTGCTTTGTAAGGATTGTACCTTACACTGAACACCTGTTCCAATGTACCCCATCACACCTTCTTTAGCTACTTAGCGGCTATTTACAGGTATGTTATGTTTAATAAAATTGAGAACACAAATATAAGGTCAAAAGAGGTTATTAAAGAAGAACCAGCTGAGGCTAGAGTTGTAGCAGAAAGAGTGTTAAGTGAGAGAAGACCTGGTTTCAAATCTTGTCTCTGTTATTTCTGAGCTACTGGCAAATAATTTTTCTGAGTCTCGGTTGCAAAACAAAGAGGTAATAATACCTAACTCAAAGAGCTGTAGAACCTGAATGAGATAACACATGAACATTTAGATGATGCTTGTCCTTTGTTAAGTGTGCGATAAATGTTTGTTGTTGAATTAAAACACAAGGCTTATTGAGAGTTAATTATATGAATTGAATTTTCATGGAGAGGGCTTTGTATTATGGCACATCCCATAGTTTGTTCCAAGTAAATATATCCAAAAATATGACACTAGGAAATAACCTTTCACAGACTATTTTTTTCCCCACAAAAGTTAAGGGTGATAATGATTTCACTTACATACAGAGAATCCCTATGATAATGTAACCTGTGATAACACAAACTTGGCTTTGACACAACTGGCTCCTGTCCTCCACAGCAGGCTTGTCCTGATCAGTTCTTTAATCTCACAATAGTAACACCAAATTTTACACGATTGAATTTTTCAGACCCCACTTATTGTTTTATGCTGAGGTCAGTGACAATTTTATCCCTGTGGCACTACTATTATACTGGCTCAAACATGCCAGTAGAATAATGAGTTGTTACTATTGCACATGAGGAGACTGAGCAGATAGATGGTCAATATCTGTTCCAAGAGACAGCGGAAGTGGATTGGGCCTGAGAAAAATTTTGACACAGTTTGTCTTCAATGCACCCTTCCAGGCTAGTCTGTAGAGCCCCCTTTTTTTTCTTGCCTCAGGTTTTAGACTGCCTTCACCCTTTGTCTATATCTTGAACTTGATAAAATATATATGGCAGATTCAGTGCTCATCAAATATGCCATTTTGTCTCCTAAGTTTCCCGGCCTTCCTTGGAGTTTAGGGCCAGATGACTAGGGCTGCCCAATGGAACATGAATGGAAGTGACATGTGTGACTTGTGGGCCAAGGCAGTTAAGAGCTGGTGTGCTTCCTTTGCTGCTTTCTTCTCCTGCTCCGGTGACCTTGGAAACCTCATGTTGAGATGGCAACATCCAAGATGGATAGAATCTGAATCTCTGAGTCGCAGGGTAGATGAGAGCCCTTGTGGACTGCATTAGACTTTGTGTGAGGGAGAAATGAACTTTTCTTGTGCTAACGCACTGAAATTTCAGAGATTATCTGGTACAGCATCTAGTATTAATAACTCCAATAGAGAACAAGATATTCATTTGCACTTTTATAATTATGTGCTTACCTTCTTTTTGCAAAGAGCACCCTGGCTTAGTTTACATTTTCTAGAATTTCACATAAATAGAATCATATAGCATAAATCTTTTGTGTCTGGTTTCTTTTGCTCAGCCTAATGTTAATGAGACTCACCGAGATTTTTGCATGTTCATTCCTTTTGATTGCTGAGTATTATTTCACTGTATGGATATATCACAATTTATTTATCCCATTTATCTGTTGTTGGACATTTGGGTTGTTCCCAGATTTTGGCTCTTACAAAAAAAAATTGTTTTCAAAATTTGAGTAAAATCTGTTTATGATTATATGTCTTATTTCTCTTGAAGAAATACTTATGAGTGGAATGGCTGGGTCACAAGGTAAGTGTATGTTTAACTTTATAAGAAATTCCAAACTGCTTTCCAGAATGGTCATATTGTTTTCTATTCCCACCAACAATGTATGAGAATTCCAACTACTCTGCATCTACATCAGATCTTGGTCTTGTCTTTTCTTCTTCTTATTTTTAAAATTCAGCTATCCTAATAGGTATGTAGTAGTATCTCATTCTGGTTTAATTTGCATTTCCCTATTGACTAATGATGTTGAGCATCTTTTCATATGTTCTTTTGCCATAAATCTCTCTTCTTTGGTCAAGTGTCTGTTCAAATCTTTTACTCATCAAAAAAAAAAAATCAGATTGTTTGTTTTCTTGTTGAATTGAAAGACTTTTTCTGTATGCTGAACAGAAATCTTTATCAGACATACATTGCAACCATTTTCTCCTGATCTGTGGCTTGCCTTTTCATTTTCTTAGCAGTGTCTTTTGAAGAGCAGAAATTTTAGTATTAATGAAGTCCAACTTACTACTTTTTTTGTTCTTTTTGATTCATACTTCTTGTGTCCTAAGAAATCTTTGCCTAACCCAAAGTCACAAAGATTTTGTTCTGTGCTTTCTTCTAACAGTCTTAAAATTTTGCTGATATGCTTTGAAGCAATTGTCGTTTATGATGTGAGATATATTTATTTTTGCATATAGATACCCAATTGTTTCAGCACCATTTTTGAAAATTTTATCATTTCCCCATTGAATTACCTTGACACTTTTGTTGAAAACTCATTTACCATATGGGTCTGGATTTATTTTTGGGTTCTCTATTCTGTTCCATTGGTCTATATGTTTATGCTTATGCCCACATCACATTAGCTTGCTTATTGAAGTAATTCTTGAAATCAGATAATGAAAGTTCTCCAATTTTGTCCTCCGATCCCATCCCAAAGTTATTTAGGCTATTTTAGGTTTTTTGGATTTCCATATAAATTGTAGAATCAGTTTGTCACTTTTTACCAAAAAACCTATAAAGATTTTGATTGGAAATGCATTGAATCTATACACCAATCTAGGAAGGAATGACATCTTATCAATATTGAGCTTCCCATATATGAACATGGTATACCTCTCCATTTACTTAGTTATCTAATGTCTTTGAGCCATGTTTTGTAGTTTTTCAGCATATATGTCTTGTACATATTTAAAAAAATATTTCCTATGCAGTTCATATTTTCTAATGTCATTAACAGTATTGTTTCTTTGTTCCATTTCTAAAGGAACAAAGAATTTAGAAATATCATAAATTTTTATATTGACCCTGGATCATGTGAACTTGCTAAACTCCCTTATTAGTTTTAGTAGATTTTTGGTAGATTCTTTAGAATTTTCTACATAGACAATCAATTCATCTGCAAATAAGGGAAAATGAAATAAAGTTTTAATGATGGAATTTTAGACATAAAAGAAGTCCCAGGGGAGACATTGGGAAGGTGTCTTACAGGTTTGACTTGTGAAAGTTGACATTAAATTAATCTGTGCCTGAAGCTGACTTCAAACCTTGTGGAAAAAAACAAAACAAAACCTCGTCTTCTCCTGCCACAGATCTGTGTTCTAAATATTAATTGTAGTGTTTCTCTGGACTTATGCTTAAGGTTAATCAGCATAAATTGTGCTAAAGGTTAAGTTAAATACAGTCAATGACTTCTCGAGGGGACTGAAATAATTAGGATTTGAATTAAACTTTTGAGCAAGGTGACTACTATCATTTCTTGAAGAGATACAGGAAAATCATAGTGTTATATTCATTCTTACAAGTCAATCAGATTAAGCCTAAATAATTGCAATTAAGAAGGAGCAGATATACAAATATTACTTATCAATCATATTCTCCTCTTTCAAGGTTACAATAAAAATAACTTTATGGTTAAATATTTGTCGATAAATGTTCACCATATTTTATTCACTTAATTTCTAATATCATCCAGCTCTCTCCCATTCTTGTCAGCTCTGGGCATTTCATCGTGTCTGTGGTTAATTTATATTCCACTGAAGGAATATCTTCCAGAAGAATATGCTTGTCTGGTTAAAAGCTATGGCGTATTAAAGACCATAAGTCTTTCAAAATTTCAGAAGGCTGTAGAACCAATTTTTTAATCAAAGAATATACTCATAATGTTTTTATGGATAGTTCATTTTTAAATAACACCAATCTTAGATTATATTGATGTAATGTATGCTGGCTTCTCTCAAATGCATATAGAGCTTTAAAATGTGCACCACTTTTTAAAATGGTCAGTTTTATTTCCCCCAAATGTTGATTTACTCAAAATAGATTTTTTTTTTCTCTGAGACTGCATTCCAGTCTATATGTAAATTGAAACACACTCAGATTAAATTAAAATAACCATGAATTATAGGGTAGTTTCCTCACATGAAGTCTTTTCTTACTTAACCTTTCCACATGAAAGAGAGAATTTGTATTTGGTGTCTACTGAACCTGTTTGACATTCCAGAGATGTCAGAATCCCGGAGAATACATCTTAGCTGGTCTGGGTAATGCTTTTGTTGCATAAAAGAACTAAGCTGGAGAGGGATTTGTGGTTTTTCAATTCTAGAAATAGTATGATGAAAAAACTAATGATCCCACATGGAGTTCAGTGTTTGTGCAATGTTTATTCAGCCAAACAGAGAGCCGTTTTTCTCTGCTATTAATCCTCAGCTTTTCTTAGACTCTGGCATGAAGTATTGGTGGAAAGCGATGTTTCAGTAATGTGTTACATTTCATTAAATAAATGTGGGCATGTGAGTGAATCACACAGCTCTTCTTGAAGTCAAGCACATTTCCCAGCCTAAGAATTTAACTCTTTAATTTGTATTCATTTTCACTCTATAGAAAATTATCCTTTCATCCTATCTCCCTTTTACTTTGCAAATTAGTAAGCAATAATTTAATATAAAAGCCAAAAATCTTTTCATGGGACCATTTTAAATGACCCAAAGTGAAAAAGATTTTTTTGTGAATGGCACATATTATGCATTCCCTTAACTTTCTTAAATATGTCTTTACTTTTTATTTCAAGTCAGTCTAAACATATCTTATAAAAACATTTGGAATGGCTTGATCCACTAAGAATTCAAATTCCTTGGCATGTTTTCCTCAAGTCTCTTATCTTTTAGTCTTTGCATTTCCCCAGTGAATACACCAATTCTGATGGGATTACCATTTTAGCATCCCAGAATCACTTATGCATCCTTTTGTGAAGATTTTGGAATTAGTGTTGTCAAATTCTAAATATGGTGGCAAAGAATAGAGCTGGAATAGAAGAGAGAGACAGAAGGGAGGGAGGGAAAGAATCCTTTGAAATCTTAATGAAGTTTAACCAAATTGCAAATCTTATAAAACAATTACAGCACCCACACTTGGCATTTATTGTACACTTACTACCTAGTAGGCAGTAAGTACCGCAGAAAGTGACTTCCATAATTTGTCTCACTATTATCCCTCTTCTATGACGTCAGCAGTCTCAGTATGCCCATGGTAAGGTGGGGAAATCAAGGAATACAGAAATTAAGTGGATTTTCCAAGGTTACACAACTAAAAAATAGCAGAAATGTGACATAAACTCAGATTTGCCTGGTTTCAACGTGCACTGCAAATCCATATTGCCAGCACTTCTCCCAGCTCGGTTAGGAGTATAAGTTTCTGAAAGGGCTTGTTTTCTTCTGAAATTACTCAGAATGAGGCCAAGACTTGTGTTTTTGGTTTTATGTTCCTCTGACAACTTGTAACCAAAGTCTTACCCCCCCAAAAAAAAACTTTGAAATCTTATTCTAGATTTTTTGCACAAGTCTCTTTGTAAATAAAAAATGCAATAGAAACAGAGAGGTATTAGGTTCAAGCCAGCATGAAATTTGCTCTATGTTAGTCAGCCAAACCATGCTGATGGCCCCAGAGGGGCTCGCTCCAGTCAGGGCAGCACTGTGAGAAGGCTCTCGGAACTTCCCTCCATTCTCCCAGCCAAGCCCCACTTCAATGCCTGCAAACACCCTGCTTTGTGCCTGCATCTCATTACTGAGCAAGGATCAACTTTCCAGCACTTTGTCTTTTACAAACTGGAATAGCTGTAGTTAAAGATGTAGAAATTCTCGTTAAAACATGAAAATCTCTAATAGTGTAATCCCACTCTTGTTTTCCCATTCCCTTGCCTTGTTCCCATCCCCAAATTTATAGCCATCTTTAATCTTTTGTCTCAGAACGGACAAACTGTTTTGTGCACTGATTTCAACTGCATTTGATTTCATAAATAACGACTTCTATGCAACACAAAGTATCATAAGGGGCTGCCCCAGTGGCCCCCTCTTTCTAAAGCTGGCATAGAACTGATGTCCCAGTACTGTGCTGAAGAATGCTAGCACTATTTTCTTCCACTCCGTAGTTATTAGCACTTGTATTTACAAAGCATCTTGTCCTATTTTATGTGGCAGTTAAATTTTAGCTAAGGTGATTATACTCCATCTGCTGAAACTTCTCACTTACAACTCTTAAAGTATCCCAATTACATCAAGTATTTTTTCTACCCGTATTGTTCTATCGAGCTCTTAAGCAACAAAATCTTGTTTAGTAGGAATGGTAGAGGAAGAGGGCCTTCTGATTAAGCCAGTCTTCTGATTAATTTAGATTTATGTGCAAGTCCTTTTGGTTAAGTCTTGGAACAATCTTTTTAAAAAAATGATTTGTAAACCTAGCATATGGAATGTAATGCAATTGTTGATGGCTGACATGCTCTCAGGATCTGGGTTCATTATCTGAATGCAGTTCCTGGAGGGAACTGCAAACTGATAGCTAGTGGACCCTCCACTTATCCTCTCTGCGTCTTTTCTTATTTGGGTTCAAATTCCAGCTTCTTTAGGTACTATTTGATCTTGGACAAGTTGTTTATCTTCTTTGCACCTCAGTATTATTATCATCTATAAAAAGAGTAATTACTACCTCAAAGGGATGTGGTAAAGATTGAATAAATTAATTCCTATTAATGTCTTAGCACACTGTCTAGCAGAGTGCAGGTGCTGAGTGACTATCGCCTATCATTAATACGCCTTCTCTACCTCTTAGTGTTTGCTGATCTCAACACATACTTTGAAAATTGCTTTCCTTTGGGTGAATACCACATAAATCAAACTGTTTTCTTGCCGTTTGTCTCTTTCTTTTGAAAAGAGAGTTTAGTTGTAGCGCAGGAAGAACTACTATTGCCAGTTGGCTCTGGACTGAGGGGCACATAAAATGTTTTGTGTAATTTAACAGATGTAATTGTTATTTTATAGAGGGTAAAGATAACTTGGTCAGGTTTGATGCGTGCATATGTAAACATAAGACAGATTGGTTGGCTGACTCAAGAATATGAATGTCAAATTCCTGTTTGGGATTAACAGAAATCCTTAATCATCTGCATTGTTACTTTAATGGCTTTCCATAGTCAAGTGGCTGATGACCGAAGTTTGTACCTAACTGGACTGTCCGCCTATTTCTCCCTCCTTTCCTTCTTCCCTCTCTTCTCCCCCTAGATGGACATGACCAAGAGAAATAGGACAAGGCTTATTTGTTCACTCTCTGGTCCCTCTCTTTGGCCATCCTCTCCGTGGTGGAAGGTTGATGTACAAAGGTCACCTTCCAAGGCCCCTGCAATAAACACTCTGACCTCACTGCCAAATCACTTTTCCAGAGAGTGCCACCAGATCATGTGTCACTTTTATGAACTTTTGGTCTGGCAAACCTGATGTTGTGTGTCACCTCCTTCTTGGTTAAAATGTGTGCTCTTTAAAAGCAAACACTATAGATGGATAGAAGTATGTTTCCAGCCTGATTTGAACAACTTTCTTTATTTCTTTCTTCAAAATTCAAAGTATATTTGAAGTACAGTATCACAGCAGAACCTAGAATTTACTGTTAATTCCTAACAAGCTCCTTGTTAGCATACTATATTTAAATAATGCACTAAAACAAGGTTACAATTGATGACCCATTCATTGCAATGAACTCATTTGGGAAGTGTATTTGAATTTCACTGAGTGGAAGAAGTCTGCAATTTGATCAAAGAGTTGATAAACAAAACAAGTTTATGTTTTGCCCACTTAAAAGCCAGTTTTTATTGCTTTAAAAGTATTTGCTTTAATCTTATTAAATACATAATGGTATTATTGCTTACAACTTTGATTTCACTAAAATGAATAAATATGTTTTACATTTAACTTTTAAAAAATTTTAATGTTTATTCTTCACATTTTAATAGTTTAAAATACTCATCCATCCTTTAACCTCCAAAGATAATTCATTAATAATAAAACAAAAACAAGTCGCCTCCTCCTCCAAAAAAAAAAAAACTAGATATTAAGGCATTTTTTGTTGTTAATATACACATAGATCTCATGGTTTGCTTTTCATTTATATTTATGGAGTAGAAAGACATTCACACTCTTACTTTTTTTAAATAATTGCAGTTTTCATTTGACAACTGGTATCTGTGTATTTTATACATTCTTCTAATCGTTACTGTGTTCAATGCCACAATTATCCTTTAAGTAGGCTGAATATATATATTTCACATCTGCAAATTATGTCATTTTTAAAGAAATGTTTACATAAGATATAATAATTTTTGGCATTGGGATTACAAGTATTTATTCATATTTTTAGAATGTACATTCTTTTCAAATCTATTGATTTCTCTGAGTGTATTTAAGTGATTACCTAAATTTATAAGTAGCCAAATTAATTAAAATTCTTCAGTAGTTATATTTCCAAAAAATCTAACTCCAATTTGGAAACAATAACAAAAAGCCTATATATTTATTTTACGTTTAAAAGAACAGTTGAAAGCCCACAATATATTTGATTCTACAAATCAGAAAAACAGATTCTCACAATCCTGCCAGCTCTGATAGGTTCACTAAATGTTGTTGATATTTTTAACATAACTGACAGTTCTTATACTCTAGGAGCTTGTGGCCTGTGGGAACGTTATTTACATGTGAAGGAAACAATATGTAATTTACCAAAGAATCAGCAATTATTTCCAGTGGTAGGCAGGCTATGATTATTTTACAAGATGAAACACCCTTATAAATTTACTTATGGCTACTGCTGGGTGATTAAATGTGGTAAATAGTTGTAAAAGATAGAGTACTTTGGGGCCAGCCCGTGGGTAGCAGTTAAGCGCACGTGCTCCGCTGCTGCGCACCTACGCACCACTTGTCAGGCCACGCTGTGGCGGCGTCCCACATAAAGTGGAGGAAGATGGGCATGGAAGTTAGCTCAGGGCTGATCTTCCTCACAAAATAAAGAAGACTACTTTTTTTTCTAGCTTGAATTCATCATGCAGTGAATCAAAAACTGGAAAAACAAAACCTTGAAATGACAGAACCATAGACTTACAGCACAGGGGAAAAACTCCAGAAACCAATCTTTCAGGCATGTTGTAGCTATGCAATGCTCCCAAAGATAGTGCTCTGTTCTATTTTTACAGATCTCCACATAAGGATATTACATAATTTATCCCCTTTAGTAACACAGATTCAAATGAAAGTGCTCTCAAGACTAACAATTACATCTGACTTACTTATGTCCACTTTGATTTCAATATTGAAGAAACTAGGTACAAAACCATCCCTGGTTCCTTTAATGAGTATTACCCGAGTGGGAGGCTCACAAAATTATCTTTTCCACTTGGTTGCCCCAGTCTGGGCAAAGTACAGCAATCTCCGCATAAGACTACTTTTGGAGGAGTGAGAATCTATCACTTTCTTATACCCATTACTTTCTTTTCACTCCCAACAATATCTCCAGTGGTTGGCCATCTTCCATGGGGATGCAGCCTTATGATGAGGGAGGCTATCCAGTCTGCAAAGTTCACTCAATAGCTCTCTCACACCAGCCCCCCAGTATACTGGTGTCAAATTTGAGTCCTGACAATGGTCAGGTCTGAGACCAGGCACTGAATAGTTGAATCCATTAGTGTAACATTTGGGAAGATAGAAAGACTTCACTATTGCCTCTGAGCAGCTTATTTTTAAATACAAATAACCCTGGAAGGAATGACACACTGAGCTGTTATAGGTCATCTTTTCCTTACCTGCAAAGGTATTTATTAGATTTCTTTCTTCTGTGACCTACTGTTTAAGGTAGAGTCTCTGAAATAAACTGTCATATAATTAGAAACCCTGTTGGTCGTACTGAATGGTGATGATCTACCTTGAGGGTGTCCTAAGGCGGGTCACATGAAGGGTTGAAGATATATCAGGAAGGGATCATTTTTAGGCAGATGATAATGGCCAGAATAGCCAGCATTTCTAGAGTGCTTACTATGTGCCAGGCACTGTCCTAAGGCTTTTTACATATACCGACTCATTTAATTCTCATAAAAACCTTATGAAGTAGATTCTACAATTATCCTCCTTCTACAGATGATGACACTGAGGTGAAAAGAAGTGAAATAATCCCAAAGTCACAGTAAATGACAGTGTGGGGATTTGAACCCAGCTAGCCTGGCCCTAGAGCTTAAGCAATACTGTCTATTCAGCTGGTTCATTACAGAGAACTGTGAAGACCCGGGAGTGAGAAACTACGAGGGGAAAAGAGCTCAGACAAGGCGTGTAGCAGCCCCTACAAATTTCAATTTTGCCTTAGATCAGTTTTCACAATCTGTTTGGAGAAGGAGATAGTCTTAATCCCATTATCTCCCCCAGAAGTAGGAATCTGTATTTTATTTCAATTCTGTTAAGTCATGCCACTTTAGATAAGTTTATCTTTTCTCTAGATCTCAGATTAATTTAAAAATAAATAAATTACTTCTACAAAAGAAAATACACAGCATAAATACTTTTAAATGTGAAGTAAGCATTCTATATGATGATACATAACATTGGTTTTGAAAACTTTTTTGTTTAATATAGAAACAACCAAAAAAGCTAAGGATCCCAAATAAAACTACTCTAAATAAGAAGCCTGTGGAGAAGGAAATTAAAAAAAAATCCTATAAAAACAAGTAAACTTTTAAACAATCACTTTGATTTTTATTGTTTTCATAGATGTTATCTCCAAGGCAAGGTGAAAAGTTGATGAAGTTGTCTAGACAATTTCTAAGGAAAGATTACTTGCGTCCATATGCCCTAACGAATAAGAACAAGACTGGTTAGTCTGCCCTATCCTGTATGTGGGTTTCTTTGATTGATTGGTTGGTTTGGCCTTAAATCTATCGTTCTCCCAAATCCTCAGGAAAATTTGCCATAAGCATATAAGCCAACTGCAGTTTCTGGAAATTTGCGTTTCTTTTTAAATTGAAAGACATTTGGTGAAATCTCTGTTCTAAAAATGGCAATTCAGTCAGGAACATTCTAGGATTGATTATAGGATCATGCTTCAGTTCTACGCCTTACTTTGCCAGTAGACATTGGTCACACCCCACCAGCCTGGTGTTGTGTTTTGGAATTTGGAACTTCCCATCATTGGGAGCCATTATCACGTATTGTTTGGGAAAAACCATGTAGCTGTCCATAGTTTCCAGGAAAGCCATTCTACTCACTTTCTTGCTCTGAGTTAATAAACAGGTCTGTTATTACTCAGGACCCTGGGCAAAGATCTCTGTGATGAGGTCCATGCTGGGGAGTAGGGAAAGTGGAGAATGGGGTTGGGCCCTTGAGAGTGGATATTTCTTTAGAGTCATGTGACAAGCATCAGCCAAATCATCTCAAATATTGCTTTCATTTTAAATTTAGGGTAGCATAAATGGTTTTGGAAGGTGTTATTTAGCCCAATTTCCCTTAGAGAGACTGGTCCGCTGGATGACAGTATGGAGGCACCTGATTAAATTAACAGGGGCAGGGTGGATAGCAGGAAGCTAGAGTCAGCCGATTCAGATGAGGAAAGATCTAATCAAGTGCCATATCAGCAAGGTAAAGTTAAAGAGCATTTGAAAGAACCACCAATGCCAAGGTTTCCTTGCATGAAATATAGCACAAGTTCAGGCTTCTAAACTCTACATACCTCTGACCTTTGGCTCTTTTATGTCTCTATTTTTCTGGCCTGACAGACCACATGCCAATGTGCAAACCAGAATCCCTCAGCCTTGTGATTTATGGCTTACAGCTGCTTCAGTGTCTCAGACATGGCAGCTGCTTTTCAGATGTGTTCAGACCGCAGGGAGAGTGTTAATGTGAACTTGAGTGGCTGCAGAAGAGAAGAAGAAAAGTTGATGAAAAAATCATCTGAATTCAGCCCCAAAGCTTTCCATTGATCTTTGCCTTCAGGGCCAAGCAAAATGTTTGGTTTATTTCATAAGCTAATTAGGTGTGTGAAAGGCTACTTGGCATCTGCTATTGACTGAACCCAACAAAAGTGATCACCAGGCTGGGTAATCGATAAGGGATCAATAACAAGCGTGTGATTGGATTAGCCATTTGATCAATGCTGTGTGCTAATATATTAACAAGCAAATTACTGAGCAGCCCTTAAGAGCAGAATGCTGACTCTGATTGCATTACAAACTGGTGAGATCTAATGACCCGCCAAGTGCAAAGGGTTAGTTATACAAATCAAGACCTGAAAGTATTTTTTTCCTTGAAGATTTCTCCCCCACCAAAGAAAATGCTTTCTTAAATGAGATGAAAATTAAATTACAATTAGCAAGCAGTTGCACTGGGACACCTCATTTCCAAGCAGATATTATTCATGAGGAAGAGGGCTTGGGAAGTCCAGAAAAAATAGCCTGGAGAACTTTAGGAAAACTCAGGTAAGTATCAAAAAGCGCAAACGCAAAGAATGCTAGAATTGTCACTAATATTTCTCCGATAACATTTTGGTAAATGGATTCCCAGTTTGGATATATAGAGCTCTTTCATGATAGAACGTAATGAGGCTTGAGCTTCATCAAATCTGTTTATATCTTTCCAGCTCCCATTTTTGTTTTAAGGTAACCTATTACCTTAACTATTTCAATCACAGAATGGGTCAACAATAAGATAACATCTGTGTATGTGTGTGTGTTCACGCAGAGTAAAGGATTGTGGCTAACAGCGAAAAGTGCACTTTCAAAAAAAATTACATGACATAGAATGTGGAGGATTGAAGAAAAGGTCCTACGCTTTCTAACTCTTCAGAACCTGTCACCGTGAGATGATTCTATAAGCGACCTTACACGAGTACAAAGCCACCAAGCAGAGTTCTCTCCTGCCTTCCTCATGATTACGGGAACCATTTATTCAATTGACTGTGCTCTTTCTGATTCCCTAAGTGGAGACCAGGCCAGCCTTTGCTCACTTTCCCTCTTAATCCTTTTCCTTTTAAGAAACCTTTTTTTCCCTTTGCCTGAGGGAAGCTGAACCGATTAGTCTGAACTCTCCAGTGTTATTTGCAGACTGGAAAGGTCTCCCCGGGCCGGAGCAGCAGTGAGGCGGGCGGGGCGGGCTCCCCAGCGTGGAGCCTCCAGCCTCCTGACGGTCAGGCCCAGGCAGGCGGCAGCTGACAAAACAGCCAGCCAGGCCCGCCGCAGCTGGGGGCGGGCGGGAGAGGCTGTCAATCAACATCACAGAAGTGCAGGCAGGAAACGTATTATGTGATGGAGCCCTGACAGCTCTAGACTTTAAGGTGAGCCAAGGTTTCCGCCTGAGGCCGAAACGCCTACTACCTCAGGGCTGCGTGTCTCCGCACTAGGGGCTGTAGGCAGATTTTCCCACTTGACATGCATTTGGGGGGTTTCAGTTTTATCCCTTCCTACATTAGTTTCTGTACCCAAGTAGCTAATTCAGTGCCATCGAGAATACCTAATGATGTTTTTATGAGACCTATTTTTCTGCTTGAATAAAACTGCTAATATGCAGTGATCACAGTGATGACAATCCTCTCAGACCCATTCCTTCCTGGTATTACTTCTTGTGGAAAGCCCTGTTCTGTCTTTTTAAATACTTTTTTTTTGAGCCTACCAAAGCACAACATACAGGAAGCTACCAATGTATGCTTAAAGAGCTTAATTCTCTTTAAATATGGCAGTAATGAAACTGTGAAGTCATCACGGTTTATTGTTGGTGGACTCTCACTCAACACTTGACCACAGAGTGAGATTTTGTAGAGAAATGATAAATCGTTGGGATCTGACGAAGTCTAAACTACGGTGGCATATGGTGTAATGATATGTAGTCTAGGCTACAAAATTAATTCTTTCTGTCATCAATGATTACATTCATGGTGAGAAGCAACATACTTTGAACCAGCAGTAAAAGCCTGTCTAATTAATCTCCATTTCATCAAAAACCTTAAACAAAGCAGTTAAAGAATATCCCGCATCTCATAAATGCAAGACAAGTGTCTACAATGCTATAAACTCCTTATTGCAGTGTTGCTGGTTAATGCCTCTGACATTATTCTACTCTTCTCCTTCTGTAGTGTTATTAATTTGAAGCTTTAAGTGATAGCTTCATAAATATTTTTCCAGCAAGAACCAGCTCTATGGCTTTGGATAATAATGATCATTGTTATTATTTAAGACAGAAACCCTTGGAGAGCAAAGTTCTTGCTTGTGCCTGATTTTGTAACATGCTGGTTTGCAGGAAGAACTGAAAAGGAAGAGTGAGTGATAACAGGCAAAAAGAAATTTGCCAATGTTCAGGAATTCGTTTGGAAATTTGTGAACTATTTCACTTGGGGGAAAAAAAATCTTAAGCAACTTGATAAACATAATCAGTATCTCTTACACCCTGAACATCATCTAAAATATATACATCATCTAATCAACATTTTTTTTTCTAAAAATGTCTGTTTGGTTTCTAAACTGTCTCATTTTACCTATTTCCATGTTAAGTTTAATGACAGTTAATACTAAAGATTTAATGTAATATTTCACATCAGCTTAAAGATTATTGTGTTTCAGAATCTCACAGTTGAATTTGGCTTTAGCTAAGTCTTATAGAGCCTGGTATGCCTCATTAGTGTGGGGATGAAAGGCATGTTCTTTTGCCTACTTCTGCCCACAGAGGATTCATCTCCCCCCAACATAAGTGATAATGTTCTTGAAAACTCCAGTGGGCTGGACTATGACTTGGTTCCAGTAGATATCTCAAGTGTTATCCTGTGAAGGACTGATGATTAATGAAGATGAAAAAAAGGGATGGGTGTTTAGCTGAAGCACGCATGAGTGATTTGGCTTACAACAACAGAAATGGTTCAGATGAGAAAATATTAGAGGTCTTCACACCCATTAGGATGGCTATTATTAAAAAAAAAAACAAAAAACAGAAAATAACAAGTGTTGATAAGGATGTGAAGAAATTGGAACCCTTGTACACGGCTGGTGGTAGTGTAAAATAGTGCAGCCACTATGGAAAACAGTGTGGTGGTTCCTCAAAAAATTAAAAATAGAACTACCACATGATCCAGAAGTTTCACTTCTGAGCATATATCCAAAAGAATTGAAAGCAGGGTCTCAAATAGATATCTGTACATCCATGTTCATAGCAGCATTATTCACTGTAGCAAAAAGATGTAAACAACACGAGTCCATCAATGAATGAATGGATAAACAAAATGTGGTATGTACATACAATGTAATATTATTCGACCTTAAAAAGGAAGGAATTCTGACGCATGATACAACATGGATGAACCCTGAGAACATTAGGCTAAGTGAAATACTCCAGTCACAAAAGAACAAACATTGTACGATTCTACTTATAGGAGGTATCTAGAATTGTGAAATTCATAGATACAGAGGTAGAAGGGTGGTGCCAGGGGCTGGGGAGAAGGGATATGGGGAATTATTGTTTAATGGGTACAGAGTTTCAGTTTGGGAAGATGGAAAATATTCTGGAGATGGATGGTGGTGATGGTTGCACAGCAATATGACAGTACTTAATGTCACCAAACTTTACACTTAAAAATGGTTAAAATGATAAGTTTTATGTAATGTAAAGTTTATCACAATTTGAAGAATACTAGTCAGAGGGTAACCCACAGAGATATCTATGAGTTTCATATGTCTCCTCCCTGATTTTCGAGGAGAGGAAGCAGTCTCCTGCCAAAGTGCATGTTGCATTTTTCTTCCTTCATTTAGGAGCTCAGACTGAGGGAAAATATTTGTCATTCTCATGCTGCCCTTGCTGCCTGGGAGGTTTGAAGGGAATGATGAGCAAGGAGTTGAACTAGTCATGCTGTCCTCAGCCGGCTCTCCAGAATAAGGTTTACGGTTCACACAGGTGGAATCTACCTACTGGAAGCTTCTTCTACTGCACTGAGTGACCACAGTAAGAAGAGATGCAACTTTCACTTTTTAACCTTCATCCGGTAAATATTTACTGATAGTGTGTCAGGCTCTGTTATAGGCCTCACTTTCCTCCAGACCAAGTCCCACATCCTCAGCAAGAGTTGTGATCGTTCCAGTCCTGGCCCAGTACTGTCTACACAGATTGCCATGATAACGGCTAACATCTGTCTCAGGGGTTAGGGCTGTAACCTCAACGAACCAGTGTTCTTTAAAGAGGTGTCATTGGTCAGTTAGTTCTGAGTTTTCTAATCTTTTTGAATCCAATTTATATTTTTTGCTGTGATCACATAAGGGAGCAAGAGTGTCATTAGTTTGTGAATATTATTGAATGCTAGTGATAAACACCCCTTCTTCCATGCGTATAGCACCTGCGGTGTATATAGTGGTTTTACCTACTATCCTAAACTGATCCTTCTGTACTCTTACATTTTGAGATTTGTTTTTCTTTTCTTTTCTTTTTTTTTGTGAAGAAGATCAGCCCTGAGCTAACATCCATGCTAATCCTCCTCTTTTTGCTGAGGAAGACCAGCTCTGAGCTAACATCTATTGCCAATCCTCCTCCTTTTTTTTCCCCAAAGCCCCAGTAGATACTTGTATGTCATAGTTGCACATCCTTCTGGTTGCTGTATGTGGGACTCGGCCGCAGCATGGCCGGAGAAGCGGTGCGTCGGTGCGCGCCGGGGATCTGAACCCCGGGCCACCAGTAGCGGAGCACGCGCACTTAACCGCTAAGCCACGGGGCCCGCCCGAGATTTGTTTTTCTTATTCAATAGTGTTTTATGGCAAAGACTTTGAGTCTAATCTTTATACACTGGAGTTACTTGATTTTATCCTTATTTTAAAAGTATGAAGTATTTGATACATTCAAAAGTATATATGTAATATATATGTAAATTATTAAGCAAAATAATGAAATGAATGTCTACGAACTGACTATAGAAGTCAAGGAATAGAACAATACTGACATTGTTTAAATAACCTTCTTACTTCTCCTGGATTCCATGTATCTTCTCAAGAGGTAACACTCACCTAATTTTAAAAATCATTCTCTTTCTTTTCTACTATATATGTGTATATCCTTGAGCAATGTATTGTTTTTCTTTTGTCTTGAATATTTAAACTGGTACTATGTTACATATATTATCTGAAACTTGCTTTTCTCACTCACCATTCTGTTTCTGAAATTTATCCTTGACACAGTAGCTATAGTTCCATTCATTTTCACCGATGTGTAGTATTCCATTGTCTGAAAACACCACAATGTGTTTATCCATTCTCCTGCTGATGAACATTTAGGTTGTTTCCAGTATTTTTTTTCTTTTGACACTCTGAACATTGGTATTGTTAACATTCTTGTGCACGCTTTCTGGTACACTGTGCAAAAGTTTTTCTCAGGTGCAGTGGGAGAAGAAATGCTGGATTATAGGCCATGTTAGTGTCAGTTATTTATTTATTTTTTCTTTTAAAGGTAAAACAAGTGGAAACTGACTTCTAATCCTCACCACACATGCACCACTTCTAATCTGTTGCCCTAGTTTTTTATTTACAGTCTCTTTAGTTTGCTTTTTATAAACTGTCATGCCTCCCTTTACTCCAAAGACATGCCTTTTCCATCCTGGTCTCTGAATATTTTTATCCCATAAAAGACCTATGCCTCCCCAGATTGTTAATTTGCAATTGACCTTCAAGCCCACTGAAGGCAATTCCCACCCTCTGCTCCTAAGCCACAAATATCCCAGAGCTTGTCAACTCAATATTTCCATTTTTTTAGGAATTAATTAATTCTAACTATTGAGTACTACTTCAGTTACTTATATTGAGAATAATTAATACCTGGAAAAAGAAATAAGTTAGAAATATACAAGTTTATTTAATGCAACTTGCAAATATTCTAGCCAAGTGTTTACAGCATCAGTATTTCAAGTAAGTTTTTCATTGATTTAATCAATATGTATTTATTAAGTGGTCACTCTGGGAAGGGCACTGCACTAATTACTGGAGACATAGCAATGAACAAAACATGCCTGTTTTGTTCAGGTAATAACTAAATATGACAGGTAATAACTAAATGTGATTAACTTCATGAGGAAGAAAAGAAGTGCTGCATTAAAACAGTGTGACAGGGGACCAACCAATTCTACAGGTACAGGGATCATGGGCCAACGAGGCCTCCCCAAGAGAAAGGACACTCATATGAGACCTGTAGGATGTAGGACAGTCATCCAGGTAAGGGGGGCCCAGAGTGCTAGCTGGGAGGAGCATTGCCAGTTGAAGGAATCACCCAAACCCCTAAAGGGCTGGAAGAGTGAGGGGTGAGAGGATTTTGAGAAGGTGGACTAAAGAGGCAGGCAGGAGTTAGACTGTGTAGGATTTCAATTAAATATTTTGGATTTTTTTCTCATGGGCAGCAAAACGACATCATCAAATTAATATTTTAAATCTATTATCTGATAGCTATATGGAGAATATATTAGAGTGCAATTATGAAGTGTGGAGAGACCTATTGCAGTGAGAGAGGGTGGGTTGTGGATGAAGGGATGAAGATTGGATATATTTGAGAGAGTTTTAAAGCTGAAATCAGCAGGACTTGATGATTGATCATATGTGGGAAGAAGGTGAAGATGTGGAAAGAGTTAAGGAAACTTCCGGGTTTCTGGCTTGAACATTCATTTATTGCACTACAATTAAAGAAAGCAAAAGTAGCATTTTGGGGTTCAGCTCTGGCACTAGTGGAAAAGAAACAGAGTTGTACTACTGGTAACAACAAAGAAAGAGAGGAAATTGCCAACATGTTTCACAGTGGAAATAGTACGAGAAGTCAATGCCTGCCTTTGAACAATTTGTTTCATCTTTTTCTCATATTCCTTTCCTGTCTCTGCTCCTCTCAACCCACTTCACGATCCTCAGCTGTTTCAGTCTAAACCCTTCCCTTTATCAGAGCATGCCTCCAACAACCTCTCCTCAGGAAAGTGGGTCCTGGTCTCGCCACAAACAAATCCTCTCTCCTTCTCCTGAGCCTTGGTGCCTACTCGTCCTGACACAGCTCCTTGTTACTAACCTGTCTTATTCACCCAAACTGATTGTAAGCCCTTTGAGGCAGGAACCATGTTTTACAATCGTTTTACGTTTGTAATCTTCTCTACTTTCTCCCACCTCTCTCTACTCCCCTAACAGCACTAGAACACCTTGGCTCCTGATTCACATGCGATCAACATTGGTGATTAATCCAGAGACCCATGTCTCGTTATTTTGTAATCTTCAAGACCACTCACAAAGAGATAGATTTTGATTGTAAAATTAGCAATATAATAATATTATCTCCTAAGAATATGTCCATTTTTATTGCTATTTGTAAAATAAAAAAATAAGCAAGTTTCAGAGTATCTACATAACTGAATGCCAGACATCTAAACCACTTGGTGTTGACTTTTTGCTTAGGATCAAAATATAGCAAATATTCATATCTGTTGGGTCCTGAGCAAAAATTTATGGAGAAATTTAAATATCTTGCATTTCAGGGGCCGGCCAGGTGGCGCAGTGGCTAAGTGCGCATGCTCCACTTCTGCGGCCTGGGGTTCACAGGTTTGGATCCTGGGCGCGCACCAACGCACTGCTTGTCAAGCCATACTGTGGTGGTGTCCCATATAAAGTAGAGGAAGATGGGCACAGATGTTAGCCCAGGGCCAATCTTCCTTGGCAAAAAGAGGAGGATTGGCAACAGATGTTAACTCAGGGCTGATCTTCCTCATCAAAAAAAAAAAAAATCTTCTATTTCAAAATAGTGCATGTGAACCACATATTTTTCTAAGAAATATTTTGTAAATGTGATTCACGTCACAATGGAGAAGTATATCTCAATAGTCCTGATTGATAGTTTTCTTTATATTAAGATGAAATTACGTACACACACATATAGACATAAGAATGTGTGTGTGTATACATACACATGTTTCCGGCAAAGATAAAAGGCAAGAGGTAACTTGAAGTAGTGATGTATTATTTAAAAACTTAAACCTATAATCTAAGTTTTAAAGTTGAAATCTACTATTTTAGGTTCTTTTCCTCTGCTATTTGGAAGAAAAAGTATACCCACAATTTTATAGTGTGTATTTGTATTAACACTTAATTTATGCACAGCCAACATATATTTAATGATGTGAAATTATCGATCACCGTTTATTACACAGACTCAATTGAGAAATATTCTGAGTGGTTTAAAGATATCAATGCTTCATAATTATATAGTATTTTGATTTAAATGTTGCTATAATCTTGAGAAGAAGAAAGTCATAGTTTCATCAGCTTTTTGATTTGTACAAGAGCAACTAAAACACTGACAGTTTGTGTCTGACCAAAGTCACATTCTTAAGTAAACTTGGAGAAGGACTGTGATATCTTCCCTATTGAGCTAGCAATGCTTTTTTTTTCACTACATTTCGCTACTGCATTCCTAATCCATCTTGGACATATCTCCAAGAATCAGACAGAACCTGGGGATGACCCACTGATGCAAGTTTTTTTGAAGACTTATTATTGAAAAGCCTTCTAGATTCTGCTCTAGCCCCAGACAGAATTGGCTAAAATAAATGTTGGACCCATTTAACTTCATTTTTCAGAATGGGAAAAACTTTTAAGATATCACATTATTCTCTTTTGACACAACAGCATGAAATCCAGTAGGGTTTCACAGTTTGAAAACCAGGAAAGACATTTAATTTAGTTAAAGAGAAATTACAAAGGGCTGGCCCCGTGGCTTAGCGGTTAAGTGCGTGCGCTCCGCTGCTGGCGGCCCGGATTTGGATCCCTGGCGCGCACCGACGCGCCGCTTCTCCGGCCGTGCTGAGGCTGCGTCCCACATACAGAGACTAGAAGGATGTGCAGCTATGACATACAACTATCTACTGGGGCTTTGGGGGGGGAAAATAAATAAATAAAGTCTTTAAAAAAAAAAAGAGAGAAATTACAAAAATATTCTCGTTACCCAGAAAGTGAATGTTAAGTATTGTATCACTTTCTGATAAATAATTTCCAATGTTATTCATATTAATACATTATTACTAATTATAGGTTCTTAATAAATACAAACTTTTGTAAAGCTTATTTAATAGTACCTACAGAAAAGTAAAACAAAACCTGCAAGTGATGCCTCAAGAACCAACATATACTTGCATTTTGTTTTGATTAATTAGACTTAAACAGGAAAAGCTATAAACTTCTTTTATACCTTTCATGAAGTATCGAGATTCTTTGGTAATGTGCCAGGAAAAGCATATGTACTCTTTGTAAATAAGGTGTTATCTGTCTATAAAACCTTACGTCATGGAGGCCAGCCCGCTGGCGTAGTGGTCAAGTTGGTGCATTCCGATTCGGTGGCCTGAGGTTCATCAGTTCCGATCCTGGGAGTGGACCTACTCACTGTTCATCAAGCCATATGCTGAGGCGGCGTCCCATGTAGAACAGCTACCACTCTACCTATGATACACAACTATGTACTGGGGTTTTGGGGAGAAAAAAAAAAGAGGAAGATTGGCAACAGATGTTAGCTCAGGGCCAATCTTCCTCACCAAACAACCAACCTCGTGTCATCTTAGCTAAGTTATGAAATTTTATATTGAAAATGTTGTTACTATTACTGCTTAATATTTCCATGCATTAGAAGGAAGAGGTGAATTTTGCACATGCATTTATGTATGCATTTAGTGATGATAGTGCAAAACGTGCCCTGGGATGTACCTTCAAACAACCTAAAAGCGGCCTTTTCAGCAAAGTTAGGGGCACTTAGCATCTGCCCCTAACTGCAGTCTATGTGCTATCATGCACCCTGGCCATGACATTCCAAAGCAGCAGTCCCCAACAGAGGACAGCAAAAAAATGGGCCCAGTGTGGATGGCAGAGATCCAATGGCATCTGAGTGGCATTGTCCTCTATGGCTGGATTCTGTTCTCACACCAAAAGGGCTCTTAGTGAAATCTGGCCACTAGTGGCTTTATCCAGGCATAAAAAGTACAAAACCATTCATAACGATGTTTTGTAAGCGTAAAATATATATTAACTCATGGAAACAAGAGACATAAATGAGAGTTGAGATTGATAGCCCTTGATAGATAAAACCTATTGATATTAGTAAATATACATTTTTGCTCTAATGTGTCCACTTTTAGTAATTATGTCAATGTAATTTCAATAGCTCTGCTTAATATATACTCCAGTCAATAGGAAAGAGTGCTGTATCAACAACCCATTTTTTCTTTGATTTAGCTTTTATTTATCTTCCTGTTTTAGTATATAAAAGATATACATTTTAACATTTATATAATGTCATCAATAAAATACCAGTTTTATCTTCACTCCTGGGCATGAATACTCCTTGACTCATTTAAGGATATGAATTATACAAGCCACACACTCTTCCTTCCCTGTTATGTGGGACGCTGGCTTGCCTTTTGTCTTTGCAATCTGTATGCTGAATAAATTGGTGTGTTTCTTTCCCTTGAAGAGGCTACATATTTCATACATACATGGCGGTTGTAGGTACATATGTCTGCTGTAGGTACAACTCACATTCATCCCAAGTAATTACATAGAAAGGGTTATAGTGAGCAAAGTGAGTTGATAAAAATGATAATGCAAGGCTCTATATTTATTCATTTGCAATGATTTCTACATCAACTTCACTCAGGTTATAAATCTAAACATTAGTTCTCTTGCTGTCAGCACTTCAAGCTCCACCTGGGATCAGTCAGCCAAGCTGTGCTTTCTGCCTCCTAGAATCATCATGCAAAATAAAGATTTTGCATTTGGAATGCAGCTGACAGGTTGCTTGATGATGCACTAGACAAAAAGGAATGCACTTTTCCTCCTCAGCTGTATAAGCTCCTCTGTTCCACAGGCTTTTTTCTTTAGTAAGAAAAGCAGATGTGACTTGAGGGGCAGGGACAAGGAGGTGGTAGGGAAAGGGCTATCCTTCAATAAGCACGTTTTTCATTGCAACACATTTTTTTTAGCTTGTCTTATAAAGTATTAAAATTTCCTGGTGATCAATAGCTAATTAGGTCTGATGTTTTTATTCCTGAAAGAAAAAAATTATATGAAAGTTTTGCATATTTAAATAAAGGATGGGATAACAAATTTGCCAAATAATTTTGCCCAGTTTATAATTCTTCTCTGTAATTTCACTTTTTTTTACATTCTAAATTTTTGTTTTTTGTTTTTTTTTCCTGTAGCACTGACTATGGTGGAATTTATCAAGCTGTTTATCTTAAAGATGCTGCTAGTCATGTGTTACCTATCTCTGGGGTCTAGAATATTAAATTCATGGATTCTTTTCTACTTAGGGCTCTGACTGCCATTCATTCGAGAAATATATATTTCTTCTTTTCTATTGAATGTTTATATTTCACAAAAAAGAATAATTATTAAAACATTGCATTTATCTTTCAATAATCAAACCTGCTATCCTGAAAAAGTAAAAACTTCAAAAGTCCAGAAATACTCAGAATCAGGTTGCTGGTTGCTTCTATGTCAAAGAGGCAGACTGTTAAACAGAATTCCAGCCTACAGTGGATTCTGTTGGGTATCTACAATTGTTGTTACAGATATCACAAGTCACTAAGTTGGTTACATACACAGCAGCTAGAAATTCATCTTATCGAATTTTAGGTATCTTTGCACTTGGACTTTAGCAAAGCTGTGAACAGAAATGTTTTCCTAAAGGAACTATCCCATTTATATATTCAAAGCTTACTTTTGAATCATTCTCTCTGCTGTTTTTCCATCTCGTCTTCTCTGAAATACAAGTCAATCTGTTTATTTAGATTAGAGAGCGGATCAAATAAAGTACCAAATAAGAGTCTGAGCAGCCGAAGAGTGTTGCAAGTTACTCTGCTGTCAAAGACAGGAAAATAGACTAGTAAAAGTGATACCTTGGCAATTTGTAATTATACTTCTTTTAGTATTTTACCTACTACATCAAACATAAAATAATCCTGGATACTTTGTATTATGTTTTTAACTTAGTAAACTTATTATTAAATTAGTATTTACCTATATGATTTTCATCTTACTAATTAGAATATTTTTATAAAGTTTTGTTAAGTCTTAAAAACATCTTCCTCATCCAAGAAAGATGTCTCCACTTAAAATGGAATGGAATGGGGGCTGGCCTGGTGGCATAGTGGTTAAGTTTGCGGGCTCTGCTTTGGCAGCCCAGGGTTCACAGGTTCGAATCCCGGGCATGGACATATGCCCTGCACATCAAGCCTTGCTGCAGCAGTGTCCCATATATAAAGTAGGGGAAAATTGGCACAGATGTTAGCTTAGCGACAATCTTCCTCACCAAAAAAAAAAGGAATGGAATGTATGTCTCTTAATGTGTCTTATGGGGCCTATTGCTCTTGTACTGACCCTTTGGAAAGTCAGTTCATTAAACAATTATTCTGGGCTATGTTCTGAGCTTCTAACAGAGCAAATTTAAAGAATCTAAAGCAAAAATAATACTCTGACACAGAGTCAATGAGCTGTGCACTGGGAGGGGTCCACTAGCTATGAGTTGTCTTGGGTTATCTCCATCCCTGGTTTCTCATGCCGTTGGGGTTCATGTGTTAGCACCCAGGGGAGACACTTTTTCATTCTTTATCTCTTTCCTTTTGAACAGCCAAGATTAGAGATGAATTTGTGGCTGTTTCCAGCAAATGCACATTGACAAAATCCACAAAGTGATCTTTCCTTGGAACCATAGCGTTAATGAAAAGCAAAACAAAATAAAAAATTCTGACTGCTTTGGTAAAAGAATTAGGGATTGGTGATGGAAGGAGTGGCCTGGAACAGTGCCTGGTACAAATTGGTACTGAATAAATATGTGTTGAATGAGTGGAGGAATAAATACTTAACTGTCAATCACTTAAGCAACTTTTAGGAATGGCCCTGTGATTCATATTTTATCCCCAAAAGGGTTATTTAGTCATTCAACAATTATTTGCTAGGCACCTATCCCATGTAAAGCTGTAATATCCACTCTAGGGGATACTAAAATGGATAAATCATAACATAAAACATACTGATAACTGAATTATCGTAACAGTTGCATGGTTACAAATGTGAAGTGAAATGCTATGAAAGAGATCCAGATAGAGGAAGTATAAAGATGACTATTAGTGTGTTTTTAGTTGCCTGTTGTGGCTAGTGCATATCTCCCGTAGAGTAACTATCAATACACCCTCTTAATATAAGCTGCTACTTATTTTCTACTACCACAAAGTGCTGTCTCAATGCCAAGTACTTTGTTTCTATTATTGCTGATTCACACAACAATCCAGCAAGGAAAGCTCCTTGTTCTCATTTTATAGAAGAGGAAATGGAGGCTCAGAGAAGTTAAGAAGGAAATTTTCTCCAAGTCACACAGCTAATCAGCTCCAGATCCATTGTCTCACACTGCTGCGCGAGAAAGACCTACCGAATTCCTGCCTCTGCCTCTGCCTCTGCCTCTGCCTCTGCCTCTCTCCTCTTTCTACAGCCCAGGCCCCTTCCCTCTTAAAGGCTCAGCATGCCCTCTCCAACTCCACCCAATCCTACTGTCTAGAAAGGGGAAATTTAAGAAACTCTAGTGTAGCACTCTGAAACTCAGCTCCAAGTTACCTCCAATGCTTCTCTGGAAGAAACAGGAGAGTTCTGGTTTTCTTCCTTGTCCCTAAAACCAGTCCTCACATGATAATTTTCGCCTTCTTGTTCCACTGGGAATGAGAAGTTCTGCTGAGTTCCCCAAGTTCTGCCTGGATTGTCTAGTATTCTAGTCCTTCTGGGACTGGGGCCCTTGCTTGCCTTGGTCATCCCATTGTCTGAACTAGAATCCTTCCCTTGAGCTCCAGCCAGAAGTCTGAAGCACTGCCACCTGATGACAGAGATCACCGTGATCTCTTGGTATTGCCGCTTGGATTCTTTGGTGCTGCAGATTCCCTAACATGGAACACGAAGCCTTTGATGATGGGGCTCTTGCTCACCTCTCTAGCCTCACCCTCATACCCCAAACCTCAGTCATACTGAACTACTTGCAAATCTCTGGATTTGGCCCATCCACTTTTCCCCATAGGACTTGGCATAAATTGTTCCCTCTATCCAGATACTTTTCCTCACTCTTCCCCTGTTTTCAGAGTCTGCCCTTATTTAGAGCTCAATTTAGACATCTCCTCCAGGAAGTTGTCTTATGCCTTCCCAAGTCACTCTGGCTTTACTCCTCAGTCTCCTTACCTGGCTAAGAGCAATTTGAAGCCATCATCATTGCATCTCCAGAAACTGAGCCAGAGCCTAGCACATTGTAGACATTTAACAAATATAAAACTACTTACAAGGCAATTTACAAGGACTATAAAAATCAAGCAAGCAGTACTTGGATGACACTGATCTCCAGTTCCCTGTTTCTTGATACAGTAATTTCCCCCTTGATGCAATATTCTAGTATACTAGCTGACTCTCATGAATCTTTTAGGAAACCATGAGAATTTTAGTTCCAGTATGTGAGAATCCTGAGTCCTTCCTGCTGGGAGAATTATTTCAACTCATAGTTATTGCAAGGACTTACAGGGTACATTAGCGTGATTTGCAGATGAGGAAAATGGGACCTAGACGAGTGTTAGATGCTGTTATGATGAGCCTCAGGTAATGGAAGATTGGAATTTATGTTCGGGTCATATTTCTACTGAGATAGAATGTCAACATTTGGGATATGTTGCTAGTTAAGATGATTCTATGTCTATAAGTCTTATGAATAACAAAGCATTTCTTAGACATTTTAAAAATTAAGTAGATATAGTCCTAGGAAAAAAATCTGTCTTCCACAAATGGAAATAATAAAAACCACTAAATTACATTATTGCCTAACCTGGAAGGTAACAGATTTATAGCTGCCCTGTTGACAGGTCACCTGCCACTCCTTCATGACCACGGCATGGGCTATGAGTTTGCCATGTCTCTGAGCAATGTCGTTCTGAGAAAGGAGGGGATCTTTGTCTGCGAGTGGTGATGGAAAACCCAGAAGATGTAATGAGTATCTTGTGTGGAATGGAGCCATTACAGGCCTAGAACACTGTCTGAAATGTGCTGGGAGTTTTCTGGCCGCATTCTCAAATGACTAGGAACATGCTGTTCTTTTGCACTTTGTGGAAATCTACTGTGTAGTTATCATCCTTTAAATAAAATGGTCTCTCTTTCAGTAAAAGGAAAGGATTTCTCTGTTGTATGTTGAATTTTTGTTCCTTGAGGCTGAATTTGCATATGCAGAATGCTTTTTTTTAAGATTGAGTAGATGACCACGTTCTTTTTTTTTTTTTGCTGGGAAAGTTTGCCCTGAGCTAACATCTGTTGCCAGTCTTCCTCTTTTTTTCCCCCTCCCCAAAGCCCCAGCACGTAGTTGTATATTCTAGTTCTAAGTCCTTCTAGTTCTTATGTGAGCTGCTGATGCGGCATGGCTACTGACAGATGAGGGGTGGGGTTCCGTGCCCAGGATTCAAACCTGCGCTGCTGCAGCAGAGCTTGCTGAACTTTAACCCCTAGGCCATCAGGGCTGGCTCCAGAATGCTTTTTTAAATAAACAATTCCTGCCTGTGTTATTGGAAGAAAACAAAAGAAGAGAAAGATCCAGCTTTCTGGTACACATAGGCTGGCTCTAACATTCATTCTACATTCATTCATTAAGCAAGATTTTAGAAACCTGGATTATTCCAGGCACTGTGCTGGGCCCTGGAGATACTGAAGATACTGTAGTGAGCAGTGAACAAGGCACCATGCTGCTTCCAAAGGGCCTTGGAGCCCTGAGAGGGAGGAGTGGAGGGGATTGGCTGCCATTAACCAGGGTGAGTTCTTTCTTTTGGCCCAAGTCTTCGTTTCTGAATTCGGAAGGCAAAATGGTCCATTAAGAACAATACTAGGAACAAAATCCTTTCTGTCACCTAGCTCTCTAATTTTCTTCTTAAATAAGCTGATAAATCTCAGCTGGAATCTGCAGCTTCGTGACCACTGGGGAGGGGAGATTAATAAATTGCCACCCTGCCAGGGAAACTTAGGCACATGTGAATACCTCCTGCTCTGCTTGCATTCCCCGTGAGACCTCTGTGCTTGTATGAATTCATGTATAGAGCAGAGAGACAATTCATTCTTGGATGAACTCGGGAGAGGTGAATTAGCCTCCACATTTTAGATATTTGAATTATGCTTTAGTCTTCTTTAAACTATAAAGGGAAATACATTTCATCCCATGAAAACACATGTTCAACCTTTTTTATTTAATTGGGTTCACGAGTCAGTCTCTTGTTCTATTTTTATTTACTTATTTGCTAGTTTTGAGGAAATTTCTCCATTTTACTAACCATTTTAAAATCCTTCTTCAGATTAAGATCAACATCTGAGGTTAGAATTTAAACCCCAGAAAAGGTAGTAAGTAAAGAATCTTTAATTTATGAAACTGAACAAGCTGACTTATCCAAACATCTCTAGGGCTTTAATGGGGGATATATATAATTCTCTGAATTGTATTCCTTTCACACTGATATTTTGTAATTCCATTCTATTACCCTTGCTTAACATTAATGAGATAAAAAGATCACATTATGGCTATTGCTGTTCTTTAAATTGAATGCACGTTTCCATGTGCAAAGCTGTCTGCTAATTTAAAAAACATAGCATGTAACATAGAATCATGACCATGGTCATCACTCAGCTGGGACCAGATAGCATTTTTTATCTATTCATTGGATTTAACAAGGCATGAGATGGAAGCAGAATACAAAGTGTGGGTAGATTATCCTGTATCCTTCCTTTTGGCCAATTCTTGGCAATCTCAGCAAGGAAACTGAGGCTTCATGTTTCCATGGAAATAAACCTCAAGGTCAAAGGGGCATATGGAAGGTCAGACAATGACAAAGGAACATCTGAGAGGCCATCTGGATGAGTGACCTGACATAATTAGTCATTAATCCCACTCTGGGGAACAATAGAGCTGGCAGAGAGTGTGTTTGGGCTTTGATCCTGGTCTGGGTGATCTCACGGGGCAGAGGGAAAAAGCGCCACTTGGTAACTAAGCAGATTACCCCGGCATGCTGTTAACCACAGACGGGGTGGCTGAGGAGGCCAGTGGGGTACGCATTTTACATACTAGACTACATTTCCCTTTACTTACCACAGGCCCCTCCAGGGCCATGTGGCTTTCAGATTAGCTTCTGGGTAGCATTTTTTACAGTTTACAATGGAAAGAGAGCCAGAGTCCCAAAATACGTTGCTTAAAATTCTCAGGCAACAGATGGGAAGATAGCTGGAGAGCCAACGGCATTAGCCAGCTTGGTTTACAGGTGTCAATATTTACTAAGCAAAGTTTGCCAGGGTGCCTTTTGGGAAAAAGCAGAGAGAATAGTTAATCAGTAAAACAATAGCAATCAGTCCGTTGTCTGTTTTTAGCAGAATGGTTAGAATTATAAGTTGTCTTAAATGGTAAGAAGTACTCATCTCATCTGTCTTTCTCTTCGGCTCTTCTTTTTCATGTTTGTTAGTCTTAGCTGACTTTGATCAGCTACCCCTCACATGTAGCTGGAATCCTTCTATTTGAAGGGCTGGTGATGTTTTGAGACTGATTGTGTGCATTTTTGTAGGATGTGAACATGCTGGCAGTCTTTATTAATGCATGTACTTCGGCAACTGCTGAAACACCCTCTGCCCCCGAGAGATAACTGATTATACTTGCTGTGTAAAGAATGGTGGCCAGATGAGGTAGTAAATATATTGGGCTGAAGTCTCTTTATTAGAACAGCTTTCTGAATAATGAAATTTAAAAGTCATTGTGAGCTTTTAAATTTTGAAACCGGAATCTAATTAGACATTTGGGGGTATATTCTGGCAAACTACATACCAGAGAAAAGGGGCAAGAGAAAGAGTGCTGGGCTGAGCTTAGGGAGATGAGATGTATTGTCCTAACTCTGACTAATTTGCTGTGCAATAATTTTATGAGTATTTCTTTATCTGTAAAAGAATGGGTTGTACTATATCAACATCAGACTATATATTGTACTATATTTGCTGTATCAGGGATAGCAAATACACTTTTTCTTGTAATGCCAACTATGATAGATTGGTAGTGGCTGCCTACACATCCACTGAAAATTGCGAAAGACTCTGAGAGGTATCCACGCTTAGTGGGAAAGAGTAATTAGTAATGTCTGCGATTGGTGTAGGAAGAGAAGGGGCAACATAAATGTTAAACATGTATATCTCCAGATTTGATTATCTTATACATCAATTCTATTTTGGAGAGTTTTGGATGGGGGGAGATTATTTACATAAATACTTTAAAAACTATTTGAATTTGTGGCATGCATTGTTGTTATTCTTAGTAATAGGAGTAGTAGCAGCAGCAACATAGGACACTTGCTTTGGGTATGGTCTAGAAGTTATAGTGATGGAAAAATCGAATTTGCTTGGTTGCCAATATTTAACTATATTTCCTCAAGTAGAATGTGGGAACCTAAGTTGTAGTCTACTGACAAAATTAAGATGTGAAATTAAGGCTGACTGTAACCAATGACAGAAAATATCTCTTAAATAGTGCTGTGGATGATTGTTATTTGGTCTTGCTTCTTCTCTCCATTAGAAGAGTGAATTTTGAAAGTACATCTTGGAAATGTTAACTATAAATTCGGATGCGTTTTGAGTTGACTAAAAATCCTCAATGGCTGTTCAGAGTGGCTAGACTAGGTATGTGTCCGTGAAAGTTTTGTCTCAATGAGAAGTATGGCATACAGAGCTTTCTAAATGTTTTTCTAGATTCCTTTTATGAGGATAAAACAAAACGGGGCATCCAGGATTTTGTCCCCCCTCCTCTTTGTCCCTTCAATTTGTTATATCGGGGTCTGTTTCTCTGCTGTGACGTGTTAATTCACGTGAGTGATTTACTCAAGCATTCTCACTGATGCAAAAGATTTCTGAATTCCCTTCTGTGATTAAAAAGACCCTAAAATCAGCATGAAATATGACTTAGGTTATATTATCATAATAACTCGAGTTATTCAAAGGAGTATCCTTAATATTTTTATTTATGAAACGTCTACATGTGAGAATTTTACAAAGGAAGTTCAGGTGTTTGGAAATTTTTAACACTTAATTTCCACCAAAACTCTGTTTATTTTTATGAGCTCACCAAATCACTATCACTTTTGAGTTTGTGAGTTCTGGGAAACCAAGAAGTTGTCTGAAAACACCCCTTTGGGGAAGTGCTGAATTTTGCTTCTTTAGCCCACACTTCCTGGCATGCAAAAGCTTCAGCTCGTTACTAGAGCAGTTTGTGAGTAGGGAGTAATGCGTTTTGCATTCTTTTTTTTTTTTCCCCCAGCTATATTGAGATATAATTGACAAATAAAATTGTAAGATATTTAAAGTGTACATCATGGTGATTTGATGTCCATATATATTATGAAAGGATTGCCACCATCTAGTTAATTAACACAGCCATCATCTCACATATTTATCTTGTTTGTGTATGTGAGAACATTTAAGTTCTATTCTCTTAGCAAATTTCAATTATATGATACAGTGTTATCAACTATAGTCGCCATGTTTTACATCAGAGCCTCAGACCTTGTTCATCTTATAGGTCAAAGTGTGTACCTTTTACCAGCCTCTACCCATTTCCCCCACCCTCTAGCTTCTGGCAACCACTTTTCTACTCTCTGTTTCTGAATTTGATTTTTTTTTAATTCTATATATAAATGATACCATGCAGTAGTTGTCTTTCTCTGACTGTCTTATTACACTTAGCGTTAAGGCCCTCAAGTTTTATCCATGGTGTTGCAAATGGTAGGATTTCCTTCTTTCTCATAGCTAATATTCCATTATATATATATATATATATATATATATATACACACACACATATACCATTTATATATATATATGTATATCACATCTTCTTATCCATTCATCCACCGATGTACACTTAGGTTGTTTCCATATCTTGGCTATTGGGAATAATGCTGCAATAAACATGGGAGTGCAGATATCTCTTTTTTTTGATACCCAGTTTTCATTTCCTTTGGATATATACCCAGAAGTGAAGATTGCTGGATTGTATGGTAGTTCTATTTTTAATTTTCTGAAGAACCTCCATACTATTTTCCATAGTGGCTGCACCAATTTACATTCCCATCAACAATGCACAAGGGTGCCCTTTCTCCACATCCTCGCCAACACTTGTTATCACTAGTCTTTTTGATGATAGCCATTCTAACAGATGTAAGGTGATATCACACTGTGGTTTTGATTTGCATTTCTCTAATGCTTAGTGGTGTTGAGCACTTTTTCATATACCTGTTGGCTATGTGTATATCTTCTTTGGGAAAATATCTATCCAGCTCCTCTGCCCATTTTTAGTTTGATGTATCACCCTTGATTATTATTGCTTTTGTTGCCTTAACTTTGGTGTCAAATCCAAAAAATCACCAATACTGATGTCGAGGAGCTTACTGCCTATGTTTTCTTCTAGGATTTTTATGGTTTCAGGTCTTACATTCAACTGTTTAATCCATTTTGAGTTGATTTTTGTGTATGGTGTAAGATAGGGGTCTAGTTTCATTCTTTTACATATGGCTATCTAGTTTTTCCACACCATTTATTGAAAAGACTGTCCTTTTCTCATTGTGTATCCTTGGCTTCTTTGTCGTAAATTAATTGAACATATATGCATAGGTCTATATCTGGGGACTCGATTCTGTTCCATTGATCTATGTGTCTGTTTTTATGTAGAATCATACTGTGTTGATTACCATAGTTTTGTAATTTAGTTTGAAATACAGAAGTGTGGTGCCTCCAGCTTTGTTCTTCTTTCTCAAGATTGCTTTGGGTGTTTGGGTTTTTTTTGTGGTTCCATACAAATTTTAGGATCATTTTTTCTATTTCTGTGAAAATTGACATTGGCGTATTGATAGAGATTGCACTGAATCTATAGATTGCTTTGGGTAGTATTGTCATTTTAACAATATTAATTCTTCCAGTCAATGAGCACAGAATGTCTTTCCATTTATTTGTGTCTTAAATTTCTTGCATCAATGTCTTACAGGTTTTAGTGTACAGATCTTTCACCTCCTTGGTTAAATTTATTCCTAAGTATTTTATTCTTTTTCATGCAATTGTAAGTGGAATTTTCTTCTTAATTTCTCTTTCTGATAGTTTGTCGTTAGCATATAGAAATGCAATTGCTTATTTATTTATTTATTTTTTTTGGTGAGGAAAATTAGCCCTGAGCTAACATCCATGCCAATCTTCCTCTATTTTGTATGTGGGACACCGGCACAGCATGGCTTGATGAGCAGTGTGTAGGTCCGTGCCTGGGATCTGAATCCGTGAACCCTGGGCCGCTGAAGCAGAACGTGCAAACTTAACCACTACACCACCCAGCCGGTCCCACAACTGATTTTTATGTGTTGATTTTGTATCCTGAAACTTTACTGAATTTGTTCATTAGTTCTAACAGTTTTTTGGTGGAGTTTTTAGGGTTTTCTACATATAATATCATGTCATCTGCAGATAGAGACAGATTTACTTCTTCCTTTCCAATTTGGTTGTCTTTTGTTTTTCTTGCCTAATTGCTCTGGTTAGGACTTCCAGTGCTATGTTGAATTAAAGGAGTGAGACTGGGCAACCTTGTTCTGTTCCTGATCTTAGAGGAAAAGCTTTCAGCTTTTCATCATTGAGTATGAAGTTTGCAAGTAGGTAGTAATGCCTGGCATTCTTGACATTTAGAGGGGATCATTTATCAATGATCCCTCCTTCCTTTATACAACAAAATTATTTTCAGTAAGAATTATGAAATAAGTAATAAATAATAGCTGGAAAATAAACACACACAATGAAAATTTTCTTTTATTAAATTTCTGATATACAATCATTTTAGTAAATTTTTTAAAATAAAAATTAAAAGTAAAATAAATATTTTAATACAAAAGAGGAAAGAAGTAATGGATTAATAATTTTATGTATGTTTTGAAATTAGATACATTTATACATGTATACATATATTATTAATGAATATTTTGAAAAAAAGGGGGAAACCTTTTACCTATCTATTGGACTGTCACAATAATAAAGTATAACATCTTTTGGTTTTGAGCTTCAATGTCTTCAAATTTGTCAATGTCACTTTGTCAATCTATCTTTCGTAAAGGTGATCAAATGATAATTTTGATCAATTTATAAGAGTTTCTTTGATATGCACAAATACATTAATATATATATTTGGCCAGCTCTGGTGGTCTAGTGGTTAAGATTTGGCCATGTCACCACCAAGGCCCACGTTCGTTTCCTGGTCAGGGAACCACACCACCTGTCTGTCAGTTGTCATACTGTGGTGGCTGCATGTTGCTGTGATGCTGAAAGCTATGCCACTAGTATTTTGAATACTGGCAGGGTCACCCATTGTGGACAGGTTTCAGTGGAGCGTCTAGACTAAGATAGACTAAGGAGAAGGACCTTGCCACTCACTTCCAAAAAAATTGGCCATGAAAACCCTGTGAATAACAGTGGAGCCTCGTCTGATATAGTGCTGGAAGGTGAGGAGATGGCGCAAAAAGACTGGACAGGGTTCTGCTCTGCTGTACACAGCGGTGCTAAGAGTTGCAATCACTTGGATGGCACTAACAATAAATATGATATATAAGAAAAGTCTTAAATATATAAGTTAGGCAGGGATTCACAAAAATCTCATTTCACAATAAATTCCAGAAATTGTATTGCTATCCATATCTTTGTTTCTTCAAGATTGGTTCTAATAGTATTCAAATGTCTCTGTAATTGAAAACTTTCCATTAAAATATTTTCATCAGAAAATTAATCTCAAAACTATATTACTTTTGGTAAAAACTTCCAAAATTCTTCTACAAAAGCGAGAGAAAATGGCTGCATGATAGCAATCATTGCCATTACTTGATCCATTGCTTTAGAACAAGAGTCCAGGTCTTGGTAAAAATAATTGAGACAGTCAAACGTGGCCCTTTTGATTTCTTCTGGCAATGAAATGCTGGCATCTTCTGTCATCTGTCCTGTCACTCTTCTTCAAAATTTGAGTCTTTTTTTCTATGCAGTAGTTCATGGCATATTTCACAATTTCTGTGGACCAGTCAAGGAACGATTTTAAAGCTTGGTGTTTGCAAATATTTTTTCTCTCTGATTAACCTCATTTATAACTTTACAACAGAAAAAAATTTTTCAGAAAAGAAAAATTCATACAGTCATGACTATTTATTTCATATCTACTGTTTAATTAGAAGACTATGCAGTACCCTAGAGGTTGCAGACCCAAACTACACGCAAAAGGAGCTCAAAGGATTCCAACCTCTAAGGAACTTACTCTACAAGCAAACACATGTAGCTGAGTCTGTGCACGTTGGAGGATAACTCTAAAACTGGGAACTCTCTATGTTAACTTCCATGCAGAAAATAATGTTTAGTAAAGGATAAGCAACAAAAATATGCTCATTTAAAGCTCTCACATTTATTTTAACAGTCAATAACAACCACAATAATTGTTTGGAACTTAGCAAACAATAGATTTCGGGGGAGAAGTGTTTTATCACTGACATTGTTAAGAATTGTCCGTTCAAGGAGCCGGCCCGGTGGCGTAGTAATTAAGTTTGCATGATCCACTTCCACAGCACGGAGTTTCACAGGTTCAGATCCTGGGTGTGGACCTATGCACCGCTTATCAAGCCATGCTGTGGCGGCATCCCACATATAAAGTAGAGGAAGATGGGCATAGATGTTAGCCCAGGGCCAATCTTCCTCAGCAAAAAGAGGAAGATTGGCAACAAATGTTAGCTCAGGGCTAACCTTCCTCAAAAAAAAAAAAAAAGGAATTGTCTGTTTGGGATAATGGAAAATGGACTAATTTTTGGTGAGTTTTATTATTTTTTTAAAATTCTCTACAATACACCCCTTTATTGTCTGTGCCCAAGCCTAACCGTTCCTCTTCCCACCCTGGATACTGAGTGTGGGAAAAGGGATGACTGATTCCATCACAGGGCAGTTTTATCCCACCACCCTCTTACTAGGGTGAAAGATCCTGAGGGTCGTTGGCCCAATCTGAGAAAAGATTATGGAGATTTTAATATAGTGAGGTGCAAATTGTTTCCCAAATTATTGGTACATAATTCGTATCAATATCTCCACTTCTTCAATTTCTTCTTCTTTTATTCTTTTTTTGTCCCATAGACCTCACATGTGTTTGAATGAATGGTAAAGCCAGACACTCCCTTTACATACAGTTCTCACAGTCATAACTGTTTCTTTCTTAGTATAGCACAGATTTTCTTTCCTACTTTATAAAACTTCTTCACAGGACCACCCCTCTTCAGTCCTTAAATTTTGCAGCTCTCTCTAACATATTTTCTATTGCTTCATTTGAGCATACTATTCTATATTTATAATTTGTGTTAGCTTCTTAGTACATCATCAAATAAATCCAGATTTCTCATGCTATTTTCAGAGATGCCTTCCCAGAACCCTAGGTAGAATTAACTCCTTCCTTCACTGAGACCCCAAACACTTTGCTCTCACACCTCTATTGTAGGTCTTATCATAAATATTCCTTTATATAAATTCAATTTTTCCCTTACAATATGAATTTTAGAACAGGAAACATTTTTTTTTCTCTCTCCAACATCTTGTACAGCTTAAGACATAGTTGGTGATAAAAAAATTATTGTGAAAATAATGAATACAGGAATGAAGATTTAAATTGGTGTTGTCTAAGACTTACTCACTGCAATCTTCTCGTCCTGTAGATTTTTTCCAAATACACTCCCATTTTATCTCAAAAAATCAAACATTGACTTATATATGATTTATTTATATATAATCTTGTTATATTTCTAGGTGATAATTTTTGTCCTATGGTGTAAATATAACACACATTTACCTGCACTGGGGTCAGAATTATCAAGTCCCTGATGATCAGAGCAGGGTTGTCTGGGGTGTAGTACAGCACCCAACATGGTACTAACTGATACAAGCCATTTCATGCTTTTGAAACTGAATAATAGTAACTAGTGGCTCAAGTAAGAATCAGAGAAAGGCAAATGAACTAGAACACAAGAGACCATATTTTTGGCTGATTTGACTAAGAAAATATAGACTTTTTCCTAAGTATTTAAGGCATAATGCATTTGAATGCAAAAATCATATTTTTAAAAATTAATTTTCTTTGTTGATAGGCCTTGCTTATTTCATTGACAGAGGCTTTGGATTTCTCTAGTAATACATTTCAGGGGAAAGTGCTCAGCCCAATATTTCTTCATACTATGCTTGAGTGATTTTCATCATTTGAACGATTTCCTGCAAGAAACAACAATGGACACAGCACTCAGTTCAATGCAAGGAAACATAGAAATACTAAAAACATGGTCTTCCCATGAGGCTAATAATCTTTTGGGAAGATAAGGCACAAGTAGGGAATGATTTGAAAATGATGCAGGAGAGTGGAGTAGTATTAAATCATGTAATACAGACACTTTGCACTAGCTTGGACTAGAGATTATTGGAAGAAGATTCTCAATGGGTCTCTGAAGTTTCTACATATCTTTCAAGCAGAGGCACTGATTGCCTTTGTTCTGAGTTATAAAAGATATTTATATAGTGAATACCCTTGGAAGATAAAGATAGTGTCTCCTTATGGGGCAAATGGCAAGCATGCTTACACCCATTATAAAAGATTTGGGTTCCCTGAGCTCAGGATTTCTCTCATGTAACACAATCCACTGCATGTACAGGCATCCATTTCTTTCGCCCTGTGGGACTTGGAGACAAGGAGATCTAATGCAAATATAATGATGCTCATGATGCTTGCTGTGTCATGAGTAATACAGTCCTTTATCTCTGATCCTAAAGTCTCATGTCTTCTGCCAGCGTCTATGAAATTAGATAAGCCATAAGGCAGGCTAATTTGCTAGCTTGCAAGTAGGATAACATCTCAGGGCCTTTATAGCTCTTGACAGAGAATAGAGATAAAGCTTCATGAAAGAAATAGGATTAGAATTGTATGTGAAAAATGAGTACAGTTTGGTAGTGAAAGAATGCTATTCCCAAATAGTGGACCATGTAAACTGGGCTCAGATTTTGGAGATTCTTAAATCACGTTAAGTGATTGGACTCGTTCTTGCATTACTGTATGCCATTTTTGAAGAGGGTGATAAGATGAAAGCAATATTTTAGTAATGTTAGTCTGCGGATTGGAAAGGAGGAGATAAGGAGTCTAAAATCATGGAGGACCATTAGGAGTCATAGGAATCTTCTAGGTGTAAGTTTATAGCAACTGAACATGATAAAACTGATATAGTATGAGAAGGAATATGAGAAAATGAAAAATGTAATGGGAAACTGTAGCTTCTTATTTTAGTTTAAACCTTTCTGTGTCTAATGGTGAGATGAATTTTAAAGTCAGATAAAAACTAGCAGTGTGATCTTAAGCTAGTTATTTACCTCTCCGGATCTTAGTTTTTGGCATGAAAAACATCTACCCCATACTGCTATTGTAAGGATTAAAAGAAATGATGTCAGTGAAAGTGACTTCATTCTGTAATGGTTTTAATCACATAATACAATCCAAATGAGGAGTAAGATAGGAAATAGTAAATTTTTGGCAGAAAGTTGCTGATTTAAAGCTGGATGCTTTTACCAAATCCTGCTAGAGAAAGGATTTGATTACTTTAAGATAAGAAAAACAAGGAACAAAATTATATTTTAAAAAATTTTATTAACAAGTGTATAAACAGTTAACATATAGCAGAGGAAAAGTCTTTTTCTTGGTGGAGGTGGGGATAATTGCTTTGAGTGACCTGGACAAAAAGTATCTCTTGCAAGTCACAAAAAACATATCCTTGTTTATTTGTTTTTTCCTTTTTTTTTTTTTTTTGGTTACTCAGGAGGAAAAGGGAAAAGGATGGAAAAACATTCATTGTACTGCTTTGTGCCAAGGGGGCCCTGAGCTGGTGATTTGACGAGTTCTCCCAGAGATGGATGACTTTTTATGTGGGATTTCTAGACTCTTTGTTTCTTTTATTCTTTACATCTCCTTTTCGTGCCTATTTTCATTTCTCACCATGTCCATCACAGAGCCATTGGAGCAAGACGAGAGGGTCAAGCACAAATTAAGCTGTTTTGTTACTACTTAGAACTTTCCATAGAAGATTTGCTTGTAAAAAGAGTCAGAACAAGGTTGGGAGAAGAGCCCATGGATTTCTGAGTCCTATCCATTCCTGCCACCCAGTTCTCCACACTCAGCTCCATGATCAGGTTCTGCCCTCTCTGGTGTAGAACCTTCCTGAAGATTTGCTCCCACTTTGATTTGCTTCTCTATCTCCTCACAGGCCTAGATCAGGTCAGATGCTTAACACACTCTTAGTAAATATCGCTGAATGGCAATTGATCAGCCATTAGTGAAGAGAGACAAGAGAGACCAAAAAGTTTCAAAAATTGTAAGTTAAACATTTCTAAAAATTTGTTATTTCTCATTTTGAGAAAGATTGCTATTGACTTTCAAACTCTAGAAAGGATAAATAAGGGGACAGATTTATTGAAAATATAGTCCTGGACTCCTCAAACAACCAGGAAGCAGCCTCCATGGGCAAAGTGAGATTACACAGCCTGAGGATATTAGGGAGTCTTTCTTCCCCAGCCCAACCTCAGCATACCCTCTCCCCCACCTCTGCTGCATTTCTCTTCATAGCATTTACCACTTTCTAAAATATCATTCACTTATTTGTTATATTGTCTGTCTCCTTCCGATGGAATCTCAGCGCCACGAGGGCAGGCATGGGGTGAAGGGCAGAATCTCGGTTTTGTCTGTTTGGTTCTTCACTGTGTCTCTAGCACCTAGGATAGGCCCTGGCCCAGAGTGGGCACTCAGAAACAGTTGTTGAATAACTGTAAATATGGAGACCAAAAAATGTGGGCAACAAAATGATACAAATTATAGGTCTATCAATGTTTCCTTAAGTTAGAAAAATCCTTATGTTTCTTAGGAAGAAAAAGAGGAGAAGGACAGTGAGGTGGATGACTGAAGGAAGATTACAGAGTTGGGGAGGTGCTGTCAGGACCTTAGCTCTAGTACCTATGATCTCTGCTTTTCGGCCCTTGCCCTCACCTACTAAGGCAGGACCCCTTAGAACAACCCGTGAGAACCGAGGGAGCGTCAACATGACATTTTTGCTCCAGCTCCACTTGCGTAGGCCCCACATTCCAATCTCCACCACCAATGCCCAGGCTTCACCATATCCCCAGGCACAGCCGGTGCAGAGGGGCTCCAGAAAGTTAAAAATTCACTGTGCTCAGTTTTAAAGGGGAAACTATCTTGGGTGGGTGTGTGTGGGTGGGTGTGTGTGTGTCTCTGTTCAAGCTATTTTTTTTTACCTCTTACTTAGGACTTGTCTCTCTTATTCTGATTTAACCAGTGATCATTTCTTCTTTCTCTCTCATCAAACACATTTAATCTTCCACTAAAACCTGATTGTATCTCTTTGTATATCTTGCACAAGAGTCTCCAAGATCTAGCTCTTTCCTATGGCCGCAATTCTCATGTCTTATTACTATATCATTTTAGATCTGAGATCTCAATCTGAATAATTCAGCCAGCAGACCAGATGTGTCTGGTCCTGAAAACTCTTTTAAAAATTAGGAAATTTCACAGAAAGTTGTGAATTTCCAGTTTATGCTGCAAAAAATCAGCGTTGACAATAGTTAGTCTGCTTTACCACAGACAGCAATCAGCTGAAGGTCTGCTGTTGCTATGACCCGGGGTGGGCATGCTCCACTTCACTACCTGCTCTCCCTCTCTGCCAGCTTGTGTTGATTATCCAGTTTACCATCTAGACCAAAAGGCATTGGATAAAGAGTGGGTCAAGTGTGCGCCAGGCCACATTCTCATTTATATCTAATATCATATATCTACTCATTTTTCAAGACTAGATTAAGAATCTCCTACTCTATGACACTGCCCCTCTCTCCTCCAAGCAGAGTGTATTCATTCATTCTCAAACATTTATTGAAGACCTACTAGGTGCCAGGCAATGGGGACTCAGTAGGGAAAGTTCAGGGGAGAGAACAGAGCTAGGAATATAAATTTGGCGCTCATTAGCATCAGATGGTATTTAAGCCACAGGGTGGGGTACTGTCACCAAGAGACAGAGTGGGCATGGAGAAAAAAAGGAGAAGAGTTCGCTCCACCCTGTTCTTTGTGCCACCACTGTTTACTACCACTGCCTTTCTAATGGCATTTTCATGATGCGTGGCAATTATTTTTTTTTTACCATCATTTAAAAATTTTCCCAAGTAGTTATTTCAAAATAATTCAAATCTATGGAAAGGTTGCCAAATGGTATAATGGATCGCCATAGACCTTGTCCCTAGATTCATAGCACTTTGCCATATTTACTTTCTCTCTCCCTCTACCTCCATCTTTTTTTCTCTCTGCCATTTCAGAATTATTTGCAAACGTCAATATGTTTCACCCCTAGATACTTGAACATGCATCTCCTAATGAGAAAGACATTTTCCTTGACAACCACAATTAGAAAATTTAATATTGACACAATATCATTATCTAAGATGCTTGTCTTTATTCAAATATTCTCCTATTGCCCAATAATTTCTTTTATAGCTTTTTTTATTTGTTGGATTCAGGATCCAATCCTGCCAAATTATCGGGCAATGGAGGAATGAGTGTTGAGTCACTTGTACTTTGTTGTTATATCTCTTTTGTCTTCTTTAATCTAGAACAGTTTCCTAGTCTTTTTGGGGGAGATAGGGTGAATAGAGAGGGAGCTTTTGTGTTGTTGGCTTTTTTTTAGAATCCTTAACAGTTGTTTTTTGAATGTCCCTCCATTTGAATTTGTCTGACTTGAATGTTTCTTTATGATTAATTTAAGTTAAAAATTTTTGACAAGAATATTACACAGATGATGTTGTATATTCCTTATTGAATCACATCAAAGGTACATGGTAACAAGTTTTTTCCTATTATTTGATGTTAAATTTTGTAATCTAGTAAGATAGTGTCTCTCAACTCTATTTCTCCATATACTGCTCCCAAAAAGCTTTCACCCAGTAATTCTAGCATCCAAGGATGATCTTACTTGAATGAATTACTTTTGTAGTGCTGGTAAAATGATGACTTTCTGTTTCTATCATTCCTTATACATTTATTAGTTAGAGTTTTTTTAAATAAAGATTTTCCTTTTCTCCTTCACTCTAAAAAGAAAACAAAAAGCTTTGTAAATATCACTTTGGACTCATGAACTTTTAAAAAACATTTAATGTGTTATTCCCCATTCCTATCATTCTTCATTTTGATGCTCAGAGGTAATTATTTATTTACAAGTTGTCTCTCATTAGACTATGAGCCTGTTGAATATAAGAGTCATAGAGTCATGTCTTGTGAATTTTTTCCATTGCTTAACACACATATGGAACCCTATACATGTTTATCAAATGAATGAATGAATGTAACTACCAAATTGTCTGTCGAATTTGTTCATAGTTTTTAGCAATGAAAGCAATGAGGTGCTATTTATTATTTATCAATTTAACAAATATTAAAATACGTTAATACCCATTTTTTATGTTAGCATTTTTTTGGGGTTTTAAAAAAAGACATTCATCATATGCTACTGGAGGATAATTTAGTAACACGTGTTAAAAGTCTTTAAGGAACAAGATTAAGATGAAAATGACTAGAGCTAAAACATCTCCAAATTTATAAGGAATAGATAAAACGTACATTTCCTTCAACTCAACAATTCCACTTTTAGTAGTATCATGCATTTTTGAGACAGCAAACCAACGTGTTATGTGACAATCCCCTTTTTAGAGTTGTTTGGCAGCTGCCCCACTCCATAGATCAGTGGAATTCATCGCCGTGTGGAAGTGGGCTGGGGGGCTGCCAAGAACAAGGGAATTATTGCTTGACTTTAAGTTTCAAAACAGAGGTTATCAAATCCATAGTGAATTAATAGCCTGAAAGCAAGTACTTTTGATTTTCAAAAGCTAGACTTTAATGAGCAACGGGAAGTTTTTACGTTTCAATGAGTCAGAGCTTAAAGGACTGACCACAGAATAGATGATAAAGCAGGGAAAAACCCTAGAATATTATCCAAGCCTTTCTTGGGGCTAAAGAGGAGGAGCCAGAGAAAAAAGGAGAGAAGTCAAGAGGTCAAATGCTGACGTCCTTGTTTCCATTCTTCAGGCTTGAACATCATAGAAAGGAGGTGTTTTGAATGGGAAGTCAAAAGCCTGTGCTCTGCTTTCCATTTGCTACCCTTTTAGGAAACTGGCAGAGTGCCAGTAGAGTAGAAATGGCAACATAGCTAGCTTAACACAGAGAGGGGTCAGGTCTCCATGGGCTGTACATAGCTGGCAATCAGCCAGAGGTTGTCATAGGCCCAGGGCACAACTGGGCACAACTGAGAATTAAAGTCGTGCATCTTCCAGGGACTCAAGGTGGTACAGGCAAAGGAGCGGCCCAAAGATGGGCTCAAAAGGTGAGCACCAGGGTGCTGAGGGTGGGGCATGGACAAGTTCCCAGACCTGTCACCCAGAATGGCCCACGCCAGAGAATAGATCAAGGGTTTTATTAGCTGCAGACTGCAGACTGGTGCGCAGAAACCAGCAGGATGAGGACCCTTCCCCATAGCTGTATCCCCTACACAAGCTGCCCCTGTACCCAGATGCCATCTTGGGAGGGAGTAGGGAAAGTTTAAAAACCTGAAAAGAAGAGAAATTGCCTAGATAAGTGATCTGAATTTTGAATTGAGTGTACTTGTGCTTGAAAATGACTGAGTTAAACATATCTTTAATTAGCTAATTTAAGTTTTTTCAACTTGAGTAGGAACAGATTCCTCAGCAAGATCATATCATTTCTAAGAAAGTTAAGTAAAAATAAGAAAGTTAACATAAGGAATAAGAAATAAGAAAGTTAATATTTTTTTTACATACCTAAGTTGTAGTAAAGCAATTTTGACCCTGTAGCATAAATAATTTGCACTAAGGAAAGGATCAGACAAGCACACAAAATATGTTTACAAAGATGAACAAATCGGAAACGTCTTAATGCTAGATAAAATGTTGTACAATTTTATGAATTACTGGGCAACACAAAAAACAGTATTGTAGACTTATGTTTATTGATATGGAAATATGTTCACAATATGAGTATCGCCCACAGGAAAGAACCTATTACCCTGATTGCATTTTTTAAAAATAGATCTCTTCATCATTTCTGCACACCCCTGCATTTCCCACCTGAGTTCTTTGTTTAGTCTTTAATACCAGTTAGTCTAATTTGTAATTATCACACTAATTTTTCCACATCGTGAGTGTGTGTGTGATTCCCTAAGCAACAACAGGATAGGTATTAGGTCTATTTTATTTACTCTTATCTACCTGATTCTCCAGCCTAGTGCCTGGCTTGGAGTAGCTAGCACTCATTAATATTCGTTGAAATACTATAGAATGAGTGAAAAAAAATAGTCAAATTACAACAGCATTTACTCTTGTAAGAAAAGCTACATTTATAAATATGCATGGAAAAAAGTCTAGACATATATATTTGCATATATGTATACATATATATTAATAATGATTACTATGGGGAGGTAGAAATGCATGTGATCTGAATTTATTTCTTTAAATTTATTTGTATCTTCTAATTTTTCCATAGTAAATAAGAATTTGTTCTATAATAATTTTTGAAAGTGGTATTTTAGATTTCTAATGGATTGCAAACACTTTCACCATATACAGTAAAAATTTTGGTCTCAAAAACACCCCTTTATATATATTATTTTAAAAACAGAGACATTTAGTATTAAGTTTAACATTTCTCTTCTACCAAAAATATATACAATGATTAAATTCTAACATTGAATCATGAAATATTTGGCAGTCACGTTCTTTATATTTGAAAAAAATTCAACTGACTTATATATTTTATATCCCTATGCTTGTTTTTTTGCCCAAGTTTACTTATGGGCCAAACTATAAGACATCCTTTCCATTTGTAAAGTGGTCACAAGGAGATTATTACATTTTAGGGTTGATTAAGACCATCTACTGTGAAGTCCCATGCTTAGTGAAGTTAATAGTTCTTTCTTAGTTTCACATAGTTTAAAGAAAACATGAACTCTATCTTTATTGCATATCTGTTTGGGAAATTTTAAATTTATCTCTTTGTTGGAAATTTCTTAGTCTCATTGCTCTGGTCTAAGATCACAGCCAGGCCTGAGAGTAGGGGTTCTGTAGTTGTTTGGAGTGGGGGAGGGTCAGTCATAGCAGCTGTCTGCATTGAGCAGTTGTTTCTGTTCCATGTCCTACCCATCAAATCATAAAGGAGTGGATGAGATGTAATTGCCCAGCAAGCCCTACCTGGGTCAAAACTTAGAGAATTGGGGGCTGGGCTGGCCCCAGGGCATACTGGTTGAGTTCGGTGCATTCCACTTTGGCAGCCTGCGTTTGTGGGTTCAGATCCCGGGCACAGACCTACACCATGCTGTGGGGGCAACCCACATACAAAATAGAGGAACATTGGCATAGATGTTAGCTCAGGGCTACTCTTCCTCAAGCAAAAGAAAGAAAAAAAATGAAGGAAGATTAGCAACGGATGTTAGCTCAGGGCTAATCTTCCTCAGCCAAAAAAAAAAAGAAAACAAAAAAAAAAACTTGGAGAATTGCTGATGTGCACAGTACTCAAATAGGTATATTGTCTCTTTTTGGAGTGCCGTGCACAATCTGAGAGAGTTTAATAGTGAAACATTTTCGTCATACTATTGAATGGTTTTTGCCTTTGTTGCTTTGTTTTTTGTCTGTTTTTTTGTTAAAGTAGATGTGCCTTTAAGTTTTATTTACTTTATACAATAATAAATATCTTTGCTTCAAAGAAGCACAGCTTATAAAATCTTACAAGACATTTTGGACATCAAATGGCTCTTACCGATGATTAGTTAATTGTCAGTTAATTAGGACATGTGGATTAAATTTCTCCTCCTAAATACCCACCGGCTTAATATTGTACGAAAGCTCTTAGGGTGCCTCAGCATATTTGTTGTTACTTATTCACTTTCCAAATAGCGATGGAGTCATGGAGGAAATACTAATTCAAAATTTAGGTCTTTTCCCCCAATTATCCCGGACTTTTTGAAGAATAGTTTGTACATAGGCGTTTCTACATAGGCATAAATAGTAGTTAATACCAAATTTGCCCACTGACATGCTTTCTTTAAAAATGCCTTTTTTGTTAGAGTAGTTGAAATCATGTCTTACTCCTTTGAGGAGATATCTTAACCCAGGGTTTTCTTGGTTAGAGTACATCCTGGCATTACATGTTGACATATTTTTTCAGTGATATTGACATGCATTGCTTAATTAAATTGAAACTCTCACTTCATATGACACATTTTGTAGGAATCACAGTTTCATATACAAATTCATTGACTGATGCATGTAACTTTGTTCCTAAAAAACTAAAGTGTGTTTTCCTTTTGCCCTAACAAAGCATTAAGAAATGATACAATTTTATTTCTATTTTTTCCCTTGCTTTTTTTTTTCTGTAGGAACACCAGCTGACTTGTGCCTGGATTTAGCTCTTTATACATTTTCTAAAAATTGCTAATGTGTGAACATTGCCAAGACTGACAATTTCTCTCGTGTAGCATTAGCTCTGTCCGCGCATTGGTATGTAAACCTATTAGCAAATTCTCTTTTCAAATGAATTAGTGATATAAATGTATAGATTTTAGTGGATGTGTTTTCTTTTCTTTTACAATGATGTGAGAGAAGTGCCGAGAGCCAGACTCCCTGCCGTGACCTCCTAGGCCCTACATGATCTGGCCTGGACCCACGGCTCTGACCTCATTTTGCACCCCTCTCTGCCTCACTATTCTCCTGCCGCTATTCTCCGCTATTCTCCAACCTACCTTCTGTTTCTCAGATACAACAAGCACATTGCCATTTGCCCTTCACCAGGTCACAGCGCCAGTGGGGCTCAGAGATGCCTTCCCCATCCACCTACTGAAAGATGCCACGGATCTACTCCCTCATTGTTCTCCATCTATGTTGCACATATCACTATTGGAATTAGTTTAATACATTTGTCTCCTACCTGCCTCTCCTCATTATAAAATAAGCCTTAGAAGAGAGGCCGTGTTTGTCTTGTTCAATGACCTGAGCAAGGGCTTGGCACATAGTTGGTTCTAAATAAATGCTGTATAATGCGTGAATGACCCACTGATATAACCCTTTCAGAAAACTGTATAAATTTCCTAGGGAAATGGTTTGCTGTAATAAATGAAAGAATGAATCAAATAAAAGGGCTTTAATGATGGGACCTTTATGGGAGACTGAAAGTCCTTAGCTGCTCCGTGTTGTCTAGTCAAGAGAATTTCATCCCTGTTGAGGAAAGACCCTTGTTCTCATCTCAGCATGGTGCCCACTGGAGAGGAAGGGTCTCTAGGACTATTCCTGGAGAGATGGATTAATACCAGAGACCAAAGGGCGATGTCACAGGATGAACAGGGTGCTGTTGAGGAGGTGATGACTGGGAAAGCCACACTGCAAGTTCCTAGAGTGTCTAGGGGATGGAGAGTGGACCACAGTGATCTCACTCTGGAAGCTACTTACAAGAGAGGGAGGAACGGGAGGTCTGAAGCTTTAGTGATTTCGCTTGTGGGGTTGCAGTATGGAAATTACTATAATTTTAAAAAATCATTACTATTGTTATACCCCCTCTTAAATTTATTCCCCAGGTTGGCATATTTTGGCAAACTCCATTGCATATTTTCAGAAGAAAACTGCCCTCACACTGCTCTGAAGCACAAACATCCCTTGGGTTGCTACATTTACACTCCAATCTGTTTGAACTCAGTACCCCCTTTTTTATGATATAGTCTCCTCTCTCTTGTCATTTTAAAACATTTCAAAAATAAATTGACCATTTTTATGGATGTACCCGCTCCTCCTTTTGTGTCCCTAAAAGAATTAAAGCTGGGCAGCAAAAATAATATTGGTTATGCTTCTAATTTTCACAAAAATTATTCTTTGAACATATCATTAGAAGATTTTCAGAGTCTGAGGATTATGAAGTTTTCTTTTGTCCCTACTAATTTCTATTTGAGGGATTAAATGTATTTGTATGATATGACTCAAATCTTTCTCTTTGGCAATAGCAAAGTTAATAATAAACTAATCAAGTTCTTGCCCCTCAAATAATAGCAAAAGAATACTGAAGGTGTGTTTTCTCTTTTTATCTTTCTCTTGGTTATAGAATAAATAGTTTACAGATGGCAACAATAAGTAACAGAAGAAATTTGCATTTCTTCATTCAGTTCAATTTAAAACAAATCAACAAACATTTATTAAAGAGGTACAATTTAGCCAAATTAAGATGTGGACATTTGAGAATCTGCCTGTGAAAACAATAGTGCTGATTTCCATGGTTATATAGCAAAATTTGATGACTGAATCTGACCTTATGTGTGGGCAGGAAGTTTCAGTCCCATATCAGATCAGGGAAGACTCCAATTCCAGAATAAAAGCAAATGAGAGAAATCAAGATGCTATTCTGAGTAATCCAAATGATCACTTTTCTCCTTGGTTTAGGGTATTCTAATGGGTAGCATTGCATGAAGTGGAAAGTTTGATGAAAGTGGGGAATTGCGGCATTGTTCTAAATCTTTTATTTCTTGAATTGGAGGGCCATGTAAAAGAGGGCAAAGGAGAAGCGTTAAGGTCAATGGGTGGCAGTGGGGGAGCAGTGGTCATGGAAGTGCATCGTTTCAAGAAAGGGGCTAGAGAGGGTCCCTAACCTGCAATGATTAAGGCAACAGCTAATATCCAAGCAAGGCCTCCTTTCCTTGTCCTCCATCTTCTCCCCTCCATCTCCTTTTCATTTCCAAATGCCAGAGGAGACAGCACAGGCAGCAGCAGCTCCGATAGGGCACAAGCCTGGCACTGCCAGAACAAATGTTAGTTGCAGCTGCAAATCCTCCTTAAGCTCTGGGGTCCCTATCACTAATGGGAGACTTTTCTAGGCTCAATGGAGAAGCTAAACAACAGTGTGATCGAGGCAGAGAGAAGAGTCTCTCCTTTAGGCCACCTTCATAGATCTGCAAGCTACGTTATGTATTTTTAAACAATAGTATAATTATGATGTATCCACATTGCCTAATTCTGAGATATGTGATGTGTTAAGTGTATTTAACCCTACATTTAAACCCACCAGGGTATCAAATTATTTTACATCAAAATAGATTTTTGAGCTCCAGACAATGGCATGCTTGTTCCAAATAATGTTTTCAAACATATTTCCACAGACAGGCATTGGACAGTAACTTAGAGTTTGCTGCAATGAGATGTGAATTACCTACAATTTCCTATGCAGGTGATATGAGGACACTAGTGGGGAAACATTGCTATGGGTTGGATACCAAAAATAATATTGTTTGCACTTCTAATTTTTACAAAAATAATTAGTTGAACTTAGAAGAAGATCTAATAATCAGAGTGGTCCTAAAAGTTACGTGTGAACTGGCAAGGTAAGACCATTTTTAATATATATAAAGTTCATTGTTATCTTTTAAATAGAAGGAATATGTGTGGACAGTGAGGAGTATTCCTCATGTGACCAGTTTTAGACCTGCTTTGGCACATTAACTCTAGCTGTCATCTCTATTTTAAGAGACATAAAAGGAACCTGAAGGCATTGAAGCAAATACAGAGGGGGAAAAAAGGGCTTTTTTAACAGAAAGGAAGAAATAACTTTCTAGATGACAATGGTGAAAATGGCTTTTTATTTTTTTAGTCTAGAAAGGATTCAAGAATAACTTAATATCTGTCTTCAAGTCCCTACATTTCTGTAAAGATTAGCATTAAGAGAGGCTTGAAATGCAAGAGAAGTTTGGTCAAGTAACAGAGAGCCACTGAGGCCTCTCTAGCCATTAAGTGGGGTGGAAGATTAACTCAGGCCCGAATGTCCTCGCTAAAGCGCTTGTCAATTCCAGCGGGGCTCACTCACCCAGGGTCATCCTTGGCGTTTATGTCCTGCCTCCACTGCATTCCTGTTGTCCCCCGCCCCGTCCTTCTTTACCTCCACTCTGGCGTTGCATTGGCCCCGACGCAGAATGCAGTCTGTCTCCTAGTTAACACGTGCATACATCGTCCTCCGACAAAAGACCCTTTTGGAAGCAGCAGACTTTATTGAAGATTTTGGGCAGAAAGAGGGTGGTTTATACAACAGAAACTCAAGCCACTTAAGCTTGACCATTAGATGTCATAAACCCTTTGCTACGCTCCCCAGTTTACTCAACTCTCCTTTACCAATACTCTCCCTTCTCCTCCTCCTATTTTTTTTGTCTCTTCATTGCTCCAAATTACCACAGCAGTTTCATCTCTTTTGTTGTTTGTCTTCTGCCAACTCTTGCTGCCATGGTTACACTTATAAACTCAATCAATTTGTAAAGTATTTTCTAAAATAGAGTAGTTACTTCCTTCAAAGGAATTCTAACACCAGCTAAATCTAACATATTTTAAGGCATACCTTATATGCACTCTGCGCCAGTTAGAAATAAGATGAAGGTATTTATATGTTAAGATGATTAAATGCAAAACAGACTGCCAAATGAGATAATGTACAGAAAAGCCCTAAAAATAGAAATGCACTAATTCATTCATTCATTCAAGAATATTTATATACTCACTTGTTCTAAAAACTGAAGATGCAACCATAAAAAAAAGCGAAGTCCTTCCTCTTATGGAGACTACATTCTAATTGGAGAAGACCAGCAATAAATATAAATAAATTAATATATAGAATATGTCAGGTGGCGATGCGTGTTATGAAGAAAAATAAAGATGGTGCTAGAGAGTAAATATGGGGATATGTGTGTGATATTTTGCAGAGGGTTCAGCAGAGCCCTGGAGGATGTGTAGATGTAAGCCATGCCAATATCTCAGGGGAGATTCTGGGATGTGGAAATAACAAATCAAAGACCTTAAGACAAGAGCATAATGGTGTTTTGTTTTCGAAGAACAGCAAGAAGATCAGAGTGACTAAAGCAGAGTAAGTGAGAGATAAAATCAAAGGGTATTTAATAGCCAAATCATGTAGGGAGGGCCTTGTAGGAAAGGATTTTAGATTTTACTCCAAGCGAGATAAGAAGCCATTGAAAGATTTTGAGCAGAGGAATGTTGTGATATGCATTTTGTTTTGATATGGCTGCTGTGTGCAGACTAGACTGAAGGAGTGCAGGCAAGAACAGAAACAGGGAGATCAGTGAAAAGACCGTTGCAATAACATAGCAAGAGACATCATGGTGGCTTGCACCAGGTCAATAATGATGAAATCATGAGAAGCCGTCAAGAATGAGGCTGAGATTTTTGGCTAGATCACCTAGAAGGATGGAGTTGCCATTTACTGCAAGAGAAGCGGATTTGGGGATGTAAATCAAGAGTTCTGTTTTGGACACGTTAAGTTTCAAAAGACTGGAACACCAAGCAAAAGATGTTAAGTGAGAAGCTGAATACACACTTCCAGAACTCAAAAGGGAGGTAGGGATTGAATACATAAACTTAGAAATCATCATCATATAGATCATCATATAGATGGTATTTAAATCCATGGGACTGGTTGAGATAACCCGAAGTGTGGTTCCAAGGATTGAGCACATGAGAGACGCAGAGGATGTGACTGGTATTGAACTCCATCACCCATCATCCTACTGAATGAGACAGAGAGGTAGACTATTGGAGAACCCTTTCCACTTCAATTCTTTGATTTACCCTATTTTACAAGTGAATAAATTTATGGTTGAGAGTCTGAGAATACTCTCTTAATGCGAATGCTGAGTCGCTAATTCCTGAGGGCTTTTTTTTCTGGGTCACTTGGAACCATAAACGGTGATGAGAAAATGGAGACTATATGTGTGGAGTACTTTCAGTAAGGTTGGTTGGGAAGGGGAGATGAGGTAGGGGGTAGCAGGAGGAGGCTGTGGGACAGAGACAGGCTATTTCTAACATGGTAAGACTTGAGGTATTTAAATGCCAAAGGAAGGGTCCATCTGAGAGGAAGTGGTTAAATTTATGAGAGAGTATAATTGGTAAGGTAAGGTTTTTGAGAGTTTAGAAAAGATCAAATCCAAAGCACAGTAGACGGGCTGCCTTTAGGAGGCAGAAGGGATCCTCTATTGTTAGATTTAAGTGAGAGAATAATATTCCCTTGGATAGACACACCATTCTTTCTCTATTGTTAAATTAACTTTCTTTCCCCTCTCCCTCCTTCCTGTTTCTCCCTCCACCTCTCCCTCTCTGTCTCTCTCTCCCTCCTTTATTTACTTCACTATAACTTCATTGTAATTCTAGTGTGACTATCTCTGATTACAAGTAGAAAATGAGTATTTACTATCCTGCCTAATGCTTTTCCTAAACACTGATAACAAGTGGGCTTATAACAATATCATTGCTGTTTAATGCTAGTATCCAAACCATTGCAGTTTCAAGCTCTATTTCTTCAAGATGCTGTTATTGTGGCCTTTTGTTTAGTGGTATCCTAAATGATAATCTCTATCTACTGCAACATTTATCATAATATATTATATTACCATAATATACTAGCTTACTTGTCTATGTTCTTTATTGAGAACTGAGTTCCTATTTCCCTCCTAGAAATGTTATTCTTATGAATTAGTAATTAGTAAGTTTTATAAGAAATTGGAAATAGGGAAATATGACATGAAACAGTTAGTTGGCTAGCCTTCAAGAAGCACCAAATTGTAGCATTCTTATGAAAATTGAATGGCAGGAAATGAGTGGTATCAGTGTCTCAGAAAATTATAATTACTGTCAATGCAAAGTTGTAGATTTTCTTAAAATGCCCTATTTGTTCATTCTTGATTTTTTAAAAATGATTTTTAATTCCCTCAAATATTTTAGAGTCTACTCTGAACCAGGTATTGTTTTGATGCTGGGCACATGTGGATGGATGGTCCCTGCTCTCAAGGATGTCAAGTTTCAAAGACCTGACAAGTAAGCTAAGAAAATATTAGTAAAATAATATACCATGGTAAATGCTGCAGTAGAGATAGATATAAAATTTATTAGAATGTATCGTTAGGATATTGCTATAACAAAGGCCAAAATAACAGTAACCTAACGAATAGAAGTTGATTCTTTCTTACTCAATAGTCTGAGCATCAACAATCTGGGGCTGCTACAGCAGCTCCAGAGTGCTGATGACCCAGGCTCCTTCTGTCCTGCTGCTTTCCCAGTCTCACATGTTGCTTCTATTTTTGCGATTTGAGAAGGCTGTTCCAGTTCCCTCTATGAGGATTACAATCCATTGTAATTACAATTACAAGAGGGGAGAAGGAGAAGGGGAGGATAGGAGCACATCCTTTAAACAATCTGAAAGTGACACATGGCACTGTGGTCACATACCGTTGGTCAGAACTTGGATACACAGCCACACTAGGGAGGCTGAGAGAAGCAGCCTTCAGCTGAGGGGCTATGTGCCCAGCTCCACTCAGGATGATGCTACTAAAGGATGAAGGAGCCTTTACCAGCCTCGGTGAAGATGAGGTACAAGAAGGATTTACAAGACAGTGAGATTTGGGTTGAGAACTTATTTTAAGAATAGGGCCTTAGATTTAAATAGTATTTTACTAATAAGTGTTTTCCCACACATTATTCAATATGGCACCCACAACAGTCCTGTTACGTAATTAGGGCAAATGTGATTATTCTTATCTTACAAATGAGGAAACAGAGACTTGAGTTAAATGATTTGATCAAGGTCATACGTCTAATACAAGATCCTAAAATAAAACCTATGTTTTCTCACTTCTCAAATCCAATGCTATTGCAGAGAACACAGCAAAATTTGACTAGTATCAAAATGAAATGTTGCTTAAGTAGAATTGCCTTATTTCCAAAGGCATTCTGTATTTTGGGACCGTTAGTTGCTTCATGAATGTGGCATCTGAAAATAACAGTCTGTAAGAGTAAGTGGAATGGTGGTAAGAGAAATATAGAAAAAATGTCTATTTCTGTGGATTTATTTCATACTGAGAAAACTTCCAGACTTTTCCAAATGGTTTACCTTGGGAAGGAGAAGATCAGGGCGCCTGAGAGGTACTGATGATGAGTCACAGGCTCCTGCCCTGGCTGTTCCTGTTCAGTGTGAGTCACTTCATGAGCACAGATGATTCTTGCTGCCAATTCCTGCCCATCGGGGAGGCTGTGGCTGTGGGAACCAACGTGTGAGCTTTGCTTTCACACCTTCGACAAGCAGAGACACAGTGGCAGCTGCTGTGCACAATATAACACTGGCTGTGACCGCCTTTCTTAAATTCTGCATCTCAATAGTATCTTGGGTCCTAAAAACCTTGCAGACAAGAGAGTTTTTCAACAGCTGTCATTCATGCTTTTACATATGAGGTGGGGTTTCAGTATATAGAGTCTCTACCTTATTGTTGGGTCCTAATTTCGTATTACACATCGTTGTATGGGTGGCCTTCTGTCACCCACACTTGGCATGCTCTCTGAGTATTATTACTTCCAAAATAAGAGAAGAATTTTTACCCAGTTTCATGATTAATTTTTTTTTGCAATAATCAAAAAAAAAATGAAACCCAAATCTATTTTTTGATGTGCATGCCTCAGCTCCTTTTGGAAGAATACACTATAATAGCATTACTGCTAGAACACATATTCTCCACATGCCTTTCTTCATCTTGTGCTTAAGGTTTTACATTTTTAGAAATTCTTTTCTTTGTGAAATGATATATGTCTGAGAATATTTATTCAAATGGATAGATAGGTCCATGAAAATGAATTCAAAACAGTAAAATGTGGTCAATGCTGTATTTAATTCATGATTGAGAAGTGACAGAGAAGATGATGAGGAAAGAGAGTGAAAGTGTAAGATTGAATAACAGCTAGAACATCTGTTTCCTCTGATACATTGTAGAGTTAAGAGACAGTGTCCTTCTAGAGTGGTCTTTCCTTTTACTCAGAATAATTTTTGCATTATGGTAATAACCTCTGACTAAACTCTCTTCTCCCCTCTCCTCCTTTTTCTTTATTAAGAAAGGGATAGAGTGTATTTTCACAGGGGAAAGGGAAGAGCTGCCAGTGCACAGGTGCCCCCCATCTGCAATATGAAGAACCTTCAAGAAAACCCTGTGGACATTCCCTAAATTTTGTTCTACCCAAGGGGTGTGATGAGAAGGGAGATAATTCTAATCCGAGAGCGGCGTGGATTTCCTGTCAAAAAAGCTTGAAATCAAATGAAGCCTTTCCATCTGCTGCAAAATGCTCCTCATTTCCGTGTATGTTTTTCCTCCCCTTCACTTGGGTGTCACACTCTAGGGACTGCTGTGGTCATTATCACTGTCATCATCATCGCTGGACGTGCAAGACTTCACAGATCCCTTGATCTTTATTCCTTGTCCCCAAGGGAGGATGTGGTTTTCCTCCTCTCGGCCATTGGCCAGCTCTCCTGCCCGTGTAAGAAATAAGGTCGCCAGACAGCTCAGCAGCTGCCCGCCCTGTTTGTCACAACTGTTGGGGTTCTTCCTTCTGCTCCATTTGGCTTGAGACGCCCCCTCACCCCTCACTTCCTTCCTTGTCCTAGTTCACTGCTCCAAAATTCTCTTGGCTAGTATTGAAATTCCCCTAGATTCTATAATATTTTATTTTCTCTAACTCAAAGCTTAGAGAAAAAGAAGTGATTTTTTAAATCAAATTTGCTAAAAATAGTGGTAGTGGAGGTATTTTTCAGAAAAATAAAAATTTTTTGGAAACTTCATTCCTTTTTCATCATCTATCCATTCTCTAGTGATTTCTAATAAACCAGAGGCCTAAACTTTCAAGGCAATTAACCAATTAATTGTGTCTTTCATCTAGAAATGGGAATATTTAGATTGATTCCAGACGCCCCCATGTAGATCAGCTGAGTTATCACTTATAATAGAGAATTATAAAAATTACCAATACGTGAATTTGTATTACTATCCAGATATAGCCCTCAAGAGTTCTGCTTTGAGATAGAACCGTGATAGCTTATAACTTTCTATGTATTATATACATATACCTAATAATTATAAATGGAAACATTTTTTCTCTTCATTTAACATAGGAACAGAGTATTAATAAAATAAATTTTCTTAAATTTAACTTACCATTTTAAATGTTGGTGTCTCAGAAGTCTTTTTAACTGATTTGCATATATATATTTATATAAATATAGATAGAATAGACATAGACATAAAATTTCAAAATTCTCTGCTTAGAAAATAGTTAAGACGATACGCTCCAGCATCTCTGTTTGTGGGGAGATGGCTGGTCTGGAGGAGCAGGTCCTTGATGTTTTTTGCAGCCTATTTCTCACGCTCTCTCAGATGCAATCTTCTCACGGCTGCTCTTTCTTGTCACCTAGGACTCAGCTCAGACATTCCATGCTCAGGGAGACCCTCCTTCTGCACCCATCTGAAGGAGTCTCCGGTCTTCTGCTCCCATATGCTCTTTGGTACCATTCTGATTCATTTTCTTCATGATCCCAATTTCTTTCCGATGGTATCTCTTATTGTTCAATTATTTATTTTGATGAAAGCGTAAGCTCCTCTTTATTATCTGTTTTGTCACCACTGTGTCTTCAGTGCCTACAGTGGTACCTGGCACTGAGGAAGTGCTCAATAAAGAAGGATTGAATGAATATGTGTTCTAAGTTGCCATTGGTGCCAAGGTCACAGAGAAAAGATGCAGAACCGGCACAAAATTGGAGGGGAGGAGCTATCTCCCAGGCAAATGATACTGGAAAATTCTTTATAAGCCACACTATTTTGTATCACAAGGGCAAAAGGGTTTCCACTGTCCTCTCTGTAGTCACTGCTTTTAGAGGAAAATGAGAGACTTTTTGAAATTGTTATGTCTGAAAAGACATGGAGAGAATCATTTGAAAAATGCAATTTTTAAGGACAGAAGGAGAAAATGAAAGAAAAGGGAGATGGTATTGCTGAAATGGTTAAAAAGTTAAAAGACGTATTTTAAGGAGACTTTGAGTTTTTAGTAAAGATTATTTTTATCCTTTGAACTGGGATAACTGACTTTCATTGGGGGGGATTTCATTTTGAGGCAGATTTGCACAAATCATATTTTAAATCGTACAGCAGAAGGACCTTTCTTTTTCTTTGTCACATCTGCATAACTCTCTGGAGGCTTGGGGACACCTTCACACTCGGGCGGGGAAGGTCACTGCTCTCCCTCCCCTGTTGTTTTCTCAATGGGCCTGCCCTCTTCTTGGGCAGGCAGATGGTCACAGTGAGCAGGGCAGTACCAACTGGAAAGAGAGAACAAGCACGTAGCCATACCTGCTCCAAGGATAAGGGAGGTAGGAGAAGGCTGGGGTCCAGCTGAAAGAGGACCAGAAATCCGAGACAGCAGGCAGGAGGCTATACCTTGTTTTTGTTTAACTTTTTATTCAAGGATAATATTCTCAGAGAAAGTGCACAAATCCTCAGTGTGTAACAAGATGAGCTTTTACACAGTGAGCACCCCTGTGTACTGGTACCCAGATCAGGAAGCAGAACATGACCAGCACCCCAGAAGCTCTCCTTGTGGCCCCTTCCTGTCACTAGCCCTCCTCGCTGAGGTTAACCACTCTCCTGTTTTGCTTGTTTTTATACTTCATATAAATGAAATTATACACAATGTATTATTTTGCATCTGGCTTCTTTCACTTTTCCTCATGTTTATGAGAGCCATCTACGTTTGTCATGTGTTGTGTTTGCTCGCTCTTGCTGCTGCATGGTGCTGCACTGATGAACACAACCCAATCTATGTGTTCTGTGTTGATGGGCAATTGAATAGTTTCCTTTCATAGAGGGGGTCAGCTATCCTGAATGCTCTGTTATGAACACTCTGGTACATCTCTTTTTGTGAAAGTATATATACACAGACACAGAGATGCATTCCTGTTGGATATAGAGCTAAGAGTAGAATTTCTGGGTCACATGGTGTGCATATGTTCAGATTTAGGAGATAAGCCAGTTTCCAGAGTGGTTGTATGTACTCATACTCACACCAGCAATGTATGTGAGTTCCAGATGCTCTACCTCCTCACCAATATTTGGCATTTTTTGTCTTTTTCATTTTAGTCTTTCTGGTGGATATACATTGAATGTGGTTTAATTTCTATTTCCCTGAGGTTACTTTATTTTAAATTGCTCTAATCACAAGGTTTTGATACGATGTCTGATGCTGAAGCCGGGAGTCAGCAATGAGAAAAGAGACCGAATTCATTCCAAGAGGATAGAAAAGTTAAAGGTTCTGGGACTCAGAACCAAAGAGAAAAGTCAAAGAGGGCAACAAGGTTACTTGTGAATCAACTACAGTTTCCCCTGCAGTTTATCAGACAAGGTAGAACTCATCTTCTCAGATAGAATAACTCCATTCTATTCAAGAAAAACAGGAGTAGATTTCAAAAAAAAAAAAAAATCTGTAGTCTTTAATAGAGAAATGGCTACATAATACTTGACTATAAAGTTCAAAACAATAGTTAGATGATAGACAGATCTATGAGAGACTTGTCCTCATGCTCCTGGGGTGCCCATTCTAAAGGACAGTGAGATCAAGAACCCAGAAACTCACAAATTAATGTTCTTGATAAGCCTCAGAAATCAGAGGTCTCCTAAACATCTCTCCAGGAGTACTGTTTTGGGGAAGGGGAACAGATATTAGGCGGAAGAAGCATCTCTACTTGTTCCTTTCTACTTTTCTCTTTTGCTAATGTGTCAAATTATAGGCTGGACTCATTTGAGTAAGCCAGATGGAAATACAGAGCAATGCAGCTGAAATCTTGGGGCTGCCCAAAGAATCAGGGCACTTGGTTTCTGGTTCTTAGAGACAATCAGTGGGCTTGATTTTGTATCTTTATAACTGTCTTGTTTCAGAAGGCACAGGCCCATCAAAAGTCTCTTCACCTTAAAAATCTATTAAAGTACTGTAATTATATAAGATTTTTCCATGGGATAAGCTAGGCAAAGGGTACACAGGACCTCTCTATTTTGGCAACTTCTTGTGAGCTATAGATATTTAAAAATAAAATACAAACATTCTAAATATCTGTCTTCTAAGACAGAGAATCCATAAAAATAAATTTCTTCGGACTCCAAACAGATATAAAAATTTTCTGCAATTTTAACAGCAATCACGTGTATTCTTGTAGGTTAAACATAGTAGAGAAAGTCTTGTCCAAAGTGCCCATTAAAAGATTTCTACCCTACTTGGAAGCATTGGCACACTGAGCTGTGGTCCTGGAGCACGGCATCCCAAGGACTCTGTTTAGATCATGGATATATGATAGTGATTTTCACTGCTTTATTTCCCCAACATGAAATTGCCACTTAGCCTTCAGAAAGATTTTAATGAAAAAAATTAAGAACATAATCAAATAGTCTGCAAACAAACCAGCAAACTAGTTGGATATAATGGCCTGCAGTAGGTCAACTATGTTAGCGTCTCATAAGAAAGACAAATAAATAGAATTATTTCTAAACTCCCATGAGACACTGATTGAACAGGAAAATGTAACCCAATTATTCATCCACCCCCCTTAGCTTTTAAATTATTCCCAATTTTAGTTCTTCAGACTTAACTTTTTAAAATAAATGACCAGATTTTTAAAATGTGAAAATAGAAAGCAATTAAACCCTTAACCATTTTAATTGTTAAAATGGAGAATAAAATAATGAAGATTATGCAGTTCGGTTTCACTATAACCACTATACAAGAGAGGTTTCTTTTTATAAGCTGGGGAAGGAAACAAAGAAAACTTTCAAGAAATTAATTATGCTGTCTTATTTTTGACACATTAAGTTTTTCTTCAGGAAAGGTCTTCTAAGAGTTTCTTTGTAGAGCGTGCTTGCTTTCAGGGGACTCGAACACATCTCTTTTTTTCATCAGATACTTGTCTTTAGTGAAGAAAGGCCAAGAGCAAACAAACAAAAAAATGAGAGATTAAGTAAATGCCTAGCTGTAGATAAGCACCTCATAAAAAATGATAAATATACCAGACGTCAGGATGATTTAGTGGAAATGTTATGCATATTTTAAAACATATGTGAATTTATCCATAAGATAAAGTAGAGTGGCAGAAAGCTAAATATTCCCACCAGGGTAAATAATACATGTGAAGTTGGATAATGCAAATAAATTCTAAATATGCATAAAACATAAGCGACTAAATACATATTTACTTAAGAGGGCCCACAGAAATTTATACTAGACTATTTACTAATATTCATATAATATTAGTGTGGAACATATTAAAGGGCATTTGGTCACACATACCAAACATGCAAAGACTATGAATGAGGGTTATATATCAGCTAATGTTAGCTTTTCACAAAGGAATGTGAGACCCCAAGAGAGGTAAAAAGACATTACGATAGGAGGAGGTGATCGGAGCATTATCGTACCAAAGAACTGATATTTGTGACAATAGGATAAAGTTATGAACACGCTTGCTTTCAGAGCCAAATAATTAGAACTTCAATTGGTATAGCAACCTCGAAGATACTGATTGAAGCAAATTATTTTTAGGTAAGTCTGAAAAGAACCACAATGTACACATAATGTCACTTTCATTACAGGAAACTCGCTTTTCTTTCTTTCTAATACTGCATATATAATTAATTTTAAAACTCATCCGCTCTTTTATTCGTTTATTCTTTCACTCATTTATTCATTTATTCAACAGCAGTGAACAAAATGACAGGAACCCCTGCACTTATGAGGATGAAGCAAATAGAGAGTAAGATGTATAATATAATATGTTAGATGGGGAAAAATAAGGCAGGACGGTAAGTGGAAAAGGGGTGGTTTGCAATTAAAATAAGGGAGTCAAGGAGATTGACGTTTGTGAGACAAATGGAAGAAGAAGGAGTGAGCTGTGCAGATATCTCAGGGAGCAATATTCTAGGCAGAGGGTAGAGCAAGAGCAAAGAACTGGAGATAGGAACAAACTCGATGCATTTGAGGAATGCCAAGGAGGCCAGTGGAGCTGGAGTAGAGTGAGAAGTAGGAGGCTCGGAAAAGAGGAGGTCAGAGAGGTGATGGTAGGCTGTGTGGTGTAGGCCATTTGAACGCCTGCGGCATTCACCCTGAGATGGAGGAGAATGTTCTCCTCACAGAAAGTAGCAGTTGGGGGCGGGGGTTCAAATTAGCTGGAGGGAAGAATTGGTGTGGGGGCCGCAGAGGACATGGCTGGTTAATCTTTTCTTCTTCTGCTTGGAAGCTTATCGATTATCCCTAAACCTGCTTTCACATGGATGAGTGACATAATAAACTCGGGGTTCAGTTAGGAGACCTGAGTTCTGTTCCCAGCCAGCAGGATACCCCTCCTCTACTTCCCGGGAACCACGGGACACTTTGGCTCCTCCTTTATCTCTGTACAGTAGAATATTGTGGGCAGGCAGACTTGATCTCTTTCCTCTTGTGGCTTCTTAATTTTGACCTCCCACACCTAAACATTAACAGATAGCAGGCAAATATGCCATACATGTCACATTTCTTCACCCAGACACACTTGGTGGATTTTATTTTGATGAAATAAAATTTAAAAGTTATTCTATATTTTGTCAAAGTTGATTTGCTGTGCACTTTCGCTCCCTCTGCTGGTTGTGAGGAATGTGAAAAACCACATTGCTCTGCTAGGAGAGTTCGAGGGCAACCTGCCAGACATTTTACCATGGTTTAAGACAGAGGAGGAAGAAAGTCAAGCAAGTAGTGGGCACTAAGCAGACAACCTGACGAGGGAGTTTCCTTCTCTGCCCTGCCTGTGGTGGAGCTGTGGAATCATGAACTTCAGCCTCATGGCGTACAGATGATGAGGTTAAATTCCAGAGACTCAGGGCCTTCCTCGGCTCCAGATCCACAGGTAGCTTAGGGCAGAATCAGGGCTTGGAGAAATGCTCTCAGTGCTTGTCTTAAATTGAAAACTTCGTGGATGGTGAGATTGTGCCGTTAACGAAGAGCTAACGTAGCTTTATTTGGAGTGCCCCTTTCTTGTGAGCTGATTGTAATCTCAAACTAATAACTGGTGGGAGGGGACTTATCTCCAGTCCGTAAAAGGCAGAAAATGTTCGTCTCTTAATATGATAGTAGAGCAGTAAAATTCTAGCTTAAAGTCATTTCAGTTATTGTCTGAACTCATTAAATAATTACTCATTGAATTTTAAAAATCTAGTTCCGTAAAAATAAACCCTGAGTCCTCAAGGCTTTCTCAGGTTGCAATGCCTTTCCTCTGTGTGACCATGAGGGAATCATCACCACCAGCAAAGCATTTATTTCCAAGTTATTGGTGTGCCTGGTGTGACCAGGTGCCAAGTTAAGTAAAAGAAGCTTAGACAGAGTTTGGGAAGAAATTAACTTGTATACTTATTGTTTTAGTAGGTCAGACATTTCCTACTCCCATTCAATGACTAACAGATCCATTTTACGTACACCACATTTCCCGGAAAAACCAACCAATACAAGACACACATCGGTCAGGGTGTTTGCACAGTGTGGGTGGCTCTGCTCACCTTTGCAGGAGGCAGAGAGCTGGAGGGGCTACCATCTCCATCCTCCCTCCCGCAGGTGACGCAGGAGTTGTGTTGCTGCAGGTGGTAGAGAAGAAGATGCCTGGCCCTTGTCTCTTGTGAGCACTCTGGCTGCAGGACTGACAAAGTTGGTCTTGCAAGTCAGTCACATGTTATATTTTGCTTTCTTCTTTGCATTACAGTTATTTGTGTACTTTTCTTACAGATCTTCTTGATTATAAGCTCCCTGAGGACTGAGACAATGTCTTATTCCTTAGAGCACCAAGTATGTACTAGTTTCCCAGAAAAGGTTTGTTGAATAACTAAAGAGTTATATACTAGGTCCTGAATAAATGTTTGTTGAATGAAAGAATTAATAAAGGTATGCATTTGAGACTTTTCCAAAGCATACCAGAAGCTATGAATTGCCTTTAATCAATAATAATGTTATTAATAATAATAATGACCATATTTGTTAAGCATTTATAATATGTCATGTTCTATGCTCAGCTTTACAAATGTTTTCTCACTTATTCCGTATAACTTGATAAACTAAGTCACAGTTATTTATCCCTATTTCACAGATAAGCAAAATGAGGCTTGAAGAGAATAAATTACTTGCTCAAAGTTGCCCATCTAAGGACTGTGCCCCAAGGCATTTACATTATCTTTGATTATTGTCTTATAGAATGACTTGGCCATATGGGGCAGTGGTACCTGGAAAATTTAAGTAGCATTCTGCTAATCTGAAACTGTATTTTAAACTCCCTTTCCAAAACAGAACAATCAAGGACTTTATCAGCAATATGAGTATGAATACATTTGGATTTTAGGGATCCGAATATCTGGAATGCCTTGAAGGGCCTTTTCCAACATTTTCATTCATTTAATAAAAATATTCTGCTGCAAACACAGTGATGGTCGAGACACCTCAACTCTAATGATTAAAGTATTAAAATCCAGTGTGCTGAGGCCTTAATTAGATGTGTGTAAAATACACCATGGCAGCTTAGAATAGGCAGCACTGAACTCTACCTGAAATCAGTCTAGACAGTCTTCCCAGGGACGAGGATATTTGAGAGGTGTCTCAAAGGGCAACTGAGAGGGAAGTGGGGGAGCAGAGGCACAGTGAGAGAGGGACAGCATGGGGAAGAGTTAGCATGTGTCAATAGCACAAAAGTGGCTCCCCTAAATTCCCCAGTCCTTCAGTTTACACTTTTAACCATCTTTAGTGAATACAATGCAGTATACATTCTATAAGGATAGAGAAGAAATCCAGGTGCAGATTTCTAAGTGCTTTAACAGACAACCAGACATTTTTCATTGAAAAATCCATACAACTAAACATAAAATGTCTATCTAACGGCAAAATAGGGAACTGATGAATTTTGGTGGATTGATTGAGACTGGTTAGTGGAGTTAGGGCCCTTCTTGTGCCATTGGTCTCAAAAGAACTGGGTGAGAGTGGGTGAATGGATGAGAGCAAATGAGTCCCCAATCCCAACCCCAAACCCAATATGAGAACAGCAGCCACACATATATGTCTTTGTCTTTGAAAGACAGAATTATTAGGATGTCACTGGGAAATCATGGAACTACAATCTTTTAACGTTTATTTTGGCTATTGTGAAGCAGTAAATGCAAATTGCAAAGTTAGAAAAAAAATTGCTCCAACCTCTTTCTCAGTTTCTTGAGAATAGCCTTTACACTGATTTCAACCTTCAGAGTTGGCAGAATGGAAAAAGCACAGTTTTTAAAAGTAGTTTTTAAAGATAACTACTTATGATTTTGATGTTCCCTTTCTTTATTAAATTTAATTAAATTACATATTTGTCATTCTTTTCTGTTTAAAAGCTACACTAACAGCTGTTTATAAATATATAAATAGATATAAAAACACATATAAATAATGTATACATAACATATGTAAATAACATAGATATATAACGTATATAACATATATAAATAACATATATAGATAACATATATATCACATATAACACATATATCACATATGTGTCACACATATGTAAATACATATATATAACATATATATAACATGTATATATAACACATATATAACCCACATATATAAACAGATATATATCACATATATATAACACACATATATAGCACATATATAACATATATAACACACATATAGCATATATAACACATATATGTAACGCATATAACATATATGTAACATGTATATAACACACATATACATATGTATCTCCTTTGATTAATGTTTGAAATTTCTTTGTAAAGCCTGTGAAATCTGACTGCTCTCTCTCCAAATTATTTAGACACTCTTTCCTGCCCACAACTTTAATTGCATGTTAATATTATTTTTAACATACCTTTTCTCATGTCAGACATGAACTAAATGTTTGCTCCCTTCAATGTAAATTCATGTGTAACCTGTTACAATCTCTACATGAGATCTTATCCATATGAGCCAGACCTTAGTTCAGCGTGCATTAGGGTGATGGACATTGGTTTCACAAGGCTCTAGTAAAAACATTTCCTGGGCACCATTCTCACTTAAAATGATAATTAGCAAAGCATCCAAATTGTTTTTTCCTTTATAAATGATTAAACATCAGTGAGTTGGTATAAATATTAGTATAAATAAATATGTATTTCTCAAAACATATTTATAGGTATTCTCTGACTGTCTCTAACTGTAAGACTTGGTATGTGATTATTATTAGTATAAATTTTTTAAGACAGATTATTTGCTGCACATTTGACACTAAATAACTAATAAAATAATGTATGGATTATAGGCTGTATGACTTTTTAGTAAATGTTAGGTCTAATTCCCCTTAATAAGTCCAGTTGAAAAAAGCACGTTTCAATTGATAGAAGAATATGCCACTTTCATGGTTCTCTTGCAAGTCAAAGGGCTTGTCCATTTTCTTGACATTGTATTTACTTAAAAGAGTTTATCTAAAGGGAAAGAGCAAGGTTGCAGGCAGCTTAGAACAATGTTGTAATTGTCACTAATTAAGTGCCCTCAGCTGTGTCTATATGGGGCCACTGTTTACTTGCCTTACACATACTCAGCTGGAGGTAGCCACACTAAAAATTCCTCTACTCATTACCTCCCTTGCTGTTTTCACTTCCATGTGGTGAAATATTGACAAATATGTCACATTTGACTTGCACACTTTGTTCAGGGAATAAGTAAATTGAGGGTACAACTCTTCTCCGTTGTTTTGAATTTTCTGTATAGAAAGTGGCTTGAAGTGGGGGGGATACTGGCAGTTGCTCATGGACTGGACTGATGAATTGATTCTGAGGAGTGGAAATTCAGAATGATTGTGCTTGGAGTGGTGCTATACTGGTACTAATCCATCAACATACTCTCAAGCATGCTCTTTATATCCATGGCAAACTAGTTCCAAAGCTGGTAGTTCAGCCAGCATCCAACAAGCAACAAAGTTAACTGTGACCCTTGTAGACCTAATCCATTACTGGGATCTATTTAGCGTCATATTTTAACCACCCTAGATTTCAGCCTTAGAGACATGTGAGAGTTAATTTTTGCCACCTTGAACAATTCTTCAGCTTTCTTTGCCTTAGCTTCCATGTTTGTAAAAAGATGATGAAAGACTAGACCAGTGTTCCCAAACTATAATGTGCACATGAATCTCCTGGGCATTAAATTCAGATTTGGATTTAGTAGGTCTACAGTGGGGACGGAGAGTCCACATTGGCTCTCAGGTGCTGATCCAACACCACATATTGAGTGCCAAGGAGCTAGCTGATTTCTAGTGTTTCCGTCAACTCTGATGTTCTCTCATAAGGTCTTTGCTTGTGAAATATACTTTATCCTAGACTGTGTGATATCACAATTCACTGATTTTTTTGGATATCATGTTACGGGGTCTTATAATGCCAGTGAACAAGATAATGGGACTAAATTCAACCTTTGGACTATTTCTAAAGTTTTTAAATCCATAAGTATACAATAATAATAACTGTAGGAATTAGGTGCCAAGGCCGTGTGCCCATGATTTTATCACTAAATACTACACAGCAAAAAAAGTAGATAGCATCTTCATTTTCATTATTACCACTTCAGAACTTCATAGGGCCACATGAAGTGCCCACTAGTGTTAGAGCTGTTTCATTTTCTTTAGTGTAGATAAATACACATTCGGAGAAAAGAATGGGCTTTCAAATATTTATTCACAAAATGTTTCATGGATTTTATTTTGATGCATTGTATTTCTTCAAGATACCCCAGAATTCTGGACATCTTAAATTTTTCTCCACTTTTGTCTCTGGCCACATTTCTCCCCTATACCACAATACCGTCCCACTCAAGTTCCCAAAGACCAAATAAGGTAGAATTTTACTGTAGAGAAACTCTCCTGGAGTCTTTTTATTTAATTCAATTGAACAGGTAGGTTTCTAAAAACAGTAGAAATACACTTACAGAATTTAAAAGCCTCTATGGTCTCTTGTTTCTTGGGATGTTATTTTAACCTCTGCACTCAATTTCAAAATCATCTTGACTATTTCATATTCTTTTGATTTTATAAATCTTGAACAACATTGTGGATCTTTGTCTCAGTTTTATTGCACCATGGAAGATTTTAAGAAAAACATTCATTTCATATTTTTCTTTAAGAGATTAAATGCAGTAGGAGCAAATATATTTTTTTAAATGTTTCCAATGTTGTTCAAAGCATAATATAAAAGGCTGGAGTACGAGTTTATGCAGATAATGCATTCATGATTGAACTATTTGTATATTAAATATAGTCGTAGGATATAAATTAACTTAAGCTCTTGAAATTTATAGACGAATTCAAAAATGTAAATCTGCTCAGAAAAAGCTATTTATCTCATTCGTTTGTATGGTAATTGATGGTTCATAATGAAATAATCTGATGCACAGAGTCCAGCTCAATTAGCCTGCCTGTAATGTACTATCTTGAAGTGACTTCACATTCTCATTAGAGCCTTTCTAATTTCTAAAGCAAAATTAATGTAATTAGTGATCAAATCAATACATATTGATCATGAGTTTCTTCAATATGGCATGAAAATATCAGGTCAAAAAGAAAGGGCTTTTTTTAAATCATAGAATTAATATAAGAAATTCAAGTTGTGGAAAAAAACAGCTTTGTGCTATTTTCCATAGTAGCTATTATTTCTGAGAAAGTGGAAACATTACTTTTGCCATTGTTTGGATGAAATTCAACTTAATGTGCTATGCCCCCATCCCTTCCCCCCAACACATCAATACTGTATTCATTGTCCATATGGATTTTTCTCCCCATTGATATCCAAAAGCAAATTTTTTCCTCATGGTGCAGAATTTCAGATGACTAATTACTCAAAAGCGTTTCTTTCTTTGCACATGCAAATGTAAGCAAGATTCCAAGAAGCACACCCCCTGAAACCCCTCGACCCAGTAAACGAAGGTACCGGTGGTGGAGTGGGCTGCAGTTAAATGTATGCAGGAAGGAACTTGAAGCCCAGAATAAAATATCAAAACACATTTGTAGAAATCAAGGGACTGTTGCTTTTCTACATACTAATCAGCTTATTTCAGGGTGAAGTAAAATAATACTTCCAAGAGAAAAAAAGAAGACTCAGTCCCCAGAGTCCCTCCCCCCCCCACCCACATGGATTCTGAGATGTGGTTCAACTGGTGTCTACGCCTGAGGTGTGAGGAGAAACTAGTGTTGAACTGTCTTCACTGCTCCACTTCTTGTTCTAAAAGTCACCAGCTTATGTAGATCCTGGGGGAAGTTTCTGAGTAAACCCAGAAAAATGGATCATACTATTGAGTCAAGCATACCTTCAAGAGCCTCCAAAGGTTAAGCTGGGGAGAGACCTGTTCCAAAGCCGTAAGACTGCAGATTGCAGTTACGGCCAGTTAATATGCTTCTACCTCGTAAGCCCATGTTAGGGCATGAGCCACTTTTCCTAACCCATATTTCATGACTATACTTCCAGAAGTTTTATGGCATGTGAAAAATGCCTTTCAATTTCTTTGTTTAAAAAAGGTAATTAATTTGAGGTTTTTCTTGCAATTTTCACACCAATATGAACAAGAATAAAGCTTTCTCTGGTGTGTAAATTTATAAACTGTGATTATTGAAACAAATGGCAGTGACAGGTGTGCATTTATTTTGTTTACAGACTGGTCCCATTTACTTGAAGGTGATTTCACAGCTTTTGGTTGAAGTTCGGACATTTGTTCACTGGTATGAAACTCTTTGGTGCTTCTGGTGAGGCAACCTGGTAGAATTGATTTAATGTTCTCACCAACGTCATGGGTTTTGAAATTAGAGTGTTGTTGGTGAAAATAATAGATTTATATTTGCCAAATCATTTTTCAAATCTCCCGAGGGGAACAGTACATGCATTTATAGGTGTTTCTAGAATACTACTTCAGAACAGCTTTGTCCTAAGCGTGTTCTACTGGTCATTGGCCAAATATGATGCTCTGGCAAAAGAGGAGTCCATGGGTAAATATGAAGTTTGGAAATACTTCATAGACTCTATCATTTTGGGGGAAATTTACAATGTGCATTAGCATAATGAAGGCTCTGAGAAGTCCTGCAATAAAGAAGCCTATTTAATATTATTTAGCTCAACATTTCCCAAATTAATTTGGCCACTCAACTTTTTGGCTTTTCTTCTAAAATCTATTAATGTCCCTTTGGATCTACTTTGGGACACTCTGATTTTGATTTGGTGAGTGGCAGGAAGGTTATAAAATCTAAATTCTGGGAATATGCTGAATGACAATGGCCATTTCACATTTGATTTTGGCATCAGGAAAGGGCTGGCAATCCAGCTCATGAACGCACCTCTCTCCCTGACATGAACATCTTGTTCCTCAACCTGAAATATTTCAATCAAATCAGCCCTTTAGAAAAACACCAAGCCTGACAATAACCGTTACCAGTACCACCTATTCTGTAACCTCCCACTTCCTGAAGAAAACATAAAATAGCTCTTAAAAATAAATAAATAAATAATACGTATTTTTTTTAATAGAGAATACAGGTAAGCACAAGGAAGAAAAAATTACCCACAATCCCTTTACTGTAAATATCTTGACATATATATCTCCTGTCTTTTTATATGAATATAACTATGTATGAAACTGGATTTGGTACACACATTCATAACCAATTTTTTTTTCACTCAATGATACCTCATGAAGACATTTTCTTGTCATTCATCTGAAACATTGTTGTTTTTCATTATATGCATGTGCCATACATTTTAAAAGGCACAAGAGACACACACAGAGCCATGTGTTTAAGGGTTCCGTGTGTCCTTGCTAGGAGTCTAGCAGCGCAGGTCCTGTACAGGCATCACTCAGTGCTGCAGGGGCAGAGGGGTGCAGGTCGATCCGGGTGCTGCCTGGGTCTACAGCCCTCCCTTCCTCCTCTCCCCAACTTGTCTTACCCAATCACCTTCTCCCCTGGCATCGCTCTTCTGGTGAGTGGGCCTTTCTCACAGGTTGGAGGTGATGTTTGCCCTGGAGATGGTCCCTGCAGAGTGGAAAGCACTGCTCTCCCCTCACAATCCACCGGTCCAGGATAGTCAGTGTCTATGCCTAGCAGGACCTGTGGGGTGATCAGTGGTCGGAACACCAGCCAAACCCAGCAGCCAGCTAAGGCTGCTCTAGAGCTGCCTAGTGGTTAACGCCATGTCAGAGGAGCCTCTGAATCCCCCCGACTGGTCCCTGGTTTCTGGTCAAGCTCTGGAAGCTGGTGTTTGGCTGCTGGGGGCCCTGATCTTGCAGTAGCCTTAACAGGAGCTAAGGGTGGTATTAATTTGATTTGATTTGATATTTGAAATTACTCCTTGTGGACACGCTGTGCATCCTGATGGCAAAGGTTCCAAGAATGCTTGCAATAAAACGGGGGCACATACAACTAGATTTTCTAAAGAAATGCAAACCAAAACTCAATATTTTTTTAAAGACTTCTCTGAAGACCCCAGTCTGAATTAAATGCTCCCTTATTTACATTTCCCAGCTATTTTGCACATTCCTATGTTTCCTGTCACCCTATGATGTTTGCCCTTCTGTCATTGCCCAAGCATGTGAGCACCTGAAGGATAGCCACCCTGTCTTATCTTATTTGTTTATTTTTTAATTTTGATAATCAAGCAGAGACCTGAGACACTAGTTGCAGAGGGGGGAGCTTGGTTTCTTCTTCCAGTTTTGCGAAAAGCATGGACTCTGGAGTCCAACTGCCAAGGTTCAAGTCTTAGTTCGCTGTGACCTTGAACAAGTTATTCAACCTCTCTGTGCTTGGGTTTCTTCCTCTTAAGAGTGTAAATGATAACAGTACCTGCTTCACAGGGTTATTCTGAGTAATAAAGATATTGATATTTATAGCGCACTTAGAATAATGCCTGGCATAGAATTAGCATTATACGGCTATTTTAATTTAGTCATATCAAGTTTCCTCTCAAACCTCTGTTTCTTCACAGGTACAAGTGAGATACATCAGAAGTGACCAGCACAGTGCTGGAACATGCTACAGGCTCACTGGACACTTCCTGGCCATACTTATAATCCATTGTGTGTGCCCGTGAAAGTTCTAGATGGGGCAAGCATGAAAGTATGTATACCAAAGGCGTGCCCTGTAGCAACTTCTTGGGCCTCTCGCTTCTGAGCCCTCTTTACTGCACATCTGTAGTGGTCACACAGTTGGCTATTTTAGTTAAGTTTAGTTAAGTTTAAGTTAACTCAGGTTGTTGTTGTTTCAAATGAAGAGAGATCATAGTATGTATGCATGTATGTGAGTACTCATGTTAAAACAGTAGGGAATGTTCAATCCTGTGTTTCCTCAACTCTTCCTCTCATAAGCCATGACATTTTGAAATGTAAATAGGAAAAGAAATCAGAGCTGTGTCTTCAGATTGGAGATGGGAAGGAAGCCCATCTTTAATGGCAACGAGATAGGAAGTGAACCTAAACTCACCATTGCTTATTTATGGCTGTAGTTATTTCTCTCTGGTCCATCCCAGAGGGTTACATTCTGTTGTTAATTGGAACTTCTAAGCCATTTTTATTTACGAAGTGTTTTACAGTCATTGGTATTGATGACTTATAATTCCCCCATGGGTTAGGTGTCAGGATGAGGCATTGACACGGGCTCCACTCTCAGGAAGCTGAGACGTGAGGGTGGATAAATCTGCTTGCCCGCTCCCACATAGCAGCCAGGGGGTCCTGGTTTGCTTTGTTTTGGCTTGTCAGATGCGTACGTATTACCTTCTCCATGTGCGCTGGTAGCAGTTACGACTGGATTCCCAGATAGAGGGTCTTTGGAGGAGGGTCTGGGAGAAAAAGTGGTACAGAATCCACTCAACAATTCTTTTCTTCCTTCTGCTCCCCATTAAAACGAATTGTTCTCGCAACTGTATGTCTTTGGGCACACTTATTTTATTTTTTAAAGAAGACAAATAACGGCCTGTTTATTGTTAAATTTGTAGTGCCAGTCATGTCAAGCATAAGGATAGTAACACTTTTGCCAGCAGGGTGCTTATCTGTTTTACTAGTTCAGAAGGACTTGATTGATGTGAAAGACCAAGGTCTCAGTAAAGATAATTTAGCCATTTCCATACAGTTTATGCTTGTGTTAGTTGTATCCTGCAGGGGAGTCCCAGGGGGTGGCTCCATTGACCTTCCCTCTAAAAGGTAACACATAGGAGATTCCTAAAGGAACCATCGTCTAACAAGACTAATGATGGCTTCCATGCCTATTATCATTCAGAGACATAGAAAGAGGCTTTAGAAATGCAGTCCCACATTCCTCCCTTGATGTTCCACATGATCTATTAAGGCGTTATGTGGCAGATAAATTAATCATTAAAAACTTACTGTTAAGTCTTTACAAATAATAACCAGGTGTACCTTGATTATCTTTGATCTCAATATATATTTTTTCTGTCGCTAAACAGATGATACATAGCAGTTTGTTTTACTGACAACTAACCTGAGGCACTCAAGGAAAGGAGGCTATTTTCCTCCAGTATTTTTTCTGCCTTTTTTTTTTTTTTTTTTTAAGTTAGAAGGGCTAAAAAGAAGTTCCTCACTCAGGAATAGCTCCTGACAGCCAGGATCACTTTTTTATATTGCTTTGCTGGGGTGTGAGTATGAAGCATCTTCGCTGCTTATTATCCCAGCTATCTTCCCATTTGATTTATTTCTCCCATTCATTGCTACTTAGTATTTAAAAGTTCTGACCAAGGGACACGCTCCACATCTTGTGTGCATTAGGTGTTCCATGATACACTGGATTCCACTTAATACCATCACTTTGGATTGAGGCGGACTTTTTTTTTAATAATGTGTTTTTTTGTCACATTAACTGCTTCCAGAGCTAACATTTTCTACATTCCAAAGAGAAAAGAAAAAAGGTGATAACAGGAAATAATGCAAATGCAACAATCAAGGCAGATATATCGAAGACAAATGAAAGTGCATTACAACACAGGACAGGATTAGTATCCAAAATGATTTAATCATTTCCTATTAAGAACAATACTAAATGTTTTAATATGTAACAGATAAATTCAGAAACAGCCCCAGGAATGTGGTGATAGAGATGAGTGCTAACAGGAGAGGAAAAAGTATACTTTAGCAAACAGTAGGTTTCATAAAATAGTTCATGCCACAGATATCTACAATCTACGCTATTAAATACTATGTTTTTTTTATTAAAAGTTACTTTAGAAAGGTAAAATTTTTAATTTGACATGTCAAAAATTTAATTAGAAAGTTAATTTCTTTGGAGATGAGTGATTTTCATTTGCATTTTGTTCAATATCTTAGGGACTGCTTTATGGATAAGTATCAAAATATGAGAATCACTTAGGAGGGGGAATTAAGATTATTTTTTTCTGGTTTGTTGAATACAATATATGTGAAAAGAAAGTATTCGTTCTGAATTCTGAGCATTTGGTGATGATAATATGCATTTTTACTTTTTAAAAGTTTGTGTTGAACATCATTAATAGGAAGCAAAAATAACTATATCTTCATGAAGATGCCAATCATAACAGTAACTTACTCTAGAACTTGCAATATTTTGAGTATTTTTATATACCCTAATGTTTTCTTTAAAATAAAAATGATTCTTGAAGGGACTAATGGCTATAATGATAATAGCTAAAATTTATCAAGCATTTATTATGTGTCAAGACTGTTCTAAGTGCTCTACATGGGCTATCTCATTATATTATAACATCATAATCTAGTAGGTGTTACTTTCCCCTGTTTATAGATAAGAAACAGAGGTAAAGAGAAATGAAGTAAATTGCCCCAAAACATTTGGCTAGTAAGCTGTAGAGTGGCCATGGGTGACACGTATATGATCTCTCCTGGATAAATTATAAGGCCTCAGTGACGTAAGTTTTTCTCTTTCCTTTCTTGTTAGACTGACAGAGCATCCAATGCGACTCTGGCATTTTATAAGAATAAAACCACGGTCCAAAGAAGTTAAGTGGTTTGCTTAGGGTCACACAGCAAACGAGTGGTAAATGGGGAAAGCTCTTTTGCACCCTACTGTGTTATCTGAATTGGGCTTGTTTGGCAGCCTACCCTAGACCAGAGTGGCGCCAGGGGTGAGTGGATCCCATCCAGAGAGCAGGAGGGAAGGGGATTTGGTTAAATAAAATCAACTCTCTCTTCAGCCAAAATGAGGACACACTTGGGAGCAGAGTAAGATCATGAGTCGGGACCAGCCATAGGCACAGCTATGGGGCAAACGACGTTTTTCTTCCCCGCTTCCTACCACTACCGCCTCATCCTTTGCCTGCTCTCTCCGGTGACTTGAATTACGATTCATGTTTATGCTCTCTGAAGTCCTGTCTCCCTGTAAGGCCATCTATTTTAAAGTGTTAGAGCTTTAATCATTCCTTTCTGGACATTTAAAAAGGGACCAGCTAAAAGGAACATTGCATGTTGATCTTTTAAGTATTATAGCATCTAGAGAGAGAAAATAATTTAACATAAAAGGTTTTCCAAGCATTCTTCAATTTAGATAACGTAAACAACCAACTTTTCCATTTGTGAAAATGCCTGATCCTAAAAAAAGGTAATAAAAATTTTTGGAAGAATGTTTAAAATATGAATAATATTACATATTTACTTTAAGACTGCCTGTGTTTAAGATGCTCAGCCATGGTCAGATTTTAAAAATATAACCAACTCTATCCTAGACTATTATCCAATATGGTAGCCCTTCCCCCCATTAACATCCCTGGAGATGAAATAAAAGCATGGGAAAGTTATTTTCTAAAAGGGTAAAATCAAAGCAAAGATAGAACCTTCCTGATTCCCATTTGCATGAGCCGTTATACCAATTTATTTCGTAATAGTAGCACGACGGGAGTCGATATTGGGAATACATAACTCTTGGACTTCAGATTAAATCAATTATTTTGAGTTCTTCAACTCCTGGACTAGTCTGACTAAACACTAATTTTCTAGATTCTTTTTTCTCTAAATGAGTGAGCTTTCACATGGAGAACACAGACTCACAAGCAAAAATTTTTATATCACTTCCTGTCTTCCCTAAACCCAATGAAGAAGAAAATGGAGGATTCCTACCCAAAGTGGGAAGTAATTAGTAATTTCTCCTTACTACAGGAATAAGGTTGTCAGATTTAGTAAAGAAAAATACAGGACATCCAGTTAAATTAGAATTTCAGATAAAGAATGACTATATTTAATTTTTACTATAAGTATGTCCCATGAAATATTTCCATGGCCTGTATTTTATCTGGCAACTCTTAAGAAAGACCCTCATGCCCCTCCTTGTGGAAAAGGGGTATAGGCATTGTTCCAGCAACCTGTGGGTCCCTGTGGAAAGTGCTGCCTCATCATGGCTGTGGAAGAACTGCACTTCTGCCTGCAAATCTTGGTATGTCGATAGTAGAGGCACTGTCCCAGTGTCTGTGCTGTGGTCTCAGGCTGCACTGGAGACATGGTCAGTGGGTCTTCTCCTTTATGGGTTTTCTCCAATTCATGTAGAGGGAGTGGGCAAGCATTCAGGAACTGGGCCGCTGAGGCAAAAGCAATCTTTCAATCCTTTTACACTATATTGATGGAAGCCACTCTTGCATTTTAAGCATGGCATTGATGTTTATATTCCAACTGCTGCATTGTAATCCAGTTGCATTAGTGGGATTATATTTAAGGTCTGCAGGCTTCATCCAATTTAGGGTGTAGTTTGCTGACCTGAGAAATAAATTTTATTACAAAGTGGCGTTTGTTGCAGGTCCCCTGCACAGTCCCCTCAAGGGCATTTCCCTAGGAACCCCTCCCAACTCTACGGTAACCAAACCCAAATCATTTGTCTTTCTCACTCTTGGTTTTCTTACCACCTTTATATGAAGTACAGAAAGTAAAGCCAGTTTGAGGGATAAGACTTAGCCTAATGATATTATTACCAGAGCTGAGAGGGGATGACTTGTCCAGCAAATACTCAAATGAAAATCAGGGCTGATTCTTTTAAAATGGTAAAGTAGTTTTCAGAGTCATGTTTTATTCCAACCCTGGCTATTTATGATTTTTTTTAAATATGTAAACTAGCAGAAGACACAAAACGTTTATAATGATTTTAAATGTGTAATATGAAAAAAGTAATTCAAAATGTCACTTTTATTTATATTTTAGAAAATCTGGCGAGTTATTTTAGCCAAGGAAAAAAAATTAACAGAAATTGTGATGAACACCCTTGACCTGTAGTTTGAATAATAAGAATGATAAGGTTTTGACAAATTAATACAGTAAAAGGCATGCTAGGAGCACTAAACAAAAGAGAAAAGCCAAAGAACTATATCGAAAGGCATGTTTTTTCAGCATAGCTGTTTTCAATTGCTGAATGTTTTTCTCCTGCAGCATATGAAGGGCGCCTAGTGACCCCTAGCTGAGGAATCTATATAGCTTCCCGCCCTTCCCCCGCCTGACAGACAGCTGATGTTCCGGGTGCTTCTGCCCCTGCACTCCATTAGATCACAGGAGAGAGTGGCACTCTATGCAGCAAGGTACACTGCTCATGTAGGTTCTCTCTGCCAGCAGTCCATGTCTTTTGTGTGTTTTAGCAATCAAAACTCACATCTTCTTCTCTCTCTTTCTTTAATGATTTATTTCTCTCCAGTACTTAATCCAAAAGGAAGATGCTCAGAGTGATAAAGTGGTCCAGAGCCTCTAACAACACAGTGATGAGGCATGAGGAGCATGCATTGCTCCCTAGAAATCAAGTGCATTCTGAGTCAGGGCCTGGAAAAGCAACCCAGTGTGTACCTGCAGGTTTTCCCACCAGTGCCTTCCCACCAGGCCGTTGTTCTATTAATTTGTTAGAAATGAAGATGAGTGTCTATATGAGAAAAGCTTTTATAAAAATCTTAGAAGAAAATACACCAAGATGTATGTTTTGGGATGAGGGACTATGGTCTATTATCCAAATCTAGGGAAAAATAGGACCCAGGCTCATTACTGGGAAAAGCTCAAGTTCAAATGTCTGTAACAGATCTCACTGTTACCTTTGTGAGCTTCCATTGTAGAATCAATTCAGTTGCATTACTGTGTAACAATGGTTTCTAGACTTCAAAGATCTAAAGCACGAAAATGTAGCTCTGTTGCAGAGGTCCCCTCACGCCTGCAGCCCTGGATGTAAGATGTAAATGGCTGTGCCTCTTGAATTAAGAGAGTAGTAGTTGATCCTAAACTATCTGGGCTGAGCTGGCTTGTAGCAAATCATGTGGCATCTAAAGAATCAAAGTAAAAGTCACATTTGAACTTACAGAAATGGATCTCACAAATGAAACGCAAAATGATTGGTGGTAATGGATTGTCCCAATATATCCATTCTCCTTTTCTTCTTGAGTGTTGCAGAGTCTCCATGGTGAGGTCAGGGACCATATGTATTTTGTACATTTTTTCCTCAGAAGTACATGGCACATAGTAGACACTCACTGAAGTTCTCTTGAATGAATGAGCTGTGAGACGGAATAAAAATTAAAGCATCAGATCTGATCAGAATCCAGTTAAATGAGCAAGCACACATTAAGACACCTAGCACAAAGACCAGGACAAGAGCGAGCACTCAGTAAATGCCAGATGAATGTCTTCCTCTAGACTTCAGGTATATTCTGTTTTCTATAAATTCGTGCACTTTACTGTAAGACAGTATTTACCAAATGGCAACTTTCATGCCTTTGGAGATATTAATAAATGATTGTTTAAAGAAACAAATTTAAAAGTTCTAGGGCCAAATAAGTTTGAGAAATGCTGCTTACATTATTCTGCCCTTAGAAATTGTCCATTTACTAAGCTTTTGGGAAGTACAGCAGTAAAGCAACTTGCTTAACCACTTTAAAAAATATTTTTATCTTTATGAAAGTTATAAATGCACCAAGTTCTACAATGTTTGTTATGAAAAGTAGCAATCCTTCACCCCCACTTCCCATTTCCTGCTTCCTAGAGTCACTGATTGATTCTTTTGGTATTTATTACAATATCTCTAAGTAGCCCTAAACAATTACTGTACTACTGCTTTTCGGGTTTGTGGTTTTAGGTTTATCTATTGGCTTTGACAATCAAAGTGTTGAGACAAGGGCTCAGGATGTGACACAAGCATCAAACAGAGCAGGCCGGAACTCACAGTGGAAGGACTGGCAGGATACAGGCAGACCCCAGGCTCCTGGCGTCACATGGAGAGGTGTGCTTGGGCCGGGCATGGCCATTGCCTCCAGGATGTGCTCTAGAGAGGGACACCTCCATTGCCCCTGTTGCTTTCTTTGTATGAGGGCTTTTGGAGGGGGAACCTGACAATGGGCCTTTACACAGGTGAGGGTGGTATTGCCAGGGGAGATCAACCCCGTGCGGCTGCATGCCGGCTGCCTAGGGATGTCACACGTTCGTCTTGATAGACCCTGAGGGGAGGGCAGCATTGGTTCCAGTTGACTCACTGCCGGATAACCAGAGAGAAATGCTGGGTTCACCAGTGGACAGTCCTGTAGGACTCGTTTACTCCACTGCCCCATCCTCCTGGTAGTTGTTTCATACTTTGGTTAGATCAGTATTCAGTGTGTTCATTATTATGACTGTTTGAAATGCTATCCATGGCTGAGTCATATAGTACCTTTTGATTAATTTCTCCTTCTGCACAATTTTAGTCTTCCCTGGAGTTACTTTATTGTTTTACATTTGCAAAGTTCTCTATGTAACTATCACGAATTTATCCCCGAACTCTCCCTCAGTTGTATAAACTTCCTCTCAATATGTTCACACACATTAAGCATTCCCTTGGTTTTATCTTCTTGAAGACATCTCTCCCAGAACCTTCACATCTGCTCTAGTCTGAATGTCTTGCCCTCAATGCCTGGTGCACGGTCATACCTTAGTTTCTCACCATTGTAGTGATCACTGTTGGTACCCCGCCCAGATCTCCTTACAGGGCTGGGGCTCCCATCCCGCAGTTGCTGTGAATTCTAATGCCTCACAGATGCCCCTTCTCCAGGGAGTTACCTGAAGCCACATGTAGCCACTTCAACCAAGAGGTTACACCCTCCCACTGGGGCCTCTCCGCAGTCAATGCTGGATTGACACAAGAGTACAAAAGTCTGGTTTCCCTGCTCTTAGGTGGGACCATCTCTGTGCTGCAATTTATGCCACGGAGCTCTCCGTGGGGTCAGGCCGAGCTGTTCTCCAGCTGAGTCCATGTCCTTGCTTGCCTCCATCCACTGCCCCGTCCTGCTTTCCTCTCCCCCTTTCTCTCCTGAGATCTCTCCCTCGTTAAATCACAGGCAAATGAATTCCTGTTTCAGGCTCTGTTTCTAGAAAACCTGACCTAAGACAACAATCATCCTGAGGATTCCTTTACACATCCCTCTTGAGTTGGCTCTCTCATTTTATGAAACTGTGTCTTCCTCCTTCTTAGTTTATTTTCTTGGGTAAAAGACATCCTTTTGTAATTTCCTCAGAAAGGTTGCACGAGAGAGAAATTTTTAGTTCTTAAATGACTTAAGATATTTTATTCTACTCTCATACGTGATCAATAATTTAGCTTGGTGTGGAAAATTTTTTTTTTGGCTTTTAACATAGTGTATTTTTCAGGCGTACATTATTATATTTCAGTTTCTGTATAGATTGCATAGTGTTCACCACCAACAGTTTAGTTTTTATCTGTCACCATACATATGTGCCCCTTTACCCTTTTGCCCTCTCCCAACCCCTTTTCCACTGGTAACCACTAATCTGTTCTCCTTATCCATGTGTTTGTTTATCTTCATATGAGTTGTTTATTATCTTTCATATGAGTTGTTTATTATCTTTCATATGAGTGAAATCATACGGTATTTGTTGTTCCCTGTCTGACTTCCAAGGTCCATCCATGTTGTCACAAATGGCACAGTTTTGTCTGTTTTATGGCTGAGTAATCTTCTATTGTTTATATATACCACATCTTCTTTATCCATTCATCCGTTGATGGGCACTGGGGTTGCTTCCACATCTTTGCTATTGTAAATAATGCTGCGATGAACATAGGGGTGCGTAAATCTTTTTGAATTGTTGATTTTATATTCTTTGGATAAATATCCAGTCATGGAATAGCTGGATCATATGGTATTTCTATTTTTAGTTTTTTGAGAAATCTCCATACTGTTTTCCACAGTGGCTGCACCAGTTTGCATTCCCACCAGCAGTGTATGAGGGTTCCCTTTTCTCTGCATCCTCTCCAACACTTGTTATTTCTTGTCTTGTTAATTATAGCCATTCTGATGGGTATGAGGTGATATCTCTTTGTAGTTTTGATTTCTATTTCCCTGGTAATTAGTGATGTCGAACATCTTTTCTTGTGCCTGCTGGCCATCTGTATATCTTCTTTGGAAAAATGTTTATTCACATCCTCTTCCCATTTTTTGATTGGGTTGTTCATCTTTTTGTGGTTGAGCTATATGAGTTCTTCATATATTTTGGAAATTAACCCCTTGTTGGATATATGATGGTGTAGAATTTTATATTGGAAATCATTTTCTATCAAAATTTTAGAGGCAGGGCTCTATTACTTCCACTTTCCAGTGCTGCTGTTGAGAAGTCTGGTGACTTTCTGATTCCTGAAACTCCTTTGTGTTACCTTTTTTCCCTCATTGGATTCTCTGAGGACCTGTTCTCTTCCCTGGCGTTCTGCAGTTTCTCAGTGATATGGGTTGATGTGGGTCTACTTTTATTCATTGGGTTGAGTACACAATGGGCTCTTTGATTCTGGCAACTCTTCAGTTTAGCGAAATTTTCTTGAATTATTTCTTAAAAGGTTTTACACCCTTAGTTTTTCTGTTCTCTCTTTCTGTTATCCCTATTATCTGGGTGTTGGAATTCTTGGGTGGATTTTTTTTTAAATCTTTTTCTCTTATCATCTCATTGCCTTTTGTTTTACTTTCTGGGATATTTTTTCAATTTTATCCTCCAACTCTCACTGAATTTTTTGTTTTTGAAATCATATTTTTATTTTTAAAAGCCGTAATTGTCTCCATTCTGTTTTTTGTGGTATTCATCTCTTGTTTCATGGACCCAATATACTTATACAGTAGTCCCCCCTTATCTACAGTTTCACTTTCCACAGTTTCAGTTACCTGTGGTCAACAGCAGTCTGAAAATATTAAATGGAAAATTCCAGAAATAAACAATTCATAAGGTTTGAAGCTCAGGCCATTCTGAGTAGCATGATGAAATCTCTCGAGGTCCTGCTCTGATCTACCTGGGCCAAGAATCATCCCTTTGTCCAACATATCCACGCTGTATGTGCTACCCGCCCCTTAGTCACTTAGCAGCCGGCTCGGTTATCAGATCGACTGTTGCAGTATCACAGTGCTTGTGTTCCAGTAACCCTTACTTTACTTAATACTGGCCCCAAAGCCAACTTTATTAGCTATTGTTGTTCATCTCTGACTGTGCCTAATTTATGTATATTAAACTTTATCACAGGCATGTATGTGGAAAAAACATAATATGTATAGGGTTCGGTACTATCTACGGTTTCAGGCATCCACTGGGGGTCTTGGAACATATCCCCCACGGATAAGGGAAGACTACTGTATTATCTATTTGAAGAATTAATGATAATTTTTGGATTTTTTCTTGCATAGTTTCTGTTTTCTCCAAGTTTCTTTCTTATTGTTATCACGATTGCTGTGGTTGCTGTCTCTGTCTTTTGTGATAGCTCAAGGACCCCTCAGATTTGTAGTGATATTGGTTGACCTCTTACCTTTAAGCGTGAGGCACTAAAAAAGCTGTTTGGTAACTCCATGTGCTTGGGCAGGCCTCTTCAACTATGTGCTTCACTGTAGGATCGTTAGGGAAACATCTTACGCTCTTATATTGTTTAACATATATGTTCAGCTGTGTGTAACAGAGAATGAAAAGAAGAGGAGCTTAAACAAGGAAGAAGTTTGTTTATATCTAATGCAAGTCTGGGCTTAGCATAACACCACAGAGTGTCCAGGACCAAGACACCCTCTATCTCGTTGCTCCCCTACCTCTGGGATGTTGCACTTCATGGTCCAAGTAGGCTTAGCACTGTGTCTACATTCTAGTCAATAAGAAAAGGGAAAGAGGGAAGAAGGATATATAGCCCATCTCTGTAAGTTGTACATACAACGTCTGCTTACATCTTACTGGACAGAAATATTGGCCACATCTCATGGCAAAGGAGATTGGGAAATGTGTAATCTTTCATAATATACATATAGCCATATGCCTAATTAAAAATAATATTACTCAGTAACAGTTAAGTTTGAGCATTCTGCTTTGGTGGCCCAGGGTCCGTCGGTGGCTCCAGGGATCCTGGAGGCAGACCTATTCACCCCTCATCAGGCTATGCTGAGGCGGTGTCCCGCATAGAAGAGCTACAACTCTACAACTATGATACACAACTATGTACTGGGGCTTTGGGGAGCAAAAAGAAAAAGAGGAATATTGGCAACAGATGTTAGTGCAGGGCCAATCTTCCTCAAAAAAAAAAAATTATATTACTGTGGAAGATGGGAAGAACGGATATTAGGAGACAATGAGAAGCCTATGGCATAGTCAGTATTTCTAGGGTATTTCTCTTGGGTTGGTCAAAGCTTCCAGAAAAGATTTTCCAAAATCCTCACTAGAAAGGTATAAGCCTGGTTGCCAGGGTTCTGTGAATTGAATTAAACAAAAAACCTGGGGTAGTGATAGTGGGGTCTGGGTCTCATTATTTAGTGTGTAAACTTTTACTTTATCATGCCACATGTTCTCTAGTACAAAGACCAGCTTTCTAGAAATTGTCTTCTAGATTCCTGGTGGGGAGGTGGGGAGGTGGGGAGGTGGGGAGGTGCGTGTTGGTTGGGTTGTTGAACAGTCAGTCACTTTTCTGCATGGAGTGATAAGGTCTGGGGATATAATTTTCAACCAATCTCTGTGTTTTCAGTCCCATCTTCACTTCTAGTTTCAGATGTAGTTGCCTCTAACTACTTTTTTATTTTTTTTATTTGTGAGGAAAATCAGCCCTGAGCTAACACCCATGCCAATCCTCCTCTTTTTGCTGAGGAAGACCGGCCCTGAGCTAACATCTATTGCCAATTCTCCTCTTTTTTTTTTTTCCTTTTTCTCCCCAAAGCCCCAGTAGATAGTTGTATGTCATAGTTGCACATCCTTCTAGTTGCTGTATGTGGGACGCCGCCTCAGCATGGCCAGACAACCAGTGCGTCAGTGCGCGCCCAGGATCCAAACCTGGGCTGGCAGTAGCAGAGTGTGCGCACTTAACCTCTAAGCCACGGGGCGGGCCCCCCTAACTTATAAATATAGTAGAAATTGGGTTACTTCTCAGATTTGCCTACTCTCTATTTAGAGTTCAGCTTTCTCAAGTCTCCTAAGTCATTAACCACTCATCCATCTGCTTTATAGCTTCCAAAATTTTGTTTTTGTTGACTTCTCACCCACTGTCTTTTTCTGATTGGTTTATCTTTAAAAAAAAAAATCCCTTACTTTTGTTTTAGTGGGAAGAAATGGAGATAAATGCGTAGATTCAATCCATCATTCTTAGCCTAAAACCTGAATTGTTCTTTAAAGCCATTTGTTTTGGCACCTCACTTCTTTTATTCTTGGAACACCTATTAACATTTCCCATGGAAAGTACAATAACACTGATGTGATGATGATGGTGATAGCCAACAGATATTGAGTTCTTACTGGCTTATAGGCAGTGTGCTAAGTTCTTCACCTCTTATTTTCAGAATTGTCATGAAAACCAACTAAACAGGCATTACTGCCCTCAGACTCAAGCCTGTGGGGCTCCTGCATCAGGCCCCAAGCTCAAGGGCTCCTATATTTTGGGAATGCCTTCTTTGACAATTTTTAAGGCCTCCTCTGGGGATTGGGACCAACCAAGGCTGGTAATGCCACTTAAGCAGGGTGTTGTGAACCCTAATTAAGGCCCATGTAAACCCAGGCTCCTGTTTCTCCCGTTTAGGACACTCTCTGACCCTCTACCCCTTGTGTGAAGTTGACCAGATGCCCTAAGGAGATTTGCAACTCACCAGTAGAATCTTTCCAGGGCCTGGTGGCCAACCTGGTTCCAATGGGCTGCCCTGGTGAGCTGATCCAGCTGGCTGGAGCAGCATTCTTTCACAGAACCATGTGAGATCAGGAGAATTGGGGTGACATGTTAATTTGGGGTGACCCTCACTCAGTCATAGGATGAAGAGTCTTGAGGTGCACTGAATGTGTAGTAAACAAATATGTATGTTCCTTTTCCCTATCATTATTAAATCTTATTCATAAATCATTGTACCTCACATGGGCCTGTGAAGATTCTTCATCTTGTGTCCAACTGAGTAAGAGTCACACTAACCAGCATGTCAAATGCAAGTTTTACCCAGAGTATACAAGAAAATGTGAATGATAATTCATTTTATGGGTATGTTAAACTTACCATTTGGAATATCATAGTGTAAAAGCAGAACAACACATCTTCGAGCCATGTCTTCTCTTGGACCCTTTAGAATGCAATCACTGCACTCCTGAAATGTTATCTATCTCAACATTGCCTATACCTCTGACTTCCCACACTGCCACCAGTGGGGAAGACAGGCAAGGGACCTGCAGGCAAAGTGAGAAAGTGGTCCCTGTACATACTTGCAGGGCTCTACTGGTGATTTCAGTGACTGATCATTGGGTGCCCTGTGCTATACCAGTCATTATACATTCTGAACATCAACCTTGTTATTTCATTTAACTTTATTTTATTCTTGTTGCACTGATATAACTGAAAGTTAAATAGATGAAGTATTTTGCCTAAATTTGCAAGCTAAGAAGTAAACGGCAGAGCAAGGGTGTTATACCAGTGCTGTCTGACTCTAGAACTTGCTTTCCATTACTACATTCTACCACCTCTAAGATCAAAAAACACTGATGCAGGGTTTAGACATTTTTTCCTCCACAAGAATTCATTTCATTTTTAGGTACTCTCCATTCCAATTAAAGAAGTTAGCTTGTTGTATTATACTTGTATTATAAATATTCTGATAACTCCATGTAGCTGCAGTCTCTAAAAGAGAGAATAAAATGGATGTATATGAATGATAAAAGGCTCAGAGCATGGTGCAGTGAAAAAGTGCTTGGGCTTTTGATTCACACCAAGGTGAGCCCAAATTCCAGAAAATTACTGGACTTTCCAAGTGTCAATTTCCTTATCTGTGAAAGGGGATTATTAATATCTATCTCAGTAATTTATAGTGAGGATTAAATAAGATTACATGGATATACCCTAGTGAATGTACACAGCAAGCACTCAGTGAATGTATCTTGTTTTCCCCAACTCCCAACACACGTGTTTAAGGATATAGGTAATTCTGATTTACAGACCTATGTAGAGAAACCAACATCTGACTGTTGACACACACCCCAGAGTCTTATGAAAGATATATAAAATGAAAGAATCAGGGACATAATATACCATGTCATAGTTTCTCATCTTTGCTTGCTGAATTTTGCAAATGGTTGAATCCAATGACAGACTTGATTATATGGAAAATTTGTTGAGTATAGCCTTTGGCTGAGTCACTGTTTTTCAATGTTCAGATCTTGGAACAAGCAAGACAAAAAAAAAAAAATCACAAAATACTTGTTAAAGATGAGCTTTGAAACTTAAGAAAAGAAAAAGAAAAAAAGATGAATTTTTAAAATACCCATAGTTTTGGAGATCTACTTTTGGAGACATTTTGAGCATGGAAGACACAGAGAGGGCAAAAGTTATTTGTTATGGTAATTTCGCTCTTAGTGGGTTTGCAAAAGCAAAGTTGGAGAGTTTTTTGAGATCCAAGTGCCAAGATTTGTCAACAGCAGCTGGCTAGTATTATCCTCACATTTCCAAGTACAACAGACGTATAGAAATGAGCTAGTTTTTGAATACTAATCTTGAGAGAAAACCAACCAGAAATTCTGCTGCTATTTATTGGCATCTGAATTGTCCTCTTCCCTTTCCTGCCACAGCTTTCCATTTGAAGAACATTACTATATTGGTCACTAGGCCTGTGGGAGAGGTTTTTCATGTTCATGCTCCACCGGCTTTCCACATCAAATGTGAAGGTGGATTCCTCATGGAGCTGTGCTCTGCCCAGGCCTGGCCACGTGTGGAAGAAGGACAGAATGATTACTCTGTGGATCTTATCTGGGAAAACACTTTTGGTGGATGTTTACTTTATTAAAAACAGTATTTTAGTGTAGAATGGTAAAAACTGAGGTGAGACCTTTTTGGGGTTTTTATTGGAGCTAAATTACATGAATTCTTAGCCATTTTCCATAGGAAATTAATTGTACATTTTTATTTTTAAAATAATTTTCCCCAATTTCTTCCCATTCTTAAAATCTAAGCCTTCATGCCAGTCATGACCATCCTACTTTACCCCAGAAGCAAAAACATATTCATATTCATGATGATTACATTCTGATTAAAATTTAGTGAACAAAAAGATATTCTGGAAGAAAGAAATGTAACATTCTATAAGCATTGTAGAAGCAGAAATTTTCTTTTAATTTGTGGTTCTAACATATACTTTTTGTATAGCAAATAACTTCTGCAAAGGCAACTCAACTGACCTAAAATTAGGACCATACCTTTGATTTAAATAGAATATAATATCTAAAGATTAAAATATAATGAGACTGTATGTTTTCTCATTAGTCTTTTCATAATGGAAATGTAGAATTGAAAATTAAACTCTTACTAATAAAATGCTGGATATTGGCTGTGTATCTTTTGAAAAAATAAGAGAAATTAAATTATAAATCAAATCAGCTCTTAAAGTCATAATGGAATCATACTTACTTGAAATGTATGTCCATACATAAGCTCAGTAGACTGCCCATAACATTATCAAGCAAAAACCGTTTATTGTGTGTAGTTGCTAAACACATATATACTTCAAAACAGGACAACAGATGTGGAACAGCTGCTCATTATCCATAAAGAACAGGGAGACTGTCCTCTTTGAAATTATTTATAAGCTGCTTCGTGATTAGGTTTAATATTTTTTTCTTTTGGGTAAATAAAATTAAGCATTCATGATCAGATTTTTAAAATGTATGTTGATTTGCAACAACAACACTCACATATATCAGTTGTCGAAATACTTCACACTTTAACCACAGCAATACTCATGAGAGTCCTGTTACATAGAGTAGTTACAGCAAACACCTACCAAATGCTTACTATGTGCCGGGCACCACTCTAAGTATTTTATTTTTTATTTTTTTTAATTTTTTTGTGAGGAAGATCAGCCCTGAGCTAACATCCATGCTAATCCTCCTCTTTTTGCTGAGGAAGACTGGCTCTCAGCTAACATCTGTTGCCAATCCTCCTCCTTTTTTTTTTCCCCCCAAGGCCCCAGTAGATAGTTGTATGTGATAGTTGCACATCCTTCTAGTTGCTGTATGTGGGACGCGGCCTCAGCATGGCCAGAAAGGCGGTGCGTCGGTGCGCGCCCGGGATCCGAACCCCGGGCTGCCAGTAGTGGAGCGCGCACACTTAACCGCTAAGCCACGGGGCCGGCCCCACTCTAAGTATTTTAACTCGCTTGATCCTCAAGACTACCTTCAGAGGTGGGTACTATTCTCATCCTCATTTTACAAAGCTCAGAGAGGTTATTAACTTGCCCAAGATCACACAGCTAATAAATGGTTTTGCTCAGATTCAAATACCGTCATTCTGACTCCAGAAGCTACACTTGGCTAAACCATCACATTGTGTACTACTGTTCATACAACAAAATATAGACTCATTCAGATGTGTATGTTATATAGTGTGTGACAATTGTCACCTTGGAAGATAAACTTCCTGAACAACAGGATTATCAGTCAAGATAGTCTGGGCTAAGTTGTGGAAACAAAATGACACAATAGTATTAGATGTCCAAGGTGGGTCAGTAGGAAGCTCTGTTCCCACAGTTACATAGGGATCTAGACTTCAGTTTTCTCTGGCAGCAGAAGAAAGGACGTGGCAGAGGCACAACAGCTTTTAAAGGCCTCAACACTGAAGTCTCATATCTCACTCCCGTTCACATTTCATTGGATGAAACTAGTCATTTGGCCTCACCCAACTGCAAGACTGATGGGAAATGTAAGCAACAGGTGAAAAAAGTTTGGAAAAAGACAATTGAAGCCAAAGAAGAATAAAAATATTACAAGGAAGCATTTAGCTACTCTAAACGTTGACAGAAATTTAGGAGACACAGTATGTCTAAACTTCAACAAAGCATTTGACGACAGTGTCAAGTGGACAAGCCAGAGAAATGACGGCTGGAAGGTGTTGTGGTTAAAGAACAAGGTTGGCCTCTAGGAAAGTCAGCTGGATGCAGAGCAGCCCCTTACAGAGGCCCCAGCCTGATCATCAGTTCTATGTACAGAAACGCCAGATGGCTGGCACCTCTGAAAGTTCAGATCTCTCGCTGACCAGAGTGATATTTAAATCAGATTGCCAAGTTATTAATTTATAACGAGAACTATAAACGTGGAGCCATCTTCTTATTTTGGCTGATATATAAATTCTGTATAGGTATCATATAAAATCAAAATATATATGATAAGAGCAAAGAGAGTGAATAGATTGTTTTAATTATAATTGGCTTAAAGCTAGGAGAGCCCTGGGCTATGCCAGACTACAAAGGCGGGTCCAGGTGTGAGAACTGGTGAGAACAACATCTTAGACTCAGTCAAGCCCACTGTTAGTGGATCTGCTGTCACTTCAGCTAGCAAGTGGAGCAAAGGGCACAACAGATCAAGGCTTCATGAGGGAACAAGTAAGATGTGGCTCCCTGGTGCTTCTCTGGTCTTTGCAGAGGCACATCCTGTGGACTTGGAAGATTATGAGAAGTAAATGAGGATTCTGCCAGGTTGGAGGAACCCAGAACTTGAAGCTCACTGCCTTCACGTAGTTTGGAGCTGGGGAAAGGGAGAAGCAGGCAGGGGCATGTCAGCCATGTCATAAGGACTTAACATCTGAGCTCCAGGGTCATAATTTCTTTTCTTCTTCTTTTTTTTTTTTTTTGGTAAAATAGACATAACATAACATTTATCCTTTTAATCATTTTTAAGTGTACAGTTTAGTGGCATTAATTACTCTCACATTATTTTGCAACCATCACCTCTATCCATCTCCAGAGCATTTTCAATATCCCAAACTGAAACTCTGTACCCATGAAACCATAATTTCTTGATACACCAAAGTTACAAAGACCTAGGTACCTTCATGTTTTACTTCTTGTCTGTCTGCTGTCTGCCACAAGGCTGTACCCATTTACATCCAGCTATACCTGCCTAGAGCATAGGCAGAATGCTCATGTTAGGGCTGGAGGCATACAGAACAAATTTCTATGCTCCCCAACTCTTTTCTCCTCCATATGAATGTCTCCTCCTTCCGTGGCCACATTCTTTCTTCCAACATAGTATTTATAACAAATTTGGACAATAAATGCATTCATTCTGTCTTAGTCTATTTGGGTTGCTATAACAAAATACCAGAGACTTGGTAGCTTAAAAACAGCAGTTTATTTGTATTACTTTGTTTATTTATTTATATTTATTACTTTATTACTCACAGTTCTGGAGGCTGGGAAATCCAAGATCAAGGTGCCAGCAGATTCAGTTCCTTGTGAGGGCCTGCTTTCTGGTTCATAGACAGCACCTTTTGCTGTGTCCTCAGAAAGTGGAATAAGGGGCAAGGGAGCTTTCTTGGGCTTCTTTTGTATGGGCACGAATTCCATTCATGAGGGCTCTGTCCTTATGACCTAATCACCTCCCAAAGGCCCCACTTCCTAATACCATCACATTGGGCATTAGATTTCAACATATGACTTTGGGGTGGGGGGACACACAAACATTTAGACTATAGTACATTCTTTATGGAGGCTTATGCTCTATTTACAGTAATCACAAATAAGGGTTTCTCAAGATACCCCAGCTATGTATTTACAGATTACTACTGCAGAAGAATAATCTTATTCTTATTTGTATTTTTTTCCAATTTAATTCTGAAATTTTAACTTGATGTTAGGGGAATACTCTGTTCTTCCTTCCATTTATTATTGACAGATGCTAGTTCAATTAGGCAATCTGTAACTGGTTGAACAGCACCGGAAGATGCTGACGGGTAGATTGAAACCGCCTGGAGTACAAGCTCTGGAGATATGCTCCAGGACTCAGCCCGTGGCCCTGCTCAGCTTAATAGTTTACTCCTTAATGGGATAAAGCTATAAAATGAATGCTGATCAAATTGTTGAATAACTTCCAGCTAGGAAGGAAAAGCAAGATTTCAGACTCAGGATCTGAAAAGGTCTAGTGGGCTGAAATGTTAGGCTGAATCTGACACTTGAGGTTGAACGGTGGTAAATTCATGTTCCTGCATCTGAGTCCCAAACTTCAACTACCCAGGTGGCAGGGCAGGGATATACAGAGACTGTAATGCCATTGCTCTATTTCCCAGCCTCCCTTGTAGTTAGGTTTACTGTTGACTGATTCTGAGAGTGGAACATGAGTGGAAGTGACATGTGGCACTTCTAGGAGGAGCTGGTTAAAGTTCGGGTGTGACTTTCTCCACATTCTCTTCCACCTTTCTGCCAGTGGGATGATTCCAGGGACATCATGAAATGACAAGAGGGTGGAGCCACAAGATTAGCACAGCATGATTCCACAGTCACCTCTTTGAAGTGGCAACTCAAACCTCATCGGAATGGGATGTGAGCAAGAATAAACCTTGATTCTATTAGGCCATTGAGATCTGGGGGATGTTTGTTTACATCTGAAAAACATTTAAGGATTTTAGTTGGCAGTAAGTTCATACGAATTAACTAGAAGGATGCTTCCCTTTCTGAACTTCTCGGCAGCATTCCATCACCAGCCCTGCCTCCTAATGGAAACACTGATTTCCTTTGGAAATCCCAACATCCTCTAGGCTTTCCTTCTGCCTTCTTAGCTGTTCCTTTCTCTGTCTTTCTTTGCATCCTCTTCCTGAGGGCTATTAATTATTGAGTTTCTCTAGGTTCAGTGTTCTGGTCTTTTCTCTTTTCATGTGCTGTTCTTTCATACGGCTTCAATTACCATCTATATACAGAAGACTCACAAATTTATATCACTACCTGAGAACGCTCTTCTGAGTTCCAGACACACATAATCAAACTTCCTACTTGATATTTCCTCGTGGACTTTTCAGTGACTCTTAAAAAAATTGCACACATAACTTTCCTCCCAAACCTGGCCCTCTTTCAATGTTTTCCACCTCGGTGAACTGCACACCACCCCTCCAGTCATATAAGACAGAAGCTGTAAGTCCATGAATCCGTCCTCATGCATATCCACCCCCCCGCCCCCACCTTATATGATCCATTACCAAGTTCTATCAATTTTCCTGTTAAATATTTCTCAGTTCCATCATCTTCTGGCCAGCTCCACCAACCACCTTGCTATTATCTCTCACCTGGGCTCCTGTAATAGTCTTTTTACTGATACACGTGCGTATACTCCGATGTCTCCTCAATCTACTCTTTATAGAAATCTTTTAAAAATTAAAATCTTATCTCCCTCCTGTGTAAAACTCCTCATGCTTTCCCTTTTGTTGTGTTAGGCTGCAGATAAAACATGGCCTCAAAGATCAAGCACGATCTGGCACCTTCTACTCTCTGTCCCACCTCTTTCTTCCTGCAGGCTCCGCCTTTCTTTGCTCCACTCTTGTTGGACTTCTTTCCATCCCTTATACTTTCATGAGGTTTTCTACTACCAGGCCTCTGCACATGCTCTTCTCCATGCCTGAGACACTTCTCTCTCCTCTATTAACTCTACCCCTCCTTCAGCCTCCTGCTCAAAAGAAGAGAAGCCTTTTTGATCTCCCAGGTGAGTTCAAATCCTCCTGTTACGGGTCTTTATAAGACTGTATACCTTTTCTTAGGACTTGTCACAGATACAATTTACATTTATTTGGGTAATTATTTGATTTCTTTCTGCATCCTTCACTAGACTATAAGCTCTATGAAAGTAGGGGCTATGTTTTCTTTTGCTCATTTTTATCTCCAGCACCTAAATCAATGCCAGACATAGACTTGTTGCTGCTGTTGTTAATACCGGCAAGTGGATTCTGACTCCCAGCAACCTTGTGAACAGTAGAGTGGAACCCTACCCAGTCTTTTTGCACCATCCTTTTACCTTCTAGCACTATATCAGACAATGCTCCACTGCTATTCATAGGGTTTTCATGGCCAACTTTTTCAGAAGTGGGTGGAGAGATCCTTCTTCCTACTCTGTCTTAGTCTGGAAGCTCCACTGAAAGCTGTCCCCCATGGGTGACCCTGCTGGTATTTGAAATACTGGTGGCATAGCATTCATCATCACAGCAACAAGCAGCTGCCACAGTATGACAACCAGCAGACAGGTGGTGTGGTTCCCTAACCTGGAATGAACCCGGGTGGTGGTTGTGAGAGCACCGAATCTTAACCACTAGGCCACCAGGGCTGTCTAGATATAGATTAGGTCCTCAGTATCTACCAAAGGAAGAATGGAAAGGAGAAAGGAAGGAATGTGGGAAGAAAGGATGAAAAGAAAAAAGGGAGGAAAGAAAGAAGACAGGTCAATCTCTTCTCTACATTTGCCAATTTGCACCTAGAGCATTGGGTTAGGTTCTGAGGGCTACATTTTGAGACAAAAACAAACTAGAACATATTCAGAAGAGAGGAACCAAAAAAGTAAGAGGAGGCCAAGTTGGGATTCAAGCACTAGGTAGGTAATTGGATGCTTTTTATAATTTCTTTCAACCAAGAGATTCTGCTTTAAAGAAATATATGATGTACTGTTTCATGATGCGAAATAATTTACATCATTCCTCTTTCACAAATTAAGGCATTTAAAAGAAAAACACTTTCAAGTTTTCAAATAATCTTCAGAATCTTTTACTGGACAAAAATACATGCAAAAATTCTGCAATGTCTCCACCCACTTATATTGATTGGCGCTTTTGTCCCTCTCTTCCTGCTTTCTATTTTTATACTAATATAATGGAATTACCTGCTTCAATAAATCTCTTGAGTAGTCTCCTGTAAACATCTGTGGTCTAATTCAAGAGGAAGTAGTTTATAATAATTGTCAACCATTGTTTTATGTTAGATAGAATTACTGCCTGATTACTTCTGCGTGATTTTTTTTTTGGCTTTTGATAATGTTGCATATGAATATAAAATTTATAGTCATGTAATCATGAATTAAAGAAGATATAAATATATATATGTACACACATAATGTCAAAGTTAAGATTAATTAATAACCACGGGGCCGGTCCCGTAGCTTAGCGTTAAGTGCACGGGCTCTGTTACTGACAGCCTGGGTTCAGATCCGGACGCACACCGACGCACCGCTTGTCCGGCCATGCTGAGGCGGAGTCCCACATACAGCGACTAGAAGGATGTGCAACTATGACATACAACTATCTACTGGGGTTTTGGGGAGAGAAAGGGAAAATAAAAAGGAGGAGGATTGACAATAGATGTTAGCTCAGGGCCCGTCTTCCTCAGCAAAATGAGGAGGATTGGCATGGATGTTAGTTGTGCAATGATCTTCCTCACAAAAAAAGAAAAACTTTAAAAAAAAAAGGTTAATTAATAGCCAGATTAGCTGCCAACTATGAACACTAATGAAAGTGACTGACCAAATTATAAAACCATGTGCTATTGTCATTTATTGGGAATCACCATGTTAAAAGTTGCTGATATTTATTAAATATCATAAACAATAATTTGGACTTTCACAATTTTTTTATTTTTATTTCTCTTTTTATTACTTCAGAATTCCATGTGCCAAATATATCCTTTTCACCATTTATAAACCTTTGAACTGCATACTAGAGGAGTTTTTTGTTTCAACACCAGTAAAAATAGAGAAAGACTCAAATGACTTGATTCTGGATTAGGGAAGGTTATTCAAATCGAAGGAAGGATCCATACTTAGCTCTCAGCAGAACATTAAACTGGATCCTCCTCAATCAGTCACCAAGGGTTCACCTCAGGGAACGGGAAAAAGGACTGAGGTCCATAGTCATGTGGCCCATCATGGCGGCGGGAGAGGAGGGCACCCGCTCTGGGGAAGAGGCCTGGACTGAAGCATTGGTCACAAGAACATAGTTGAGGAGCCATTCTGAGAAATCACATAGGATTGGCCCCCAGCTTCAGACCTCTAAATAGGAAAGGCCAAGGATAAGGCTAGTGGAAGAACTGGACTTCAGTCACTGGTGTAATCTCATGGGATTGTCTTAGAACAGAGTCCAAATCAGCTCCACCACTGAAGAGATCAGAGTCAGAAGGAGCCGGCACCACAGAGTCAAGAGCAAAATTGCTTCAAATGAGCCTTATGTAAATGGGAGGAATTTAGATTCCTTCAGGTAGTGGGCAGAGAAGAACCTAGGAAATTAAAACAAAATGATCAGAGGATGGTGCTGTGGCATAGTGGTTAAGTTCAGGGCACTCTGCTTTGGCAGCCTGGGTTCATGGGTTTGGATCCTGGGCATAGACCTACACCACCTGTCAGTCACACTGTGGTGGCCTCCCACATACAAAATAGAGGAAGACTGGCACAGATGTTAGCTCAGGGCTAATCTTGCTCAAGCAAAAAAAGAGGATGATTGGCAACAGATGTTAGCTCAGGGTGAATCTTCCTCACCAAAAAAAAAAAAAAAAGATTAAATTGACACTATGAAAGTCATATATGAATTCAGAAGGTTAATGATATTTTTAAAAAACAGTTTTGACTTAGTTACCTTACTGTGTCTTATGTAAGTATTCTGAAGAAATGAACTTTGACAATAAAAAATTATATAGCTGACTCAGACCCTCTCTTCATTATTCTTGCATAAATCTGGCCATTGGCAGCGTCTATGCAGAAAAAGGAATGAAGATCTCAGGTTGCAAAAAACATTTCTGAAATCCCTTTCAAGAAATATTTTTAAAAATGCGCATGGCCATCCTTTCTGAATAAATACATTTATAAACATTGTAGCCAGGTAGCAAGAGGTGAGCTTGTCCAATGTTTGCAGAGATTTTATGGTCGACAAATACAGTGTAAAATTTGCAAAGGTATTGGGCTATGAGTATGTTTACTTTGGATAAGTGAAAAAGCCCAGCTTACACAGTGAGCTTCAATGACGTCGACAGTCAATTTGAAGAACATTGGCCCCAAAGTTTGCTTCTCTTATCAAAATTTTTGGGTCAAAATTCTTGGGAAAAATATTTCAACTCACATCTCTTGGTTTTTAATGGAAGAGGTGTCAAATCTATGAAACATCAAATATTTGTTACGTGACAAGATTACAAGAGATTCTATTTGAAAATACTTGCTGGCAATATATTTTGATTCTTTAAAAATCCTCTAATGAGTTTTGCATGTGTGTGTTTTTCAGAAGCCTTGAACCTTGTAGGCTTGAAATAGTCAGATTCTACTTGCAGTAACTCTTGGAAGTAGCACTTGTAATTCAATCCTGAATCTAAATCTCTAATCACTTGGTTATGACTTCTGTTTAGTGTGTTCTGCCAACAACATATTAATTAGATGTGACCCAGTGGTTCCAGGTCATTGCAGGAAGGCCAACAAAGCTCCAGAGATTACATGCTAAAACTCAACTATCTTCTTGGTTGCTTTGTAAAATAAAGGAAGTGAAAACCTAAAGTAATTCTCATAAAGACCAGCTACATGAGGAAGAAGGGGCTGGGGACACATGGATTACTAAGATTCTATGTCTCTATAAATTGTTTACCCTGCCTGCATAAACTTACTCGGAATGGTCTTACCAATGCTCCCTATACAATCTGCTGAGTTCCTGAGGAAAACATAAAGGACTAAACAAACAACTTTAATTTTGTGAAACAGTTGGTATAGAAAGTACACTGCTACATAGAAGAAGCAAGTGTGGAAAACATTTGTGTACCACAACATGGAATGTAACTCAGTCACTTAGAGGAGAATTATCATATCCCCTGTTCCAGTCATATCAGCATTTAGTTGAGAGTAGTTCTTCCCTCAAAAGATTGATAATAAAATGATACGTCTCATCTTCATTACTACAGAAATGACAATAAGGGTCACTGGGGAAAGTCAGTATTCATTGACAACAGTCATTTGAATCATTGAATTAAACTTATTGCAATTACAATATTTGGATATATAAAAATGAAGTGATACCAACAGGATTTATATGATTATAACACTGATGATTAAAAATAAAAATACTAATGGAAAATGAATCTGTATAGTATGTTTTGGATTTCCTGTCTTAGAATTTTAGAGAAAAAGGTATCTCGAACTTTTAAACAATTTCCCAGTGAGAAATACTAATTTGCTTCTATATTCAGTGCTGGGCAGGGATGTGGATGCTTTTGCTTTTCCCAGCATGTGATATTGACTTTGGAGTAAAATTTAAAGAGGACCCAGATGTTTCTGCCCCTAGCCCTCCAGCTCCTGCCTGCAGGCCGGCGGTCTCTGGGTTTTCCTCAGGCCAACCCTGATTCATAACTCAGACCTTTTGGAGATCCTTGAAAAGAATCCACCCTCCCCAACGCATTATTGAGATATAGAGACTTTGTTGAAGACTTTGAGGGGAGAGAAAAGAGGTTTGCTTTGCAAACTCCATAGCAAACAATGTAAAAATTAACATAAAATCTTCTTCTAACCTCTCTTCTTAGACATTCCCCACCCTTCCCTTTTTTTTTTTATCCATCCCAGCTAGATTTTCTGTTCTCCTTCTAGATCTTCCCCTGGAAATTTCAAATTACTCCCTCATCTTTTGTGCAGAGCCATTCAACTCTGCCCATCTTCCGTGCCAAACATGGCACACTCAAACACAGACTGGCATTCAGGCAAACGGCCCTCCAGGTAACAAGACACACTTGCTTTATAAGGCAATTTATTGACCCACTAGGATCTTATCTGCCATACTAAGATGTTCATTCAAATGGGTTTTTTTCCCCTAAAAATATGCAATCTTCTCCTAAGAGGAATTCTGTGGAATAAAAATTTCTCCATTTCTTTTAATAAAACAGTCACTTGCCTTGATTCAGCAATTCCTATAGCCTGTAACTACACAGTAAGAAATGCCAAAGAATGTGACAATCCACAAACATATCTATTAACTCCCTGGAGATTTCTTTCCTAGAATAAATCCCAGGGAATTCTAATTTCAAAGTATAAATTGCCACATATGTTTTGGTCTATTTAGAAGACCTGGTTTTAAACAGATATCCTTTTCTGAAAAGGACCTTTGGTCACCCATCATCACTCCTCCACTCCACTCTGCAAGAACACATATATTTTTTAGAAGAAAAGCCTTAGAAAATTGTATAGCCCATAGGTTCATATCAATGGGATCCAAACCTTTTAAAGAAGCAGATTCATCCAGTGAAATAACTTATTGAAAGATTCTCTTATTCTTGTAATAGATCACACGAAAGAGAATTTGGACTTGCAAATATAGGTGTTAAAAGTATAACTGCATGTTTAAGGTGTAACTGCATGTTTAAAATGTAACTGACAAAGCTAGATGAGCATGGATTACGAGTCTAAGAAAGGCCTTGGTGGGATAATAAGCACTGGGAGTAAGCGTGGTATGGGGGTGGAAATGATGCCTCTTTGATTTCCTAGTTGTGCATAGTGACACCATGTTAACTTGGCAAGAAAAAGGACATAGGCTTCTCACAGTCACAGATTCAGGTGTGACTATAGCTTCCTCTCTAACTCTGTAGCATTGGTAAGTTATGTCATCTTTTCAGTTCTAATCTTCTCATCAGTAAAAGAGGGATAACAAATCCTGCCTCAAAGCATTACTGTGAGCATTAATTATGTGAGAGTTTTACGCAGAAAGACATCAAGATGTTGGATTTTTCGGATGCAAAAAGTGAGCCTCTTCTCCTTCCTACTCTCAATTCAGGGTGTCTCTTTGCCAACCCCCAACATCCTCTGTGTTTAATTCTCAACAACCTTCCATGGAGATTAGTTCTTTTTGTTTTTTGCTTTTTTGGTGAGGAAGACTCACCCTGAGCTAACATCTGTGCCAGTCTTCCTCTATATTGTATGTGGGTTGCTGCCACAGTATGGCTTAATGAGTGGTGTAGGTCTTCGCCAGGGATCCAAACCTACAAACCCAGGCCACAGAAGCAAAACATGCCAAACTTAACCACTACACCACTACGTTGCCCCCGAGATTAGTTTAATCTAGTTTGTCTCTAAAATTTGCTGAGTTAGTTCCAGGACCACATTCTGACTTCCATGTGCCCTGGGCACCTTTGCCCTTGTGGGCTTCCTCCTCCACTAAAAGCATACCGAAAATTACGTTTTATGAATGTGTTGGTATAAAGATGAATACAACCTAGGCTTAATCCATTCTTATATATTCATTATTGTAATATTCATTTTTCTTCTAATTTTTAAAAGGAATTGAAACACTTCTGTGGATCCCTAAAAGTATCTTGGGCCCTAGACACTATGCCAACTGAGCCTAATGGATCAGTCCATCCCCGTTAGCTTTTTGTTCCTGTTTGAGGCTCCAACTTTTCATTTGTGATACTTTTTCTCAAGTATTTAAGGAAAATTCTCAATCCCCTCTTTCTTTTTCTCTTTGTTGTACACATTAATTTGCTCTAATCTCTTTTCACAGACTCAATCCTCTTATCCTTTTATCATCTTGGTTGCCTTCTTTGGGTGCTTTTGGATTCCAGCCAAGGTATTGATGTTTCCTTTTGGTAAGTATAAAATTATATATGATACCCTGGGCCACTTGATGTAGGCCATATTGAATAAAATGATTTATTTCCTCTGCAGACATGTGAAACTCTACTTTTTGAACTTTTCCAAGTGCATTTGTGCTTTTTAATTTTTACTTGTTTTTAGTAGCTGTCAAGGCATATTTAATTTCTTCTGAACTCTTACCCTCAGATTTTATTGCTTTCCAAATGTCATTGTTTCATTTGTTCTTTTTGTGACTTCATACAAGAATATTCCCAAATCAATAATAAATCAAACACTTAGCCATGGAGATTCAGCATACCATCACCTGTCTCCAAAGTGTAGCAGTTGAAAGAAAGGCGCAGCCCGAGGGACCCAAATTTTGAGAGGGCTTACAACAGAATGGCACGTGAAATATGACACAATTCACCTTTCATTGGTGTTTGGTGATCACTTAACTTAAAATATTCACTTTACACTTATCTAAAAGTCATTTATACTAGTTTTGTTTTATTTTTTTAACTAGTTTATATTTTTATTTTACTCCTGGTTTTTAAATTCTAGGTGTTTGAAAAGAGATGGCTTCTCTTTTTTTTCTCCACAATTTTACTAACGAGCATTGGATTGAGGTTTTAAAAAAATTAATGATACATTTTAATTCATACTCTGCCTTATCCCAAAGAAAAGATTTAAGGTGGCCTAAAAAGATGCATGCAATATGGTGACAAAAAATAAATAAATTCAAAATAAATTAAGGAAAAATAAAACAGAAAATAAAGATAGGGAAATAAGTTGGAAAAACATATGTATGATAATGTATTCCATGAGTGTACACACGCTTTCTGGAAACGGGCCACAGATTTGACTCTAAGATCAAAGTTTGAGTACTAGGTAAGGCAAAGAATGTATGCCTTATTTTTCCCACCTAACAACTGATTTAAAAAATTTACCAATACTTATCTAAGATAGACAGAAATAATAGCAAATAATTTTTACATGGCTATGACTTCTTTAAAGGAAAGACAAAGTGTTATATCATAAAGCTTACCTCCGCCCCATCCCCCTCAAATTTCCCATCTGCTACGTCTGATATCTCAGCAACACAAGGAAAACTGTCGATTATCTACAGCCAGCCAGAAATTCTCATCTGCTTTTTAAAAATCACAAGGGCTGTTAAGTTGTGCATTGCCAGGCTAGGGGATACTATTCACAGACTAAATAAAAAATTTGGAAAACACAGAAAAGTCTAAAGAATACAAAGAAGTATAAGATACATCTTAATTACACAGAGATAATACCTGTTAACACTTTGTTCCTTTCCAGTTTTATTTTTTTAGGACAAGTTCCTCAAAGAGGAATTCTTGCATCAAAAGATATGATTATCTTTAAAACAAAATTTGCCAAATTACTCTCCAATCTGTGGTATATGTGGATGGCCATTTCGGTACATTCTTGCTAAATTTGTGACTCAGTTTCTTCCTTTATAACATGAAGTTAACAATATTACTTTATATTAATGATATTAATATATTATCTCAGTGTCCTTACTCATAAAATGAAGATAATATTGACTAAAAATAACTCTATTACCTCATAGGGTTGTTGTAAATATTAAATAAGTTAGCAACCTGTAAAGTACTAGGACAATGTCATGCACATTTTTGCTATTATTATTCGCAAATTTGGTAGGTGAAAATAGTTTCTCATTTTGTTTCATATTCAGTTATTAGGAATATGGAATGCATTTTCATATATTTATTGGACAATTTTGTTTCTTCTTTCATTGGTTGTCTACTCAGATCGTTAGCACAATTTTCTAATGGCTGCTTGATTATTCTTATTTATTTTATGTACCCTTTGTATTCTAAGGATGTTAGCGTTGTATCTGACATAAATGTTTCAAGTATTTCCCTCTGGTTTTTTAACTTTGGTTTTATGTTTCTTTCTTTACATGCAGATGTTTAAATATTTTATTAAGCCAATTAACCAATCTTTTTGTGTGTGATTTTTCCTTTTCTTTTATATTTAGGAAATATATTGTTTTCCTGTGGTTGTTCTAACAGATTGCCACAAAATAGGTGGCTTCAAAATAACAGAAGTTTATTCTCTCACAGTTCTGGAGGCTAGAAGTGCAGAAACAAGGTGTTGGTAGGGTTGGTTCCTTCTGAAGGCTCTGAGGGTAAATCTAATCTGTTTCCATGCTTCTCTCCTAGCTATTGGTGGTTGCCCGCAATCCTTGGCATTCTTGGGCTTGTAGACACATAACTCTAATCTCTGCTTCGGTCTTCACATGATCTACTCCCCTGTACGTCTGTGTCTGTGTTCAAATTTTCCTCTTCTTAAAAAGACACTAGTCATATTGAGTTTAGGCCCCATCTTAATCCAGTATGACCTCATCTTAACTTGACTGTATCTGCAAAGATCCAAACGTGTAACATTCACAGGTTCCAGGTAGACGGGACTTTTTGTGGGACACTACTCAACCTTGTACAGAAAGTAATTTTGTATCCCAAGGTCACACAAATATTCACCTATGTGTTCTTTTATTTATTTATTTCTACATTGTTCTTTAATCTATCTGGATCTCCATTTTTTCTGATGTAATTAGTAATTAATCATTTAGGCTGGGGTACATTACCTTGACATTTAAAAGTCTTCCCATTTTTTTCAAGTGGTAATGGAAAGCAATATAACAAATGGACCATTTAAATATAAATGTAGCAGTTTCACACACACAGAGAAATAAGAAAACTTTGAAAGGACAATTTGATGATCCAGAACTTGCTTAAGAAATACCAGGCTTGGTTTCCATTGCCCATTGCAAGATAAGTACTCTCACTCTCTCACTCTTGGAAATCTTAGTGTTTACTAGATAATACTCACTTCTTTTTCCCTTGCTAAGATTTGCATAGTTTTATATGGAGGAAATCACACACTGCTTTATCAGGAGCTGCCCAGCTGAACAGAAGATATCTATAGTACAAGAAGCCCTTCAGTAATTTTTGTCTTCAATTACCCTACAAGTTTGCTTTCATGTCAGTTTCCCCTCAGAGCTAGTTTTCAGATGCATGGACACTCCACCAGGTGCTCTGGCTTTATTCGTTTCCATATTGTCTCTCTTCATCCTGGAGTGGCTGTACTGACAGGACTCTGCTTGTTCTCTGTATACTTTCCTATAAGTCAAATTAGATTCTTCAGTGATCTTCAATTATACTAGCATTCAGTGGATTTCCTCCTTGGGTTGCCTTGCTGACTGTGTTATGTTACAGTCTGCAAGGCCTTGTGCTTTGATTCTCCACAATAGTAAAGAACATATATTTTAGCCTCTAAGACTATGATTCTCTCTATCCTGCCTGAAATGTCTGTGCATATATAGACTGGTATGCTAATGTACCACGTACCAGTTATCCTTTCTCTGTGTACTGGGTACTTCTATTAAAGATTATAGGTGGTTATATATCCCACTAAAAATTATTGTATTGAAGAACTTTCACCCACTGCAATATTTTCTGGATTGTATAAATGCCATTTAACATACACTTTAGGCTGTTTTCCAAGGTGATGTATACATTTTTTATGTGTGTGTGTGAGGAAGATTAGCCTTGGGCTAGCATCTGATGCCAATCCTCATCTTTTTGCTGAGGAAGACTGGCTCTGAGCTGACATCGTGCCCATCTTCCTTCACTTTATATCATTGTCATCATCAACACACAGTTATTGAAATCTACTGGGTGCTTTCCTTTGAAACAAGCTTTTACTGGACCACAACTATAGATGCTGACAGAGAACTTTGGTTCTCTAAGAGATAATATGTCCTAAATAGAATATTTAGTCTAGAGATACTAACAAATTTCTAAAGGTTTGTGGCCTGTAATCAGGTAGCTGTGAAGGCTTGGCTATTATCATGACCCATCTGTTCTGTTCATCCAACAAGTAATTATTGAGCATCTGCTATGTGCCAGGCCCGTTCTAGGTGTTAACAAACAAAATAGAAAACAATTCCCTCTCCTACAGAATTTGCTGTATAGTAGATCCTCTTTAACCCAAACTCAAAATTCCACCACTTCCTAAAACTAATGTTCCAAAAGAGATGTCAGGAATAGCAGAAATAAACAAACTTTTTATTGAGATCTGATAAGAATGACATTTTTTGATACACTGGAATAGGTTTGAGTTCCTATTCAGTTTAAAGAACGAATAGGGTCCACACATATCAATATTTTAGCAACAGTAGAAAAAAACTATTACAAGGTAGGGTGTTACTGCTGTTGAGGTGAAATGGCTGTATATGTCTATTTTATTAGATCAAAGAAGGAAGTCTTGGCCAGTTGGGCCCTCTTCAGTAGTTGGATGAGTACAGTTCTTTAACGGGGGCGGTTAAAAGCAGCAATGCATGGCACAGATTAGCTGGCTTGGGATTGCACTTTCTTGAAATTCTAGACTACAGGTAAGAACAGCACCAAAGCAAATACTGTGTTCATTTGGTCCTTTAATCTTTTTGTCCAATAGCAGAATGCTAAATGACAGGAGAAAGCATCTTCATAAACAATAATGATTTGTGTCTGATATCAGCTGTGAAACCATCTCAAAACAATCCCTCACCATTGCCTTGCTCAGCTGAGCAGCTGCCATTTCCCGGGCCCAGCTCTTACTGTTGCAGAGCTGGGCAACACAAACAATGGTCCTGCACCTGCTGCCGGGCCTGCCAGAGTGATGGTGGTGCCATCGTTCAAGCCAGGAGGAATGGGACAGTAAAACACAGACGCACACCCTTGCTAGCTCAGCTGCTACCGTCGCTGGTGCTGCTCTCCTGCCAGACCAACCGCCAGGCCAGTTTGCCTCACAACTGTGGTGTGGACATAGAGAGCATCACGAGAGACAGACAGACTTTCTGGAGAGACACAAATAAATCTGATCCGGTCAGACTCAGTTTCATTAACTTCCCGTGGGAGAAAAAGTGTCACCTGAGTGTTAGAGAGGGCCACATGTGGAACTCCCTAACCCAAATGCCTGTTCTCTTTGTTTTCTTCTTGTATTTTCATCTGTCATTTCCCTTTGTCAGCACAATTGTGCTGAGACGTAGCCTTGCCTACCCTACTCAGGGGAGGGAGATAAGAGTCTTGTATGATGGTTCATATCTCCCCCTTGACTTTCTCCTCCTTGGTGATTTTATTGACATCCTGGCTGTGATCACCAATCCTCTTGAAATGATTCCTCCAAGCCATAGCTTCAGTTTAGAATCCTGGAACTTTGGTGCTGGAAATAACCATTAACATTATCCTATCTAACCCTCCAATTTTTAAGATGAGAAAACTGAAGCTCTGAGATGTCAAGTGACCTTCCAAGCTTATACAAAGAAGGAGCTGGTAGTACCAAGATTACAACCTGGGCCCTGACTTCTCGTCTAGTGCTCTGTCCATCCCTCCACGTTCTCTCTGATGTCTCTCATGATAGCTCATCCCCTCCCCTTATTTTGATTTCTACAGCCACTTCTATATTCCAGGTGGTCATTAATTTTCATGTGCCTTTGTAACAGTTTCCTGGCTGATATTCCACCTGCATCCTCAAATCCATTCTAAGAAAACCACTACAGCTAACATCTTAAAAATCTTTAAAAGATCTCTGTTTTTTTTGTGATTATTCTAATTCACAACCATTTGATGGTTTCTTATTGTCTCAAATTAGGTCAAAAGCAGATCTAACCCACCTTGCCTGCCTGTCTCCAAAAGGCTATTATGTCTTTCTCACGCTCCAGCCAGAATTGACAGCTCTATTCTCGGATTGCTACTCATGCTTTTCCATTTACTTCTCCTTCTGTTTGGAATGACCACCTCACATCTCTGCCTGCCAAATCTTCCCCAGCCTTCAAGGCTCAAATCAGATGTCACCTCCTCCATGAAGCTATCTCTTATCCTCCCAATTGACTGTGACCTCTTCCTTCTATGTTCTCCCATGACATGTAATTTTCTCTCTCATATAACATTCAACCCCATATGTAGTTACTCTCATATGTATTTTATCCCTTCAAGTAGACTTTAAATTTTCCCATGCCTGAGTTCTGTCCTATATAGTCTGGTACCTACCCTCCTTCCCCCTAAACAGTACCTAATACAGTGCCTGGAGTATGATAGATAACTCAATTGAATACCATACTATTTGAGCGAGATCTGACAACAATACATGTAGTCTCTTAGCTTAGAAAGTTCATTTTGACTTTATAATCTCTACATATAGCAACACAACCTCTTGGAATTAGGAACCAAAGCCCAAGAAAGTGGGATTCTTTTTTACTTTCTCTCTTATTTTTTTAAATTTTTTGGCAAGCAATATCTTTAAAAAAATTTTTTTAACTGCAATTAAATACACATAACATAAAATTTACCATCTTAATCATTTTAAGTATGTAGTTCAGTAGTATTAAGTATTCATATTGTTGTGTAACCATCATCACCATTCATCTCCAGAACTCTTTTCTTTTGCAAAACTGAAACTCTATACCCATTAAACAATAACTCCCTATGACCCTCTTCTTTCAGGCCCTGGAAACCACCACACTACTTTCTGTCTCTATGAATTTGTCTACTCTAGGTACCTCATATGAATGGAATCAGTATTTGTCATTTCGTGGCTGGCTAATTTCACTAAGCATAATGTCTTCAAGGTTCGTCTATACTGTAGCATATGTCAGAATTCCTTCCTTTTTAAGGCTGAATAATGTTTTGTTTTATGTATATGCCACATTTTATTTATCCATTCATCCATCAATGGACACTTGGGTTGCTTCCATCTTTTGGCCATTGTGAATAGTGCTGCTATGAACGTGGGTGGACAAATATCTCTTTAAGACTCTGCTTTCAATTATTTTGTGTATATACCCAGAAGTGGAATTGCTGGATCATATGGTAATTCTATTTTTAATTTTTTGAGGAACTGCCATACTGTTTTCCACAGCATTTGCACCATTTTACATTCAAAGAGAGATTCTTTTTAAAAATTTTTCTTAAAGTCTCAGATGTAACAGAATACTTGAAGTAATAAATAATAGAAACTACATCTCTGCAATTCAAGCTGCTTCAGTCAGATGAATCGCAGCTGGTGTTCAGAAGCCAATTCGATGTGAAGAATATGACACATAGCCCTGAAGTTCCTGAGCCTGCCTGTGCATCAGAATCCTCCCACCAGATGTCCTGAGCTAGAACCTCTGGGAACCTGCAGTTACATGGAGAGTCTTCTCATGGCCTATGAGTATGTTCACAAACTGGTGGTGGTATTGGGCTGGGGGAGAGGAATAACAAATTAGTATTTGTTTTAAAATACCTACTTGTTTAAATAGATTCGCATTCATAGTCATTAATTGGGACAGGACTCTGCATGCCCTCAGTTAACTCCAGAGTGGTGGGGCAGAGAAACTGGAGCCAGTGGGATGGACTATGGGGCCAGACCCAAAAAGGAGGAAGTGAACAGAACAATAGACGAGTGTCCAGGAAATCAGTGGCTGTGGATTTGATTGGCTGTCCACATTGTGGTTAGGGAGGATGATAGAAGAAGGAGTACAACATTGGATCCAAGAGGAGGCATAACTTGGAAATCAGGTAGTTGGGAAGGCAATCGGCATCAGGGAATTCCATAAGACAAAATAGAGGGTAGGGAAGAATGATCCTAGTCCTAGAGGGAATGAGGTATTTGGAAGTTTACAAAATTAAGAAGCCAGGCATCATGATGTAATCTATGCAGAAATAGAAGTACAATGATGTACACCTGAAATTTTTACAATGTTATAAACCAATGTTACTGCAATAAACAAAAAATTAAAAAAAAAAAAATAAGAAGCCAGGCATAATGGAACAACCGGGGCATAAAATAAGTACTAGGCTAACATTAAACGCAACTTCCCTCATTCCATCGTTTCTTCATTGTGTCACCCTTTCATCCATGCAGTGACAATTGCTTAGACCTAGTTGGTGCTTAGCGATGTGACTCTGGGTCCAGAGTGCTCTTCTGGAATCTTCCAATTCCTTTTGCTTAAGGTAAGGAATGGTCCAAAGGCTCCACCACAGAACATTGTTACTAATAACATATAAACTGGTTGATTTGCTTACTTCAAATAGTGTGCATGTGTATGTTTTCCAAACAGTCTGGCTCTATGAATAAAATGTGGGCACGCTTTCAGTAGGTATTTCAACCATACCGTTAAAAAGGGCATTTCAATGTGTCAGCATTGTTTTGGTTTCTAATCTTGCCGGCACTCTCTTGACTAATTCGGGGAACCGTTACCCAGATGTAGACTTTTTTTCCTGATTTTCTTTTCTTTTTTTTTTTCTTAACTTATCTCTCTTGTGCCTGCTTTAGAGACTTTCATTACCCATTAAATTAATGTGTGGGCAGGAGTAGGAAAAATAACGAAACTAAAATTAGTCGTGTTTCCTACTTTTTAGTAGCGGCAATATGATTTACTAGAGGAGGAAATTGGAACTGTGAACTAAAATTAAACTTTTGAATTATCTGAAGATTTCACTCATCTTGTTATCCTAACCCCAGGGAAAAAAATCAATGTTCCCGGTGAGTGGGGAAAAGTTTCATGCAAGAACACAGTCCAGTTCCAAATGTTTCCTGCCAATTTTAAACAAGCATAAATTGTGTTTACTTCTCAAACATTTAGGTTAGCAATCTTAATGTAAAATATGCTGCCCATAATTTCATCAGTTATGTATTTGTTAATTAAACTGGTAATGTTATCAAAACAAAATTGTGTTTCAATTTAGTTTTGCAATTTTTCACCACCCAAAACAGTTTATAACTAAGTATAAATACAGAGCATTCTTTGAATAGGTAATCATCATTACCTAAATTAAGCAAGTGTTCGAGTGTCCCTTCAATCTTCTGATGGCACATCATTTCTGACTTTGAAAAGGCACTGACTTATCTGCCTCTTGGTGAGTGACTTACCAATAACTTTAATTGCATCCATTTTTCTTTCTGAAACTATGCTCTTTTTTTTCTTGATTTGTACTATCTTCATGATATCTTGGTTGTTAATAGGTGTTTAGGGTTATCACCTCTGAGAGTTTCTGTTGAAGACATTCAATGCATTGGAAGTAGAGAGAGAACGACTTCTGCTCTAATCTTTATTACCCTATGCAAAAATTTCATATAAAAATTCAATATAGATTCTTTACAATGGCAAAATTCAATATAAGTATTATGAGTGATACATCTTTCTATTTCTAGTCCATTATTTTCCAAAGTTGTTTGAAGCATCCCTAGCCCTAGGATGCTCCACAAAAAATGGTACTGAGATCAGACAAGTTTGCAAAATGTTATACGTCATTCTCACCTTTGAAGATGTCCAAGGCCCATTAGTATGATCTAGACTGAGTAGACTTGCTGTAAAGTAATCTGTAGAACTTTATACAAGTGTTCCCCATAGTTATTCAGAGATCTTTTTCCTCCCCCATGGAAATAGTATTCCAAAAAACACATTTCAAGAAACTCTGCTTTTTTGTTTTTCATGCTAAAAAGCATATTTACTAGTATCTGTGTCAGCACTATAGGTTAAAACTAACATAAAAAAAGCTGCCTTCTGAATTTCATTTCAGCAAATTATGTGCTAGCTTTAAATTACAATGTAATTTAAATGGCATATTTAATTATTAAATATGCCTCATTAAATGGCATATTCTTCCATTCAGAAAATTGGCTACATGATATGTAACAAATAAGCCAGACAGTTAAAATTAGGGAGCTGAGGAAAAGTACAACAATGAAATAATCCCTGGGCTTTCAGCATTTTCAATAAATTACAAATCAAATTTATACACTCTTAAAATTACTATTAGTTTCTTGTTGAAAAGACAAACGTTCATAGGGATGTTAGGGTTAATATCTCTTCCTTCGATGAGATGAACTATTTTAAATTCTATTTTTTCTTAAAGATCATCTTTCTTGCCAGCAAATTTTCAATACTTACAACTAAAAAAAAAGGCAGTTGTCTCTTTCTCTGTTTTGACGGTTCCTTAAGCTGATATTACATTTCAACAAAAATTTACTGTTTTCTTCTTATACAAGTGAGTTCTAACTTCAGGAGCCTTCGGGATGTTAGAGGAAATAGCCGGGGACAGACATCAGCAGCCATTCCTCTCTCATCCATGCTCTTGTGAGAAAACCAAGTTTTCACATTGTTAGAGGTGAAGCAATGAGAAGCAAATGCACTTAAAAATACCTGGCCCTAACTAGGGGGCTTGGGAAATAAATTAATGTCGAATATGAAAGTTGGAAGGCGCTTCAGAAATCATCCAGTTCACCGGCTCTCCATGCTGCCTGCAGGACAGAATCACCTGGGCAGCCTGGAAACAAATAAACCAGCAAACAAACAAACAGCAATGCTTGAGGCTAAGCAAACAAAGATTTGGATTGAATTGGTAGAGGGTGGAGTCTGGAGTCTGGGATTTAATATTTTTTAAAAAATCTCCAGGTAGGAAGGGGGATCTCAAGTGCAATTAGGGTTGAGAACAATTAACCTCAAAGTTCCTCATTTTATGAGTGAAGAATCTCTTGAGCAGTTAAGTGACTTGCTTGCTTACTGTTGCAAAATTAATTAGTTCATTTAAATTAGAAAATAGATCTTCTGATTCTTAACCAGAGCACTTTCACCATATGGGGTTGCCTCTCCTCACCACTCTCCGTAGCTGTGTGACCTGGGCAAGTCATACAACCTCTCTGTTACCTTGTCAATTGTACCTGACAAGGACCATTTTAGGATCAAATAATAAATGGAAAACATGCCTGGGCAAATTTAGATGGTGTTGCTAATTCATGATAAGTGACCCAAAGCACAATGTTCATTTGTACTAGTTAATAGGATGTTTCCAATCAGCTTTCATTTGAAAAAGCACTTACCTCAATTTTTTTTTGAAATCTAAGACCACCTCTTGGCATGTAATTCACTCCCGGATTCAGTCGCTTTCCTGAATCTACTGGTGGTTTTTACACATCTGTCCTAACATCCAACCCACTGTGGGACACAGTCCCTTCTTAAGAGTTTTTCAAAAGAAAGCAACAACAAGAATCCTTAAATAAGTGTGGTTACTTTATGTCCTGGGCCATGACAGTGCTTTGAGGCACTGCAAGATAAGAAGCAAGAGCAAATGAAAAGAAAGTACTCTCTCCACATCATCCTGCAGGGACCCAGCCAGCAGCCTTGCACCTTTGGATTGGCCTACCTCCCTCCCTCAGCCCCTGTATCCCTGCCGCTCTGAGTCCCCACCTCACACAGCAGGTTCTCCACCCCTGCCAGCTGCTCCCTTCACTCCAGCAAAACTTCCATCATCAATGGGTCTGCTCTACACCCAGAGGAAGTCTGTGGAAGGGGATGAAGGAAGGCCAACCACAGGGCTGGATGCCAGTGCTGCCAGTGTGTCTCTGCAGGGAACATGAGTTGGTTTGCCTTGATGCTGGAACTCTAGGTGGTTCTTGGAGGGCTCTTCAGAATCTTGACATCATTGGAGGCCAATGGGGATGGATAGGTGGTTCAACAGGTGGCTACTACTCTAAGCTCCTGCCCACCACCCTGGAAAAATGCAGAAAGCACCCCTGACAAATGCCTAATTGACCCCTGTGTACACTGACCCACAGACTGCCATTATTTCTAGGCCATCAGGATTTAACTGGATGCTCCACTGGGAACTACAGGGCTGCCTATCTGGTCCTCATTACTATGAATAATCGAGAGTTGGATGTATGTCAGAGGGCTTCTATGGACTTTTCTTTTCACCTATCATAAAATGAAATAAAGTGATGGCAATTTGGAGGAAAATCATTTCATGGAAGGACCCTAGAACGTGCCGATCTAAGCAGTTAACATCAGCCTCTCTAAATCAATCATGCCATGGTTTCAGCCTAATTACTGGAACTGGTGTTCAGGCTAAAGAAGTCAGTAAATACCCGAAAGTAAGTTTCATCGCAAAACAGATTGCAGTTCCAGTAAAGATGCTGTGTATGAACAACGTGCTGGATACAGATGTCCATCAGCCCCAATCTTAAGTAATATATACTACAAAACAAAAGGGGAGGGTGTCCACAAGCAGCAAGGGCAGATGCTTCTAGCAAGGCATCACAAATCAGTCAAACCTAAATGTTCACAAGGGCTATGCCGTGACTGCGTGGAATGAGATCAGACAGACTAGATTTTTAAAACTGCTCTAGGTGACGGGTTTCTCCAGCAAAAGAAAACGGGCTCCATTTTTAATTGCATGCCTGTTTGAAAGTGTTCATCTACTGCTGTATGCTTTGTGTAGAGCAGGCACCCAGAGATGTGAGCTAAATGAATCCTGTAGCCGTGAAGAGGAGAGTGCACGTTCCAAAGAGCTTTCTGTCAGCCCTGTTACTCCGAGTTCTCTGCCTCCACGCTACAGGGGAGTAAGACCTGTGACTAGCAGGGGGAAAGAGTGGTTGTTTTGCTGTGGGAAATTGAATCAAGTTTCCCAAACTTCTGTCCACTGTCTTTATGCAAAACAAGTATCCCTTGCTGGGAGTCTGATCTTTTCACCATTTATTCCCTAATTTCCTTTCTCAGATGGGGAAAGGTAATGATCTCTTTGAACCTGAGAATCTGTTAGCCCTTTAACCCTCAGGCTGTAAGCTTCTTTTCTAGCATAATAGGTGTTCTGTAGATAATTGCATATTCATGTTAGATATACATCTTATGCAACGGCCTTGCCAATGAGGCCACTGTCGACCAATGGATTTTTCAGTGTATGCCTTTATACTTTGGACACTTTCTCATCTTTATAGATGGGCTTCATTTCTCTCTTAATTTACCTTCCCCTCCACCTTTCCAGTCTCCTCCCCCAGCCCACCCCGTCACCACACTGTATAGTTCTATGTCTGGCTGCTTTGGGGACAATTGTCTTCTACCTCATTGATATGGTTCTAGAGCTAGTGATGAAGATGTACGTAGCTAACTTTGAAAATAGTTTTTTTAAACTTTTAAAAAATATAATCCTTGTGCCTTCCTCCTGAATTATCTTATAAAAAATTTTGTTTTTTTTAATAAATGAACCTCAGGGGTACCAAATCTGATTGGTTTCAAATCTTAGTTCAAGACAGATTGTCACTATTGGCCCACGCATAGTCTCATTTGAAAACTTTTTGTTTATTCACTTAACAACATAGTGAGCCTTTGTGAACACATGGCACAACACACACCCTGGAACTTTGCCAATAACTTAGATCCACCTATAAGCTCCAATTCCTGCCTTCAATGCACAGGAGCCACTATCCTGAAGTTCGTCTTTATCTATCATCCCCAAGCTTTTGAAAATGTGGTTTTTATCACATATATGCCTAAATGATATATTGTTTAGTTTAGTTGCTTTTTGAACTTTCTGGAAAGGATATCCTGTTGTCTGAGGTCCTCTAGCCCTTGTCTTTGTCACTCAGCACTACCTTCCCAAGATTTGTTCGTGAATCTCTTTTTTTTTTTTTTTTTTTGTGAGGAGGACCAGCCCTGAGCTAACATCCAATGCCAATCCTCCTCTTTTTTGCTGAGGAAGACTGGCCCTGGGCTAACATCCATGCCCATCTTCCTCCACTTTATATGGGATGCCGCCACAGCATGGCCCAACAAGCGGTGTGTCTGTGCACACCCGGGATCCGAACCGGCGGATCCCGGGCCGCCGCAGCGGAACGTGCGCACTTAACCGCTTGCGCCACCGGGCTGGCCCCTCGTGAATCTCTTTTTACAACAAAATAGATATATCTTTAAATGCAAAAAAACCCAAAAACCACCTAAAATGCTTATATATTCTCCCACTGTGAATGGTATGGCCCTGAGTTTAGGTTATGTTAAATCAGAGGACCACTTCTGTAGAATAACGTCCAGAGTAAAACATCCGAAGTTGTCTCATTTATTCTCAGTAACTTCAAGTAAGGCTAGCAAGGATCACTGACCCATCAACGTTCATCTATGTGTCATGCTGTTATTCTGTAACACTTTCTATCAAGTTTGTTACACAAGGTAGGATGCAAAAAATATTTTTACGACAATATTACAATTTACACATACTGTGTATATTTTTTAATATGCTGCTCAATAATTTGATTGAAAGAATTCCTCCCTTTAGCTTCATATCTGGTCTTTTCAGCTCATGAAAATATATCTCAGAAAGGTACTTCTTTTGGCATTTCTGGCTCAAGCAATATCAAACATCCCTCAAAATTTTCTAGATAAGTTTTCTATGCTCAACATCATAATAACTCAGAATTAAACTCCCTGGACTCTTTTGGGGCTGCTCACGGGAACTAAGTCTTTGAATCTTCTGAGACTTGGCCACTAATAATCTAAACTGATCCTTTCACTCAGTAGTTGCCCAACTCACCACTGAGCCACAGCGTCAAATCCAATCTGGCCACAGAGGTCCACCCTGCAAGCCTAGAGGAAGCTGGGCAGCTCCTCATTCTCCAGCTGGAAGATTTGGACCTCGTGCACCATATCCCTTCTGCCAGGCAATTTGCACAGCAGCATGGAGTACTGGTTACAAAAAAAAGTCTTTTGGATATCCTCAGGAGCTGCTGTTGAAGTTCTGGCTGCATGGGAGATGAGTCTGAGACATCAGAAATCAAAATTACAGGATGAATGGCTGAAAAAAATCCAGGCTCTAGTGCTTGCCCTGGTAATAGTATAGAGGAAAACACTAAAGTGTTAAACAGTGGCTGTGTTTCTAACAGAAGAGGAAAGTTTTCTTCACTTTCCATGGCTTCAATGAGAAGCTATAGTTAAGGAAGCAACTTTTAAATGACTTACTTTGATTATATGGTTGCACTCTTCTTGTGTGTTTGACCAAGACACCTGCTGATCATTCAGCATTCTGATGGATGCTGGAAAGGACACAAAAGGAAGGAAGGAAATTAACATTTATTACATGCCCAGCACTATACTAGACACTTCCCCTTTACAGATGGGGTAACTGGGCTCAGACAAGTTATCTAATTACCATGCTCTATGGTGTCAATGCCAAGACCAAGAGCAAAGCCCATGTTCTTTCCATAACAGCATTGTCTACTCTTGAGGAATTTTAGAATCTAATTGAGCAGAAAGGCATACACACACAAAAGAAGTATGGCATGTTTATTGATGGCTACGAGGCTGGATTGGAGCAGAATTGTCATTGGAGTATAGGAAGAGAGATGGAATCCATAGGGAGAAATACTGGGCCAGGGTTTAGCTCAAGCTAATGACCATCAGGGAACAGTATAGAAGCTTGAGCATGATGGCTTTATTAAAGGTGGATTTTAGAGAAGCTGATCTGATTATAGCAGTCCAGATTTGATGGCTGTCGTCATAGGAACGCAGAGGAAGCGTCCCATAGGAGGGTCCCGTATTTGAACCTCCATGACTTGGCTAGAACATGGTATATATTAAATAAAAGTTTATTAAATGAAAGACAGAGGCATTGTGAAGAAAGCCGTGATAGAACTCTCTCTCTCTCTCCCTCTCTCTCTCTTTATATATATATAGTCATTCAAAAAGACTGGGAAAATCATTATGCTGTTGAAGGAATTGGGAAAATAATACTAACTAATATACAGTGTCAGCTATTAGCCGGGGGGGCGGGTTCTAAGTGCTTCTACTTACATTAACTCAATTAATATTCATAAAAACCCTAAGAGTAGATAATATTTTTATCCCCATTTCTCAGGTGAGGAAACCGAGGCACAGAGAAATTAATGTCTTGCCCAGATTCACAAGGCTGCTGAGTGGTAAAGCCAGGATTAGAACCAGGCAGTCTGGCTGCCGAGTCTCCATCTTAACCTCCATGCCTGAAACTTGGTATATGAAGACTACGGCAGAGAAGCTCTCTTTGCCTTTTGGCTCCCAGTGTAGAAATGCAGAAAGGGGGTAGATCTTATTGAAAGGAGCAAGATATATAGGTTAATTGTAGATATGCGAATATGCTATGTCTGCAATGAGTGAAATATTCTAGGGGCGTATTCAAATACTGTATATCTTCAACTGATGCCCCAGAGCTGGGCACTGGTGAAACGCAGCAGCAGGCACACCAGCTCATCACAAAGCATGTTTCTCCATCCTCCCAGTGGCTAGAGCTCTTACTTAGTTATAGGCTAGGGAACATACTGTGCTGGCTACAGTTCTATGAATTGCTTTGAATTGATCTCTAGTTTTGTTTACATGCTTTTCACCCTTGTCTTAGTCAGTCTGAGCTGCAATGACAAATTACTATAGACGGGTGACTTAAACACTAAACATTTATTTCTCAGAGTTCTGGAGGCTGGGAAATCCAAGATCAAGCTGCCAGCAGATTCAGTGTCTGGGAAGAGCCCTCCTCCCGGTTTGCAGATGGCCATCTTGTATCCTCACATGCAGAGGACACAACCCCTCAGAGAGATAATCTGTCTTGTATCTCTTCTTACTCATGAGTGAATCCCACTCACGAGGGCTCCACCTTCATGACCTAATTACCTTCCAAAGGCCCCACCTCCAAATACCATCACACTGAGGATTAGGTTTCAACATATGAATTTGGGGGGGGACACAAAAGTCAGTCCATAGCAACCCCTAACTAAATTTTAAGACTTGCAAAGAAAGAAACTGTTCCTTTGCTCTCTCTGGTATCCTCAGTGCCTGTGGCCATCCTGGGCACAGGGTGGGTACTTAACAAATACTTTTCTAGTCAGCTGAACATTTTCGGAGCATAACCTAAAAAAAGACTATTTTCAATTATGCAACATCAACTCACCACATGGCAACTGTTTATCCTTTCTGCTGTCATCCACACTCTGCTAGTTGGATCAGTAGCAGTCAGGGAGCGATATTTAGAGAGAGTGGAATTTCTAAAAATTTGGAGGAGGGAACAGGTTAGAGCCCCTGTGTTGCTGCACTGAAATACCAAGGAGATGCTTTGGCAGAAGCCGTAGCGAATTGTGAGTAAAACACCTCTCTCTTACATTGTCATTACTTTTATTTTTACCCTATGTATTGTATGCAACCTCTCCTCTTCTTCCCTAGTAGATACCTGTTGTTTACTCAGCAGCATCTTTTTCTTTGTGGAACCTCACTTCCCCTCTCTGGGTGGTCCAAGGGGCTGTCAATGACCTGTCTTCATTGCAGGAAGGTGCCCTTGACCTATGATCATCAATCAGACCAGCCATTCCTCCAGCAAGTAAGTTAGTGACATGAAGCAGAACCGATTACATTCTTCCATGAGATTTGCTGTAAGGACACCAGGACATAGAGGGTCTCTCCTCCTTGTGAATCACAAGTTGTAAGAATACAGGCTTATAGATGCTGTCAGCCATCTTCCCCACCATATCAAGAGACCCTACCTGCAGAATGAAGCCATCACACAGAGAAGGCAGAGTTGAGATGTGGGAAGAGTGACAGATTCTGATGTCGTCTGAGTTTTTGCCTCATACTGTGCTCATGGCAGCACCACTCTTGGACTTCCAAGTTACACGGGCCAGAACATCCCTTTCGGCTTGCTCTATTTGGAGTTGGGGTTCTATTGCAACTGAAATAAAACCCTGACTACAGCCCTTCCTCCTACCACCAACCTTCCCCACCTCCTTATTACCAGTCCCTCCTGGTTTCCTTCGTGCTCTCTGCTAACACCTCTTCTAGAAGAGAAACTTCTTTGACGGTAGAGTTACATTTCATACATATTATTAGGACCCAGCAGTATCTATAATAATGCTAAGCACAGTGTGGTAGGTGCTGCTAAAAGCACACATTCCTCTATATCTAGATCTAATATATTCCAGTTTGTGTTAGAGGGTGGACTGTCCACGATGTACCTTGGGGAGGGTCTGTTTTCATCCCTGGGGCTGGGCACTCAAGGGAGCTCTTTCCATTACGGAACTCCTGACCTGTAGTTCTGACACATCTTTTTAAAATGTTTTCCCTGTTTTCTTTGTTGTCTCTTTATAGAACTCATATTTTAAAGATTTTGGAATCTTCTGGATGCTCCTCTAATTTTATTGTATTTTCTTTCCTATCACTGTCTTTTTTACTTTCTGGGGGATTGCCTGAACTTTATTTCTTAAGTTTTCTTCTGAGCCTTTCGTTTCTACCATCACAATTTTAATTTCTCAGAATTCTTTTTTATTCTTTGAATGTGCTTTTAATAGCATTTTTTCATACTCTGAAGATATTAATAGTAGATTTGGGGGGAAATTTTATTTGCCTCTGAATTTTCCCTTTCCTCCAAGTTTTACTTTCACTAAATTTACCCTTTCACAATGGTTTGTTGTGGTCGCTATCCTTTATGTTGAAGGCTTTTCCCCAAGTTCTGAGGATCTGGAGTCATTTGCTCACATTTAAGGCGGAGGCCCAGGGTGCTCAGGCAGAGCTTGTCAAGGGCAGACCTCACTGCAGCGAGATCGGCTGCAGAACCCCCAACATCAGGATCTTCCCATCTCTTCCCTTGGGCTGTCACATCCCCAGAGATGAATTTCTAAGCACCAATGGGAAGGTGTCTGCTGGGCTGAGCCTGCGGGAGCTGAGTGGGGGGAAAGAGCTGGGAGTATAGGCAATCATTTAATCCCCCTGACATGGATATTGTACCCCTGCCATGAACCCAACCTGGTGCCTTCCTCTCTCTTTAGAGTGAAACTCCAATCTCCTGCTTGTGTGGAAACGAGCTAAAATCCAGGCGAAGTGCAGAAGCAGAGAAACCTGGGGGACCAAACTACTTCTTCAACTGAACTGCAGCCAATCCTCTTGTTATTAGCTGGACCAAAACCTCTCATGCCTGAGCCTTTGAGGGGAGTCTGCAACTCAGGTTGATTCTCAGCTTTCCCCACTGCTGGTTTAGGTTGTGGCTCTCTCAGGATTCAGCTTAGTCTTCCATCTGCTTTCCAGCTTCTAATATTTTGTTGTTGTTTCCCATCTTCCATTTTCTTAGGCTTTATAGTTTACGCATTTTCAAAATAATTTGTTTGCTATAGTTTCAGTTGAATTTTTGAAAGAGAAAGAAAAAGTAGTATATGAGTTCTATATGCCATTTTTTACCTAGAAGTTTTCTTTTATTATTTAAATGGTATGGAGCTCTTGCAAAGAAAAAGCATCCTTTAAGTTATTTATATATAATAGGTGTAACCCAGATTTGACTGCACCCCAACACGCATCCCCTCTTCATGCCTCACATTCATCTTGAGACAGGACCCGGCTCTCATTCACATTCCTGACAAGCCAATTGAACTCCATGTAGCCTTAGCAAGCAACATCATTGCTTTTGTACTTTTAACTGAAGATACATTGTAGCAAGTGGTGCAATAAAAAAACAAATAAATAAAAGTTTAATATGTTCTATGAAGAAAAAAATGAGACAAAGTTAGGGACAAGGTAGAAATTACGGGATGGGGCTTACAGAACGGGCATGTGTGTTTTGACAGTGATTATGGGATGGAGTAAATGAAAGAAGAGCAAAGTCTCAGCCACCACCAGTCAGGAAATGCCTCTGTGGGGCCACACAGGGACACTGGCATACAATGGCTGAGGAGGTCTTTATATTGCATCACACTGAAACCCATGACCTTCTCTGCCTTCCTTATTTTAGCTCAGTTATATTAACTTTAGTTTTATATTCTAATTATTTATGGTTGATATATAGGAATATAATTGATTTTTTATAAGCTTGTATCCAGCTACCTTGATAAATTCATTGACTAAATGTGTTCATTTAATTGTAGACTATTTTGAACTTTCTATATATACACATCATTTTATCTGCAAACAATGACCATTCATTTCGTCCTTTGCTATCCTATAGCTTCAAATTTTTTTTCTTGCTCCGTTGCACTAGTAAGAACCTCCAGTTCGATGTTCACATAGTGATAGCAGATATCCTTGTATTTCCAATCTCAGGGGCAAAACTTTCAGTATTTCAGCATTAAGTTCAATGTTTGCTGTAGGTTTATGTAGATAATCCTTTATCAAATGAAAGAAGTTCTGGTAAGTTAGTTTGGTAAGTTTTTGTATTTTGTTTTGTTTTGTCTTTTGACTGCAAATAGTTGTTGGATTTTATCAAATGCTTTTTCTGCATCTATTGAAATTATAACATAATTTTTCTCTTTTATTCTGTTAATGTCGTGAATTACCTATATTGATTTTTTTAATATTAAAACAAAATTGCATTCCTAAAATAAACCTAACTTAGTCTTGATATATTATCTCTATATATTACGGATTCAATTTGCTAATATTTTGTTGGAATTTTTGCAGCCATGCTCATGAATCTCTCATGAGGTCAATAATTTTTTTCTGTTATAATATACTTTTTCAATTTTAGTATCAAGGTTATGCAAGCTCATAAACAAGTAGGAATAGCGAAGTGTTCCCTTTATTCTTTTTCTGGATGAGTTTGTGTAAAATTGGTATTATTTCTTCTTTAAATATTTGGAAGAGTTAATTGTTGAAGCTATCTGAACTCAATATTTCTTCTGGGGAAGATTTTTAATTACATAGTCAATTTACTTAATAAACATAGATATTCAGAGTGCTAATTTTTTAGTGTTGGTATTGGTAATTTTTTTGTGGAAGATTTTATGCTTTTCATTTGAACTTTTAAAATACATTGACATAAAATTTTTCATAATATCTATGTCTATATATACTTCACATATGTGGCATTTGTAGTGTCCCTCTTTAATTCTTGATATTGGTAAATTGTCCCTTGTCGTTTTTTACTTGATCAGTTTTACTATATGCCTAACAATTTTATTGGTTTTTTCAAATAATCAACTTTTGGCTTTGTTGTTTCTCATTAGTATACATTTGTTTCCTATGTAATGAATTTTTGCTCTTGTTTTATTTATTCTTATTGTTTTCTAATGAACTTTTAATTAAAGCATTTAGACCATTTAGATTTAATGTAATTACTGATATGTATGGGTTTATATCTACTATCTAACTATTGTTTCCTTTTTGATCCACTCATTTTGTTTATTTTCTCTTCTTTCTTCAGGTTTAATTTTCTGTTCTTTTCCTAACTAACTTTTTGAGATAGTTACTTAAAGTATTGCTTCTCAGCCTTTCTTCACTTCTAATATATACCTTTGAAGTCATACATTTCCATCTAGGCATTGCTTTAGTTGCATCACCCAAGTTTGAATATATTATATTTTAATTATCACCCAGTTCAAAATTATTCCCAAATTCTGTTGTGATTTCTTTGACCCACGGTTGCTTTTGAGAAGTGTACTGCTTAATTTTAAAACACTTAGTGGATTTTCTAGTCATCTTTCAGATCTTGATTTCTAGCTTAATACTTGTTAATAACTTCTATGGTGAGAGAACATACTCTAAACTCAGAACTTTGAAATTTGATAAGACTTGCTTTATGGCCCAGCAGATGGTCGATTTTTGTCAAAGTTCCTTTAGTATATTGCTGTTTTGCGGTATAGTGTTCTGTATATGTTAATTAAATGCAATTTGTTAATCATGCTGTTCTGGTCTTCTATATATACTGATATACTTAATTTTTGGCTTATTTTGTCAATACTGAGAGAGATGTGTTAAAATCTTCCAATATGATAATGAATTGGTTATTTCTTCTTGTAGTTCTATCAATTTTTGCTTCATACATTTTGAAGTTATGTTATTAGATGCTTAAAAATATAGAATTGTTATATCTTCCTAGTAGATGAGTTTTTATTTTCATGAAATATTTCTCTTTATCTCTAATAATACTTCTTATCCCAATTCTACCTTTCTGATATCAATATCATTATATTAGACTTCTTTTGGTTAGTGTTTGTGTAATATATCTTTGTCTATGCTCTTACTTTCAATCATTCTATCTTTATAGTCAAAGTATGTCTCTTGTAAGTAAAATATAGTCGTGTTTTGCTTTTTAAATCCAATTTGACTATCTATTAATTAGAAATTTAGACCATTTACATTTAATGTAATTACTGACACATGTGGGATTCTATCTACCATTTTGTTATTCATTTTCTCTTTTGCTCACTCATTTTATATTACTTTTCTACTCTTTTTTGCTTTCTTTTGGATTAATCAAATAATGTTTATTTTTCTCTTTTCTCCCTATTAGCTTAATAATTATTCATTTACTGTTTGTTACTGATTTCTCTAGAGATTACAATAGGCATGCTTAACTTATTAGTCCAGTATAATTGAATGTTCTTACCACTTTCCAAACAGTGCTAGAACCTTAGAAAACCTTAATTCCATTTAGCCTCTTTTCTCTTTTATGTTATTATTGTAACGCATTTTATTTCTACATATAGTAAACCCCCCAAAGATATCATTATTATTGTTTATTCTAATCATTATTTATTTGTTTTATTGTATTTTTGACTCACATATTTACCATTTTAATTGAGCTTCCTTCTTTTTGTGAAGTTTCTGTTTGTCTCTGGGATAATTTTTTTTCTGCTTGAAGAACTCCCTATAATAGTTTCATTATTTTGGTCTGCTGGTGACCCATTCTCTCTCTCTCTCCTTCTCTCTCTCTCCTTCTCTCTCTCTCTCTCTTTCTCTCAATCTCTCTCTTTCTCATCTGGAGGTATCTTTATTTCACATTCACTTTTGAAACTTAGTTGTACTTTTCATAGAATTCAAGGTTGTCATAGAATTCAAGTTATTTTCTCACAGTATTTTAAATATGTCCCTCCATTATCTCTTGGCATCCATCCTTTCTGACTAGAATTAATTCTTATTATTGAACCTTCCAAAAAAATTAGTACCCCTCCAAATTCCAGCTGCTTGGTTTTTGGGTTTCAGTCACTTTTTGTTTTTGTTTTTTTTTGTATTTATCCTGCTTAGAGTTTATAAAATTGAATGTGAGGTTTTCTTGTTTGATCAGAATTGAAAGTTTTTTGGTCACTGTCTCTTCAAATTTTCTCCCATTCTCTCACTCCTCTCTTTCCAGAACTCTAATTATTCATATGTTTGATCTTTTTATCCTGTCCTACATGTACTTTTTCATCTTTCTTGTGCTCATATTTCACTCTGGGTGTCTCTTTACAGCTGGATATTATCTTCCAGTTCACTTATCATATCTTCAGCTGTATCCAAACTGCTGGTAAATCCATCCATTGATTTCTTAATTTCATTACTGTGGTTTCAAGTTCTAGAATCCATTGTCAATTCTATTTATCAGGTGATATTTTCCAAATATTTTATAGATTTCATGCACTTTAAAGTATATGTCTGATAACTCCAATATCTGGCTCATCTCTTGGTATGTTTCTATTGTTGATTTATCTTCTTGATTCTGTTTCTTAATGTGCCTCATAATTTGTTATTTAATGCTTGACTATGTATATAAAAATTGCAGAGTTTCTTAATGTTATCTTCCTCCAGGAAGAGCACTCCATTCTATTGTAGGTAGCAAAGAGGCAGATCACCTTGAAGCAATCAGTTGTTAGTACTGTTGAGTCAATTCCAATTCCTAGCAACCCTATGCAGAGCAGAATAGAACCCTGCCCAGGTCTTTTTCGCCATCCTCTCATCTTCCAGTGCTATATCAAAACAGTGCTTCACTGTTATTCGTAGGGTTTTCATGGCCAATTCTTTCAGAATTGGGTGGCCAAATTCTTCTTCCTAGTCTGTCTTAGTCCAGAAGCTATTCTGAAACCTGTCCACGATGGGTAATCCTGCTGGTATTTGAAATACAGGTGGCATAGCTTTCAGCATCACAGCAACATGCAGAAGCCACAATATGACAGCCAACAGGTAGGTGGTGTGATTCCTTGACCGGGAAATGAACCCAGGCCCTGGTAGTGAGTGTGCCAAATGTTAACCACCAAGGCTGGCTGATCTAATCAGAGACCAAGTATATTAGTAACAATTTGTCTGAATCCTTTATATTGAAGGTCAGTTTTGCCAGACATAAAATCTTTCTCTTATTTTCTTTCCTTGAGAATTATAAATACATTACTCTATTCTCTTCAGATATAAAATGTTGTGGTTGAAAACTCTGATAATTCTTTTATTTTCCTTATAAGTTACATGCTCTTATTGCCAAATGCTCAACAAATTTTTTATTCTTTTTCAAAGTCAAGTAATTTTACTAGAATATGTCTTGATGTTGTTCTTTCTGCATGAACATTCTCACGTTTTACCGTGTGCTCTTTTAACATGTATTTCCAATCTTTATTTTGTTAAGGAAAGCTTTCTTGAATTACAGGTTTTAATATTTATTCTTTTCACTTGCTTTGGTTTTCTTCTTCAGGAGATCCTATTATCCATACTGTAGATCTTCTTTGACTATGTCGATATTTGTTATTTTCCCTTGAATATTTTAAAAATCTATTAACTTTTTTCTTATTTTAAAAATTTTCTTTTTTTTCCTTATATTTCTCTTAAAATTTCATCTTTTGAGTTAATTGCTCTTGTGCTCTTTCTAGTTTAGTTTTTGCTTTTAAAATTATCTTTTTTTATTTCTTGAGTTCTGCCACTTTATTTCTAAAGTTTTCCATGTTGTTCTTTCAGCTCTTGTAATGTATTTTCAATTTTTAAAGATTTTTTGAAATAGGTATATTATAGTTTTTTTTTGTTTTTAAATTTGTATGTAACATTTAACTTTAATAATTTACTGCTGCTGATTTTAATGTGAATTTAGTTTTCCTGAACTTTTAGAAAGAAGCAAGCTTCAAGATGTAACTTCAGCGAGTTTCTCTTCATGTTCTCGTGTAGTGTTAAAAAATTTGGCAGCTTCCTTTGAGATTTTCTAGTTGTTTTCCTCCCCCATTTTTGTCTGAACCTTCTCTTTCCTTCATCTCTATTATCTCTGTCCTCAATTATTATCCAAATCTAATTGTTTCTCCTCAATACAGGATTCTGTCATGTATGGAATCATGACTAGTCCATTTTGAGCGTTCACAAGGGCTTGCGTACTCCAGTCCTTATCCCCAGGCAATATGCACTACAAATGGATCGGGCAGAATCTCCCCTGGTTTCTCACACTGACATGCTGTACTTTTAGTGAATATCTGTTGGCTATTTGAGGATTTTCCCATTCTCAGGTCTGACAGATGTCTGGTACTTCCCTATGCTTCCTCCTACATGGAAGCTAATAATTTGTAGGTCTTGTGGCTCTTGGTAATCTGTTTCCATCTGCTTGTATTTTGGAGTTAATAGGGATATTTTCTCACCTTTTTGTGTTGTTCATGGATTTTTCATTTTGCTTTCTAGTTGTCTATCTCTTTTTATGTGGTATATGGGAAGATCCAAAAATTATGTTGCCACCTCTGCCCCAAGCATCTCAGATTTCCTCTAAATAAATTCATAGTTTAAGTGTAGATTTATTCCCCTGAATCCTTATGAATTATATCAGAAAGTTCCCTTAACTTAGAAACTTACAAACATTTTCATAATATTTCGGTTTATTACAGGAGCAGTTTATTGCTTTGGAAAAAATTATAAAATGAATCCGTAGTAGTTTAGAGTTGATTCACAATCCACAAATCATAAATTACTCCCAATAATGAGCTTTTAAATAAATTTTTTATTGATCTTTAGGATAAAAGAAATGACAGAAAACCCAACAATATTAATATTTTTTGTGAGTTTATATGTTCTAGGCACTGTTCTTATTGGATTATATGGATTAACTCATTCAATCCTCATATCAAGCTTATAAGGTACAATTTATTATTATCTTCATATTGTGGATGGTAAAACTGAGGCATAAGAAAGATTAATAGCTTGCCCACAGTCACACAGAGGTAAGTGGGTACCAGCCCAGAGGTAAGGGAGTATCATCCACTACTCTATTCTGTCTTCAAACATTTAATATCAGAAGGAAAATCTTCCACAAATGGTTTAGAGGGCAAATTTTATTCTTCAAGTACTGTCATTGGGGTGGAATATGCATTTTTAAAAAAATCAGTGTGGAATTTATAGGACAGAGGTGAATGTAATCCTTGGTCGTTCTTCGCATATTATCGTCAAGCTAGAATGCTGTCCTAGCCACACAACTTCCTCTCCTCTTAGCTTTTTCTACACTTACACCAATGATAGAAAATGTCATCAAAAGTAGGTAGGGAGTCATGGCAACCTTGATTCAGCCACTCGATCCTGAGCACCAATATGTTTTTTGCCAGGGTTTCTGGAGTGTGAATAGACGAATTGTGCAAGCAGCAGGGAAATCAATGTTCTCACCTCACCAGAAACTCTGGGCTGCTCCTGCATAACTGTAGGCCACCAAGATTTCAGGAGAACAACTTCTTTTCTTGACTCATACAAATGGGTCTTGACTTTCAATAACAAGGGGTTAATTTAGACAGACATCAGAAACCAGTTCAGTCTGCCAGTCAGAGAGAGAGCCAGGAAAGACTTCAGAACCAGCATCTTCTCCTGCAGAAGGCTGTTGCTGGTGTTCCACTTGTCTGTTAGTTTTTCTGGTATGTTTTCCACTTTTTTATTTTCCCCTCTCTCCAAGTAGCCTACAGAGCATATAAGAGTTTTTACAATATATTTCCTAAATAAACTTTTTTTTATAAGAAAGAATACATGACTTTTCTACCTCTAAAAGACTTTGCAAAACCTGTAGGCTTTGAGGGTACAGAGGAACAGCACGGCAGAGGCAACTAGGAGAGAATGACAGGCTCTTCTCCACTCTCCTCCACACGCCACTCCTCCGGGACCCTTCAGCTTATATCTACAGCCATTATGGAAGCGTGCAAGAGAGAGGATAGAGCTTCTGAAAGGGTCCATGGAGAGGAGTAGGCTCTGAGTGATGGCATCAGGAAAGGAAGCAGCAGATAGCACTGTGAGTGAAATACTGTCCAGGTGCATCTACGGACGATGTATGCCTTTCATTCATAGACTGTGTCTTCTAGTGAACTGCCCCCCTAGGAATTCTGTTTCTCTTTTTTGTGTATCTTTCCGATACCTTAATATCTGAAAGGGATGGAGAATACATTGCCAGAAAGGAAATAATATTATTAGATAATCAAGATGACATCTGGCCAGAGGATGGAGCAAAACAACTCTTAATTTTTCCTCTTAAATTACCCATCATTCCATACTGATGCCATCTCAGCTCAGTGTCAAGGATTGTCTCCTTTTCTGTCTCCTTCTCTTTTGTTCACCTCCATAATAGTCAAGACTACCTTTTCCCCACCCTACCCCGACCCCACGGTACTGGATTTCCATTATGTTGTTTCATCTAGTTTCCCTACCTCCTTCTCATAGAGCCGGGGAGACTGAAGGCAGGTGGGAGGGCTTTAAGTTCTTCAGGTACTTTGTAGTAAAATATTTATAAGGGAAACACACCCCTATCTCTTATGCTATGACCACTTAAAGCTGCATTGTGCCCGGGCATTATTATCACATGGTTCCTTTTCTTCACTGTGACAAACATCTACTTCTATTGCTCTAGTTGGGCATAGGCAGCGCTCAGGGAGAGAGGTGAGCCAGCTGCTCCCCCCGCCCCGCATGAAGAGGGTGCAGGGGTAGGCGGAGAGCCCCTTATCTTGAGCACTGTTTGAGGTCCAGCACAAGTACCGCATTAAAGCTCACCCAGCAGGGAATAATTCTCCCAAAAGCCAGAAAATGCAGGTTGCAAAGTTTTTCCTGGTCACTAATGCCAAGAAAACATGGAATACACTAGTTATGCAAAACAGACCATCTAGTCAAGGTGGCAGAAGAACTGAACTGGGGCAATGACTGAGAGTGCCAATAGCCAACGACAGAAGCCACAGACAACTCCCATTTCCCAGGGTTTCAGCCTTCTCTGCTCAGAGTTTTCTTGCCTTTCACTGTGGACCATTTTTGTAAATCCCTGTGCGATAGCAGGTGCTCAGCACGTGGTAAGTTCCTTTTCTGTGGAAGGTAATCTTTGTAAATGTGAAGGCTGCTTAGGATTAAGGGTAGTTATACCAAGTATGGAATATATAAACAAGCACAAGTAGTAGCAGAACAAACACTCTTTAAAAGGTTAGTTCCTAAATAGCCTATGTTTTTCTTAAGATACATAATTGTGCTACCTATTTTTTCTTCAGGAGACAGCTTCAGAAATAAATAATGTGTCTCTAAAACAACTACTGTATGTGGAGCTGGAAATACTAACCAGATCATCCTCTCTCTCCCCTTTGTCCAGAGTCCCAGGAGTCTGAGACAATGTCAGTAGTGGAGACACTCAGATATGGGCAAGATACACATTTAACAAGTCCCATGAAGGAAAGCTTGTTTGCTGTGTCACTATGTTCTTCAAAGTCAACTGGGATGATGGCAAAGGGCAACTGTCTTATGATCCCACATTTTAGTGCAGAGAAATGTCCTCAGTGGTCAGAATTACTCGCTTTATACAAGGCGGTTTTCAAAACATTTCTAAGTATCATAATTCACCATTATAGAGACCGTGTTATTAGAGAAAATAAAATTATTAAGATAGAATAAGAGGTCAGGCTATCCAGTATTAAACATGTCATAACAACACAGATGTTGAAGTAACCTGACCTTCCTGTTACAAGTGAAAATCAAGTATAAGCTTTTTCTGTTACATTAACAATCATATAATCCTCTACAGGATTCATGAAGGAGTCAACATTTTCTAGTACATATTAGGAACATTCTCAATTTGAATCTTCCCTTTTTATGAGTAGAATGACATCTAGTCTTTCTGAAAGGTGCTCCCTTAGGGACTAACAACCATGATGGGCAGGCATTGGTTAACCAACTGATACAGAAAAAACATTCAATTTGCTAAGCATTTCTTGATAAGTATTTATTGACCACCTACTATGTGGAGAACACAATGAATGAGACAAAATGAGTAAAAGATCTAGAATGTCTTTCAGAAGAATATAATCTTGTTGGGAAAACAGCAAATATAAAAAAATTAGAGGGGCTGGCCCGGTGGCATAGTGGTTAAGTTCACGTGCTCGACTTCAGCAGCCCTGGGGTTCACGGATTCAGATCCTGGGTGCAGACCTACAAACCACTCATCAAGCCATGCTGTGGCAGCATCCCATATACAAAATAGAGGAAGACTGGCACGGATGTTAGCTCAGGGACAATCTTCCTCAAGCAAAAAGAGGAAGATGGGCAACAGACGTCAGCTCAGGGCCAGTCTTCCTCACCGCCCCCGCCCCAAAAATTAGAAAGTCAGACAAAGTAGAATATGGAGTGTAAATAACAAATGCCAGGGGAGAGATTGCAATGAAGAGAGAAGGGATGTTAGGGAGGCCTGGAGTTTGACAAGAGGGTAGGGAAACCATTCTGAGCAAAATGCCAGAGGGCAAAAGAGCATGGCAGCTACAGGACACAGTGAAGAGCCTTGGGAAATAAGGTTATTCCCATGAGGAAGGGTCAGATGATAAGAACGTTTCAATCTCAGAAAAAGAGATTGTTCAATTGATCTCATAAACAATGAAATCACAGTAGTGAAAATGAATCGTGCAAGTGGATGGAAGTAGCAGACAGAATAGACTCAAAGATTAAGCATCTGCAAACAAGAAAATTTAGAGCAGGGCTTTTAGAGTAATATACCCATTAAGTGATTAGAGTCTAGGGTGGAGTCCATGGGACTAGAAAGAAAAAACAAAACTGAGACAATGAAGGAAGAAATGACTTATGACAGGGTTCGAAGGAAAATAAACTGATGAGGATCTGGCCCTAGGAAAGTGTCTGACAGAGCTAGACAATGGTTACTCAGTGGATGGTGTTTGAATGGGGGGCTACTAAGTAAATCTCAGCTCCTGAGCCTGGGTGACTGAGATGTGGATAGACAATAAATGATAGACAGTAGCGTCATAAACACCCTCAAACTGGCTTAGCTGTCTCTGAGACTACACAAAATTGAAATTACGGTCACTCGAGGTCAGTTCATGTAATTCAGTAATTCTAGTTTAAAAAAATCACGTGGCACGAGTTTAGTGGTACATAGGAGAGACAGCTAGCTTTTGAATATTTCCCTTATCGCCTAGTTGTTTTTGGTGCTGTGGAGACCTAGATTCATGAAGGCACAAAGATGGACCCACATTAGGGGTTGTGGGAGGTGCTAACCTTTCCTATATTTTCTTCTTTTATAGAAAAAATTATTGAATAAGCTGACTATACTTTCGAGGAGTAAATATTTTCCTTAGCATTGTTTGCAAAGGCCAAAAACAAAGAGGACTTTTCACTGAACAGTATGTGGTTTTTTCTAAACATAATAAGCAGGTTCTGCCAAGGCAGGTCTGCTCACCTTTCACTTGCTTTCTGAAAAGCTATCATTCTCTCTCTTTTCCTGCTCCTGGTTTTAAATCATTTCTGTATTGTTATTACCCTGGCTCAAAGCTCCCATAATAGCTTCTTCTTTAAGCACAGGGACATGGAAGTCAGAGCAACGGTCACAACAGAACAGCATGGCTGGTGTGAAGGACAGGAAATGCCAGGCGGTGGTGAGAAAGGGACAGACGCACCAAATTATATTAGCGCAAAGTCCCAGGCCACAGCCTCATTCTTGAAACTCTATGCTCTGTTTTATTTTCAAGTCTATAAACTTACAATATTTCCTTGCAAGGGAGTATTTTTGTATGAAAGGCAAAACAAGCAATATTTAGTCTGACACTAAAAGAGATCATTCGTAATTTAATACTTCTTGCATAGTTCCAGGTTGGCGGTGCTACATAGGTGTTTATTCCTGGATCCGTTGTTTTTATGTAGTTATTGTATCTTTATTCCTAATTAAAAACCTCACTAGGGGAAGATTTGAAAGCTAGGAAGGTGCTGCCACCTTGAGGATTCTTCCTGTCCGTTTGGAGATTTATCTTTACCAAGCAAGAGTAGACTCGTGGTGGTATCGTTTTATTCTATAAAGAAACTGAACTTAATTATAGTTCTCTAGGTTGGGATATTGCAGAATATGGAGACCAGCATCTTGATGGCTAACAGCACTTTACACTCTTCAGCCATAAGTTTCAGCATCAGGTGCCACAGGCTCCAGTCTGAGACAGTCTTTCAAATTTTCCTCATGGGTGACTGCTTGGACTCGCATGAACCGTATCATAAATTCCCTCTTCCTTCCCCACCTCCACTTCCCATGAGAAATACAAAATGATTGGAGAAATAAAATAGAATTCTATTTCCTTGAGGTTGAAACTGACATGAAATGAATAAATAACTTAAAATACAGATATAAGCACAGAAAAAGAACAACAAAACCCTAACCTCTCTAACTTTCCCAAATGCTATCAAGTCTTTCAGCATTAACACTGTGACTAGAACAACAGTGTTCTAAAAATCCCCTGCTCGGAAAACAGAAGAGTTTGGGATGGATGGGTTCCCATTCCTAAATTTATAATAAGAGATGGGATGGTTGCCAAATTCATTACCATCTACAAATGGAAAGACAGTGAGATGTATTACCAAAGGTATTCTTTATTGACTGGTCCCCTTTTGATGAGCTTTGATTCTATGTACATTGAATTAAAAATAAGCAGTAAATTGTTAATTGGGGGGATTTCTTTATATTTATTGGCTTTGAGAAACCCTTCTTGTTAACCCTTCAGTATGCTCCCCAGGAATTCTTCACCATAGTGTTTACCAAGGTGCCTGCTTCCGGCATGCTGAGAAAAAGAAGACTTGAACTTCTATTGAACCTGAGGCCTCAGCACCACTATGGAGCAGAAATGATTCCACTTCCTCATTAAAAAGCTTTCATTTGCAAGCCACAGATGAAATTTCATCTGCTTTGCATCAGTCTAGTTTATAACTTGAGAGAACTTGGCACTACAATCCTAACCCCCGTTATTGCTGTTTCCCCTTCTAAGGGGAAATAATACATTTGCAGCTTGGTTTTTGTTTACTTTGTTTTTGTTTAAAAAATAAAACACAGTGGCACCCTCACATTTTTCACCCCTCATTCGAAGCTTTATGCTGGGCTGCTCTCAACTGAGCAGCTCCGGAAAGACAGCCATATGTGTGTTTTTGATCTCTATGTGCATTGCCAAGCAACCTGGAACTCTGTTGGCACTTACAAAAGCCCTCTTGGTTCACTGAATCTACTTCCATTGGAAACACTTGTATACATAGGAAAATAAAACGGCACGTTTTAAGTTTTCCCTTAGAAAATGTAATCATGAGACAAATATGCTTTCTCTTTCTGCATATTCTTATACTACAAAGGTGCTATCCAGTGGCTACTTATTAGATCTATAAAATGTAGTTTGAGGGGCCCCAAAATCACCACAGGGCACGGCTATTCAATAATAAGCTTTTTGAAGATAGGAGCTGGTCCCTTGCATTTAGGTAATATGTATTTATTGATTAAGGGATGTTAGAAGAATGAGAGAGAAACAGGAGAAAAGAAATAGAGGAACTTACTGGAGAGTGGTTGGCAGCTACCAACAATTACCCCTGGCATTGCTCAGAGAGCCTTAAGCACTGAGGAAGGCCCAGGCTGTGGTTGCACATCTTCAGCCCTTCCACAGAGTCATATTTCCCCGAATTAACCATTTCCATTTCTATGTGTGTGGAATGCAAGAATAATGGTGAAATGAACGAAAAATCAACTGGAATAAGCCCCCATTTCATCCGGCATTCCTCTTTTGGCTAGGTTTATTCTTCCTGAGCCAAGCCCTTGTAACTTAGCTATTCTTAGCTATTAGCACTTGTAACTTAGCTTAGCTATTATTGTCAGAATAAATATCCGATTCAACATTGCAGTGCAGAGAAATGGCTTGGCCAAAAAGTATTTGGCTGAATTGAATAGATCTTACCATATAAGAGAGAGAGAGGGCAAATCTTTGCAAAAAGTGCAGTATAGACATATTTCTTTCAAAAAAAATTGAAAAAGTGTTCAATTTATGCTGCAAAGCTGAAAATAGAGGAAGGAAAATGCAATTGTTGAACTTTTTGACAGATTAAGTCGAAAGACATAATGGATATGGTGACTCATATTCCAAATTGTGTTATTGTATCCCAATATTAGAAGCACTTTTAAAAATATCTTAGTATTTAATGCAATGACAAAATTAATTAGTTACATGTTATTCATCATCTCTCTTTTTCATCTGGAAACAGAAATAAAATGTGACATGCTGTAATTACTGATACAGATAGCTAGAATTATGAGAATTTCAGGATGAACAGCTAACTTAATCATATGAATTTATATCACTAACCTGAGATAATAATAACATAATAATGGTAACTGTAAACCAGGTACTGTGTTAGAAGCTTTAGATCCATCATCTCATTTAGTCTTCCCAGACCTATGAGGAAGTCACTGTTATTAGATTTTACTCTGACACTTAATGAGACAATACCATTGCCCAGAGAAATACAGTAGTAAATGGCAGATCAGAATTCAAGCACCTGGAGTTTAACACCAGATACCACCCTGTGAGCAACTGCACAGTAAAGATCATCCTGTTAAAATAATTCATTTATTCTCTTTCCATTTCAAGAGTCTTATTTACAGTAACTGTTAACCTTAGCTCACATTGTCCTTTGAGTAGTGACTTTGGGTGTCTACAGCACCTAAATTCATTTTAGAAAAGTTCTGAAAGAATCTGCTCAATTTAGTCTTTGTTTTTCTAAGTTTTAGCAAGTGAGAAAACGGAGTCATTTAAACAACTTAATCTCTAAAAAGTCAAAGAACTTGATTTTAGATGAACCAATTTGGCAATGTAGTTTTTAGGTCTAAAAGAAGACAGTGAAAAAACCAGCAGCTGAACCATGCATTCTTTCTGTCACGCCATTAAAAAGTTCACCAAAAAAGAGAGCTTAGGGAAGAAACTAGTAAATTTTTTGTAGTTTTATAATGTTGGCAACAGCTAACAGCCTTCTGGCTTCAGAATTAATCCTTGAGCTAGGAAAAGAGAACCCTAGAATGTTATTTTATTGGTAATGGTAGAATGTCCCTTGTCACTTCCTCATATGAAGAACAAAGGGAGCTACATAAAGCCGATGCCCTCGACTTACTCCTGTGGATCATCACAGCCTCAATCTACCTACAAATTTGTAACATGTGTTCAGTTACTGAGCAGTGTTACTGTGTCCCTTTTACAGATTCATCATTCACTGTAGATGTTAACCACCACAACAAGTAAAGAGAGAGGGTTGAAAGAGCTCCCCCCAAATTTTTCACGGTTCACGTACCAGACAGGCGCGTGCAAGGTCAATTTACAGCAAAGGGCAGAGGTTGCTATGAGAGCCTTTCCCTTAATTTTATTAAAAAAAATAAGCACAGTGAAATTAGGAAGTCATTTTAATGACCTTACTAAAAGCTTTACTTGGTAAATACAGGCAGACAATATCTTTTAGTTTTTCTGCAACTAAAATAAGTAACAAATAAAACCTCTTAGGAATTTTGTGACAGTATAATAAAAGACAAATTTATGAGGCTTTTTTCACCTCAAAATGATCCATTTAATGCTTCTTACCCACCCCCACGGGTAGTAAAGGGAAGGTTTGGAGGGACTCTTCACGCACAAGCGTATTTTGCATCAGGAAAAAATAAAAGGATTTTGATGCTCTTCAAAAGTACGATATTTAAAGGCAGAATGCTCACATTGCTTTCCTTTTTAAAACATACATTTCTTTGTTTCCATTATACAGTGATTCCATTCCTATACTTCCTCTAGAAGCTGGAGAAACATCCACTCTCCCACGCTTTCTCAAGCTTCCCTGGTTTCCAGTGGCTTACAATACCTTTCATGTTTCCCTAAAACCCTGGGAGAATTTGTCAACATTTTCACCAGCTGGAATTTTAAATAACAAATTTGTGAAGATCATGATATTCTTTATAGACTATATATAAAATGTTTCTGAAACATTTCCCTACCCTTAAAATCAGAGGAATGCAGTCTAATTTTAAATTATATTTGGTCAAGGGTTCTTTTTGTTGCTTGGGATTTTATTTATGGTCTAGGATGTGGCCACAGTTTGAATAAGATTCCTTGCCTGTGAAGAGCTTGGCCTGACGAAAGGGATAAATCACCTCTTATCCATGACGCTGCACGCGGCATGACGTAAGCACTTGGCTGCTTATTCTGGGCACTTCATTATTCCCATTGCTGTCAGATTCTTTGATAATCCTGTTTTTAGAAACCGGAACAAATTCAGAGTCACACAGCACTGAGTCACTCCTTCCCTGATAGGTAGTTGGGTAAGCCGCCTCTTCTCTCAGACAAGTGTAAGTAATTTGGCCTATTTATACACTTTAAGTAACTTGCCCTATTTATACACTTAAGTAACTTGGCCTATTCATATACTTAACTAGGTAACTTGCCCTATTCATATGCTTAACTTGGCCATTTTTTGACAAGTAAACCCACCTTCCCTTCCGATAGCTTTTAAGGGTGCATTTTCTCACATGTTTGCACTGACTCATTCATCGACACATCTTCCTTTCTGACAAAAAGGCATCACTTCGCTCCCACTTCTTTACCTGTGGCCTACATTCTCTGTAAGAGATGATTCCTGGGATATTCAAAGTGTATGTGTGTCTCACACATAATTATGAAGAACTCTTTGAATTCGAAATTATCTTTGAAATCCTCATTCTAAAACAGTTGTTTTTTAGGAAATAGCCAACAGTAACTAGTTAAAAAAGAAACACAGGCCTAAAATGGCGTCACTTATGCCAAAAGCCCGTGATACCAACCTTGGATTTAGTACCTGATCTCATTACAGTTTCAATCTCTCCCAGAAATGTCATCTTAACTGACCAGTTTGGAATTTTCTGGTCAGCACCAATGAGGTGATATGTCACAGAGGCCCTCTCCATCTCATCTCCCATAGGAAGCAGAGGTAATCTGCATGGTAAAACCCTTGCTGCTCCCTTCCCCCTTCCTCAAAAAAGATGTCCTGGCCTAAAAATAACCCTTTCTCTTCTTTGTGCTAATAGCTCCCTTGCCCCACCCTTCTTCCTATAAAATTTTTCCATTTTATACAACTCCGAGCACCCTTCGACTTGCAAGATGGGATGCTACCCAATTCATGAATTGCCTAATAAAGCCAATTAGATCTTCAAATTGATCCGGCTGAATTTTGTTAACACTTTTATTACTATGTTTTACTAAAAAGAAGTTTTCCAGCCTACACAATAAAAACAAAGAGAGAAACAACTCTCTCTCCATCAAAGATACAGATTAAACAACATCCATGAGAGGCAGTGGGCTAAGGTGGAAAAAGCCCCTGAGTAGGACCCAAACAGCCTACTGGACTGGGTGACTTGAGTAAGCATTGAACTACTCTGGGCCTTGGTTTCTGCATCTAAGAAATTAGGAATTGGGGGCCAACTCTGGCATAGCGGTTAAGTGCACGAGCTCCGCTGCTGGCGGCCCAGGTTCGGATCCCGGGCGCGCGCCGACGCACCGCTTGTCAGGCCGTGCTGTGGCAGCGTCCCATATAAAGTAGAGGAAGATGGGCATGGATGTTAGCCCAGGGCCAGTCTTCCTCAGCAAAAAGAGGAGGATTGGCATGGTGTTAGCTCAGGGCTGATCTTCCTCCAAAAAAAAAAAGAAATGAGGAATTATACTAGGTGATCACTAAAACTCTGTCCAGTCTTATATACTAATATCATAAATTTATAAATGGGACAGAGGGCACAGGCTCTGATGTTTGACTGTCTCTTGTGCACACATACCTGTCCTTATCTCACATATTTATTCTCTATCCACTCTTCTTGCCTTCCTTTCTGATAACTAAATCCTGGAGGTAAATCCACTTAGGGGCAGGCTTTCCCTCTGGACACCAGCAGAGAAGCCAGATGCTGATCGTTAGCGCTCCTCCACCTTCAGGTAGTTCTCCTTCAAAAACTAATTAGAGTGCTTACATCAGGACTTTTAACAAAACGATGTCATCTGAGACTAACTCCAAAGCGATATGGACAAAATGATAATCAGCTTTGTTAGACACTGAATAAAACACTGAGTGAATTAGAGTATCTGTAAGTGAGTCAGCGGTTGGCAGCTATATATATATATTGTTTTTCTTACATATCCTTTCCTGTTAACAAGTTAGCACATCTCAATCTATTTCTTCTGTCTTCTAGGGCATCTTCTTCCTGAGGCCCTCATGAGTTGTGCAGGAGGCTGGGTCTCTAGGACACTGTCCATTTGAGCTGCTATGAATGCTGAGGACACGACCGACCCTAACGCCACAGATATTTCTCAGTTCCCAACCTACATGATTGTCATTAGAGCTAGTTTTGGAAGACTCTCATACCTTCTTTGTTTCTTTACCTCTTCCTTCTAGCCTGCTTGTATGGTACTCTCTCCTGCATTCTCTCTCCCCCAGACTCTGAATTGCTGAGACTGCTTTCTCCGTGCTCTGCACTCCCCTGCCCTGCCCAGTGGCTGCTTCTGCTTTCCTCCTACCCTTTTCTCCACACAGGTGGGCAATCATCTATAAGACGAGGGCTAACCTCCATGATCCATAAAACCCTGACCAGCCCACTTGCATAGACAAGCCTTTGGGGCTGCCTACCAAGATTGTTCCATCCTTGGTTCTTGGCACTTGCTGAAGAGGAGAGGGTACTTACCACTCAGATGATGTTTTAGTGGGAAGGACAAACTTTGAGGGTATGCCACCATGGGAAAAAAGATGCCTCTAGGAAGCCAAAAGAAGTTTGTCTAGAATTCATTTTTCCTCTAAAGCATTCCCAGACCATATCAAAGCCCTCTGACTCTTCAGCCCTCCTTATCAGTACCTTTAGAAAATAATTATAATTTTCTTTTTTTCTCTTTTAGGCACTTAATATGTGCCAGGTGCTACCCTGGGTGCTTTTATTCATCCTCACAACCATCCTGTGGAGAAAGTACCATTATCATCCCCGTTTCAAACAAGGGGAAAATGTGGCTCAGAGAGGTTGAGTAATTTGTCCAAGGTCACATAGTAGCAAATAGCAGAGCTTGGCTTTGGAATTAGGCAACCTGGCTCCAGGGTCTACACCCTCAAACTCTTTGCACTCTCCTGCCTCTCCATGTGGGTTTCAGATGCACAACGATTTGGTTGGAATCATGTATGTATGCCTGGGGAACAGGGGGATGGAAGGGGAATGAAATGGTTTAATTCCATTGAAGAGCAAGTAATTGCCTGGATTCTCTTTCCCCCATTCCAAAACAAATGCTTGACAAAAGCACGTCTTATTTGAGAGAAGGATGCTGTTTGTTTGTTTGTTTGTTTGTTTAATTTATTGGTTCCTATAAATCTAAAGTCAACATATTCTCCAAAATTATCCTTCGTGATTTGGGCTGGGAAAAGAAGATTTTCATTTGCTCTGGGATGGGTACAGTTGTTTTAACAGGGTGCCATGTGAATAACAAGAAATATAAAAACATGGATGATTAGAGCAGGGAGGGACTTGATATTGTTTTTATAGGAAAGAAAACTGAGGCCCAGGGAGAGGAGGGGACCTGAGTTCACAAAGTTTGTTAGCGATAGAGTAGAATTAGAATCACTGATTTCTCTTTCAGAATTCTTTCTAGAGATGGATGATGCCTCTTATCTGGTAGAAGTGAAATTATCTAAAATACTGCCTCTGTCAACGGGCTTATATTTTTAATAACCCTGTATATATTTTCCTTTCTTTCTACCATCAATGTCCAAGGGAAAAGAAAATGTCAACAAGAAACCGGCAGCCGTAGCCTCTGCACTTCTTCCGTCATCCCAACACTGAGGAAGCGGTTCCTCCACTCACTTCTGGGCCAGAGGGGCCATGGCAGAAACTGGAGTAGGGAGGATGTGCTGAAGGAAGCAGAGCCAGATTCACCATCTGTGAGGCGGTAGTTCTATCACTCAACCCTGCCATATTCATAGTGCATTTCCCTTCGAAATTCTTTTATAGTAGAGTATCTTACCAGGCCCTTTAAATTATCCAGACTTCCTGGAGCTAAATCAGGAGAGGAAGGATTTTTAACAAATACTCCCACTGTCCCCAAATCCTTAGTCTCAAACTCCTAAGGAAATAGGCAGATCACCTAATCATTCAATCATTAGACCCCCTCCATGCCCTCTTCCCAAAGAACGGCAATAAAACTTCTGATGCCAAAGAATACTTCCCTGCCATGAAATCCTTTCCAGACTATTTGCCTGTGGAAAAATGCTTCCCTCCGTTCCTTTTTGTATTTAAACACAGTAAAATCCCATGTGGTAAAAATTGGAGAGTTTCTCTAACTCACTTCTTTACATAAAGTGATGCTGCGCTCTGAATAGACTTTCTGGATTTATATATATTGGGATTGATCTTATTCCAGCATAAGGTGATGAACTATATCATCAAGAGTATTTTCTAACATTCCTCATGTCTTTTTCTTCATTTCAGTTTGATGGCTTAATACTTTCTGTTGAACTTTGCTGAATTGATTAGCATTTTTAAGAGTCTCATGATGACTGTGTAATAGAAAAGCGGGCTCACTGCTTCTCTGGCCACCATGGCTCTTGGACCAGGGATGGACACATTGCCCAAGGCCTATCAATGTGCCCACCGGATAGATTCTACCTCCCAAGAAATTGACCACAGAGACAGGTACACTACAATAATTTGAGGGATGGGGGCTTTGCTGAAAGGTCAGATGAAAGCAGAGCCAGATTTAGTGACATAGCAAGTGAAAGCCACAAGCAAGCTGAATGTCATGGAAAAATCCAAACTGAGTAAATGAGGAAATTCAGAGAGAAAAACAGATAAGAGACTATGTGGCTTTAGAAGAATAGAGATAGCAGTTCCATTGTTTCCCCAAGGACTGTCATTCCCAGCTCCTATCTTGGAGGTTGAGTTCCTTAACTCTTCCTTTGAGTTCCTTAAGCTATTCTTGTAGCCTTTAAATTACTCCCTTTTTGCTTAAGCCAGTTCAGTGGGCTTGTGGGGTATTTTGTTTTTAACCAAACTCTAACTTGCAAGTCTACATTATCACCCATATAGAACAGTCTTATTTGTTTGTTTAATCATTCTTTCAGTAAAATGGTGAAACAAGGGAGACTCAATTGGGAAGAGATGGAGTTAAACACTTCCAGATTTTGAAAGGTCTTTATTTGTCGTGTTTCTAAGACAAATCTATGTAGGTGTGAAATCAGATGAGTTAGCAATATGGTCAGTTGAGTTCTGCTACCATCATGCTGGTCATTTGTTGAGCAGGGCATATACATATGCAATTTCAGACCTGAGATAACTATTTACTATTTGGCAAAGTTGAGTCTCCATAGTCAGACTCAGAGAGCTCAAACTCAGTAAATAGAATCCCAGCACTTGATGATTCCAAACCAGAATTATGGTATACTTTTAACATCAGGCACCTTAAATGTAAAAAGCAAAGACACACACACACACACACACACACACACACAATTTAAAAGTAAGCAGCACCACACAGTGGTGGGGCAGGTAATAGCCACCATTTGAGGGAATCACCTGCATTTGTTCTCTTAGAGATGAGAACTGGTTCTTTGTTATTTTTCTAGTGAAATTTAGATACGATCAATGTGGTATTATTTTCTGCGGGAAAGAACCCATTTTTATGATGTTTTCACTTCTTGACCTCTTGACGAGGACGATTGTTGGCTAAATTTCAAACTTATTTGCAGATGAAAATGCTAACAATGAAAAAATAGTTGTCATATTTTACCATGTGTGGTTGTGTTTATTATAACCAAATGCATTTCAAAAAAACAATGATTGAAAAAACACTATTGCCTGAGGACTTTTCTTTTATTCTTTGGCATAGAGAACATTTTACTGCTAAATTTAATCTGCTGAAAATCAAATTTTATAACTGAAAATTTAGCACAAATGTAACCATAGGCATTAGAGTGACCACATTAAATAAATGAAAGTAAAATACACCTCTGATATTATAAATTTAGCTACAGTTTGGCTCATAATTTATGCTGTGTATGAAGTATAAAACAGTAATCTGAAAACCATTTCCACCTAAATATTTGTTCTTCAGTTCTCTGAAGTATGAAGACCTTAATTTATAGAATGTATTCTGTTTGTGTCACCATGGGATGTTCATTTTCCTTAACAATGCTTGATCTCTTAATACTTTCACTGACACCCTCAGCGGACAGCCTTCCTAGGCATTTCTCCGTAAGTGAAGAGTTTTCAAGAGAACTTCAGCAGAATCACTGGTGTCTAAAGAGTCATTTTCTCATTATTTAACTTTTTAAGCCTTCCTGCTATTGAAGAAAACATGATTAGCAGCAGAGCTGCAAAATAATCTGTAGTTAAGAAGAATGTATGATCAGGATCAGCAAAGCTCAGATAGCATCTTTGAATGGTTAACAGAGCATAAAAGTAAAGACAGCCCTTAGCACAGCTGAGTGACATACAGAGTAATGCCAGCCTTGATGTTTTCAATACTTTAATATTCTGCACATTTCAGAACACAGAGAATGAAATGTCCTGTATTAACCATATTTTCATATTTTCTCTATTTTTTTGATGCTCTGGGGCCTCACTTGCCATGGAGAGACTGCCTCTCAGAGGGCTAGCCAATTCCTAGAGATTATAAAGGATTTGCCTGTAAGCGCAGCTTTCATATGCAAACCAACCAATCCAGAGCCCCTACTCCCCAACTACCTTCTTTACTAAACTTTCACGCATCAAGCCACCATCCCCCTGCCCTAATTACCCCAGGACCAGGTATAAAACAGCTCAGGACAGCCCATACATCACAGAGCCCACCGAAATTACTCAAACTAGCCAATGTTAAGCCTGTGTATTCCTTCCCACAGAAACCACAATAAAAACTTTTGCCCACGCTTTCTTCTTGCTTTCCCTCTCCTTCCTGACCAACCCCAGTGCTTCCCCATTTGGCCCTGCATGGCATGCCTGGCCTCCTGCTTCTAAGGATCTGTGAATATATAAACTCCTTCTTTCGTGAGAGTCATTTCCATGTCTGTATGGGTACCAACTCCTGGGTACATTTTAAAACAGGTTCCTAATAATGTAGGGCTCTCTCATCTCCATCATTTTTATTTCCTGTTACCACTTTATTCCTGGAATCATGTGAAAAGTATATTTTGAAAGTATGAATTATGTGAAAGGACTGTGTGTGTGGACTTGAGGCCCAGGAGATATATAAAGGAAAGATGGTCACCATCTTTGTTACTTTGTTTGTGAGTCTTATTTATGCCATTGAGAAACTTTTCCCATAAAACTCTGCCCAAATAGTAATTCTGTAATCGCGCTTTCTGAGACTTTAAGACCCAAATTTAATTCCTTACTTTGAAATTTGACTGTAGCTCTGGTCTCTGTATTAGTTCCAACCCTTTTTTTATTGCACTGGCTTTTAACTGATTTCAAAGTGCTAAAAACAAATACAGAACTGCCAAAATAACGAAGGCATTAATTTAGCTGTCATCAATAGTCGTCGCATTTACGTATTTGCCCCACGTGGCTTGACATGTTTGGCATATTATGACGTCTTATATTTTGACTAAATAATTAACTTCCAGTCTGCCTGATAAATTGCTTCCCTCTCCTCATAGCTTGTGCCCAATTGACTCTGCTGTTCAATTTCCTCTATTGGACTCAGAGTGCCCCAAGGCTCAGCCCATTTCATTTGTGCCACTAACCGCTGTTCTCCTAGGGTTACGTTTAATTAAAACAGCAATATTTAAGAGACATATTTCACTTATGAGGTCTAAACCATCCTTAACCACTATAATTACTTTGCAAAACTCACACTGTGGCAAGATAGGAAAAACCAAAACAGATACAACGTGGAGTCACAATCTGGAAGCAGAAGAACAAAATCATCAGGAAGCGGCAGTCATTTCTTTGTCTTGTTTCTACTTAATAAACTCATACACTAAATATATGAGCAAAATATCATCCACAGCAGATGCCCAGGCCTACTGCATTTTTATCTTGCTGAAAGAAAACAGCTTCTGAATCTTGTATCCAAGTATGCTAGGTGTACATGATTGTGTGTATATGTGTATATGAATGTGGGTGAATGAGTGCGTGTGTGTGTGTGTATGAGGGCATTGTCATTAATTAAACACCTACTACACGCGAGGCACTTTGCTTAACTATTGTACATTTGTTCCCTTATTTAATTCTTATAATTCTAGTAAATATTATGGTTCTTACAATTATAGCCCTATGTAATTAATCTATCAACTTCACATGTTCTCAGTAACATAAAGATTAATAAGAATGGACATTTGTGTTTGTGTTTTATACATAGATAAAGAACTTAACTGCTGAAATGCAAAATATTTTAGAAATTCTACTTACTTTCTAGGGAGTTGACATTTCTATGCCAGGCCTTATGTCAAGAATTTTATGCATGTTTTCTCATTTAAGTCTTACAACAATCAATGAGATGGGATTTATTATTCTCTTTCTACTATTGAGAAAACTAAGGCTCCCTAGAGGTAAAATGATGTTTCAAGTTTATGTAGCTCTTTCTACTCCCCTGTATTTTTTGCCAAGGGAAACCCAGATGGTGAGATAGATAATACTTTAAGATATTAAATGAGGTTCCTTTTGTGTATTTTTGGGTTCTCCTTTGGTTTCCCCTCAGTAAGTCGGCGGCGCTCACTGCCTCATGGGGGTGGACAGTTGCAGCTTCTCAGGTCTCACAGAGAAGTCCCATATCAGGTCCAACATGGCGCCTGAGCAGGAAAAGTAATGGTCTAGGCCAAGGCTTCTCAAACTCACTATGGTGAAGGAGTAGTTACTTTTGTAATAAAAATCAAATATTATAAGCAATATAATAAAATAAAATAATATAAATGAACTACTAGATATATGAAATGAAAAATCCAAAGACATAAGAAATACAAGCCCCAAGTTTTAACTATTCAATTCAAATTGCTACAAAAGTTTCTGAACTCTTACTCTCAATTTCTGTACCTATCTCATTGAGAACTTGCAACGAATAATTTAAATACTTTATGTACTAGCACAGTGCCCATATACCACACTTTTCATAGCATTGGTCCAAGCCATAGGCCTGAGGGTAGCTGTCCAGAGTCCTATTCACCTCAGTTTGGGGTGGGGAAACAAGTAAAGGGTTCCTGGTCCCCAAGAGGGCAGAGAAGTGTCTAAGGGGACTGACAGACTGACTAAACAACACTTGTGATCGGGTCAAGAAGGACACAGAGAGCATGGAATAGACAAGTGGAGGCCATGGCAGGACTTCAAGCATCCGTGGCAGATGGAGGGGAGATAGAAGTCAATACCTAAGACCTGGTGGTAGGATGAGTTACACCTCAGTGAAAGTCTGTGAGGGTGGGAGACCACCACAGACCAGACACACGCCCTTCAGATGCACCACAATTCCCTTATATAAGCCTCCATAAACCCAGATTTTCCCAAGGAGAAAGGAAGAAGAAAGAGGTGAAGAATCCTGAATGGCTGAGTAGTGAGTCACCAAAAAGACTGAGTCTAAAACCAGAAGTGACTGAGTTATCTCAATTTGGCAAGATTCATTTTTCTGCTATTGAAGGGAATGGGGGACCCATACAATGAAATGAATTTAATTCCAGATTTTTTTAAATTATATTTTTGAAACTTGAGTATCTATTTTGTAAAACGTCAAATCTTCTACACAGACTCATTTACATTTTAACAGAAGACAGTGTCCTAATCTAGAAAAGTGAATTTTTAACAGAAGAATTTCTGATAACCATCACAAGTCACTAGGAGAGACATTTTTTAAAGGGGAATTTAATCTCCTAAATCACAATGCCACAGAGAGTCACCTACCCACACACTCAGCCCTTTTGAGAAGTTCTGTTGTCCTCTGCCGAAATCACTGGTAGATCTGTAATAGTATATGACACCATATGGCTTTGTATTTTATAAATCATTTAATATTCCACTCATTTATTTGAGAATTTAGAGTGATATACAGTTAAATATCTGAATGGTAAATAACCCATCTAGATGGTGAAGTGGAATTGCTCTTTCAGTCAGATGTTTTACCAGCATGCAGACCATGGTATATGTCACTGAAACCTTCACTGTCTTATCACAGTGTTTGTGACTATGCCCTCCAGGCATGGATACTCAACTTACTGCATGGCAAGGGCTCACCAAACTCTTTAGCCACAAACTTCTTTTTTTTCAAATAAAACTGGACGCAGAATCTCAATATATATAATCTCAATTTATATAACAGTTAAAAGAGATATGGAATTGGAAAAACATCCACTAGTAACCTCCTCATCCCATCAGTCCTTGAGGTTATGCAAAACCCTGGTCTCTGAAGAAGAAATTTGGACACCACCTCGGGGGTTCCACCTCCACAGATGGCTATCTCTTCTCTGGAGAAAACCTAACTCTGGGCTTTACCCAAGTGTATACTTCCCTCACATTTAAAGTGGTCAACAGTCAGATGACACTTCAGTTGGGAAAGTGTCAGTTGGCAGTTAGAATGAAGACAGTTGACGAAGAGAATGTCTTGTCTCTAAGGACATGGCCTGTGTGATATTATAGTTTGGGGCTTAACATAAAGTGTCTTCTACATGGCCATGTCGTCGGCCTGGGATGAAAGATGTAGTTGGTTTTATTTATCGTGGCTTGCCAATAAGGCAATGCCTTACAGCAAAACCCTGAGAAGTCCTGGGTTCCCATCTGTACTTGTTGACATTGGCTCAGCTAAATGACATCAACAACACGTTTTCAGTCGCACACTTTCAATGAATGTATCCAGATTTACTGTTTTGATTTCTTCTGATGACATCTGAAACAAATTTTGAAAAGTAATGACATGAAGGTTTTATGCTGTCCTCCACTTCCTATACTTTAATCTCCATATTGAGGGTATGGTTTCTTCCATGAATCAGCCCTAACTCCCTGTTTGGCTATGTAGGGTAATAACAGCATATGGTAGCTATTATCCCAATCAGTAGCAAAAATAACCAAAAGATGCTCAATTTTAAACATGACCACTTTCTCGAATCATTGACTTAGGAAGGTATTTTCAAACCAACACATTTATATTCTATTTAAAATCATAGACACGAGCCATTATTGAAATCGTTCTGTAACTTCTCATTAATTTATCTTAAAATATACACTTATTGAACACCTACTTTGTATGATGCACTGTGTTGGGATTACCAAACTGAGTGAGCCATGATTGACTAACGAGCTATATACAGTTCAGTAGGATTGTCAGAGATTTAGAAAGGAGTGGAGTGTGCACATCCCTCTTCCTAACAGAACCTTGGGTCTCTCAGGCATGAATTTTGGTTGTAATTGATCCCAATTCTACTCCAAAAACAGCCTCTGATTGGCTTAAACCACTCAGCATAATCCCATTCTCTTGACCGAGTCCTAGAATGAAAGGCATGATCTAATTTGGCCCAATCAAAATGAAGCCCTGCCTGGAGTTTTGTTCAGAGGGAGGGAAAAAGAACCTTTCTAATTTCTGGGTACACAGTGATGGCAGGTGTGATAGATTGACTGTATTATTGCCATCAGGCAAGCCAGCTGGAGGATGAAACCTACAACAGAGCTGAGAGAACTTAGAGAAACAGAAGCAGAGCCATGATCGAACCAATCCTGTGGGGTTTTATTGTATGGGCCACAGATTATGTAGGCTTTTTATCACTTGCTACAAAAGCACTCCAACTAAAACAATAAGTATCAACCTCAAGGAACGTGGGAAGTTGCCAAAACCATTGTCAGAAGTTTCCAAAATAATCTTATTGCTTTAGATGACATCTAAAATTGAGCTGAAGGTTGTTGTCAATTCTAAGTGATGAATTTTCTTCTGACATAGCAGGGGCAAATATTCTGGCATTTTTCTAAAGGGATGATATCTGTAAGGAATTAACTTTAAATTATTCTTAGATACCATCTTACCTTCAGGTAAATGTTTTACTTAAATTCCTCCTTAATGTTTGAAATAGTTGAATATGGTTCTGGAGTTTACATTAATGTGATCCAGTCTGGAAACTCGTGAAAAGAAAACAAACCGCAGCATACTTACAATGATCCCTGTTATTCACTATTGTTTTTCATCTCCAATCGCTCAGATAGGACATCCTAGCTCTCGAAGTCTGTGATTTTAAGGATCTGTTAAGCAGCTGCTTTGGACTTGACACTGTGTGAGGCTCTGTGAAGTCCAAACGTTGCAGGGAAGTCTGTAGAATACTAACATCTCAGCCAAGACTGGAGTGGAGCTTACTAAAAACAACTGGTTGGCTTCTTTAGTTAAAGCTAGAAGTTTAGTTTAAGACATAAGTTTGGTTTACTTAGAGCCCATTGGCATGAAAAATTTAATAAAGGATATTGCTTTTCTACTTTAAAATATTCACCCATGTAACAATGACTTGATCGCTTTATTTCTTAGAAAGGATAGTCCAGATAAATTGTATAAACACTAGGTGGCACTATAGCTTGAAATAACTTTCAGATAAAAGACAGCTACAATATGAAAGATGGTAAAACAGAAAAAAGAAAACCAAGAGTATAATAAATCCATATTTAAGAAAGGATGAAGTACTGAATTCTTTTAGTGCTCATTAGAGAGAATTAGTTAATCTTATGCAGTTAATGAATTATCTCAATAATTTAACTTATATAACCTGTCTAATCAAAAAGATAAGTTTTTTTCCCCCCAATTGAAATAAGACCAGTACTCACGGGAAGGCAGCAACTGATTAAAGCAGTGATCATTATTCAAAAATCATTTTGTTCTTCCAGCTGAAGTCTAAATTTAGGTTTCAGCTTGTCCACCAAATTTTACAACTAAATAATTTTTTTCTCAGAAAACAAAAACAAAATATCTACTGGCATCCCTTAATGAAAAAATAAGTTACATCAGAAGTTAAGTATATGGTTTATTGCTTTTTTCTATTTAGATCATAGACATATAGGTAGTTTATATTCAATAAGCTCAGTAAATTATAAGTCTTATAAATTTAGGATCTTTGCCTGAAGTGAGTTTTATATATGAAAATGCAACATTTTATTGATTGTGCATAGTCTTTGTTAGCTGGTTTCAAATTAAAAACCCTAAGAGAGCACATGGGAGGCATTGGTCCCCTGAGTGAGTTGGGCTCCACCTTGTCGGGGATCCTGAGCCATCGAGAGAGCTCTTAGTTTCTGTACTCAGGCCTTCTGTTCTTCAGAGCTCTCTGCTTATAGGATATCAAGCACTAGGCCCTGGAGAACTCCCTCGCAAAGCCAGAAAGTAAAACCTAACGGTGAAATAAAATTGATTTTTAAACTCTTCATCTGAATATTTGATTTCATGTGACCAAAGACTTTGCAGAGTGAATGTAAGCTTGTTTTTGTCCCATTTGAGAGAAAAAACCGTGCTCTCTCTTTCGATAGGTCAGTTTATCCTCCCAAAACGTTCCTTGCCGGGCCCCATTCTCTCTTAGGGAATACGGCCCTCTGAGTAGGAAGAGAGATTCTCCAAGTAATTAGGTAGGTTCTGTTAGGGATTTCTCTAGAATTATCTTTACTCACAGAATGTTACTATTGTGGCTGGAGAAGCTTATCAAAGGCAGGAATATCATTATCATAATGTAAAGAGGCCAAAAGAACTAAGACTGAGGTTTTTAAAATTTGTACTAATAACATGTTGTTTTGATTTGTTGTTTGAAGAAATGAAAATATTATATCTTTGGAGGTAGAAAAGCGAATTATAAGAAACTAGAAGAGAATGTAAGAGCTCTAGAGTAGCCACAAATCGCAAATACATACTGAATTCTTCCATTTCTAAGGAACGGTATTAAGGATCATAAAAATACATAAGAGATAGTCCCAGTCCTTTAAGGAGCTTATAATTTTGAAGAGAAAAGCTATAAACACTCAAAAGGTTAACTATAAAAAATGTAAATAACAGTTCAAGGCAGAGATAGATAAGTTAAAAGCAGTACCTAAGATTCCTGAGTGAATGGTACAAATACAAGAGTATAAAAGTTGTTTACAGGAGAATATATTTATTAGTTGGGGTATAGGCTAAGCTACTGTAAAATAAAGAGAGAAGGACCTAAAAATTCAGAGGCTAAGACAACACAGAAGCTTGGAGGAAAGGTAGTCCTGGGAAGGTATACAACTTAGTTCCACTGGGTCATCTGGGGACACCAAAGCCACTTCTAATTAGTTGCTTCACTGCCGCCCAGAGTATTGTATTGTTTAAGGTGATGCTAGCATCTAGAACAGATAAAACAAGCATCTCAGCAGCTCAACACAATCATTTTTCACTCACATAAATTCTGGAAGGTGACTGGAGGGGTGGCAGAGGAAGACTGGACATCTGCTCCTTGCAGAAATTTGGAGACCCAGGTTGACTAAGGATCTGCTATCTTCAACAGTATCATCCTGGGCATAGATATCCAGCATTGATTGCTTATGCAAATTAGGAGGCTCAAAAGTTATTTTTAAAATTTTATTTTTGTTGTTTTGTAGTTTCTTTGACAATTAAATTCCCTCAAAACCTTAGTAGACCTCTCACCTATTCATTCTCATCAGTTCCTGTGGTAGGCAGAATTCTAAGATGGTCCCCAAGATTCCCATCACGTGGTGTACACGCCTTGTATAATGGCCTGGGCACTTTGATTTGGGGCAGACCTGTGAATATGATGGGATATCACTTCCATGATTAGGTTTCCAATCTGACTGACTTTGAGTTAATCAAAAGGGACATTGTCTGGGTGGGTCTGACCTAATTAAGTGAACCCGTAAAAGGAACTGAGCCCTTCTTGAAGTCAGAGAGATTCTGCAAGAGGGAGATTCTCCATTGCTGGCTTTGAAGATGGAGGGGGCTACATGGCAAGGACCTGAGAGCAGCCTCTAGGAACTAAAAGCAATTCCCAGCTGACATTCAGTAAGGAAATGGGGACCTTAGCCCTACAACATCAAGCAATTGAATTTTGCCAACAACTGGTGATTGTGGAAGTAGACCTTAAAGTCTCAGACAAGACCACAGCCCCAGCCAATACCTTAACTTCAGCCATGTGAGACCTGAGCAGAGGATTCAGCTACATCATGCCCAGACTTCTCAACTATGAACTGTGAATAATAAATGTTTCAAGCTGCTAAGTTTGTGGTAATTTGTTATGCAGCAATAGAAAGCTAAAATAATTCCAATATAATTGCTAGACATAACTCTCAAGCCCAATTTCTCTCTTTCTTCCTCACCCTCATCCTTTTTTCCCTTAACTTAAAGTATCTTCCTTGAGACCACCAGACTAGGGAAAAAGGCCACCACCTTAATACGATGTTTTCCACAAGGCTAAGTATTAACAGGCTTTTGTTACTTAAAGGCTTTTAAAAATTTACTTCTCCCCTTTGGGGCTGTCTTAGTCAGTTCAGGCTGCTATAACAAAGTACCATAGACTGGGTGGCTTATCAGCAATGGAAATTTGTTTCTCACAGTTCTGGAAGCTGGAAGTCCAGAGGTCATGGTGCCAGCGTGGTCGGGTTCTCTCGAGATCCTGCTTCCTAGTTTGCAGATGGCTGTCCTCTCATTGTATCCTCACACACAGAGAACAAGACAGGAATGAAGCCTTCTCCTGTCTCTTCTTATATGGGCACCAATCCATTTATGATGGCTCCACCCTCATGACCTAATTACTTCCTGATGGCGCCACTTTCAAACACTATCACTTCGGGGATTAGCTTTCAACGCATGAATTGGGTAAGCAGGCACAAATATTCAATCCATAACAGGGGCCTATAGGCAGTTGGCATTTCCAATCCCTCTAAATCCCAAATTTCTGTACTGACTCTATTCCCTATCCTTTTTCTTACAAGCCTACTAATTCTTGCTATAGTTTTCTCTTTCTTGTATAACCTTGCTAAATGAAACCAATTACAACCACACACACTAGTAACATTCTGTTTTCCAACCACATGTGAAAATCTAAATGAAAAGGAAAATCTTCCAAGAAAAATATAAATTATAAAAATATGTTCATAAAAAGAGGAAAACAACTTGTACGAACAAATAATAGAACAAAATGACAGTTTTGAAAGAATAACCTTGAAAACATAGGATTAGGCTCAGATTGTTCCTTATGGGTTTTAATAATTTGGACAAAAAACAATTACTTTCATACTATTTATACACTTCTGGAGAAGAGAGGAAAAAGAAACTTCTCACTTTTTTTAAATAAGCTATTGTAGCCTTGATTCCAAAACCAGACAGAGAATGCAGATAGAATATAGACCAAACTCACTTTTGAATAGAATGTATAATCCAAAAACATTGGCAAAATATACATATTTTTTAAATAGATGTAAAAATCCTAAAATATTAGCAAAGAATCCTGCAACATAACAAAAGAATAAAACTACATCACCACAGGAGGTATTTATAATACTTTGAGCATTGTTTAATATCAGCATTGGTTAGCAAGATGAAAATACATTTTATTATACAAATAGGCCAAAAAAGAAAAACCAGATCTTGATAGACTTCTAAAAAGATGTTTGATGACATTTAACATTTATTTCTAATTAAAGTTCTCAAAAAAATAGGGATATAACATATTTCCTTAATGTAGGGGAGGCGTAGAAATCTATTTTCAACCAACAGCCAATGTCACACTTAATAGTAAGGCAGTAAGGAGAGAATCAGGAATATTTATTGTCACCATTATTGTTTAACAAAGTACTAGAAGTTCAAGTCAAAATCATTTGAGACAAAAAGTTGTAAATATGATTGTAGTTTGCAAGTCATATGATTACATACATACCTGAAAAGTATCAAATAACCAATTGAAAAAATATTAAATCTATTTTATAAAAAAGTTATGAGTAAGAGAATAGACTGAAAAATAAACACACAATAATATCTTAAATATCGATACTAATCACTCAAACTATAATAGATAAAAGGCTTATTCATAATAACAACACAAAAATAAATACCTACAATGTACTTATCAAATGTGGAAAACATATGAAAAAAACCTACTATGCTTTTTGACAATCCTTCAAGAAAAGACAAAAAAGAGACATTTGGGACACCTTGCTAATCAACTGGAAACATTAAGAAGATCCTTACTTCATAATTTACAGCATAATGTATTTCAACTGAATTAAAGATTAACCATAAAAAATAAGATTACAAAACTAGAATTGGTGAATATTTTTAATTCTGGCGTGAGTATGAGCTTGTAAGCTTGACTTCAAAGGCAGATTCCTCCAAAGAAAAAAAATGGTAGTTTTATCATAAAAACTTTAAACTGTCATCTGTCATTTTCAATGGAGAGGAGGAAGTGATCAAAAGTAAGCCCCCTCTTTCCCATGGACGGAATCATATAAGAATCTTCATGTGTGTGAATTCTAAAATTACTCTCACTTTGTGTAATTTTATTTTTTTTAACTGTCATTCGTTAAGTGTTTAGTATGTGCCAGGCAATGACCATATTAGGTAGGGGTCGTTTTTTTCATTTTACAGATAAAGACTGACAGTTAAAGTTACTATCACCATTATTATTGGTACCACAGTAACATTATTAGAAGCTTGCATATTCTGACTACTATGTTAAGTACCTTACAAGGATTCTCATTTAATTGTCACAATGATTCTATGAGGTGGGAACTATTACTACTTTAATATTCAGATGAGAAATCTCAGGCTCAAAGAGGTTAAATGATTTGACAGGCTTATAAGTGGCAGCCTGGAATTGAGCCCTCGTCTGCCTTCATGCACCCCTCCCCCACCAGCTCAGAAGCATTAGTTACGTTATTTAAATTGTGTTGAAATTCTCAAATAATCTTAAAGGTAGACTTGAGATTTTCTTGTTTTTCAGAAGCAGATATTTGTTTGAAGATGTTGAGAAACAGTGACTTAAAACTTCTATAAATTCAAAAAGTACCAATTAGTAATGTTAAAATGTAACATAAAAATAAGGAAAAATTATTTGTAACATGTTTAATAAGGATTTATGGAATGTCTACTATGTACTGGACAGTTTTAGGCACTGAATATTTAGAGAAGGAACAGATAGGTTCCTACCCTTAGGAGTTTACATTCTGGAAGTAGGGTTAATATCTTTACAAACCATTAAAGAAAAAATGAGCAGCAACCCAATGTAAAAAGGAACAAAGATGCAAATAAGTGAGAATGAAATGAATTTGCAGGAAAATATGCTCATACTCCTATTAATAATGAAATTTAAACAATAAGATATTACTGTTGATCTACCAGAAGAGCAAAGATTAACAAGAATTATTACATGTAGTGTTGGGGTTGATACACATGTGGAAGGTCATACTATACCAGTGGGAGCATAAATGGGCCCAGAAATTGATGTAAAGCTGTGGGTACAGGACTGTTACCAACTCAAAAAGTTGGATCTAAACAATCAGCAATAAGGAATCAAATAATAAAATGGAATTTACATTATATGGAACATTATTCAGTCAGTAAACATGATGATCAGATCTCTACTTCCCAAAAGGAAAGATTGTTAAGAAGTGAAGAATATCATTATGTGAAGAAGAGTTTACAGAGAAAAATATATGAAATGAACTTATTTTTTATGAAAATCACTGTATCTATCCTGTTGCAAACAATAATAATGTATAATTTCTATACTTTTTAGGCTGCACCTACACCACACTAAAGCTATACAAATCCAGTAAGTTCAGGGGAAGAAATCAGATTCCCCTCAGCTATTGGGATCTTAAAAAACCTACAGTTGGAATCTCACTGCCCCTGTTCTGTTCTGCCTCGGCTCCTTGGCTAAATTCTATCAAACCCGTTATGTGCAGACAGATAAAATATACCAGCCATTCTGACGGGTGTGAGGTGATATCTCATTGCAGTTTTGATTTACATTTCCCTAATAATATGTGGAAGATAAACAAACAAACAAACACATAGGTATGGAGAATAGATTGGTGGTTACCAGAGAGGAAGGGGGTAGGGGGAGGACAAAAGGGGTAAAAGGGCACATGTATATGGTGACAGATCACAGTTAGACTTCTGGTGGTGGACACAATGCAGTCTACACAGAAGTTGAAATATAATGATGTACACCTGAAATTTATATAACATTATAAAGTAATGTGACCTCAATAAAATAAATTAATTAATTAACTTAAAACTATAGATATACTAGAATTAGAGGGTGTATTTCAAAGCATTTTCTTCTAGAAGATAATGCAAACCATAATTATTTAGCATTTGTTAGTCTCTAAAAATAGAGTATCACTATCAATGTCTCGAATAAACATTAAAGATGCAGAAGCTGTGAGTCATGCTTGGCAAGTTAAATGTCTTATTTGCCCCTAGAACTTGGACCATGTCTTTGTGTTTCATCAGGTAAGCCAAATATGGCATCAGAAGAACAGCTAATTCCCTCTGCTGTCCTAGGTCACTGCTGATATTAAATGACCCTTTCATCACTACCCAAGTGCTAAGGAACTAAGTGAAGCAACTACAGCTCTGTTTATATTGGAAACGAGATAATTTGATAAGCTCTGGATTTACCTAATTGGGGCTACCAGTCTAAATGTTTATTCAATTGGCGAGTCAATTTAGTGTTTTCCTCCCCCAAATTTATTTTTTTTAAACCTGAGCAGAACTGCCAGCATTGGTAGCACATAGATATAATCTCAAGTGTTTTCTTAACAAAGGATCCTTTGGACCTAAAAAAGAGCATTTCTATGGGAGAAATGATAATATGTTGCCTAAGTCCAATTTTTTTGCTGGAGATTGCCATGTAATCTAAGTCAAGGCATTGAGTTTATGAAGGGTGTAGAGTATTTGATTATAGGAATGTAGGGCTTACCCATTAGGAAAGGATAGATTTTTCTTTTACATCACCTAATTCTGTAAAAAGAGGTCTAAAGCTAAGGAACTTTGTGTGCTGAAGCTTAACGTGCTGTAGATTAGCTAAATTCTCAAAAACACCCAAATTTAAATGTTATGATGATATTAAAATTAATACGGTAAATTATCAATCAAAGCTTTTACTTAAATAGTGTTTAACAGTTTACAAAGAACTTTATGTAGTCCTCATTTAAGATAATTCACAAAACAACTCTGCAGCTCAAGAAGGTTAAGTGCTCTATCCTGAGACACTTGAGTAGTAAGCAGCAAGGTTCAATGCAAATCCAGGTCTTTTGAGGCTATATTTGGTAATATTTTCAGTATAGTTGGTCATCTTTCTATGTAGTTTGTTTTCTTTGGGTTAGCTTTGACCTGAACACAGCTTTGAGTAAAATGCCCCATGAATCTTCCATGCCCATCAGAACTCTAGGCATTAAGTCAAAGAGCATGAATGACAAATAGCTGACATTTATACTGACTCTCCCCACTCTGACACTACATTCTTTCATGCTATTCCTGAATGTGGCCTCAGAATCCTTCACAACACAACCCTTCATGCATCCACTATAAATTAATTGGATTTGGAATGCCACAGAAAACCTACTTTTTTCATTCATGAAATATTCTGTCTTTTTCCACCTCCTAATGCTTAACTTAATTTACAAAATCATGAAAAAAATACTTATGTGCATCTAGAATGAATAAATTCTCTATAATTTTAATCATAGATGATTAGTACTCAGTCTTCAGATTTTTCCTATCCTCTCTTTCCACCACAAGGTTGTCTTCCCAAAGTCTTGTTATCATTGTGGTATCTCTTTGTTTAAAAGTCCTCATAGCTTCTCCAATGACTACTTAATTAAGTCTAAACTCCTTGCTCTAGCAGCCAAGACCCAACCACCATCTGAAACAACCTCCCTTTCTAGTTTCACCCACCATTATTCCCCAACATGAACACCTCTCCCAGACAACTGAGACCACTAATTTCCTAACACACATTCTCTTAACACCACCCTCTTCTCTTGAAGAGCTCTATCAGAAATGCCTTCTTTCCTTCCTTATCTTACTCCAGCTTTATTCGTCAAAATCCCTGCCAGTTTTTTAGGTTGACTAATTGCTGTCTGAGTTTTAATTTTGGTTCTTCCACTTACCAGCTGTATGAGAATGGACAAGTTACTTAACTTCCTTGTGCCTCTGAGCTATCATCCATAAAATGGGAACAATAATACCTCAGGGGGTTGTTATGAAGATTATATGAGTTATTCCATGTAAAGATCTTAGAACAACAACTGGCACATAGTAAGAGCTATAAAAGCATTTGTTATTTGTTTCATCATCATTTAAGAGGCTATTGTTTTTCATTGTACTCTAATACTGTTAGGGATTATCTTGTCATGAGACACTTATCATACACTGCCTTGATACATTAGTAATTGTATATATGCACTATGTTCCTTCCTAAATTTTAAGTTCCTAGAGGGAAGTGACCATGAATTTAACACATTTTTATCTCACAAAATCAATAATATAGTGCCTTGAACATTGTAAGTAATCAATAGATTTCTACTGAACCCAATGTTTTGACAAAAGAATGCTATCTACAGACCTAATTTAATAAGTATTACATTTTCAAAATTTGTTGCCTTTTTCCACCTTACAATATGGAGCAAATTATTTGCTAGAATCTCAGAGCAGGCAACAAAATTGAAAAGGATTGCAATTCACTCTCTGACTTCAGGTTTAGGGGTATCTAAGTTGTTCAAAACAAATGACTACTTCTCTACATTTAATTGATCTCAAAGGACAAAAATACTTCAATCATTCTTTTTGGCCTATTCCAGTGTTTGTTTAGCTTAATGCTTTTCCTCAAGTCTAGCCAAATTCTCTTGATACAGTGAATATCTCCCAAAGATATTATCTTTTCAGTCTTTAATCCAAGTCAAGCAAGATTATTTGCTTCTTCTCAAAAGATCTATTTTTCTCATCTTTAAATCAACTTGAACCCTCTCTGAAGAATCATTCTCATTTCTGCACTGAAAAGAAGGTATAAAAACCAGTGCCAAGAATCAATGATGAATGATGTTCTGGATACATTAAAATATTATCTTGTATTTTTCGTAAAAGCTACATTCTTGCCTTGTGCTCACTGTGATTAATAAGACCCTTGGAACTTGGCTGCATTTGTGTGGATTTTCTCCATCACAGAGCTTTCTGACTTAGTTTTAGTCCCTGAGTGAACTGTTTTGCAATGGGGTTTATAAACCATTCTCAAATATATCAAGGAAACTCTAGGAGGTGTGATGTGCCCCAGCTAATTTAGTGTCATGAGCAGACGTGATGAAATCTCAATTTCTTCATCCAGGTCAGAGCTATCCAATAAAATCAGCCCTTGAGGGGCTCCTGAGGAGTGATTCCTAATGGGTGATCTTTCAGCTTGTTATTGTACCCACTAACAGTGGTTTGGTCTAGATTTAATCTTTTTAGCTTGTAGACAAGACTGTCAGGAGGCAAGTAAGTGGTGACGGTGAGGGAAAATCTAAAACCTTATTAAAATCAGTCAGGATATGCCTATTACTTCTCCTTGGTCTAAATGCAGCTCACCTCTAAAACAGCACGAATGCAATATTTTATAACATGACTCACTGCTCAAAGAACCATGTCCCTCACATCTAATGCTTTCTGTTTATTTACATCATTGAAGTGGATCATTCGATCATTTTTAATAATTCAAGAGCTTTTTTCTATGACTTTTTAGGTTGCACCAGTCCAGAAAACTATTTTAAGAATGCTCCTATAGATTACAGCAAAGACTAAGAAGTTTACAAAATAGTGGATGAATTTGTGGTTGAAAGCCTCAAGTGATAAATGATAACCACAAATCCCACATGTGAAGAAATATTCTGTTCTTTTTGCAAAAGGAAAAGCACTAGGGAAGATTAGATCTAAAGTTTTCCCAAAGGCTTATGCCCTGAAAATTGGAAAAAGACCAAACTCTGGAAACTGTTAAGATTTTTTTTTAAGGGATTAGGCCTGAAAGTAGGCTGAGGGATAACCACTCTAAACTGAGCGATGGATTGTGCCCAATTGATATCAGATGTCCGAAGTTGAACACCAAGTAATCTTTCCATTTTACTTTTCATGGTAGTGACAGGCAAATCAGAATCTATTTTTGATGCTCTTTCATGGCAGACACTGGAGAGAATCTGTCCTGCCTTTGTACATTTGGTGTTTATGACAGGTCATAATTTCTTTGAAAGACATAGGGATTGAATATGTACTAACCCAGGAAGTGGCATAAATGATCCAATAGAGATGTTACCAGTCCTCAACTGGTATCTATAGCTTTGAAAATCTGCCAAAGGAAGTAAAATAATAACAATAATAATAATAATCCTTCAATGCAGCTGCATTTTCACTTGAAATGAAAATAATGTGTTGTTTGGCTCATAATAAACATTACAGATATTCACCATTTAATAAAAAGATTAAGGAAATGAAGAGAATTACAAAAAATAAAGTAAAAATCACTGACAGCCTTTCATTCAGATAACTACCTTTAACTTGTTTGTAAGCATCCTTCCATCTCTGGGCACACACAAGCAATGTAAAATTGTGTATTCAAGTTTACATAGATAGGATCATATTGTGTGTAATGTATTTTCATTCCATAATCTTGTATAAATATTTTCATGTTATTAAATACATTTTTAAGTGGCTGCATAGAATTCTATTGGATGGTTATACATTTAGGTCGATGGATTTTTAAGTTGTCTTCAATTTTTTGCTATTGTAAATAAGACTTCAGTAAGCAACCTCCAGCATGTGTATTGGCAGATTTGTGTAATTGCGTCTTTAAGAAAAACTATTAGATGTGAAGGTTCTAGGACAAAAGGACTGTTTATTTAAATTTTTGATACATATTATCTAACTGCCCTCCAGAAGAGCTTTATTAGTTACTCTCAAAACAATGCGTATTGAATTCATTTACTTTTGTAACACTAAGTTTACAGTTGCAAACACCAAGTTCTAATGACTTTTTCATCTTTGTTAAATTGATGGATAAAAATAAAATTTAATTGTTGTTTATATTAGTTTCTTTGACTAACAGTAAAGCTTAAAATTTTAACTTGAATTTTTAATTCTTTTGTCAATTGTCAGCTTATTATGTTCTTGGTCATCTATTTTTCTGTTATTGATTTTAAAGAGCATATTTTTTAAATATATATTAGGGATGGTCAATTTTGTTTGCCATGTTTAGTTCACATGTTTTCTTGAATTTTTATTTGTCTTTTGATTTTGTATATAGTATTTTTTTAATTGCACAAATTAGAATTTATATTTTAGAAAAATACTCAGCCCTGATAATTTTATGATTTTACTTTTGCATTTAAGTTTTGTGATCCATGAGAGATTGATTTCCATATGAGGGAGAGATGGGAATCAAGAGGTTTGTTTGTTTTAAATTTAAATGCCTAAACAACTGTCCTAATATCCTAGTGAAAAAAAATCTCTTTTGATCAGTTATTTAAAATCTCTCATTATATACAAAATTTTCATATATACATGGTCATCTTTTTGCAGTCTCTCTACAGTTCAATTGGCCTCTCTTTTCCTACAGCAGTAATAATATCAGCTTTAGTGACTGTAGCTTTATGGTATGCGTTGATATCTAGTGAAGAAAGAACCCTTCATTATATTTAAAGAACATTTTTAATTCTTCTTCTAATTTATTCTTCTAGATGAACTGTAGAAAAATTTAGTCAAGTTCCAAAAAATTTCCTGGACTTTAATGGAATGAATAGATGAATTTAAGTAGAATTAACTTTTGCCCTCTGTAGTGGCAACTTGGGTAGGCCAAACTACCTTTCCCCAAATTCCTTTGTTGTATGTTTCCTATTAGAGTGGGTCATGAGAGAGCTTCTTGGATGAGATCTGGAGTGTGGAGGTGAAGGAGCAGCCATCTTGTAGCTCACACACTATTGCTAATCTGCTGACTCACTTTGTTGGTGTGAGGCAGCAGCTGGACCTACAACTGTTTCACCTTCTCCTAGATCCTTCTTCAGCTTCTCTGACTCCTGGGCCAGATGTGTGTGACTGCTGGGCCATCACCAAGGTCCCTAGCTTCTGCAGGATACCACACCAGCAAGATCTGAGGTGGACAGGACTAGGGTGCGGAAAGCAAGGCACCTATGGCACCAAAATTCAGGGGGCACTCATTCTCAGATTCCTGTAAGTGCCACCCTATAATGGCACAAACCTGAGAGTGCATGCCTACTTAAATCTGCACTCTAGGAGCCTCAGTTACCTCACCCTAGTTCGAGCACAACGTGATGCAACAAGAACTGATCCAGATTTTGGTTAGTCCCTATGGGCTCCTGATTTTGTTGGTGGGTTCCAGCTTGTTCTTGCTCTATCCAACCTTATATTCATGCTCCAGTATCAGACACAAAGAAAATAGCTTGACAGTGACGGTTTAGTGCCTACAGTTGCATAATGTCAAATCCCTATAACAAATTCCTTCCAACACACACACATAGAACCCAGGAAAATATTTGAACTAATTATGGTAGACAAAGGTGAACAACCCTAATAAATATAAAAATGCCCTTAAGAGTCAACAATAGAAAAATAGATGACCAGGAACATAATAAACCAACAATTCACAAAAGAAAGAAAAATTCAAAATAATATTTTAAGCTTCACTATTGATCAAAAAAATGACTAAGTACAAAAATTAAATATCATTTTTCACCCATCATATTGTCAATGATGACATGTAGAGCTCCATTCTATTTCATCCTACCTCAATAATCCCAAAGCCTATGACTTCCATTGCATAAATCAATACAACTCACTATTCCGTTATAGTCATCTACAGGACTCCAATAACTCCTTTTAACTCACTGAGGATCTTAGCTCCTGACTCACCATCTTCTCCACCAATAATCCTGTCATCATTCTTGATGTCTCACAAGTTATCTGTTCAACATCTTGGACTCTCAGCTCATAGAAATCCTCACTCTCAGGGATCTTTCCCTCCACCCACCTCAGCCACTCTTTCCCATGCTCTCATGCTACACTGTGCACTGGGCACTCTGCCACATCAGAAATCTTGATTTCAAGCATCCCACTGTCACTAAAGAGGTGGTCAATTAGATGTATAAGGATCATAGAAGGAAGGGTTTAAAAATTTAAGTAATGACCTCACAGCAGCAGTATTTTGCCTACTACTGGTTTTCATTTATAACAATCTGATATGCATACCAGCTTCGAGATTTTAGTCTCCAACACCATTCTCCATCCAAAGGAAACAGACGAGTATGAAGCGCTGAATCCACGTCTTGGGTCAGGAATAAATCCAGATGGATGTGTTGTTTCCAGAAATCAATAATACTTTTTAAAAATTGCTTAAACTACAAAGGAGCTACTTAAAGTTGCTCTTGAAGACTGTTAGCACAATTTAATACCAAAATATGATATAAGTGTTTGGAGCAAGTTGAATCCGTGAAAAGCCATTAGTCTATAATGAAATTCATAAAGGGAGAAGTTAATATGATGTATTCTTTTTTAAAGTAGTTTTAATAAAAAGAAAGGGGGCAAGAATAGGACATGGTCACTTTTTAAACTTAATTTTAATAAATTTAGGACATTGTATATATGGATGTTGTTTTCTATACTTATATGCTTGTTTATGAAACGCATTATTAAAACCTGAAATTGCCAACATTTGGCTCTTTTGATTGATAAAAATGGCAATTTCATATGGTTCAGCCAATATACATGCATTTGTATCTTTCTGTGTACGAAACAAATAGTGTAAACAGATAACTGTAAAAGCCACAACAACTAGAAACTGCACAAAGAATTGTAAAAGATGATTTGTTCTAGGGATCACCTAAAATAACAGTTAGAGGGCCAGCCCCAGTGGCCTAGAGGCTGTTTGGGGCGCTCTGCTTTGGCAAGCCTGGTTCAGTTCCCAGGCACAGACCTACACCACTTGTCTGTCAGTGGCCATGCTGTGGCAGCAGCTCACATACAAAAAGAGGAAGATTGGCAGCGGATGTTAGCTCAGGGCAAATATTCCTCAGGAAAAAATAAATAAATAAATTAATTAATTAATTAATTAACCAGTTAACAAGAAGGGGAAATGGCTAGAGGTCAAATAATGGATTAACCCAATGTCCTGAAAGGAGAGCTCACTGCACAAAATTACCTCCTCATCCTTTGGATGGCCTTTCTGTTTCTAATGAAATAGCAAGAATGCCCAACAAAATAAACAGTGAACTGAGGAAGAATACCTGTGGTAAATTTTGGTGGGAGTGAAGAGAGAAGCATCATCAGATGTCAAGGAAAAATCTGGTTTAGAGTGTCCCATACAAGTAGCAATTAAACACTGACTATAAAAGACTTTGCTTTGAGGTAACAACCAGGTCCTCGTAGGAGAATGGCTTTGCCACAATGTTTTGGTGAGCTTGCATCTCTCCACTTAAGTCACGTAGGCAAGGCCTGATCGCAGTCTGACCAGGCTTGGTGGAATGTCCTGTAATTTCTCACAGAGCAAGGGGAAATGAGCCTGGTGAGGAGCCACCAGGAGACAGTGTCTTATCCCTGTCTTATGGGAGACTGCCACAAGGCTGTTTCTCATCCACCTCCCTTCTTCCAATTGGTCACAGGACTTCGACCTTGACCCTTCCTTAGGTTACAGCTGCAGGCTTCTGTACAGGACTATAAAACTCCTTGGGCTGCAGTTTAGAGTTGGCTCCTCTGCAACAGAGCAGCCCACCACTCATATTGTGTGTCATCTGGACTCTGATTTGGTGACATCATGTGGTACCAGGGACACAGGGAGCTGACACCATGCTGCTTGCTTTTGCTGTCTGAATCCATTTGGGCTCACTGTGTTCTTACCAGCCGAAGCCATGGAGGTGTGTGGTGAGCCAAGCTAACAGGTGCAGTAGTGATATTGGTGGCCCTGTTGGCCACAGTGCTGCTGCTTTGGGAATGCTCAATTGGCCCAATCAAGAATCAATTGTTCAGTAACTCAGAAACAAACAACTCAGCTGGTCTGAAACATTATCCTTTTTGTTTTGGATCTGACATGATTAATGACTCCTTGAAGAAATAGAGAAAGAACTACAAATAAAGAAAAGAAGCAAACCTGTAATTTTGCTACTTTGAAATAGCATAAATGAAATAAATGTTTATCACTATAATAATTTGTGTATATGTTTAAGGTAGAAGAAGCACTTAAGAAACTCTGATATGTTAAATCATGTTTTTTCTAATATTTGAGAGATTTGTGTTAGTTTGAAATTAACATCTAAATGTTTAAGAGAAATCTATTTATAAAATTAATACATTTTTATTTACTGATACTTTGTTAGTTGGTAAGTAGGGTTTAAATGTTTAAATTTTTAAAATGTAACAGATTTGTAAATTATTAAATTAAAAATTTAAATATTTAAAATTGGAAGCAAGTGTTCTTTTCCTCAGTCAAAGAAACCCAGACATTACAGATCCCAGCTCCATCACTCTTTCCTCTCTGTCCAGCCTCCTTAGTCTAGTGCACACACACAGTTCTTTGACCCTGGAAGCATTTGGAGCCCATGGATCTCCCTAATTTACACTGCCCGTCACACTCTGCCACATACTTGTTCTCACATCTCAGCTTCCGAGCTTAAAGTCAATAGTCCATCACCAGAATTGCTCCTTTGCAAATATGCTCCATTTCCTTGTTCTCTTTCTCCATGTACTCAACTGACAAAACACAGGTCCAAGGTTCACCCAATTGTTCCCCTACTCTGTGACTTAGCATAACTGACTGACTGGTCATACTTTAAATGTGTGACTAAAACTCTAAAATGGGCCATTGCTCAGCAATCCTAGAAAATTCACTCTCGATCCAAGATGACAACTTTACACTTTCTCCTCTGTTTCAAATCTTCAATATCCTCTCCACTTTTTTCATTTCAGCTGATGACCTTGCTTTTCATTTTGCTGGGAAATTAGAAGCAATCAGAAGAAAACCACCTCATTTTCCCACCAGCAAACTTACTAACCTACCCATTTATGTTGCCACAAACACTGCCTTCCTCCTATTGTTAGGGATGGCCACTACCTCCACTTATGTATTGAATTTCATACTTTATTGCCTGATCAAGAACTTTGCTCCTGCAATTATCTGCTTTTTCCTCCATAATTACCTGATGCTCTTTCTAGCAGTATAAAAATGCACAAATTTTCCCATTAAAAACAACAATAACATCAACACATTGACTCCAAATCCTCCTCCAAGCTCCACATTTCTGGTCTGTTTTTCAGCAAAACTCCTCATGAGGGTTTTCTATACTAGCTGTCATTCTTCCTTAACACTTATTCTCTCCATATTTAATCCAAATCACTTCACTAGAAGAGTTCATGCCAAGGCCTCCAAGGATTATCTTGCTGGATTTAATGGTTAGTTTTTGATCTTCATATTCCTCCAACTTCTTGGCTTACCTCCTTCTTGGCTTTTCTTGCTTGGCTCTAAGGATGTCATACTCTCCCTGTGTTCATGCTGACTAACTATTGCTCCTTCTCAGTTTCCTTTTCAAGTCTCTTGGCTTAGTACTGGTTTCCCTTCTCTTTCCCATGTCTAGCTCCTTAAGTATCTCATCTACCTCCATAACTTTAAATACCACATATACTCTGATGAGTCTCAAATTTATTTCTCCATCCTGACCTCTTCCTTGCGTTCCAGACTCCTATATCCAACTGCCTACCCATTTCACTTGAAGGCTTCATAGGTGTATTTGTCAGGTTCTCCAGAAAAACAGAGCCAATAGGATGTGTGTAGTGAGAAAGACATTTATTTCAAGAAATTGGCCCAGGCATTTATAAAGGCTGGCAAATCCAAAATCTGAAGGGTAGGATGACAGCCTGGAGATCCAGGAAGGAGCTGATGTTGTAGTTCAAGTCCAAAGGCCAGCTGCTGCAGAATCCCCTCGAGTTTGGGTGAGGTCAGTCTTCTGTTCTGTTCAGGTTTTCAACTGATTGGATGAAGCCCACCCACATTATAAAGGGCAATCTACTTTACTGAAAGTCCACTGATTTAAATGTTAAGCTTGCCCAAAAACACTCTCACAGAAATATCCAGAACAACGTTTGACCACATATCTGGGCACTGTGGCCCAGCCAAGTTGACACATAAAATTAACCATCACAAAAAGGTTCTTCAATTAAACATGTCCTTAAATGTGCTTCTCCCCCAGGCTTCCTCCCGTCAGTGAATGGTACTTCCATTCACCCAACTGGTCAGACCAAAATCTAAGCTCCATCCTCCATTTCTCTTTTTTCCTTTACTTCATATTCAATCCTTTAGCATGTCCTGTAGACCCAATTTGCCCTGAGTCTGTCCCTTCTTACCACTCCTACCACCTCCACCCTGGCCTAAGCCACTGTCATCTCTTGTCTGGAGGACAATAATAACCTCCTGAATTGTCTCCCTACCCTCATTCTTGCCTCCATTTTTTACACAGAGAAGCCAGAGTTATCTTTTTAAAAACTATAGCAGATCATGTGCCTCCCCTGCTCAAAGCCCTGCAAGAACTTTTCATTAGATTTGGAATAAAATCCAAAGTCCCAGCTTGGCTCAAGACCTTGCCCAGTCTCATTCGTGTAGATCTTTCCCTATCATTTTCTACCACTCACTTTCCCGGTCACCCCACCCCAGCCACGCTCTCTTCTTGCTCTTTCTTAAATACTTCAAACTTCTCTCTCAGGGCCCTTGCTGTTTCCTCTGCATAGAATACTCGTTCCCTACAACTCTCCAAGGCTGGTTCTGTTTTTGACAGGATCACTTTGGTTGCTGTGTTGAGAATAGGACCAAGGAACAAGTTATAAAGCAGAGAGGCCCATTGGTAAGTTCCTGCAAGAATTCAGTAGAGAGATAAGGGGCGCTTTGACTAGGGTGGAGGCAGGGAAGATAGTGGGAGGAGTCTAGATCCTCAATATATTTTGAAGATATGGCCTGCAAGATTTCCTCTCAGATTGGATATGGAGTGTGGCAAAAAGGAAAGATTCAAGGGTGACTCCACAGTTTTCAGACTGATACACTAGAAGAATGGAGACGTGATCAGCCAAGATAGACAAGACTGTGGAGCTGCTAGAGTTTGTTTTGAGACAGTTAAGTTCTAGATGCTTATTAGACATCCAAATGGAAATGATGAATAAGAAGTTGAATACGAGACTGGAGTTCAGAGAAGATGTCTGGGCTGGAAATAAAAATGATCAGTTTATACATGGTAACTAAAGCCTTGAAGCTAGATGCAACCACACAGGAAGAATACAGATATGGAAGAGGAGAGGTCCAAGCCTATGCTTTGAGCTACTCCAACATTAAGAGGTCAGGGAGATGAGAAGAAACAAGCAAAAGTGGCTGAGAAGAAGCAGCAAGAGGGAAATGAAAAAAATCACGTGTCCTAGAAGACACGTTTTAAGGAAAAGCAGTGATCAAATGGATCAAATACTGCTAGTAGAAGATCAAAAAAGATGAATACTAAGATTTAACAATTACACTTAGTAACGTGTCGTCAGTAGGACCTCAACAAGTACAAGCTTGGTGGGGTGGAGAGGGCAAAACCCTTCAGATGTGCAAGAGATTATGGCACAAAAGGAATTGGAGATAGCAAAGGCAGGCAACTATTTCAAGGGATTTTCTTATAAAGAGAAGGAGAGAAATGAGCTGGTGGCTGGAAGGACTAAGAAAGAGTTGGATTTTTTTTTTTAAGATAATAAAAATAATTGAAATGTTTGATAGAGAGTAGTAAATTGACGTTACAAAAGAGAAAAAGGAGAACTATTGGAGTTGGTGAGCAAGGGTAGAATCCATTGCTCAAATGGAGGCACTGACCTTGATTAGGAACATGGCATATGGCAGCACATCCTCAGTAACAGCAGAGAGGGCCAAGCGCGTGGGCGCAGACGCACCTTATCTGCATAGGCCCTGGGTAATTCCTCAGCTGTTCTGAATTCAGACCAAGGTGTCATTTATGACACCCTCAAACACTGACATCTGATGCATTGACCAGGAATCTCAAGATAAAGACAAGGAATGGACCTTGGGGAGCATGATACTCACAGTGTTTGAGGTTTCTGGTGCATCTGGGACAGGTGGCTTTATGAGTTGGCTTTAGCAAGACTTGAAGTACAGGATTTTTTTTTTTTTTTTTTACCATGGGAGCTCACTGACATTCAAGATGGCTTTTCCACAAGTAAGGAGCCATTTTTAATCTTTGGATTGTAATCTTCCTATAAAGGTATATTTAAATTTGGGAAAGAGGTTATTAATTAAACTTATCCCACTGTCTTCTGTGAGCAGAATCTGCACTGTGCTGTACTGTGCCCTGTTGGTCCTATTAGGATACCCTAAGTTCTGTCCGTGAAGCAGCCTCACTAACAGAAAGCTGGACTACCCTGATCAATTGTTGATCTTCTCCTCCAAGAAAATGGATCCAGGTTAACCATGGGCTTATTGGTTAAGCCCAAAGTGTTAAGAGGAACGAATCTGGGAAACGTTGGTGGAGGCACATTTATATTCTCCTCTCCTGACATTTCCTTCCATGTAGAGGGAAGTTAATATTCCTGACTCCTCTCTATTCCTTCACTCACTCCTTCCATAGAGGGATGGAATGCCTTATCTGATTGATGAGTTTGTAGGAAAAAATTGGGCATGCAAAGTCCAATTTCTTCCCTTCCATTTCCCCAACAAGCCAGGCTGACAGCAGAGCCCATGTAATCTAGGTGGTTCTAGGACATGTGGTCAGATTACAAATAAAGTCGCTGCTCTCTGGTGGTTTAGTTCTGTATGTGATTAGGAGGACAAATCTGCCAAATTCTAGGATTCACATTTGGAAAACCCAGTATCCCACAGATATAGGCAACCTACTTCAATACCATCTTTATCAGTAATAGAGGTAATGTTCTGATCTCCCATATGCTCTACTCCTTGTCTATCTTTTAAATAGTTTCAAATTCAGGTGGAGAAGACACGTACCATTTACTGGATCCCTTTAAATTCCCAACAACAGTTTCACTCATAAAAGCTCAGTACAAAGGCTATGGTTGCTCTGATTTAGGAAGATTTAGCTATAAGTACATTTGGAAGTATGAGAATTATGTCTATTTTCATTATTTTTACACTTATCCTAAAGTATTTGCATATGTAAAAATCTATTTGACTATTAGTGCCAAGCGTTTAAAATTAGTCCACAAAAAATAGACTATAGACAGAATGAAATTAACATCGGTTGCATAAAAACACAAAATACCTTAGGCTTCCTATTTTATTACTAGTACTAAGTGTGAATATATTTCCTTCTGCATATTTTAAATTATTTTTAATACCGCCAATCTCTAGGATCTATTTGCATAGGTGATTATACATTAAAATTAAGCCTGCCATATAAACCAGATTGAAAATATTTAATCTGCTAGACAAAGAATGGAGTTGTTTGGCATCTCACACAAGTCAGCAAAAAATAGAAAAGCAGCTGTTTAATGAGGTTTCACTAATTTTTAAATTAATGAGATACCAAAGTCGTACCCACACGCCAAAAAAACTCCATTCTCATTAAGGTGACATCAGATACCAACATCAATGGAAGTTTCATAAATATGGCTTCTTCATACGGCCCTTCCAGTGTGTTACAACTTAGTGATTTCAGTAACAGAAAATCAAGCTTGAGCAGAATGTTATTTACAAATGCAAATGAGCCTCCAAAAAGAAGCTTTTCTGAAAATAAATTTTAAAACTTTTCTGAGATAAGTTATATTGGCCATTTAACTTGTGTTCACTGATTAAGTTCTAATACTTAACCTAAAATACAAAATGTAAGCTGCACTTGGCATAACTTATGTTCAATTTTAATACCTTTTTTCTTTGTTCATCACACACACACAAATTGCTGACAGAATACTGTATCATATATAGAAATTTCCATTACATTTTTCATATCAGTCATTATGTATTTAGGTATTTCTATTAGCTCTCACATCAAAAAGATGGTGGAATAGTGTAAAAAAAAAAAAAGCATAGTATCTTTCCTGACTACTCTAGGCAATCACTAAAGTGAATATTTTGGCCCTAAATTTAGAGACTATAATTTAATCATATCTGTGATGTGGGGATATAAATTCATCATTCGGAAAGCCTACATAATTAAACTAATTAGCCAACCAATCAAAAATATTCATTCCTCTCAATAAAGAGAAACTCTGACTGAATCCAAGATAATAATAATATCTGATCTTTGAATTAAATATGAAGCCACATTTAGTAGTAATAACAGCTGCCATTTATTGAGGCTGTTAAGTACCAGGGACACATCAGATGCTCTACATATTATATCTCATGTAATTTAATCTCTACAATATTACTGAGGTAGATAGCATTATTCCAGTTCTATCAATGTAAAAACTGAGTCTCAGAGAGTTTAAGTAACTTAACTACGATCACACAGCTTGTAGCGGCAGAGCTAAGATTTAAACCCAAGGATGTCTACCTGTAATGTTGTCCTTTTTCTCTACACTGTGAAGTATTTCAAGTGAGAATCCATTTGTGTCAGCCACCATTTGTGAAGTGGTTGGTCTGGTATAGGGTTCAGTTCTTGGCAGTGGTTTAGAGCAAAGCCAGTCATTCAGTCTCAGGGTGAATTCTAAAATCTTTTCCTTCATTAATATCATGAGCTAAGTAGTTGGACTAACTTGTCCAAGACATCCCTAACGACAGGGTGAATTTGACGTGGAGCCATAAACTCTAGTTAACTCAGGTTTCTACAGATATCCTAAATATCAAATAATTTATGACCATTTATCATTGAACTAAGCTGTCCATACAACTGTGCAGTTTGTTGATCTTGTGCAGATATTAAGATTGACACTTTATATGTACAGAGAAAAATTAGGTGGCAACACAATAAACAATTAATGTCTCCCTAACCAAAAGTCTTTTCACGTAGAAATTCCTGAAGTTAACCAAGATTATGACATTTTCTGTCAATATACAACCAATTTTGGTACATATATATTTCCCAACTCATCCTTGGCTATAGTTTGAAGCTCCAAATAATTATTGAATAAGAATCACAAATAAATAAACTGTGTTTATCACAGACATATTATATTAAAAGAAAAATGATAATAAGGAGGATGATAATAGGCTTGAGTGTTACGGGACAAGTAAATATTTAGAAATGGCTAAAAATTTAAACTAACAACTGATGGGAAATCTCGGAAAGATAAAGAGTTTGAGGCAGTGAACAGTACTATTTGTCATGTAATCTTAATGCCACTACTCTTTCCATTTGGTTGTCCACCTGTCCTCAGAGTTGAGTGGTAGTGGATTCGGATTACAAATCCCTGAGTTCTGAAGATACTAAGCATGCTAAACTTTCATCACAGACACATGTAATCCATCTCCGTTAGCGAGAGTAACGCAGGCTGATAGCAGCGGGAAATGTCAACAATCTACTCTCAAGAACTCAATCAGGAGGTTTCAGTGAATTTTTAATAAATTGATTTCAGCCAATTTCTCAGAACCTTTCAGTCTTGAATATGTGCATATCCTTTGACCCAGCAATTCCACTTCTAGGAAGTTATCCCACAATAATACTTACCCATGTATGTTTTAAGATACATGTACAGGGACATTCATTGTAGCATTCTTTGTAATAGTGAAAAGTCAGGAGGAGGGAAAGCTAAAACTCTAGCAATAAAGGAATAATTAAGTAAATTATTAGTAGTAGTATGGAGCCACCAAAAAAGGATAAGGTAAATTTTTTTGTACTGGTATGAAAAGCTCTCCAATGAAAAGATACATTGTTAGGTAAAAATAAACAAGGTAAAGGACAACATGTATAGTATGATATCATTTCTTTAAAAATAAAAGTGTATGCGTGTGTAAATGCATAGGAAAGGACCTGAGGAAAGGTGTACCAAATATTTGATATTAATTACCTCTTGGGAAGGGAGAGAAACTGGGAAGAAAAATAAGTGAAGGGGAGAATTCTCATATTTCTAAATATTCTATATTGTTTGAACACTTTATAATGAGAATCAATTCCGATATTATTTGTGTAATAAAAAGACAAAGAATTCGGTTATGATCCTAGGACATAATTTTTTCATATCCCAGAATCATTGAAAGATATCTATGTTTGTGTGATATGTGTGTGTATATACGTATATATAACATTTTTAAGTAATTTGGGTCTCTAATCTGAGATATATTTATAGTTGTAAATTATACTCCAGATCAGAGTTAATTTGAAAATTCTTTTGTTGAAATCACGTGGGGATAAAAAAGTGTATTTAATCCATGTAACAAACCAATCTAATCCAGACACTGATCTTAAAGTGCAAGCACACTGCTAAGTCTAGAATTCCAGAACTAAAATATTCTTGAGAACATTTATTTCCTCATGATTAGATCTTGATTTTAAATAATAGCATTTATAGTTTCCCCACATCTGAGTTGTTGAAAAGAGGAGAAGGTTATCTGGAATGATGAAAACTGTGACTTGGAAGGAAGCCTCTGGGTTTGATTTGCATGTAGAAATTAGGCACAAAGGCCACTCTATCAGTATGCATCCTTTGTGCATGGCCTTGTGTAGTATGATGCTTGAAGTTATCATTTCAGCACGTGTGGTGTGGAAGAAGCAGTTAAGAATTTTTCCTTTCGTTAATCCTATTTAAAATGCCTAATTCAGATAAGAGACACTCTGCATCTACATGTCACAGCTTCTTAATGAAGGCACAATAAAGGAAGAACTGCTGGATCTGAACATATTAAGAAATTAATTAACCTTTAAATATTGTGATGATGGGCATAAATTCCTATTAAGTAGTGATAAGAAGTGCAATCAAAGACTCATAAATCTAGAAGTTCATCATAAATCTACTGAAGTACTTGGAGGTCTCTGCTCTCTTAAACTTCTAAGAGTTAGACATAACACAACTCTTCTTTGCTGTTCATTCACTAATTTTTTGTTATTTCCAATCAAAATTTCCCCTATGTTAATCCCATTTCCTTTTATTGAGTCCATTGTAAATACCCAGAACAACTCAAGTTCCATCTCATAAAATCTCCTCAATGTTTCACTAAGGCACAAATGATAATTTTTCCTCATGACACCTGAGTTTTACTGAGTGAAGCTGGCACAATCTTTTCACAATCTACAGTTCCTTTGAATAATAACACCAAATATCTACTTTCATTCTTGTAAGAGATTCTTTAACTGGATGGAAGGCCCAGTGTGGTAAATATTTCCATCGTTATGCCTCATATAATGGTTGAGTCCTATTTGTTTCCATTTTTCTTTTGGCAGGAAAAAAAAAAGAAAGAATGAACATACTGGGTACCTACTATATGCTAGACTTGTGCTAGGTGTTTTCATAAGTCTTCCTATTTAATTCTGCCAACAAACTACTGAAGTGGGTCTTATTTTCTTCATTTTGTAAATGAGGAAACAAAGACTCAGGAAGTTATGTAAGTTGTTGAACACTACACAGCCAGTAAAAGGCAGAGCCTGGATTCCAGGCCCGTATGACTCCATAACATCAGTGAAATCCAACTCTGGAAATGTGAAATTCCAGATGTGGCTAATACTCACTGCAAAATTAGTACCTCCCAAACACCTGTTCAACCCCCTTGGACTTTCTGGCATTACACACCTCTCTACTCTCAGATATCCCTAACCCCTCCCCAAAGTAGAAGAAAAATCATCTTACCAAACAGGAATATTGGGAGAAAGATCATCTGTAGTTGGGTTAGTACAAATTTTCAAAGAAAAGCAACATTAAGTCACAATATAGAAATGACTTATTCAAATATTTTGCTGCATATTATATCCGCTATTCAGTGGATATTTTTAGACAATGAACACAAGTTGCATGAGATTTCACTGGTAGAGCTAATAGTCAATGAAGTGTAGACAATACAACTGACAGATAAGACTTTCAGGAAAGATCACTTACTGTAGAAAGAGTGTTTGATAACCGTTAGGTTAGGTGTTTGATCCTAACCTAAACATTTCATAGCTTTAGTAGAGACTTTTGCATAAATAACTCTGATTAAAACATTGTTGGGCTGCATAAAATAATATACAGTCCCTCCAATCTGGGTTGTGGCTAACTAAAAGGCTTTCTGGGGGGAAAAGTATAGATTTAGGCTAATAAAGAATGGAAAAGATGATGTTGGCATCAGTGGACAAAGGGAAATATTAAGGCTGTAGATGAGGATGATTAACTCATGTTATTGATTCCCTGAATTATTTGAGGAATAAGGCAAAGATGAGATGAAGGACTTAATTCAGTTTTGAAGCCAGTATATAGTTATACAGCATTTACTGCAGGAAAGTAACATGCAAATTCAGCCTTCAGAGACTTTGATAAAGAAGAGAATGATGAGATAAAGAAAGAGTATATTTGGGCTGAAACCTTTTAACAGGCCAGTCTATAGCTCTGGGAAAAACTAATTCCTATCAGTTTTCTGTTCAGTTCCTGACTAGAGGATGCAATTTCACAAGTATTACAAGAATTAATAATAGCTACATGTTTAAAGAATTAATATTAGCAATGCTTTTGAATTTCATATATTTAAAAGGTAATACCAAATGCTGATGTGAGAGTTTTTTGTTTTAGTTTTAAAAGTAATGTATACTTATTGTAAGAAATTTAAGCAATAAGAAAATATATAATGTAAAAAAGTGAAAATATCCTCTGTACTCCCTCCTAGGACCCACATGCTTGACCTCAAGAGATAACCACGGTTGATACTTTGATAAGTATGTCTCAATACCATGAAATCATAGTTCTGCAACTAGCTTTTTGTTCTGCTTGATTTTTTCCCCTTCCTCTGAGTACACATAAATTCTCATTCTTTTTAACAGTTATATAATATTCCATAATATGTACCATAAGTTGATTATAGTATGTATATACCCATCATGTACCCTGCATTTTTCAACCTCTCAATGAACTTTTAGATTGTCTCCAATTTTAGGTATTTTAAATACTGCTGTGATAAACAATCATGTGTATACACAGAATTTTGAATTATATGGCTAAAAGAAAAACAAATTATAAAATATGTTAATGCAAATAATCACTAACCGATCTATAGATAAGAAAGATAGAGTGATATTTATTGATGAGCTAATGCTGAGGACTAGCCCAGAAGCGCTCTCTTCCCCAGGGAAGAAAGCACTCCAGGGAAGTATGATTTACAGCATAGTTATATACCATTTCAGAACAAGGAAAATACATCAAGCGTGACAAGAATACAGTTTTTTTCCCCCAAATTCACAAGGAGATATTTTGCTATAGTTTAGCACACACACAGCAGGTCAACTTGACCTTGGTTCTCTGGGAAGAAAATCTTATCTTCAAAGAAGTTCTGGTATTGGTGTCAGAGAGAGGAAGACATTCATCCCTATCTTTAAAGAGTATACTCTTTGCTTTGTGAAAACATTTGAAGCAGATGTACAATTCATGGTTGATGGGCATAAGTCAGGCTACTCTGCAAAAAACAAGTTTTAGGCTGAAACAGATTTAAACCAGAATGGCTTCCCCATATACCTTAATATGTGAAAACTTATTTATTCCTATTATTTTTATCAAGTATAATTTTGGCAATTTTTCTTTGGTGCTATTATTAGGGCTAAGTTCTTTTGTTTTATCTCCATTTAATAAACTTAATTATTTAGAAACTTAATTAACTGTAGGACATACATTTAGAAAATGTGATTAAGTGTCAAGCAAGGGAGGCTTTCAACATGTGTACATCTAAGTATGAAAATAAATTTCCACGTGGGAAATATCAAGAATGAACCAGGTAGATCTGTGGCTATAGACTAAGGACCATACCTGAGAGTTGCGCTACACATTTCAGAGTCTTCAGCCTCAACTACTCCCGGGGTAGCCGAAGAACTGATGGGTGCTGTTTCATTCATGTCTCGGGTGGAGGGGAAGGTAGAGATAGATTTTGGTGCTTCTCTCCTAGTGCATCAAAATTTATTTTTTAAAAGTCTGTGTTTCTCAAAAAAAGCACATTAATGTAATAATGTTTTAAGCTCATACTCTGAGATACTCAGTTTTTCAGTAGAATGGAATTAATGTTCTTTTTAAAATGAAAGAGCATGAACAAATTTGCTTATGTACATAGATGTCTGTAAAAGTGCCTTCTAAGAATCCTCGCACATTAGAACTGGAAGAAACTGAACAGGTCGTTTAGTCCATTTATTACCGGGAAAATGAGGTCCAGAAATACTAAGTGACTTGCCCAAGGTTACATAGCCAGTAAGTAGCAGAGATAACATCGGAATCTAGGCACATATACCCAATCCAATGTCTTAATTAACTGTAGAATCAATAAAAATAAATCAACTAAGCATTGTTAGTTTCTTTGCACCCATAGAGTCAGATGTGCAGGGGAAGTTGGTAAATCTTTGCCTCGTGTGATGGATGATGAGAGACTCCGACTCTGGTGTGGGGCCTGAATTACCCTGATTTGTTACTGACTGAAGAGGCGCCCTACCTGCCCTGCACTCTGCGTGGGCACCCCAGCCCAGGCCAAAACACAGCTGGAAAATGCCAATGCCTCATAACCACTTGCTGGGTCAAGCAGAATTAGCAGCTGTCCAAAAATAATTAACTATTATTAAACAAGCAGCCTGTATGGACAATGACCTGAAGAGAAATAAAGCTTGAGCCATTTATGACCCTTCTCAGTGTTGAGGGCAGCTCTGCTCTACTAGATGTTCTGTCCATAATGTAAAATTTGGTAGCAAAGACAAATCCACAGTAACTTTACTTTAAACATTTTTGTGTGTGTGTGTGTGAGGAAGATCAGCCCTGAGCTAACATCCATGCTAATCCTCCTTTTTTGCTGAGGAAGACGGGCTCTGAGCTAACATCTATTGCCAATCCTCCTCCTTTTTCTTCCCCAAAGCCCTCGTAGATAGTTGTATGTCATAGTTGCACATCCTTCTAGTTGCTGTATGTGGGACGTGGCCTCAGCATGGCTGGAGAAGCGGTGCATTGGTGCGTGTCTGGGATTCGAACCCCGGCCGCCAGTAGCAAGCGCGTGCACTTAACCGCTAAGCCACAGGGCCGGCCCACAATAACTTTACTTTAAAACAGTGAGAATAGATTATTTAACTACGCCAATAATCCTATAGGCCACCATGATGTCTCCAGGATCCCTTGTTTAATTTCCTGGGTCTTTCTCCTCAACTTGAGGTAACAGATTTCCACATTGCCACAGTGTACACTCCGATACACAAATGACAACTGAAGGCACACCTCAGGGTACTCAGAGCAGTGCTTCCTAACTGACATCAGACTCCATCCTCTACTCTCTGATGTAGCTACTGTAAGTTCTGGAAATGAGTAGAGGAGGAGAGAAAGGGAGGGACAAAGTACATAAAATCCTCTTCCTGGGAAATGACAGTAAAATTTCTACTTAGCTAGAAAAATCTTACTCACTTTCAATGTGGAATTCAGCTGTCACCTCCCCGGTGACAATACCTTGACTCCCCAGGGCTTATCAATCACCTTTAGAAGTATGATTGCCATTGTATGTGGATGTCTATTAGGGTCTTATATTTTTATAATAACCATATGGATCAATATCTTGTACACTTGTGAATTTCTTGAGGAGAGAAAATTTTATTCATCATCGCTTGTCCAGAGCCTATCATGCAGTAGGAAATCTGCTAATATAAGCTAAATTTCTACAATGACTGTGTCATCTGATTTGGTCAGAAAATATAGTTAACTATTCTGATTAAAATAAAAAAACATATCTACTCTATATAAATGGCCAATTTTAATAAAAGAATATACAACAAAATGCACTTAATACCTGAATTACATTAACATGATTTCATTTTTCTTTGATAATTGACATAGCATTTGCCAAGCCTTAGGGTCATCATTACGAATGTCAATTGCTGCTGCATAGAATATGTGCAGGCATGCCAGTTAGTGCAAATCTCTGGTTCATAGAGTATCAGATAAACCACCTGTCTCTTTGTTTATTCTGCCCTCCATAACGCATAACTTAATTATCCACTTTGACACCTGTTAGGAGAACCCATGTGTTATTTATCTGTGTGCTACTTCAATCTTTCTTTCTAAGAATCAAGACTGGACGCCTACAAGATTTTCTTATTTCTCTTTCTCACTCTATATGCAGTCCCTCCAGTACAAACACCCACATCCACACTCACACTCACACACATTCCTCATCACATTGTAATATCCATATTCGGCTCTGTAGTCACTCATCACATACAAATGCAAGTAAAATGAGCCAAGCAAGAGTTGGCTCAATAGCATTCAGCTTATGTTGTTTAAAAATCTAATGTTTTATTCAAGCTCTGTCTCTCTGGTAATTCTCCTCAGAAGATGTTAATGTATACCCAATTACTAAGGCCATCTACACATACAGTAGAGCAATAATCTTGTTTTAGGCTCAATAAAGTATAGCAATCATACGGGATTCAAAATTTCAGATTTCTGTCATTCTCGATTTGACTTCCAAAAAAGAAGAAAAGTTAGTAATAATAATAAAAAATCATAATTAAAAAATTAAGGGGCCAGTCCCGTGGCGTAGTGGTTAAGTGCGTGCACTCTGCTGCTGTTGGCCTGGGTTCGGATGCCAGGCGCGCACCGATGCATCGCTTGTCAGGCCATGCTGTGGCAGAGTCCCATATAAAGTGGAGGAAGATGGGCACAGATGTTAGCCCAGGGCCAGTCTTCCACAGCAAAAAGAGGAGGATTGGCATGGATGTTAGCTCAAGGCTGATCTTCCTCACAAAAAAAAAAAAAAATTAGGAACTAGAGGTCTTCCGACTTTAAAAAAAGAGCCATCTGAATGCTATTTTGCCAGATATTTACTAACTACTGAGGGTAACATTTTCTATAATTAAACAAACAACTCTGACTCTTCAGAAAAAAAGATGATGTGTTTTTGACATGCTATAATTACAGAATATTTGAGCCCCAAAGCACCAAGAATCAACCCTTATAAATTCAGAAACTGTGACAATTATCAACATTTAATAGTATCAATTGCTAGCTTAGTTAACAGTCTACAAATCCAGAAATACTATTCCTCTTAAAAGACATATGTGTGGTAAATAAGAATATCTTTACAAGATACATATAAATTAGGGCTGCCAAATAAAAATACGGAAAATATAGTTAAATTTCAAATAAATAACAAATAATTTCTAGTATAATTATGTTCCATGCAATATTTGGATGTCCTGTACTTTATCTGGCAACCTTAATATAAATCTACTAAAGAGGCAATTTATCCAGCAGGTTTTGTGGCAGAGAAGGTTAAAAAAAAAAAAAAACACTCAAATTTGGATACTCAAATCTATCACTTATTCCTAAAAGTAGGGATAGAAATAAAGTGGAAGTAAATCTATTCAGAAGTTTGTACTTTTTAAGGACTAGAGAGGTTCAAACATTTAGTAATATGATTTCCTCAGTCATAGCATTACAAGCCTTAGCACGGCTCCTAAAGAGCTACTGTGTGGTCATTTTACAACCAAAAGATCTCTAAAGACTGAATCTCCTTCGTGAAATAATCACATAGACTCTAGCTCATTCTTCTCATGAAGAGCCCCAGAAATGACTTTCTAGTCCTCCTGGAATTCAGTTCTGGAGTAACACGTGCAAGGTGGTTTGCTTTGGAATTAGGCTGTTTCCTGTTGCAATTTATGCAGACCTCTAGAAAGTGTTCTGAACTGTCAACTTGGAATTAGAGAGAGGCCAGAGGAAAATTGCTTTCCAGGTAAAGAACCACTTCCTTATCCCCAAGGTGAACCTATGCCCCTGGACGCTGCTGCACTCGTCCTCTGGTGTAAGGGACAAGTGCTCTGCTACCTCCCTCAGCCCCTCTCAGAGGTGGGAGGACAAAAAACACCAAATCTAGCCACAAGCCCCCTCGTGCACACCTGTTGGATTGCTTGTTGGCTGTTCCAAGTATCGGTGCTCACTAGATACAGGTTATAATTGAACTGAGACGTATGTGAATAATCTTGTGAACAATAAATTGACGCTGGGTGATGTATGCTCTCCCTATGAAGTAAGTTTATAATTAATTGATAGCTTCTTTCAGGGTGGCCACTGACCAGTATGCGACTGTTTCTTCCTCCACAAGAGGCTCTACCTCTCCCAGGCACTTGAATGGCTCATCCACTAACCAAGACCTGCTGATATGCTGACAAGTCATTTTCCCGCTTTGTTCTTCTCATGACACACAACATCAGCGAAGAGCTGTTGTCCTCCAAAGGATGCCTCAGTAGTGTCCACCTCCTGATGTCACTTATGGGGACTTTGCAGCCACAAGGCCCCCGTGGCCTCCACCTATGGCATCACGCTGGACATGGACAGCTTGAGACGGTGATCCACCATATGCCATTGAACTCAAGATGCCCGGGGTACCATCATTATTCCTGCTCACCATCTCCATCACTCTCAGAGCTCTACTTCAAGGCTCTCGTAAAGCAAAGCTTACTTAGTTCATCCCTTATGGAACACATGTATCTTAATAAAAGCATCTAGGAATAATGCTTTGACCCACAGAAGAACTTAATTTTAATGTTGAGAATTTTAGGCATAAGGGTAAGCTGTTAGAGGAGAAAGTTTTGGAATTGTCTACCTTCCCAACTAGTCAAATCATAGCCCTTACATAATATATCAGTTAAAATCAGATTCAGTTGCAAAGAAAAAATGACAGTAGCTTAAACAAGAGGGAAGTTTATTTCATTTTCATCTAAATGAAGTCCAGAGGTAGAAAGTTCGGGGCTGGTTTAGCAGCTCCACTATGTCATTGGAAGCCCAGGCTCCAATTTTTATGCTTCATTATCTTCTGTGCATGGCTTCCATATTCAAGGGCACTTCCAGGACCAAGACAGTTGCTAGAGATCCAGCCTTTCAGTCTATATTCCAGGCAAGTACCTATGCTTTCAAAGATCTTTCCCGAAAGTTCTATGTTTTTCCACTTACATCTCATTGCTGGGAATTTAATCACATAGCTACATAAGGCTGAAAGAAAGTTTGGGAAACATAGCCTTTTAGCTGGCCACATTCTTCAAGGTCATGTTACAAAGGAAAAAAGGGGAAATGGATATTAGGAGGCAACTACTTGTGCCTGCAGAGTGGGACCAGTTATTTCACTTTCCAGTCGAGATGGCCTTCCTGTGACAATCAGAAATCTAAGGTCAACTGAATATTTCGTATGGCCCCTCAAACCCAGATACTTCCTCGACTTTTGAGTCCTTAAATCCCCAATGCTGCAAGGTGGTTGTTGAACAAAAATACATCCCTTTAGATTTTGTTTTGGGAATATTTGCATGTGTTTGTGTATGTAATGCAAGGCGATCATAGCTTATACTATGTGCAGAAGCATTACTTGACAATGACAATAGTTAAACATCAAAATGGAATTTCTCAGAGAATCTGAGAAAGAGGCCATTCTCGAGAGACGGTTAAACATAGCACAGACATTCATCATGATGGAAAGGATTAGGAGGGGAGTATAGGACTAATTGGGGTAGGGACATGACTTGGCGAAGTTCTTCTTAGCTTTATCATTTTATATGTAGATTCCAAATGAATGATTAACATATTTTTAAAAATAAGCTCTTATATATTGGATAATCTATGTTCAAAATCTGACACATAGACATTTACTGTAACTAATCATGGTATTTAAAAACCCAGCCTCTTTGGTTTAGATCTGTTAAAACTTGGGAGACTTCTGCTCCAACTTACATTAAGATTCTAGAATCTCGATATAAATTGATATGCTTAATATGTTTCATGTAAAATGAGCATGGAGTTGCCTTTATTTTAAGTGTTTTAAATAATTGTATTTCAACCTTGGTTTTAGTCCCTTATCAACTGCTTCTTTCTCCAACCATAGTCTAATAGTGATTGACATCTGAAATGTCTAGGCCACCTGCGATCAGAGTTTTAAATGTCACCTTCTTGAATTAATTATGCGTAAAGCTCAAAATAGGTTTGGAAGGCACCTACTGAAGCAGAATTAAAGCAGAAAGGAATGTGGTGGCCACAAAAACTGTTTATCTTTCGTATAACAGGCAATTATCAGCATTTTTATAACCAACAATAAATTGAGATAAGCACAATTAAAATCATATATTTTGTGCTAAATATACCAGTGCATGAAATCTTAATGTATAAATGTCAAGTCAACCGAATGTATAAAAATGACACTTTTTATACTCATGAAGAGCATTATTAGGCAAATATGTCTTTTTTTCCTGCCAAAACATTATTCTAGTTGGGCTTAACTCTAGGTCTTCTGAGAAATGCGGATTAAAGAAAAGATAAGGTCTTTGCTTTCAGGAGGTCTGCAATTTGCTGGTGTAGAAACCATAAGCATTAAAAAAGTGCAAACACACAAACCTTAAGTATCTAATTTAGATCCAATTCATTCATGGTTTAAGGAAATCCAGATACAATATAATAAAATTTTTGAAAGAATGTGTTCATTTGGATTCATAATTTTGTATGTTATTTTTCATATTATCGTGATGCTGACATTGTTTTATTTTAGTTTTAACATATACTTTTATTACTTGAAATCACTCTGCTTTTAAATGGTTTATAATTATACTTTTCACGTATTTAGAATCTTATTTTTTCTAGGTATTCATATTCATTTAATATATATTTTTTCAGCTTACTGTGTGCAACACACTGTTCTAAGAATTAAAATTAATTAGGTTTTATTTTATGTCCTGCCCCATATGTAGGGGTGTATTCATTTGTTGAATCATCAACCATCTTCAAATTCCAAGAAATTTTAAGTCATTCATTTTCTCACTTCTTTCCATTCCTTATTCTTTCCTATGGTTTCAAATTTTGCCTCTAAGAAAATGACCTCTGATTCTTTTCTTCATCCCTTAAGTCCTACCTGAATTTTATTCTCCTGTTACCAGATGCATATAAAGCACTTCCATTTAGATACTCTCTTTTAACCTGATCCTCTTCCAGAAAATCCTTGACATCCTGTGAATCCATCCTTGACTCATCACTTTCCCTCTGCCCTCAGGGAAAGCCCTTCTGCCAGATTTTATACTCAATAGGAACCCTTCCACTACTCAGTAGGAATGCTCTGGTCTACTAAGACAGCATTTGATCTGCACAGTTCACAAGCCATGTAATAGCTGTTTATGGGATGTGTAGTTATGTGACAAGCACTGTGTTAATTATTTTGCATTCAATTCAACAAATATTTATCAAGTGCCTAGACTAATATTCCAGAATATTCTAGGTACTTCAGATATAATAGTGAACAAAACATATTCTACTGGAGAGAGAGAGACACTAAACAAAGGCCACAATAAATCAGCAAATTATGGAATATGTTAGGTGACCACTATGAGGACAAAAAAGAGTAGGACAAGATACTACAACAGGAGCCCCTGCAATTTTAAATATGATGATCAGGGTAATTCTCACTGAAAAGGTAACATTTAAGCAAAGACGTCAAGATGATGGGGAAGTTAACTTCGTTGATATCTGGGCTATTGCCCACAAAAATATTCTAAGGAGAGAACATGCCTGTCATGAACTAGAAGAGAAAGGGAGGTGAAGTGTTTGCTGTAGAGTGAGCAAATGCAGAGAGAGTAGATCACAGGGTAAGGGGGCCTTTTATGCCAGTGTAAGGATTTTGACTTTGATTCCAAGTGAAATGGGCAACCTTGGAACGTTTTCAACAAAACTAGGATCTGTCTTATGATTTAAAAAGATCACCCCAGCTGCAGTGTTGGGAATAGATCATGAAGTGACAAGGATAGAAGAAGGGCCATCAGTGAGGAACCTATTGCATCAAATCCAGGAAGAAATGATGGTGTAGCAGCAATGTATTGCAGGGGAGGTTTTACCAGATGAAGAAACAGCGACTTAGAAAGCAGAAGTGACTTGTCCTCCAGGCTGCCTCTAGAAGTTGAGCTCTTAACCATTGTGTTTGCTGCCTCTCACTGAGAAGGCTTTAAACTCAAAAAAGTATCTAATGCAGTCCATATGAACTGTGGCTTAAAAATGGAAGATCATTTCATGAAGTGAGGCTTCAAATTCTGAAAGGCAAAACTGCCTTTATAGCCAAATTTCAAGCCCTGTCCATCCTTCAAAGTCCATATCGAGTTCCAAAAACTACTCTGGCTCTTATTTGAAATCCTATTGCACTATATTTGATGCCACACGGTTTCTCTTCTATCTTTGTGTAGGTTTTTATGACTCCTCAACTGCACTGGGAATCCTTGATAGCAGAAAACAGACTCGCATCTGTATCCCCAATGTTGCCTGGAATAAAATAGAAGTATTGATATTTTAAAAAATTGATTGATTGATTTTCCTTGGCATCCAACGTTGAAAGTGGTCTACAAATAATGTAAATGTAAAGTTATTTTAGAATTCTAATATGGAAGGGAAAGAAGATAAAAAGCCTGTGCTATTTATATAAATCTTGACAATAATAATAATACATGATAACTTAGATAAGGAATTTATTATGAAAGTAAAATTGCTCATATTTATATAACACATTACTGTTTACCTAGTCCTTTCACTCAAACAATTTAATTTGATCATTATAGTGCCCATGATTTTATTCTCATGTTGATACTTTCTGAAAAGACCAAAATTATCAAATAAGGTTTGATGAAAGATGCATAATGTATCAGGGTAAAAATCAATCCAAAGGTAAATTTAAATTCTGCACACTGTACCTTTAGGATTTCTATTTTATAAGAACTAGTGAAAAGTGGAAAAAGTAATTGAGTACATTCCGCTGATCTGAAGGTAGTGTTAGGTCTATGGTAAATATTCCTACTTTCTTCAAATATGTTCCTTGCACAGATCCACACACAGTCCTTCTCACAGGTGAATTCAGCACATCCTTAAAGCTGACCTCTCTGCCTTCTTTCAACACCTCGCCATTTGATGTGGGTTTTAAATGTCGTCTACTAGTATATCCTTTTTTTCTTAACCACACAAAGACCATGAATCATGCTCATCTGTATGCAACGTTGCACAGAGTCATACTAGCTCCTATGCATGCCTGTAGCTCCCATCACTCTTGAGATGGAATTACCACATCTAGGTTTTCAACTCTTCTTCAGATTTTCACTATGCATTCCTTCCCTGCAACTCTAAATACCTTAATACAGCTCCCTGTCTATTATCTGTACTAATGGCACACCAGGGTAAGTGAGAGCCACAGAAAACTGGTAACCTCAATTTAACCTTTGATACTCCCCTTTACTGCCCTTTACGTGAGTTGCTAATGAGCAGTGAAGTTGACAGATTGAAATGTCACCTCTTTCTGCCCTCTGATATAAGTGTTAATGGAAATGAATATGACAAGGGCCTGACAGGACATTAGGAAAAGAAAAGTAAGGGCCTGCCTGACCTATATGACAGTCAACTCTTCTTCATAATTGAGTTGATTTTAGTTATTTCTTCTACAAATTATCCCATGAGTTGGGGTTGAATATTGTACTCTTCTTATTTCTGACTTTGTGACCAAGTAAGTCATTGAGTACTTCCAAGTCACAGGTTCTCCATCTATTCAGATAGGTCAACTAAAATATTCATGGCAATTCCATAACTCAAAAGTGTAGGACATAGTTTTCCATTTCAGATTTGATCTCTTTCAATTTTTCACTAATAAACCCATATAAAGGAAGAAAAGGATTGCAAGTCATAACAGAAAATCAAGACTCAAAGCCAACTTATTGTGGAAATGAGAAGATTTTCCACTCTCTGCATGATCAGGGGCACTGACTTCAGAATTCCATGTGGTGGCTCATTTATATTTTACTGCCATAAATGGAGCATGCCTACCAGAATGAAAACAAATAGAGGGAAAAGCTGTACCCTTATAACTTCCTAAATCCCTCACAGAGACCCAGAGGCCACAGCAACAGGACTCAGCAGCTGTCCTTCAGAACAGGATGCTTTTGGAACAAGCCCCTCCCCAATGCCTGTCTTTCTACCTCTCTTCAGAGACTGAAATTTCTGGAAACCAACACAACAGGAAATGAGAGATGAAGAAAGCCACGATACACCACCATGTGCGAGATCCAGCATTTTACTTGTTAGAGTCATAACAACAACAAACTACAGAAACAGGAAGAGCCTGGCAATGGCATATATATACCAAGATGGAAAGTTATAGTGCCCCTGTCAGGGGAAAAAACCCACTAACTCCAAAGAACCCCCCTAAAGAGATGCCTGCTAGAACATGGGAATGTGAAGAGATGCTGCGAAACATCAACCTGTCTTCCCACTGAAGATCTGAGAAGGGAATTTTACTAACGCCCAAGTAGTCAAGGAACCAGGAGAAGCGGGAAACACTTACCCTTCCTATTGGCAAACAGCAGGATTAGAAAGCACTCATACCATTCCAGAGTGGGTAAATGGAAGGAAAATAACACGGAATCCTGAAAATGTGGAGCAGCAGAAGAAATGGAAGATCATCTTGAAAGCTTAGAGTAAAAGCATGCTTTTGAAAATCATTAACTACAGTAATCAGAGGTTTGTTTTTTTTTTTTGTGAGGAAGATCAGCCTTGAGCTAACATCCATGCCAATCCTCCTCTTTTTGCTGAGGAAGACTGGCCCTGGGCTAACATCTGTGCCCATCTTCCTCCACTTTTTATATGGGACACGGCCACAGCATGCCTGACAAGCGGTGCACGCCCCGGGATCCCAACCCAGACTCCAGCAGCGGAGTGCTCGCACTTAACCACTACGCCACCGGGCCGGCCCCTCAGAGATTTTTTTAAAAAGAGAATCAATTATCAATAAGGTACAGATTTTATGATTTCTCTGAAACAGGAGAAGAAAGTCATGAAGGAATATGTAGGTAAAATGACAACACAATAAGTTATAAAGACAATATGTTGAGATGAAAAGGGATCTGAGGGAGATAAAGAATGATTAAAAGGAATTAAAAATGCAAAATGAGAAAGATGATACTAAGAAGACCAGACAACAGACCAGTCCCCAAGTGACAGATGTTCCTAATGAAGAATTTAGGGTGGTTGTAAACAACATAACAATAAAAGAAATAATTGAAGAAAGAATTCCAAAAACTGACAAAATTAGCTAAGTATGTCAATTGAAATGATTCATTTTATTCCTTGAAAAATTTTTGAGAATAGACCCATATTTAGATACATATATTACTTTATTTTTAAATAAAATATTTCAAATAAATACATGGAAAAAAACTGAGCCAGTTGCATGTTTCTTCATTTTCCATTTTTTAAGATGATATGAAATGTTTAATTATATCTTTCAAATTTTACCCGAAAGCCACTGATATCTTTAAATGACAGCTTTCTTTGAAAATTATATATTCTAATAATTGGTCCATTGCCCACGGATGGGAATCATTGTCTTGTCTGTGCAAAGGTGTGTTCATACTCAATAACAGCGATAGCTAAATTGTTCAGCATATTAGATATGGGGATTGAGTTTCTGGGGCACCCTGAGAGGGAGAAGTGAAGAAATTCGTAGAATGGAGAGTAAAATGATGTTAAGGGAGACAGAATTGAGGGCCCAGGGAGACATGGTACCGGAGAAAGTCAGCTAATCACAGATTCCCAGGATCTTTAAGAATAGGAGACTCTTTGTATTCCCCTCAAAATGAGTACATATGTTTATCAAAAAGCACGAACAAGAATGTCTATAGTGCTTTATCCGTAATAGCCCAAACTGGAAACTACCCATATGCCCATCAGCAATAGAGTAGATAAATAAAATGTGTTGCATCCACATTTCGGAAAGCTATACAAAAATGATAAGGAGTAAACCACAACTCCAAGAGACAATATGGATGAATGTCACAAGTATAATTTTAAGCGAAAGAAGCCAGATATGAAAGAATGCTTACTGTATGATTTCTTTTATACGAAGTTCAAAATAAGTAAAACTAATTTTGCTGTTAAAAGTCAGGATAGTGATTATCCTTGGGTGGATTTTGACTAGAAGGGGCCATAGTGAGGGAACATTGGGATGCTGGTTAACGTGCTATGTCCTGACCTGGGTGTCACTCACAACTATGATCAGTGTGTGAAAATTCGTTGAGCTTTACAATTATGATTTATGCATTTTTCCTGAATATTTGTTAAATAATAAAAAAGGAAATATGATAGGGATGTTTGTGTTGTTCCTTTCGTTGACTCAAGAACTTGAGTAAAAGTCTACTGCACCTGACCACCCCGTATGAACCACACTGAGAGGAAATCCAGGCTGTGTGTTCTCCACACTGGTCAGGGTGGGGCAGAGAGAAGAAATGGGCTGCAGGAGGCAAGGTGGGGTTCGAAATCAGTGGAGGGAGGAATTCAGAGCCAAAGGAGACTGGGACAGCCAAGTTCAGAAACTCCCCAGAGGTGTTTTATGTGGGGAAAGAAAGGGAGTGAAATAAGAATATTGGGTTTCTGCTACATGTGGGATATGGAGTTAAACCAGTTCAATTTAAATATTAAAGTTAAAGAGTGATTCCACCGGTCTGGGGGCACTGATATCTACATTACCAGGGCCGGCCCCATGGCTTAGTGATTAAGTGCGTGCGCTCCGCTACTGGTGGCCCAGGTTCGGATCCCGGGCGTGCACTGAGGCACCACTTGTCCTGCCATGCTGAGGCCGCGTCCCACATACAGCAACTAGAAGGATGTGCAGCTATGACATACAACTATCTACTGGGGCTTTGGGGGAAAATAAATAAATAAATAAAATTACATTACCAAAGAAAGAGGTGTGCATGTTTTGGTCATAAAATATACTTACAATTCTCTTATTCACTCATCTTTCCTCACAAGCCTTCTTAGCAGATGGTCTATGCTTGCTTTTTCCCTTTTTTGATATCTATTTCCTCCTCCATCCTCTGAAACATGGCTTCTATCACTGCTCTACTGAAATGACCAGTATTGCATTTCCTAGAAAATCTAACAGTCTTTTCTATTCCATTCAATAAAGAAATATGTGAACCAGTCCTGATAGCCTAGTGGTTCAAGTTCAGTGTTCTCACTGGTTCAGTGGCCTGGGTTCGTTCCTGGTCGTGGAATCATACCACCCGTCTGTCAGTTGCCATGCTGTGGCAACAGCTCACACAGAAGAACTAGGACTTACAGCTAGAAATATAACCACACACTGGGGCTTTGGGGAAGAAAAAAAAAAGAGGAAAATTGGCAACAGATGTTAGCTCAGGGTAACTCTTTCCCAGCCAAAAAAAAAGGTGACTTTCCTTCCAAAACATTTAAAAAAAAGAAATATGTATTGAGGAGCAACTATGTGTGGGCCACTGTTCTAGGGGTTAGGGATGTGAAAGTGAATAAAACAGACCCAAATCCATGGCCCTTTGAAGCCTATATTTTCCATTTTGGGGAAAAATTTTCAAAAGCTCATTCTCTCCTAACCACCGTTCTCATATACTGTACTGGTGCCTTACTACATCTCCAGATTTCTCTGTAGACACTTCCTCCCAACTACTAACTCTTGTGCTAATGATCCGTTGCTTTTCTTTGATATTCTCCCTTGCAGAGTTCACTTGTATGTAAAGCTTCAACATAGGCCTGTTTATTAGGGTTTCCAGTTCCATCTCTCCAGCCTCATTTCTCCAACTACTTCCATGATAACTCCATTGGAATATTCTATTCTCACAGAGAATATCATACATTCATCATCAAATTTCTCTTCTCATTCTCCCTTTCCAATTCCTCATGTTTTTCAGTAAAAATACCATTTTTCATGTCATTTAAACTAAAAACTTGGGATCAGTTTTTAGTTTTCCTTCACTTACTATCCAATTTGTTCTTAAATTCAATTTGTTTTTTTATAAAATATGTTTCTAAAAGAGTGCAGTAACTCAACGCTCAATCTCCAGATTACTGCAATAAATCAGTGTCTCTGCTTCTAACCTCTTTCCAGCTTCCAGGGCACTCTGCATACCATGGCATGGATAACTTCCCAAGACCCTGCTTTCATGGTCAGACCCCAACGCCTAGATAAGCAGGGGTCCAGGCCCTGATCCCAGGTAGGAAGCAGCATCCTGGGCTAAGGACACTATCAAAGAGGCTGGATGGGGCAAGAAAATGCAGGGATTGCATAAGAAGACAGAAATTTCTGCATCAAGTGAAAGCAGGTGACTATTATATTTTCCTAATTCTTCATTTTAATACATTTCTATTTTCTAAGTTAAAGGCTAACCAAATTCAACACCTAATGAAGTTTTAAAATATGCAAATTTATATATCCAAGGGGAATAAAGAAAACATGTTTACTGGAAACACTAATAATATGTTCTTTTATGTTTTTGTTTGAGTTTTGGCTTTTATAAAACAGAAACATAGAAACAATTTTCCCCTTCAGAACCTTAAGCAGGGTGTCACAAAATTCATCCACAGAAAAGATCAGTCACAAGAGAGTGTCAAGAATATAAGCATTCACTGAGGCAAACAGGCTCTAAAATGAGGCAGCATCTTGGAAAAGCAATTATTGAGGAAATGAATGTTCCTATCATTGCAAGAAAGAAGGAAATGCTTGCTTTTTCCTCTGAACTAACATTTACTTTCCAGTGTCCCTACTTAGCATAATTGGTTTTATCACACCTTCTATTTAAAAAAAAATTTTTAGGAAGATGACATGTATTTCAGAAAGCAAGAATCAGCATAAAGAAATAGGTGGAAAGTCCTCTAATTCCTTATTTAATAAAATTTATGCACATAATTTTTTAAACTGTTTTTAGACAACCCAAAGACATTGCTGGATATAATATCTAATTTGTGATGGCCTTTTTTTATCCAGTGAGATAATTGATATTTTTAAGAGAGATATTGAAATTCCCTGCATTTTGAGGTACTTTAGGTTTGTTGCTGCATTTATCAGATTTTCTTTTCCCGGTATTGACCAATTCTGAATTATTACCAATAAAAATGCACAGCCCTCACTAGTAAACAATGATTAGTTTTATTGTGGTAAAATATATATAACATAAAATATACCATTTTAACCATTTTTAAGTGTACAGTTTAGTGGAATCAAGTACCTTCACTTTGTTCTGCAACCATCACCACCATCCATCTCTAGAATTTTTTCAATCTTCCCAACTGAAACTCTGTACCCATTAAACACTAATTCCCATTCTTCCTCCCCCTAGCACCTGGCAACCATAATTCTGCTTCTTGTCTTTATGAATTTGATTACCCTACATACCTCATGTAAGTGGAATCATACAATATTTATCCTTTTGTGACTGGCTTATTCGGTTAGCATTATGTCTTCAAGGCTCATCCATGTTGTAGCATATATCAGAATTTCCTTCCTTTTTAAGGCCAAATAATATTCCATTGTATGGATATACCACATTTTGTTTATCCTTTCATACATTGATGGATGCTTGGGCTATTTTCACCTTTTGGCTATTGTAGATAATGCTTCTATGAACATCGGGGTACAAATAACTCTTCCGGTTCCTGCTTTCACTCCTTTTGGGTATATATCTGTAAGATGACGAGTGTTGGCAAGGATTTAGAGTAACTGAAACACTTTTGAATTGTTGGTGGGAATGTAAAATGGTGCAGCTGCTGTGGAAAACAGTATAGTTACTCCTCAAAGAATAAACATAGAATCACCACACGATCCAGCAATCCCACTTCAATGTCTCTGAGCAATGTTTTCTAGTTTTCCGTGAACAGGCATTGCACAACTTCTGTCAGATGTATCCTTCAGTATTTCAGAAGTGGGATTTTTGGATCATATAGTAATTCTGTGTTTATCTTCGAGAAATAACCACACTATTTTCCACAGAAGTTGCACTGTTTTACATTCCCACCAACAATTCAAAAGTGTTCCAATTTCTCTAAATCTTTGCCAACACTTTTCGTCTTATGTTTTGTTTTCAATAGCCATCCTAACGGGTGTGAAGTGGTTAGTCTTATCTAATTATCTAATTAAATTATCTAATTATCTAATTAAATGACCTTAATTAATTATCTAATTAAATGACCTTAATTATCATAAACATGTCTATTCAATGGGTTTGTCTGTTAACCAAATCTCTCACAAGATGGCTGACAATGCTTTTAATTTATGAAATTTTATAATTAACTTTAATTGAAATGACCTCAACATTGCCCCACATTTATCTCACCACAGTTGCTATTCCAGATCTGCGAATGAGTTTGCTGAGCCTAAGCAGCCAAAATAACATTCTTATGGTTGTCAGATATCAAGATTACCGGGGAATCAGCCAGAATTCTCACCTTGTTAATCTCGTTCAATAGTTAAGATATACTCAGGGTAAGATGAAGCCAATAAAATTCTGATGTCTCCCTTTTGTGACATGAGAGAATTCCCAATGCAATCCTCATGACTGTATTTATGATTAAGACATTTCTCCACTTGCTATCATCATTCATTTTTTATTCCTTTCCCAAACTCTTTCCAAAGACATAGTCTTAAATTTTGCCACACTTTGCCTTGTTTCCAGCTTGAACTCAAGTTGTTTTGAACTGGAGGAAGAATGGTGTGCTAGAGCTGGATTAAAGTATGGGTCTTTAAGGAAAACTAAAACATCACTGGGATAAATTAAAAAGACGGTACCACATAACTTAGTTTCTACATGCACCTACTTATATAAAACAGACAAATTGTAAATTGGTCCCTTTCCTACTGAAGTGTGTGGCATTGGCACCTGGAGTTAAGGGAGGGGGCAGGTTGGCGGCATTAAACTATCTCTGCCGAAATTGGGCATGTCACAGGATGCAATCGCAAGCTAGGAAATCAATGTTGAGACTCTCAATACTCAGCCTGACATTGGCTGAAGTCAACATGCAGTTATTTAAAATTCTGAAGCCAAATAATATAGTACATAAAGCTATTTACTGGTAACTTATTATGAGTAATTTATTGTATAAACTAAATTTTAAGACCTTTACTAACTTTCCTTAGAAGTTTTTTGATTTTCACAAAAGAAACTGACTAGATCAAGAGCTACAGAAATATAGAAAATATTTTGCACACATGCAAGCCAAAGAAAATAAGTTTTCGACATGACTGTGATTCGAAAATGACTTCACAACTAAGGTCATGAAACAAACTATATCAGTCAGAGTCCATCACGAAAGAGACAGCAAACTAAAACTGCTAGAATTTAACAGAGGGAATATTTACAAAGTGGTGAGCAGGGTTTAGGGAGGCCAACAAGCCATTCAGTGAGCCCTCACCTCTCCTAGACCTGCAGAGGCAACGGAAGAGAGTGGTTTCCAGAACCTGGTGGAAGGATGAAGTCAATCTGCAGCAATCCAGCAGAGAGGGACCTAGGGGAATATATAGCCCAATCTTTCCTCCTGGCCTCCCATTACCTGCTGATACTTCCAATATCTGAATCCAAATGGAAGCCAGAGGACAAGGGAGCCCATAGATGCAACCCTTACAGCCTCCTATAGCAAAGAGTAGGGTGAAGAAGAGTGGTGAGTGGATATGGAGGAGTCAATGCAGAATATCCAGCAAATGTGCCTCTATCTTTAGTGACTGTGTGTGATTAACACTATCCAGTTACAAGCAGTAGAAATACTGAGAAGAAAGACTATTCTAAATATATATTTTAAAGCATATATAAAATATATTTTATAAGGGGCCGGCCCGGTGGCGCAAGTGGTTAAGTGCGCGCGCTCCGCTGCGGCGGCCCGGGGTTCGCTGGTTCGGATCCCGGGCGCGCACCGACGCACTGCTTGGCAAGCCATGCTGTGGCGGCGTCCCATATAAAGTGGAGGAAGATGGGCATAGATGTTAGCCCAGGGCCATCTTCCTCAGCAAAAAAAGAGGAGGATTGGCGGATGTTAGCACAGGGCTGATCTCCTCACAAAAAAAAATATATATATATATATATTTTATAAATATATAAATACATATAATATATAAATATATATTTTATATTCAGTAACTGTAATAAATCTTGAATTTTCAACATAAAGAAATATGTAACTTTTACTAATTGAAAATCAATTTCTCCTCCCACCAGTAAACCAGTGTGAAACCAATATCTAAGACTATCAGTTAGAAGAGGTGCTGATTATCATTCTGCCTGGGGCTTACAGCTGCGAAGATCTTCTGGTTGGGCCAACCTGAAAATAATTGGATGACCTTCCCAGTGTGCCTTGTTTTGACACCTTTGATGGGGGGGAGTGAACATTTCTTATAAATGTTTGTGATCAGTAATTCCATTTTGACATTTAGGCCAGCAACAAGATTTTTATATTTTTAGCCTACAGTTGATTTTCATCTTGGACATTAGAGTTTTCATCTCTAGATGTTTGATTGAGGTGTTTTTATATCCTCTATATCTCTACTTAACTTTTAAATACATGAAATACACATATAATAATTGTTTTAATGTGTTTGTTGGCTAACTCTAACATCTATGTCAAGTATGGTTAGGCTTCAAATTGATTGATTTTTCTCCTTAATATGCTGTATATTCAAAAACATATATCACTACTACTTTGCATGCTGGTAATTTTTTATTGGATACCAGAAATTGTGGATTTTACCATTTTGGGTGCTGGATATTCTTGTATTCCTATAAATATTCCTGAGCTTTGTTCTAGGATGTGATTCACTTACTTGGAAATAGTTTGATCTTTCAGATCTTGCTTTTCAGCTTTGTTAGGCAGGACCAGAGCAGCCTTTAATTTAGCTCTAATTTTGCCCCACTAGAATTTTGAATCAGGTGTCTCCAGTTCTTGTGTCTTGACCACAGCCTTCACCATAGCAATACCACTTTCATTTATCCTAAAGATAAGTTGTCATTTGGTTCTGTATGTGTGTTGACCACAAGTAAAAATTAGAGCCCCACAGTCTTTTTCAAGGCTAATAGATTAAACCAGCTATACCTGTAAGCAAAGGACGGCTTCAAAGCAATGCCAACTAATAGCATTATGAATTCACCAACAATTCAAACATTCTGTGTATCTCCTCTTCCCTAAGATTCCAGTGTGTTCTGGACTTAGAAAATACATATGTGTTCTGTCCCTGGAAAATGCCGGATGTGTTTTATGATAATATGATATTCAAGAATAAGAAATCCTTATGCAAACACCAGCTCTTAATTATGCTTAATTACCTGCTCTTTTCAATAAATACAGGATGTGCTGCATGAATATCAGAACTGTGTCCATAACCAAAATTCTTTAGTTGTGTCTATTATGATCTTAAGGACTTCACATCTTACTGGAGGTTGTCAGGGCTTTGGTAGGAAAATCTATTTATTAACCAATGAATAACATTAGGATTAAACTATTGAAGATGATTAAAAATAAAACATCGTAGATTATATATATATTTTATTTTCATTCTACTAAATTTCTGCTTTCTATATTGGTGGAATTACTGCTTTCTATATTGAAACGATATTCAGTTTTGCAACAAACACCGGCTAATGAGTGGCTGGATTTCTTCCTTAGTAACTATTGCAAGAATGAACCACAAAATTCAAGTTGTCTGATTCCTTAAAATGGAGTCTGCTTAATTTCCTTATCTGCTTACACTCCAGACTTAATTTTGTGCATATAATAAAATCTGTATTTTACCTTTGTGTGGAGTAGTTTCCTAGCTCACAAAATAAGAAACAAGGAGGCAAGATGAAAATTAGTAACGTGTTTTGAATTCAAATAAGTGATGTTTGCTGAATGTTTTTAAATAAAGCATGTGGAGAAATGAAATATTTTTCTGAAAAAAAAGAATGGTATTGGAATCTATCAACCAGGGCATCTATCTGGTTAATTTCTACCAGAGGTTTTTCGTCACTGGAGTGTACCAGGCCCTCCTGACACGATGTGTTCTGCCCCATGTTCCCTGTCTCTCCCTCTGCTCTCAGAGCCTCCCCAGGGGCTTCCCAGCCTCAAGAGGTCTGAGCTGACACAGCTCTACCCTCCTCCCAGCTGAATGGGTTAGTGCCTCTACATCTTTCTTCTTCCCATCCTCCTATTTCTTATGCTTCAATACTATAGTCAAATATAGGATTTTCGAAGTCCTAGCCCAACATCTCACCCTCTAAGCTCTCCACAAGTGCATTAACCCCTACTGGAGTCAATTATTGCCCATCAGCAGTTAATCCCTCCAGAAGGTTTCTCATTGTTCAGTTTTCCACGATATATGCAGATTTTCTCTTCAGAAAGGATTCTCATCCAAATTCTGCCACCACGGTTGTAATAAATTGAGAAGCATACAAGTGAGTCCAGAACTCAAGTGTTGGTGAAGCACCAGTTTATACAACTCACATTTCATCAGACTGCAGGCCTCATAAGGACACAAGTCGGTGCTCAATGATATCTGCCAAATTATGCAATTAATGCCAATAATTTAATGTTTTACTTTCATGTGGTCATTGGTGTCATGTAGGCACTGAATTATATTGATGTAATGAAGATATTTTATAAAATTCTAGTTGAAATTTAACACCTAAAATAGCTTAAGCTCATTAAAGCTTGATAAGTTTCAAAGTCTCGAAAGACTCCTATGCATTGTAGGAAATAACCAGAACAACTCTGTGTATGGTTAAGTCTGTAATTAGGCCAACGATTAAGTTGTAGTTATTAAATACAGCTTTTTTCAAGTAACGTGGAGAACATATTTTTTAAACAAATCAATCTCTTCTACCTGAACTCTTTGGCTTTTACCTGGCATTTCCAGGCTCTCGTGACCATATTCAACAAATTATTATTAGACTGTATAGTATCATATATTCCTTTTGTTTCTTGCAGTAGTATATTTTTCACAGTCATCAGAATTAGTATTCTGCTTCTTTAATCTAGCCAAGATAACAATTCCAATTTTAAATTGATCCTATCCGGCTTTTATATATTATGGTAGCCATTAATTTTCCATTAGACTTTTCATAAAAGTTTCAATAACACCCGTGGCATAGCACACACCTCACTCCAGCCTGATTTGCCTCCCAGGTTATAAATGGTTCATAAGTGGTTCTAAGATTGTTTTAGGTCAGCCTGGACTCAGAGTTTCTCTGCCCACATGCTCCCTCTATAGTAGATACACTGCCTTGTGTTTTCTACATGTTCAATTAATGTCTGCTTACTGAACTGAAAGGAGATACTCAAGTTTCTCTCAGCAATATGCAGAACTAGGCAATATGCAGAAATTTATCAAAGTTATATGTATAAATGTGTAATGTGTACAATGTGCTTGTTTTTTAGGATACTAGAAAATATTGCCTTAATACTTAAGGAAAGAAAAATGAGTATCTTGAGAATATAATTTCTATTATAATGATATCTAAATTCAAGGCACTTTTTGGAAAAAATATGAAAAGGTAAGTTTATCCATATTGAGCTTTTTACTATGTGTTTTTCTGAAACTGTAACTCATCTGTAAGGCATTATTCTGTGAATATAAAACTTGATGCTCTTAGCATATATGAGGAGTTTTCAAATGTACCCAACTTGCTCAAATGGTTTGTACATTGTTTTTTATATACGCTTTGTTCTGCCTAAATGATTTCTATCTTATAAATGTTTTAGATCTCAAAAAGTCATTAGTAAAAATAACTTGTTGACATTGTGATTGATACGATAGTCTCTGCCGTAAATAAATAACTTATATTATTAAAATTAAAACCACAGATCTGATTATTATGAGTTACACTAGTGAAACTGCCCACACTACCTAGAGAACGGGTGGCCTGTAACTTCAGCACAGCCCCACACAGGCAGGCAGTGTGACCAGCAGAGTGGCTGTGGGCCCTCCAGTCTCCACCATTGACATTTGAGATTCTTTCTCCTCCTCTGGGCCTTTACCCTTCTACAGGGTTGTCCTCTGACTCCTGTCCATCTCCTTAGTTCCTCCATTCCCATAGTGGGTCTTTCTTTGTCACCAGCCAGTGGTGTTACTGGGATACCCTTCCTAGGCATACGGTGTACTGGAGTCAACATGCATATTTCTAATACAAATAGATCTTAAGAAACACTTATTAATGTAATAAATTCAGATTATCTAGAGCAGTGACGCTCCTTTGGGGCCCCTCTCGTCCCGGTTCATGTTTCAGCTCAGCACAGAAGAATTCCTTTCCACAGCCCAGTAGGACTTAGGGAGGTCTCTCTCCTTCATCCCTCTCCCCAACTCCCTTACCTCAGGTCTCACCTACTCTTCCTCTTTCTTCACTTGCCTTATGTTTTTCCAGAGAAATCATTATTCATTGTACCCCAGACCTGAGTTATGACATCATCGATGGGAAATTTTTGAACATTTATTTGCCATCATATAAAACAGTGTGACCATTTCTTGATGTTTTTACACGTTGCTGAATGCCGTCTTGGGTTTCTACTCTTTATTCAAAGGTGCCTCCTAACAGAATAATAGGTGAGTAGACCAGGAAGACCTTTGAGACTGCATTAGGACACTTTCAGCCCTTCATAAGAAAGCCTTGGGACTTCCTTGCTAGACAAAAATAATTGTGGATTTTAAAAAATTCTCCTAAATTTCATAATCCTCATTAGAAGAGTGACTATTTCACAAATTCTCTTAGTTGAATATTCTTCTCTTGTAAAAATAAGGACCCAGGATATTTTTAATTACCTTTTTAGTGATATATTATTAACTTCCCTCCACACACACCAAAGTGAGATGAGAATCTACTCTTCCTGGAGACTAATTATAGTGTTAAAAGGATGGTATTATCGTGGTAGTAAAAAGCCCACCGGGGTTCTTAGCCCTTAGACATCCCCACATCATTTTAAAGCTATCTTGGTCCAATTTAGATATATTTGTGCAATGTGAACCTGAGACAAGATTGAACTGGAACCAGATCTTTATGAACAGATTAAAGTTTCAAATGTCATTTCTCCATCTTTTTGTTTAAAAGTGTGCAAGCACCCACTAACCCCACCTGTGGGGCAGAGCTGACACACTTCTGCTCTGGTAGGCAACTTTCTTCAAACTGTGAAAGTTCATAAATTAGAAGTTTATAGGTCTTGGAGATTCCTTAATAAAGAGAAAGAATTTTATCTTGCCTACTATCATCACCAAACCCTAAGTTCATCAGAGAAACCCAATCAGCAGTATTCTAAGGAGTTATCTAACTTTTAAAGCTCCAATAGTGACCTAGTGTGTCACAAAATGTCCAGACTAAATGTCCATTAGCATCTGACCTTTTTGGTAGAGTAGAAGCATTAACACTACCACCTTTATTCTGAATTTACTCCCAAACAGAGCCCCAAATAAAGTTGGAATCATAGGAAGAGTTGAGAGTGTACTCAGCCATCTTTTGTTTCACAGATGTGTAAAGTGAGGCTCAGAGAAACAAGGCTTTGGTGCCAGGGTCACCCAGGAAGTGGGTGGTGGGACTCCCAGCCCAGGCCTCCTACAAGTGGTGATGTCCTTTTCCAATCACGTAACAGAATGAGGAGAGTCAGGAGATTTAAGATGATAGTACTTTTTGGAGCTTCTTGCCCAAATCTTTGATTAATCTACATTATAGTACTAAAGTCTTGCATGTAAAAGATTTCACGTCTGTTATTTTAGAAATAAAAATAAATGGCAGGGATCTTTAAAAGGAAGAGCCAGACTAAAAGACATTTCTCAGTTCTATTATCAAAGGAAAGATCTGAGTGTTTGAAATTCTAGATCACAAGTCAATCCGCTTTCTCTTGCGTAGTGTTAGTCCTTTTCCCAAATGATATTTTATCTGATGATCGCAAGTGTCCCTTCCCCAGATTTCTCAGTTACACATTACAATATAAATCCTCTGTGGTATAAGAAACAGTGCATTCTAAATTGAGGGCTTCTCCACCACATCTGCTCCCATTAATCTCTGGTCTGCCTCAATTTCATGTGTGAGTAACAACAAAAAGAAAGGCAGGCCGGGGGGCTGAAAGGAGAGTACAGCTGCATAGTTATGTTATTTGTCTTTCCTTTATGTCCCTGGTTAACAGAAAATGTAGCTAGCTTACCTCTTGGATTTGCCTCTTTTCACAACTGAAGTGTTCCTTTACTCCATAATCCACTTTCCTAGACTGATTGGTTCTTTACTTTCTGTCCCCTTTGATGACAACACAACCCAGAGGAGACTGGTCAAGAGCGCTCCAGAAGAAAATGGTCAAGAACTCCCCAGGGTTGAAGTGGGATCAGCTACAAGCCATTCTGACTCCTCCAAAACAGACTAGAGGACAAGAGAAGCTACCCAAAAAGATGGAAGGAGGGGGAGTTTAAGAAGCTCTTATGTATGTGGGGTGTGGTGGGCTGAATGGGTGGCACATTCTGACTTTCTCTAGGCAGACAACAGAGTCCAAGGGGTGCCCATCTAGTGGGTTGAGGAAAGCAGCAAAGCAGTGGCTATGTTAAGATCCCCAAGGCAGTAGCTGTGCTAAGGACAAGCTGGTAGCAGCCTTACAACTCATGGTGGTCCAGTGATTTGGCAGTTTGGGTCCATATTCCAGCCGGTGGCTAAAGTGAAGAAAACATTTCCAGCCCAGGGGTGAGAAACAACCAAGTAGTAGGCAGGATCAGACTTGGGTCTGGGCCTTGAAAAACTCCAGGGACACCATTCAAATTATAGTCTATGCAATTGAGCTTACAACAGCCAAACTGAGGTTGAACCTAATGGAGAAGGAAAGACCAAGGAACTGGACAGCATAGAAGGGCATGACATGGTCTGATCTGTGTTTGAAAAGACCACTCTGTCTGTAGTGTGGGGAATGTAGCCATTAGGAAGCTTTGTAAGAGACCCAAAAATGGCTTAGTAGGGATTGATTAGGTCATGTTACTGACAAGTTCAGAGGAAGAAGGGTTTTAGGTATGGTTTAATTGGGGATTTTACTCCATTTCTCTGAAATTCTGCTGGCTCTGCCTCCTACTGTGGTGTGGCTGTGCACAGTCCTCAGGCTGGCTGTGCAAGAGGGCCACTAGTCTGCATACCACCTCATGCTTTCTCCTCCACATCCAGGAGGAGAGAACAGGATGCCTCCATTGACCATTTGACAAATGGCCCAAGTTTTGCACTAACTGGACTACCTGGAACCAGTCCTTTGGCCAGACGGATGTCAGGGGCTGATTGGATTAGTCCTGGGTTGTTCAACCAATTACTGTTACAACAGGGCTTGGATTTTTCTGATGGGCTTTAAATTATCAGGGCTCTCCCTGGAGTTAGGGGTGGGGTCAATCCCACACAAACCACACAGCTGCCACAGTAGAGAGTGGTGACTGGAGGTTGTCCAGACAATCACCATATCTACTACAAGGAGGAAGAGAGAAAAGAGCAGAACAAGAGAGAATACTTTTCTGTGTGTGTGTGTGTGAGGAAGACTGGCTCTGAGTTAACATCTGTGCCCATCTTCTTCTATTTGGTATGTGGGATGCCGCCACAGCATGGCTTGATGAGCGGTGCGTCAGTCCGCACCCAGGATCCAAACCTGCAAACCCTGGGCTGCTGAAGTTGAGCAAGCGAACTTAACCACTATGCCATTGGGCCGGCCCCTAGCATACTTTTGACACAACTGTCCAATTAAAAAATAAGAGTGGCTTCGCCTGGGATGGTGGCAGTGGAGGTAGAAAGAAGTGAATAGAATCAGTGTTTTTTGAAGGTAGTAGTCAAGAGAATTTATAGCTTGATTGGGACCAGGGGCTATGTGTTAGTATGAAAAACAGGTTAAAAAACACTGATTGTCTCCCTCTTCTGCTCCTAGTTCTCTTCCAGGCAAAAAAAGATCAAGAAAGTGTTATGAGTGGTGGGCTTAGCTCCCAGCCCACTTACACCAGAGAACAAGCCCCTCTGCTTTTCAACGCAAGTGCCTTCTAAGGAGCAATGTCAACAGGCAAGTCAGTTGTGAAAATACTTAATGATTGGCACTTCACATTTTTAAACCAAGGGAGAAACCAAATGTGTGTGTTGTGCCCAGAAGTTGTTGATCATGCAGCCTCAATTTAAGCCTCTTACATACAACTCAGATTAATTTCCTCATGAGCTGGGTCTCTGTCTGAGTCACAAACCCCTCCTATTTTCCTCTTAACTGTTCTTAACTGTATTACCATCCTAAGGTTGGAGTCTGAATGAATTAATTATCGTCCATGTGTGGGGCTTACATATATTGCCTTCTTCATTTGAATAGCATCTCCATAAGATAAACATAATCCCCATTGCAAAAATGAAGACTTTCAGGTTGTGTGGGCTAGAGCTTTGGAGTGAAGGAAAGTATACAATTTCTGAAAGCCTGCTGTGTGCTGCTTCACACCTTCTGTGTTACACAACTGTCATAACAATACTAAGATTCTCACACAGATAAGAAAAAGGGATTCTGAAAGATTCAGTGTTCTGTACAAGGTCACACACCAAATTAGGGGAATTCAGGATTCCAGCCCTGTTTTTTTGTTTTCTGGATTCACAGTCTTTCCACCACACCATAATGTCTTTCTGGGCAGGGATGCCCAATGCAGACTCAGATGAGGAAATGCTGGGCTGGGCTTTGATGGATAGAGAGTGAGAAAGAGCCTCTAGGATACCATTAGCGCAGTCTTCTTTCCTGACTTTAAAGAAGGATCCCAGGCCTTTCTTGGCAGACTTTCTGACTCCAGTGAATAGAGCTTCATCATCCCCACCAGTCTGTTCTACTCAGCCCAACTGCCCACAGCAGTCTGTGCTTGAATGTGATACTCTTGGTGACCATACTACATACATGTATGTAGGTCATATACATATGGGGATGGGGGTGGGGATAGTACAGGTTGTAGCACTTTCATACACATTTATTCTCTCCTTTGATCTTTTAGCAACTCTGAGAGATAAAAAGAGTGGATATATTTTATTCCCTCTCTACTTATGAAGAAACTAAATCGCAGAGAGGTGAAGGGACTGATCCAACACTGTTTGGTGCCAGAAGGGACACATTTTCTCTAAATGTATGTAAATGTATGCTGCTGGGTGAGACTTCCATGTAAACAAAGAAATTGGATAATTTTAATTTTTTTCATTCTCTAACAACAGCATAATGGGTTAGGTAGTTACTTCATGAGAAATGTTGTAGAGAAGGATGAGCATATAAGCAGCATTATAATTATCATGAAAACCCTCTAAAAATCCCCAGATTTCCCCCCTGCAGAGGACACTGGAGGAGGCAGCACTTTGATGTGGGTGGCTCTGAATGCTAATGTAGTTATTGTTTTCTCCCGTGTACATCCTGGGACCCACCACCCCGTGTGGAGGTGCTGGGGAGGCTGTGTGAGCCGCACACTCCCGCTGTCTTTCGAGGGCAGCTCTAAGGTCACGTTATTCTCCACTAGGCTGGCACCGCTTCTCATCTCACCCTGCAGGGCCCCACATTGTCATCTGTCAAGAGCTTCCTCCAAATTTCAATGCAGATGAAGTTCACTCAGACCATGTGTGACAGCAATTTGAAAATAGCAATATGCATGGAGCAGATTGGAGTTCATTTGTGCAAAAGCCATTTATTGAGTGCATACCATCTTCTGCACAAGATGCTGAAAGATGGCTGATTTAAGGCCATGGATAATGAAGCATTTAAAATAAAATTTAATATCCCCCAAAGTTAATATATATATACTACAAAAAGTGGAAAGTGGAGAAATATAGTGTGTTTCTCTTATTTATACTATTAGAAAATAATATTTTCCAAAGCAGGAACCATGCCTGCTATATTGTCTTTATCTTTTCTCATCACCTAATGCAGTAAAACCAAATAAATGCTATTTACTGATTCAATACAAGTCAGTCTGTTTAAATGAAAGAAGAATTGATTTGGTTTGATACCTATGCTTGGTTTATTCTCTGCCAAAAAAAAAAAAAAAAAAGTAGTTAATTCCCTACCAAGAGAAACAAAAATGATGATATTGTGTATGAAAATGGAATAAAATTAAAATACCTCTTTATCACCCTATTTGGCTATCTATTAGCATAAATTTAATCAGAATGTGGTGACAGGTCATTTTATTCCAAATGTGCTCATGTGTAAGGTTTGTTGAAAATATAAAGTTACAGCAATGTGATTTAAATGTATAAAATATTTGTTTTCAAATCTAGTTATTGTACTTCCGAAATTACTTAATGGTAATTTTACCTAATGTTTTTGAAAAAAAATTATCAACAAATTCTAAATGATTATTTCTTCATTGAAATACAGTCATTTGTCACTTAATGACGGGGATACATTCTGATAAATGCGTCGTTAGGCGATTTCATCATTGTCTGAACATAATAGAGTGTACTTTTTGTATGTTTGTTTTTCTTTTTTTTATTGTGGGAACATTGGTTTATAACATTATATAAACTTCAGGGGTACATCATTATGTTTCGATTTCTGTAGAGATTATATCATGTTCACCACCCAAAGACTAATTACAATCCATCACCACACACATGTGCCTAATCATCTCTTTTGCCCTCCTCCCCTCTCCCTTCCCCTCTGGTAACCACCAATCTAATGTCTGTTTCTATGTGATTGTTTGTTGTTATTTTTATCTTCTACTTTTGAGTCAAATAATGTGGTATTTGACTTTCTCCCTCTGGCTTATTTCGCTTTAGCATAATACCCTCAATGTCCATCCATGTTGTCAAATGCTGGATTTCATCGTTTCTTATGGCTGAGTAGTATTCCCTGTGTCTATATACCACATCTTTATCCATTCATCCCTTGATGGGCACCTAAGTTGCTTCCAGGCCTTGGCTATTGTGAATAATGCTGCAATTAACATAAGGGTTCATGTATCTTTATACATTCCTGTTTTCATATTCTTTGGATAAGTACCTAGCAGTGGAATAGCTGGATTGTATGGTAGTTCTATTCTTAATTTTTTGAGGAATCTCCATACTGTTTTCCATAGTGGCTGCACAGTTTGCACTCCCACCAGCAGTGTATGAGAGTTCCCTTCTCTCCGCCTCCTCTCCAACACATGTTGTTTCCTGTCTTGTTAATTATAGCCATTCTGATGGGCGTCAGGTGATATCTCATTGTAGTTTTGATTTGCATTTCCCTGATAGTTAGTGATGTTGAACATCCTTTCATGTGTCTGTTGGCCATCTGTATATCTTCTTTGGAGAAATGTCTGTTCAGATCTTTTGCCCATTTTTTAATTGGGTTGTTAGTTTTTTTGGTTGTTGAGATGTATGAGTTCTTTATATATTTTGGATATTAACCCCTTATCAGATGTATGGTTTCCAAATATCTTCTCCTAACTGTTAGGTTGTCTTTTCATTTTGTTGATGGTTTCCTTTGCTGGGCAGAAGCTTTTTAGTTTGATGTAGTCCTATTTGTTTATTTTTTCTATCGTTTCTCTTGCCCAGTCAGACATGGTACTTGACAAGATGCTGTTAAGACTGATGTCAAAGAGTGTACTGCCTAGGTTTTCTTCTAGAAATGCCATGGTTTCAGGTCTTACATTCAAGTCTTTAATCCATTTTGAGTTAATTTTTGTGTATGGTGTAAGATAATGGTCTACTTCCATTCTTTTGCATGTGGCTGTCCAGTTTTCCCAACACCAGTTATTGAAGAAACTTTCCTTTCTCCATTGTATGTTCTTGGCTACCTTGTTGAAAATTAGCTGTCCATAGATGTGTGGGTTTATTTCTAGGTTCTTGATTCTGTTCCATTGATCTGTTTGTTTGTTTTGTGCCAGTACTATGCTGTTTTGGTTAGTATAGCTTTGTAGTATGTTTTGAAATCAGGAAGTGTGATACCTCCAGCTTTGTTCTTTTTTCTCAGGATTCCTTTGGCTATTCGGAGTCTTTTGTTGTCCCATATAAATTTTAGGATTCTTTGTTCTATTTCTGTGAAAAATGTTGTTGGGACTTTGATAGGGATTGCATTGAATCTGTATATTACTTTAGGAAGTATGGACATCTTAACTATGTTAATTCTTCCAATCCAAGAGCATGGACTATCTTTCCATTTCTTTGTGTCTTCTTCAATTTCTTTCAACAATGTTTTATAGTTTTCAGTGTACAGATCTTTCACCTCTTTAGTTAAGTTTATTCCTAGGTATCTTATTTTTTTTATTGCACTTATAAATGGATTGTATTCTTAATTTCTCTTTCTGCTACTTCATTGTTAGTGTATAGAAACACAACTGATTTTTGTATGTTGATTTTGTATCCTGCAACTTTGCCATATTCATGTATTATTTCTAAAGTTTTTTGGTGGATTATTTAGGGTTTTCTCTATATAAAATCATGTCATCTGCAGATAGTGACAGTTTCACTTCTTCCTTTCCAATTTGGATCCCTTTCATTTCTTTTCTGGTCTGATTGCTCTGGCTAAGACTTCCAATACTATGTTAAATGGGAGTGGTGAAAGTGGGCATCCTTGTCTGGTTCCTGTTCTTAGAGGGATAGCTTTCAGTTTTTCACCATTGAGAATGATATTAGCTGTGGGTTTGTCATATATAGCCTTTATTATGTTGAGGTATTTTCCTTCTATACCCATTTTATTCAGAGTTTTTATCATAAATGGATGCTGTATGTTGTCAAATGCCTTCTCTGCGTCAATTGAGATGATCACCTGATTTTTATTCTTCATTTTGTTAATGTGGTGTATCACATTGATTGATTTGCTGATGTTGAACCATGCCTGCATCCCTGGAATAAATCCCACTTGATCATGGTGTATGATTTTTTTAATGTATTGTTGTATTTGATTTGCTAGTATTTTGTTAAAGATTTTTGCATCAATGTTCATCAGTGATCTTGGCTTTAAATTTTCTTTTTTTGTGTTTTCCTTGTCTGGTTTTGGTATTAGGGTAATGTTGGCTTCATAGAATGAGTTAGGAAGCTTCCCCTACTCTTCAACTTTTTGGAAGAGTTTGTAATAGAGTGTACTTAAACCTAGATGGTATAGCCTACTACACACCAAGGCTATATGGTACTAATTTTATGGGACCACCATTGTGTATGTGGTCCGTCATTGACAGAAACATCCTTATACAGTGCATAACTGTAACTTTTTTTTTTCCTTGACTGTGTGGAAAGGAGACTCTCTTTCCTCTATGTTAGATGAAATCTCTCCACATTATGACTGGCATTTATACCTAAAAGCCCAGTTCCCTAAAACATCTTTGTCTAATAAGAGACATTGGCCACATGTTCTTAATTTACTTTATAATATTTTAAAAGCTATAGAGTAGACTAATCCAGAATGTGGAACATTCTGTAAGACTCTTCAAAAAAGTCAACGATGTGAAAAATGAACAAAGGAAGGCAGTGGACTGTTCTAGATTAAAAGAGGTAAAAGTGACACAGGCAAATAAAATGCATGAAGCTTCATTAGATACAGGATTGGGAAAAAAAGGCTATACAATAAGATGTTTTGGGGACAAATGGGAAAATTTAAGTGCACTTTTGATCATATGGAATTATAATTTTCTTAGATGAAAGAAATGTGGATGTTAATTATATTATTCACTCAACTTTTTTTGTAGATTTAAAAATCTTCAAAATAAAAAATTGGGGAGATAGGAACCCAAGAAGGGGGGAGTAAGTGTGAGAGTGGAGGTGCTACCCTCTGTGCCTGGGTCTCCACCATGAGCGCTTGGGCAAGGTTTACCCAGGTGTTAAATGTCCATATACTGCAAACAGGAAAAGCATTGATGTCAAACTTTGCTACTGCTTACCTCTCATTTGTGGCAACACCACTGAATATTCCACAGGCTAAAGATGTACGTTCATTCATTTATCCCTTCAACAAACATATGCTAAATATCCTCATGCTAGACGCTGGAGATGCAACAATGAATAAGGAACCAATGCCTGCCTGCAGGCTGCTGAGGGAGATCTATATGTTGAGTGACCATAGACTTTATCCACATAACCATGTTTGAGAGTGAAAACGAGTATGCCAACAACAATTAAAATTTTACCATTTTAAAAATATTTATTGAGCAACAAATTGTTTTTGCTATGTTAGTAGTTCTACTTTATTACATTAGTAGTTCTATTCAAAACTGTTTTTTAAAACAAAATTCTAAAAATTAAAAATAACATGCATCACTGCACATTAAAGAATTTCTTTTTGGGGGAGGGAGGGAAGATTTGCCCCTAGCTAACATCTGTTGCCAATCTTCCTCTCTTTTTTTTCCCCTCCCTAAAGCCCCAGTACAAAGTTGTAGATTATAGTTGTAAGTCCTTCTGGTTCTTCTATGTGAGCCACAGCCACTGTGTGGCTACTGAGAGACAAGTGGTGTGGTTCTGTGCCCAGGAACCAAACCTGGGCCGCTGAAGTGGGATGCGCCAAACTTGAACCACTAGACTATCAGGGCTGGCTCAAGGATTTCTTAAAAAGCCTTTGTTATATTGACTTTATGAATGTTTTAAAAGGGAACTAGAACAGTTATTTGGAGTACATATTCTATCAGTTGCTTAATTGCATCTGTCAATACATCAGTAGTATTTTCTTGAAGACTGTGTTTTTTTCAATATGATCATATTATTTTTATTTAACAATTGTAATCTTCAAATATTACTTTGGTTGTTATACATTTGCAATTGCTGACACCTGAAATTGACACTTCCCTATACTTTTATCTGATAAAATGCTGTCTCCACTGGTGCTGAGGTACCTGTAAACTCAGAGCCAATTATCGAGAATATTCTCAATTCCAATTTTTTCTATTTGAAATGTGTAAATATTTCACCCCAAACATTGTCACAGGCACTGCTTTTTGCTTCCATTCAGAGTACATCTCTTTGACAAATGATTTTTGCAAGAAAAAAAACTTGTGAATAAAGTAGCCTGTATTTATTATTCTTTTGAATATTTTGTCAAATATCTAAATACTATGAACCCTAAGCTTTCTCAATATCTTTCAGTTCCAGTTGACAATATAAATTTATCCAATTAAAAATAGGAGCTCCATCAATATATTCTTCCCACAAGCCAAGATATTCAAGAGTTCAACTATAAATTTCAAAATTTACACCTGTATATGCTATTTGTTTCTCCACTGTTTCTTCAGTTCCTCTGTGCTTTTGGAGGAATGAATTTCAATGTCTTCCATATTACACAATCTTTTTTAAATGAAATTTCTCTTTTGGAATAATTTTAGATTTACAGAAAATTGCAAAGGTAGTACAGAGGGGTCCTGTATACCCTTCACTCAGTTTCCCCTATTGTTAACATCTTGCATAACCAAGGTATATTTGTCACAACTAAGAAATTGACATTGCTACATTACTGTCTTAGTCACTTGGGGCTGCTATAACAAATGACCATAGATTGGGTAACTTAAACATCAAACACTTATTTCTCATAGTTCTGGAGTCTGGAAGTCCGAGATCAGAGTGCCAGCGTGGTTGGGTTCCTGTGAGAGCCCTCTTCCGGGTTGCAGAGGGCTGACTTCTTGTATCCTCACATGACAAAAAGATAGTTAGCTAGCTCTCTGTCCTCTTCTAATAAGAACACTAATCCCATTCATGAGGGCTATACTCTCAGGACCTAATTACCTCCCCAACCCCCCCCCCCCCAGATACCATCACATTGGGATTAGGGCTTCAACATATGAATTGGGGGAACGGGGCGGGGGGAGGTGTGGGGGGGTGGCCGAGGGGACACAGACATTTAGTCCATAACAATTACTATAAAGTAAACTCCATCCTTTATTCAGATCTCATTAGTTTTTCCCTAATGTCCTTTTTCTGTTCCAGGATCTCATCTAGATTACCACATTGCATTTAGTTGTCATGTTTTCTTAGCCACCTCTGGTCTATGAGTTTCTCAGTCTGTCTTTTTGTTTTTGATGACCTTGACAGTTTTGAGGAGTATTGGTAAGATATTTTATAAAATGTCCCTCAATTTGGATTTGCCTGTTGTTTTTCTTATGATTACCCTGGTGTTATCGGTTTTAGGGAAGAATATCACAGACATGAAGTGCCTTTCTCATCACATAGTACAGAGGGCATGTGATAGTAACACGACTTATCACTAGTGATGTTAATACTGATCACTTGCTTAAGGTAGTGTTTGCCAGATTTCTCTACTGTCAAGTTACTATTTTTTTTTTCCTGTCCATACTTTATTCTTTGGAAATGAGTCACTAAGTCCAGCCCACACTCAAGGAGGAGGGAATTAAGTTCCAATTGCTAGGGAAGGGGCCTGGTATTTATATGCATTATTTGGAATTCCTCTGTAAGGAAGATTTTGTCTCTTTTCCCCCATTTGTTCTCAAAATATCTATATATTTGTGTGTGTGTTAAAATCAGCTATAAACCTACCATCAAATTATTTTTTAATGTAGTGCCAAAAAAGCCAGCTTTGGAAGCATGTATTGAGTTGAAATTATTCAAAATAAAGCCTGCACCCAGCTCCTGTATTTTGGTTTCTAAATAATATTCTCCAAAAAATCAGTATATATAGAAAATATACACAGCCAATGTAGACAAGACTTTCAGGAGTGTGACCATGAAAGGAAAAAGATAGGGCATTAGCTTGATGGAACCAAAGCAAAGTTTTGAGTTGTTGTTTTAAAATAGGAAATGGGAAATAGGTAGATTTAAATTTTGATTAGAAAGAGTAAATAGGGAGGGAGTATTTGATGGTGTAAGAAAGCCAAAGGAAAACTGATGGAGTCAAGTCCCCCTGGAGGTAGAAGGGCATGAGGTCCAGGGTAGGTGGAAGGATGAGGTTAGGGAAGGGAAGGAAAGCAATTCCATTATGACAGGAGGTAAAAATTTTAGGAGAGCAGCAAGGAATTATATTGATTGGGGCAGGAAGTTGAAGGAGTTACTTCCTTATCTCTTTTATTTTCTCTGTAAAGCAGGAGATGGTTTTAGGAAAGAGTTGAACAAGCTACCAGGGAGAATAAGAGAGCCAACTAAGGATCTGAAAAAAACCACTGGGCAGTGTGAGGGCCTAACTGGAGGAGAAAGCCATTGTTTGCATGTAATGAAGATAATCAGTGTATGCTGCTTATGTCAGGAAGCCCTCATCCTGTAAACGTGGAGAAAGCAGAGAGTTGGGTTGATCTAGACATGGGGTTCCTCCAGGTGGGCCCTGTATCGGTTAGGGTAAACGTTAAGCAGCTACGACAAAAACACCCAACCCACAGTGGCTTTCATAAAATAGAAGTTTATTTCTCTCTCACATAATAGGCACAAGATGAAAAGTCCAGGTTGGCCAGGAGGTGTGGACTCATGAGTTTAGTCAGGGGCCTAGGTTCCTCTCATCCTCATCTGTGCAAAGTTGGTTCGCTGGTTCATCTGTGTTCTAGCTCACGGGGAAGACAGAAGAAGAAGTCTAGAGCAAGGAATTTTCTTTTCAAAAAGTAAAGTGTAATTTGCAGATATCGCTTCCACTCACGTTCATTGGTGAGAACTTAGTCCTAGAGCCACCCCTAGCTAAGAGATGCTAGAAAATATAAGGAGGAGAAGGATTGGCTTAGGGATCTGCAATCTTACAGGAGCATCAAAGAAGGACAAAGAGGTTTACAGAGGGAAGGGTTGCAGGGTGGACCCTGGAGCCTAGACTGAATCAAGGAGTAAAGAGAAGAACTCGACAGACTGGTCTTTGAGAGAACACAACCTTTGCAGTTACAGTGAAGAGGGACGGTCAGTGCTTACAGTCAGAGAGCAGAGTTTCAGATTTCAGAGGTGGAGAAGTTCAGGGTGATAGCTATTTCTGGGATATAGCCCAGAAAGTGTGTGACTGATGTAGAGTAGAGGTAAAGATTATTAAAGGACACTGCAGAAATTTTCATTATTCACTTTGCCAGGTGTTACTAACTAGGGGCCTGTCCTAATGTAATAAACTAGAGTAAGAAACTTACTAAAAATTTTACTATAGCCCCTTTTTCAACTAGAAAAGTTTATCCTAACCCATAGGATTGACCAAACACCTCTTGCAGGTCCTAAAATCTGAATGGATAAAGAGAAATTTGGGATCACACATTTGTGTGAACCCTGACCTCTTGAGTTGGGACTTAGTTGGTACTGCCACCAAGTGGTCAGTTTTGAGAACTGCATTTGGTGCTAGACTCAATTGTCAATGAGGCATTTGCCTGTTCAAGACCCAACTTTCAACCTGCAGAGGACTACCAACTCTCTAGGGTAGTATTTGTGTGACAGCTTCCCAGTGAAATGCGGAATATGTCAATCCATTAAATGAGAAATTACGTAAAAGGTTTAGCCTGAGAGGTGATCTACTCTAGCACATTCACAATTTTCTCTAGCAATTTGGGAAAAGGTTGTTTTCAGAAGAATTGTACACTTATAAAAAAAAAAAAACTCCAAAACATTGAAAAACAGAAAAAATAAGAATGTTTGGTCATGCCATCTTTATAGACAGACCTAAGTCTTCAGATCCTCACAAACTTCTCAATGTGGATGGACATTACAACATGATGGATGATGTATATATATACAAGGGGAAACATCATAAGCATAGCCTTCTCATATACCTTTCACCTTTTTCATGTATAATGGAACTATTTTTACTCAATACACAAGGGCACTGTGTACCTTTGAAATACCCATTTGGAAGACAAAGAGGTGAAATTGGTCAGAATTGAGAAGCATGCACTAAACCAGTGGGCCATCTCTAATCTCTCCCTGACATTATTGTGGCTTTTCCACTAAAACTAGACGAAAAGTAAAGATTAGAAGCTGAATAGCTACCTTCATTTATTCAGCAAATTCAGCAATTCTTTGTTGAGCACTTACTCCAGGTAAGCTAAGTGCTTACCATATTCTGAGTGATAGAGATGCAGTAATGAACAAGAGAGGCCAAAATCCCTGCCCTCATAAAGCTTACCCTCCAGTGGACTGAGGTAGATCTTATTACTCCTGTGTCCCAGTTAAAGCAGCTGAAGCTCAGAAATATAGCAAGTAATTGACATAATGAGGTTTTAAGCGCAAGTCTGTCTTATAACAAATCCTGTGCTTGTTATTTGTATACTACAATCTGGGAGGTGTAACCTCTGTCCCATTTGTAAATCCTGCAAATTCCACCATAATGGTCTTTGTGACACACACAATATCCTTGGCACCTAAAATATCTATCTCTTAAAACTTACCTGATGAGAGTCAGACTTAGCTAAGTGCCTCCACATTCCTCTGTGACTGTCTTGTTATTATACTATTTACTGCATTATATTGAAACTAATCTATGTATGTGTCTATCCCCTTTACTGGATTGTGAGCTCCTTAGGGAAGGAACTATGTCTTACTTTTCTTTGTGCCCGAAGACATGCTCAGGTACTGGCAAGCACAGGCCCCAGCGGTGCAGAATTTACAAAGACTAGTATCTTTGAAGTGCCCATTGACTAGCACCCTCCGCCCATCTCACCCCCACCGCTATATCCTGACAGATTCTCTGTATATTCTTGTTGACCTGAACTTGTTTGACTTTAGTCTGCAAAGAGGGATGGACTTGGCAAAGGAAAGAGAGCAAGACTAAGAAGCTCAGCCTTGCAGGCAGATATATTTTATTTCTTCTGTGAGTATAATACCTCAAAATAGGCTGAAGTTCAAACCCCACCACTACCACTTGATAAAGTACTTTCCTATATTTAATCTCATTTGTTTGTCTACCTTGTAAAGTGGGTAGGGCAAGTTTTATTTTCCCCATTTTCTCCATGATGAAGTTGAGACTCAAAAACATTAAGTGACTTTCCACAAAGCATACAACTTATAAAAGGGGTGCTTGGACTTGATTGCAATTCGTACCTAGACTCATACTTGGATCTGTCTTCTTATCATGCTGCTCCTCTAAATTTTTTTAAGATTATATCTATTAAGACTGGTTTTAGACGCTCCTCTAAATTTTAATATCAATTTGGCCATAAACGGGTTTTGTAATCTGGATTATGTCAAATACCTTAGGCCTTTTTTACTGTATAGTAGAGTTATTTTTGCTCAATACACAAGGACACAGTGTACCTTTGAAATAAAAAGAGATGAAATTTGCCAGGATTGAGAAACAAATAGCAAATCAGTGAGTTCTCTTCAATCTCCCCCTTAGCTTTATGGTGACTCTTTACTAAAACTGGGATAAATTAAATAATTTTCTGAGTATCTGTGTCAATAAAATCAAGGGCATTTATAAATTACTAAAACAATAATTTGAAAATATAAATGTGTAAATAGAAAAATGTGAGCTTTTAAACATTTCATAATTCTCTTAAAAATGAGCTCGTTTAGGGGCCAGCCTGGTGGCGTAGTGGTTAAGTTCGAGTTCTGCTTTGGCAGCCCAGGGTTCACAGGTTCACATCCTGGGTGTGGACCTACACACCGCTTATCAAGCCATGCTGTGGCAGTGTCCCATATAAAGTAGAGGGAGATGGGCACAGATGTTAGCCCAGGGCCAATCTTCCTCAGCAAAAAACAGGAGGATTGGCAATGATGTTAGCTCAGGGCTAATCTTCCTCAAAAAAATTTTTAAAAAGTGAGCTCATATAGCTTACTGCAGTGGAATTGAGAATTGGACCTTTCTAAGAACAGAATCATTAAAAACCTAAGATTGGAGAGGTATTGCTCAATGGAGCACATGATTTCTTCAATTGTCTACCCAAAGCCTAGACAGAGTGAGGTTGTTCCTGCTGATGATGGACTTACTGGGGTGGATCCCTTTGCAGAAGATCCTTTTGGGTATCCAGACTGCTCACTTTACCATTGAGTGCATGTTTGCTAGCACATTTCTCTATAACCAGTTGTAAGTTTGCACATTTATGATTCATAAGCAGTAACATATATATGAAGACTTGTGCTAAGGAGACAAAACCAAATGGTCACCTTGCATACATTCATACCATGGGATGACATGTTTGTTTCTACCCTCTTTGCTTATCCGCCAAAACCCAGCTCAAACCACCACTGCCGAGTCTTATCAGAGCCCTCCCGCAAAGTCATGCCTTCTTCTGTGCTCTCAGAGAATGTGTGTATGTGTGTATGTTCATGAAGCTTATTTAATGGGGAAATGAAATGATAAAACCTTAGAATTCTGAGCTAATGCCCCCAAGGAAGATATTAATGGTACCCCACAGAAAGTATCATGGTACCCACATTTCTCTCTGTTTCCTATTGATAGCTAATCTTGAAGGCAAAGGGAGTAGACTAACACTCCTATCCCTTCCCCATAGGATCAGTAGGACACATAGGTGGCTGCCCCTGGGGCTCACAACAGTGGCATTAGACACTATTCATAATCACATTGGGTCAAAGGCATTAACTGGAATTGTCCTGGGCAAACTGAGATATATGGTAACCTGAGTAGTAAGTAGCATGCACTTCTCAGAGCACTTTGGAAGGCAATTATCCTTACAAACTCTGAACTCAATGTGAAACTTATGCAAGTGAATTAGCTGAGACTGAAAATGAAGTCCTGGCATTTCTGCCTCAGCCCAGGAATCAATGGAGACATGGAAGAGGGTTATTGCACCTGATGCAACAGGAGAAATATCAACTGAATTAAACAAGAGTTAGTTCACTTGAGTTTACTTGGTCAAATTTTTTCACAAATTCTTCAGGATGGAGTTGGATATTAAATTAAATTCTACTCTTTCTAAATGATGTGTGGTGTTTTATGTGCATTTATGCTTAGGGCAACCGGTTAGTACAAAGTATGTAGTTCTCGTTCCAAAGATTAAAGGCAGTAGTTCACAGTAAGTCTTTGTGGTTGTCTTCCCTGAAACTCAAATTAAAGCACCTCTCATGTTTTTTCAAAGAATGAAAGCTAGGCTGAGTGTTCTCTACCTCACTAACCAGTCAAAATTCTGGTCCCCAAAATGAACAAACCCATTAAAGTAGACCTCCGTCAAGAATACTGAATTAACATGTTTTATTTCTGCCTGGAAATGCATATCATACCTCCATTTCATGCTGTACTGTAATTATTTATGTGTTTATTTTCCCCACAAGATTGCAAACATCTCTTCTCATTGGCAGGGATGATATCTTGTTGATCCTTGTACACCGCAGTGCTTGGAATCATGACTAGTGTGTAGTAAATGGGTTGGCTGGCTGACTGGCTGGTTGGCTTGTTTTCTAGTTAGTTGGTTGGCTGGTTGGTTGACTGGTTTCCAATTAGTTGGTTGGCTGATTGGCTGATTAGTCAGTTTTGTTGATTGCTTGGTTGGCTGACTGATGGGTGGATAGGTTGGTTGGCTGGGTGGCTAAATGGTAGGTTGGTTGATACCTAGCTGGCTGACTGGTTGTTTGATCAAATGAATGAATGACTTAGTTCTGACAGTTAAAGTCTTCAAGGTAAATTGAAAACATTCAACCCATTAGCCTCTGGATGAATTATTCTAGGGAATGATTTTTATGTTATGAATAGAATTTCAAATTAAAACAAATATCTTCTTTAATAAAATTTGCTAAATTCCTAAATAGTTGAAACTAACTTTTGCAACTGTCCATTCTAAAAATTTCCAAAAGCTTACATTGGTACAACTTTATTATACCACAAAATCCCAAGCAAATTAACGTTAAGTAGCTAACTATAACCCACTTCAGTAGCAAAGTATAACATCTTTAAGGTGTGAAATCCCAATTGTAGCATGGGCCTTATCCCCAAGAGTATTTGTCAGAGTTTGCCAACTGCACACAAGATATGACTGAGAGATTATTGAGCAGAATATTGTCAAGTTCATCACTTGTCTTTCTACCCTTATAGACTGCTTTCTTCAAGTCTCTGAGCATTTTGTCATTGGAAATGGATGTCTTTAAGCATGCCCTTAAAAAGTACCACTTAAATACTGCTTACAAAGAATCATGAAGCTTTACTAACACTTTAGTTAACACATAACACCTTACCATAGACCAACCAGCTATGGGCAAATATATGAAAAGAAAGAAGTTCACCTAAGAAGAGGAAAAGGCATAAAAGGTCAATTAATTTTTCATTTGATTTTAAGACATTTTAGGTCATATTGATTTATGGTTGCTAAGACAGCATACGTGAGGATTAATGACCACTCTTCAAAAAGTTGGAAAAAAATACAAGTATAAATTGTTGCACAGAACTCATTGCCAATGGTGAGTTTTGAACATAAGCACCTGTGAATGTTTGAAATGAATGCATATGCCAAGGCGCTTAAAGAATATATAAACAGTTATCAACGACCCACAGTTACCCAAAACAAATAAAAAGGGAGTTGTTTCCTGAAACCTCTGTGTTTTCTTTGGTGCTTGGCATTGTGACTAAGCCTGAAAAACAGTTCTCCTGTATGTGTGCCACATTTCTTAAAATTGAGGAGAAAAAGGGATTAACCAGTATTTCAGGCTATTCATTCTTATTTTTGACACCAACATGGCTTCTGAGTAACTTTAAGAGTAATTACTAGATATGTGATTTTTGAAAAAAACCAATGAAAGTAATTAAAATTGATCAATCTAATTCATTGCTCATTTATTTAAAAATAAGTGTTCTTATACTGATTACAAAATCACTCTGAAATACAGCTGGCATCAACAGTGGAAAATAAATTCTAGTCATTGAGTAATTTGGAGCCATACAATACACGTCATTGACGTGAAATTCAGCAGCCATGAGAAGGTAAATAGGGACTGTTTTAGAGAGTCTGATTTGCAAGGCTTGAAAATCATTGTCAATTGTTCATCTCAGGTTTCCTAACGTATACACACGTGTGGAGCACAATGAACCTCATTTGCATCAGCACGTGTGGTCAGTCATCTCATTCATTCCTCTTGTTACTTTCATAAGACCAGAATCAATGAACTCATCAAAACTTCTTGAACCAGATGGAAGTTTCTCAGATAAGCATGGTCAAAATCTGCGTCCAGAGTGGGACAAAACCAGGTCACCAGCAGCTTCCTCACACGTCACCACTAACACTGAAGGGTTTGCCTTAACCCCCAGCCCAGTTTCCAGCCAAGAAAAACAGGCACAGATGTTTCAAACTCTGAATTCTGGCTCCCCAAGTGCTCTCTAAAGAAGGTGACATCATCAAAAGAACTCATGGTTTAAGGTAAGAACTGGATGGGATTCTCTTCCTGGTTCAGCCCCTATTTCACTGCCTATCATTTATTTTCACTTTTACCTCAGTTTCTTTATTAGTAAAATGATGTAACACCCATCCTGTGTACTTTCCAGAGTTGTTATAAAAATAAACAATATATATAATGACACTTTTTAAATTATATGTAAAAGTGCCACCACAATAAAAGATGAGGCCACATATCCTCCATTGACATCTATGGAAATTGTCAAACATAAGCAAGGATGCAATTAAATTTCATAGGATGATATTTTCCTGAGTAGTGGCCTCCAGCACAGGCCTTTGAGCTATCGGTGGCAATGCATTGGGCTAGAAAAAAAAAAAATAGTTTCTTTCCTTTTACAATATGGCAACAACAACAAAAAGAGATTTATTTATCCCTTATACAGAGTATGCGATTAGATAGAATTTGATTGTCATCATCATTATCAATCACTGCAACAAAGTGGCAAAAATTACTATGGCACTGCCTTTTTAAGATAGATGCCTCCACAGGGGAACTGCAAGACCAGCTACCCTTGAATTTACTTGAAAAACACTCAAAATCTGGTCAGGGATAGAAAAGTTGGGCAGGGAAATAAACTTCAAGAACTTAACTTGGGGAAAATGTAAGGTGTATGAACTCATAGTGGACTGCATTTTTATACTACAGAGAAATAGAAAATGCTTTTCAACAAGGGTATTGCAGAAGTTTCGATAATAGGTGAGAATCAGCCTAAGAGATGGATGCGGTGGTTGTTTTTTTCTTTCCTCAAAGATGCTGTGATGAAATCTCACTTGAACCACTTACTAACCATCCCCACACCCTTCTAGGATCGTGGCCACTAAGTCTCCCACTTCGAACTCTTTAAATTCTCTTTAAATTCCATTTCCCATACTCATGCCCTTGGTTTTTCCTTAGAGATTTTAGAGCAATACTCATTTAAAGGCAGAATCTTTTTGCATAAAACACTAACTCTAAGTTAACTTCCAGTTCTAAAATGTATAATCATTGGCACTACACTTGCTTTTAAAAATTCTGATCTGCTGAATTTTGGAGCCAATTTCTTCAATCTTTCAAGTTTTTCTGACTTTTCTAATTTAATGTGTAAATACATGACATTTCACCATGTGGCTGTGACCACTCAGATTATAGAAGGAGGAAGGATTCTGAAAGGTGCTATAATTGCCATTAACTATCACAAGGACCACTTACTGAGCACTTTCCACACGCCAGGCCCAGCATATGTAGGGCAAAAGTGCTTTTGCATATGTCATCCCAATGAAGCCTCCCAGCATCCCTACGAGAGAAATATTGCAATCCTCATTTTACAGAAGGAGCAACTGAGGATTAGAGACATTAAAGAATCTGCCCAAAGTCGTATGCCTAATAGTGAATGATGACGCTGAGATGGAATCAGGGCTGTCTTCAAAACACTACGAGTCTCCCTTGGGGAAGAAGAAATGGTCCAGCTCCAGCTTTATAAATGTCACCACGTTTGCTAAGCAGCAACTGAAGCCAGCAGATTTGACCAAGGGGAAAACATGAAGCTCAAGGTCATTCTCAAGCAGTTTTGCTGGCCTGAGTTAATAGTTTGGAGGATACCTAAGAGATTTAATCAGCCTAAGCCAAAGTTCCTAAAAAGAAACTAGTTCCTTGGTGATATTATAGGTTTCTTCTTCCCTCCCTCCCTTTCTTTGGAACATCAATAAACATTTGCTGAAATAAAAAGAAGGTCGGATTTCTATTCCTTCACTCTTTAGCTGAAAACACCTACAAATATTCACAGGAACCTATGCGACTACCAGAGTCACTTGGAAAAAAGCAGCCCTGCAAGAGCAGAGATATTTTAACATTTTCTTCATTACGGGCCTCCCAAGCTCCTAGAAGAGCACCGGGCACACAGCAGGCGCTCAATAAAGATGCGCTGATTGGATGAAGGGCGCTTTAAGTGGAAAGGGTAAGCTCAGCTGCTTGGGGCTGCGGCCGTTTCCTTCTGCTGCCACTCCCTTTGGAAATGCAGATAGGGTTAGCTCCGGACCTGTCTTAGAGTGCGGTCCCGATCCAGACCCTCCCACCCCTCCCCACCTTCCTGCAGCTGGAACCAGCTGCGCGCGGTTATGCGACGAGGGCTCGTTGGCTAGGTCTGCAGTCCCGAAGAGAAGAGGGGCGTCCGTGCCGCTTGCCGCCGGGTCACTCCACAGAGGGAGGACAGTGAGCACTCAGGTGATGTTTCCGCGGTCAGGAGCTCGAGGGCTGGGGGCGCCGAGAGCGGGCGCGCCCGGGGGGCGGCGGGCGGCGCGGGGGGACCGCCTGGCGCGGGCTCCACCCGCCGCTCCTCCCAAGGGGCGGGCTCACCGGCAGGTGTCCGATCCCTGTGAGCGTCTTCTCCCCAGCCCCGCAAGATACAGAGTGTGCTCCTGTGGAGGCACCGGCGGCCTGGAGCGGGGCGGGGGCCGCCTGGTTCATAGTCGGTAAAGAAAATGGAAACACGGGTGGGAAGAGAAAGGCAGAACGGCTTTCAGGGAAGCGGCAGCCTCAGCTCAGAACGCTGGAGCGCGCGGAGCTCATGCATCCCCGGTCTTTCCTGGAGTGAACAGGCTGAAATAGAGTGGCGAAGGCGACTCATTGATCACTGGCTCGTGTTTTCCTAATGAAGAGTTCAGGATGCCTTTTCTGAACTAGAAAAGCCAAATACAGTTCTTCACCCAAGTAAATCCCCGTGTCCGATGTTCGCGCCTTTGGGCGGCCTTCTGTGAAGCCCCCTGCCCATTTGGTTAACGTTATATTACTCACATGTCACACGAAGCTTGCAAGACCATCTGAACTCCTCCAATGCCCTTAGGAAGTTAGTGGCTGTCAGGGGACCGGGGAGAGTGGGCAGGAGGAAGTGTGGGCTTTTGCACATCAGCCTGGGGCTCCTGAGAGCCTTTAAGAAATTCTTTCTACAAGCTCTTTCTTCAGCAACAAGAGAGAGAAATGTGCTTTCTTATGCTTCTTAATAAGGTTTTTCCCCAAAGTCTGATCTTATTAAAATACCCCTGAAGCCACTACTAAAGAAATAGGCATAAACATGAAATTGTTTCCATTTGATGCTCGCACAGAAATTTCACTGAACTTAGCTCAGTGCAAATTTGGGGGTTTTCAGTGAATGTTTTATAACTTTTTAATATTGCATTTTCAACTTAAATCCCCTGTTTGTTAGTAAAATTTAGTGGGTAGAGATGTGGAGAGGGGGTGCTGACTGGCTGGATATGACTGGATTGGGTTGATAGCTCATTATTTGTATTTCCTTTGGATCATGACATCTGTTTAATGTCACAATTGAATTTGGCCTTTTGCAGAGCAGACATGCCCTCATCTATCATCTCGTGGCTATGACAAGATAATTACGAGGGCAATACTGTTTGACTCTTAGTCTAGCACAGGTCGTTAAACTGCACAAAGCAATGCAATCCCAAGAAAAGAGTTTTTCTAGCCTGGGGAATAAAGTACCGCCAATGCACAGGCCACCTAATGGTTCTGAAATATTAGTGTAGTTGGTTAAACAGAGATTGAGTAGGGAAGGAAAACCACCAGGCACTTTAAAGAGGAGCCAGGAATAGTCCTGTGGGTCCAAGTTGCTGTGAGAGAACCAATTTCATTTTTAGTATCAGCCCAGCGTTCCTCCAACACCAGAAATGGATTTTAGGGGGAGGTCTATTACAGTACAGTGATACATCCAGGATCTATTTTGAGAAGTGAGCCTGTAGCACATAACACAAGTGATGGGCTAAATGTATAAGGTGCAGCAATTGTCCTACCAGCAGTCCCAAAGTCCCCAGCTTGCTAGGTTAGTCCCAGAATAGGGTATGGGGCTTTACCTCCACGGAACCTTTGGAAGCCCATCAGACCTGATGGCCAGGACAGTGTCTGGTCAGAGGTCCTAGGTGCCCTGGGAAGGCCAGTCACAGCTCCCACTCCACAGAGGACAAAGGATGAGAAATGCTCCTGTGCCCTGCCTTTGGAAATGCAGATAGGATTAGGATGGGTTAGACACCAGGGTGCCTCTGCCTTTCACCATGACACCCCCTCCCCACCATGACACCCCCTCCTGCAACCCACCTGGAAGGAACCAAAGGCTGTCACTTGCCTTGTGTCTCAAACTTACTCACCCCCAATCCCTTGTGTATTTATTTTTAACATTCTGATCCTCAGAAGTGCAATGAAATAAATATGGGTGCGGGAATCCAGGGAAGCTGGAGATGGGGAAAGCAAAGGGGAAGCCCTCTTCATGCCTCAGGGCTGAAGAAAAGGAGTTTCGTCCAGGGTCTACTCTGTTTTAAGGAATGTTCGGGTGCTTCATTTCATTAAATCCTCACAAGAACTATGTGGAGAGTATTATTCCCACTTCACCAATAGGGAAACCATCGGTGGGAAACATGAGACTCAGAGAAGTTGGTGACTACTTGAAGTCACACAGCTAGAAAGTGGTAAGGCTAAGATTAGGCCTGTCCTGTCTGAATCTCCTGATTTCTCCAGGAAGGTAAGCATGCTGTGCTCATGAGGGCTGGTTAGAAAAGCCCGAATGGCTTTGTTCTCCCTCTCTGTCTGTCTCCTAGCTTTCCTGAGGAGGAGGAGCTTGTGCTAAAACTGCCAAAAGCTATGTCCGAGGGGTGTGTATAGACACCAAGGATCTCTTACAGAAGTGCCTACCCGACAGGCTGCTCTGCTCCCCTCCTTCCCCCACCCTCACCTCCAGCCCTGCACTCTCTCATCCCTCTGACCCCAAACTGTCAAATGCTAGGGTTCCAGGTCCATTGGCCTCTGTCCTTTCTCTCCCCGGGGCACCACTCTTTTACCTCATGCCTGGTTTCTCCTTTCTATCCCTCGCCAACAGTTGGGGATGTTATAAAGACCCCTCCCAATAAAGCAGGAGATGTACATCTAAGGGCCCAAACCAGGCATGGCTTCAAGGTCCGCAGAATCCGGGGCCTGGTGCTTCCCAGCTGCTGGATCCCCTGATGAGGGCGGGAAGGGGGAGAAGGTAGATGAGTGAGAATGCTTGGGCAGAATTGGGGGTCCCTCTATCTTGGGAAAAGGCAGGAGGAAAAGGAAAAGGAGGAGACAGAGAGAGAGAGGGAGAAAGAGAATCGTTCTTATCCAGGGAAAACTTTGATTATAGAGAAGTTTTTAAAAATTAGATTTGACTGTGTTAAATTAATGCTGACAAAATGACAGTCTTTTGTAAATTTCTTATGACTTACAGCTAATTACCATGCAGCACAGTAACAATTGTGTATTTCATTAAACACAAGTCAGAATAACTTTGTGGTACATTTTAGTGAACTGAAATAATAAAATCTCAACTTTTCCTATATACTCAAACCTAGTAGAGTTGCTCATGGATCCCAGTGTTTGGCATGATTATCAGATCACCCATTGCAATAAACACACACACACACACACACACACACACACACACAGGTAAATAGTGTGTTTATTCTGTGACTCTAACGTTCTAATATCCATGCTTCGTGAGAAGGAGCTTTATCCTTGGGGATTTATGTTAAGCGTGTAAAACATTGGCAAAGCTTTTGCCACACTGAACTCATTTCATACATTTAGCAGCTCATTACCCCAATTTTTAAGCATGTAGGCTAAGTACCATTGGATTGTGGAGCACTGAATACGTACATGCTAAGTACCATTGGATTGTGGAGCACTGAATACGTTGAAGTCTCATCAGCTGGGTCCCATTCTATCCTAAATATGCGTGATGTCCCAAACCTTCTAAATAACTGGGCTACTCATTTAACAACGTTCTGATAAATTTCATTAAGATGGAACTTAGTTTCTGTTTTTAAAGCCTATGAACACGCAAATATACTTGCACAAAAAATGCCTTTTAATCTTGAAAATGTAAAAAAAATCATGTATTTACTCTTTTTAATAGTCCAGGTGAATTTTTCCTCCAACTAAAATTCTTTGGAAATTTAAAAGAGCAGTTGCTTTCTTTGGGGGAGATTATTTCACAGAACACATATAAAAATGTTTTTTCAAAAAGAAAAGGTACAAAACTATATGCTATTAAACAGTTCATTGCATAAATTCCACCTAAAATATTTTATATTTTCAAAATCTGGAAGGGGAATTTATACAGTTTGTTCTTTATAGAGAGCTTCTATATCTGAGACATGGGATTTTCTCAAAATATTTCCTGATTCTTTTCAAGCAGCAATGATAATCTATTAATGCAATGTCTAAGCAGCTTTTAGGAGCAGTTTGGGCCCCTAAAAAGAGAAGAAACATTTTAGGGGGGGACTGTGTTTGATTGTTTCTACCATCTTTTCAGGATAGAGGTCAAAGGTCAACCACAGAGCCTTGGAAGCAGACAGAACTGGGTTTAATTTTTGGGGCTACCACTCACTAACAGGGTGACCTGAGCAATACCCTTGTCCTTTTGGCCTCAGTATCCCCATTTGCAAAATGAAGATAATAGTAGTTCTGCCTGTGATTTTATTGTGAGAATTAAATGAGATAATGTACATAAGGAGCTGAGAACAGTATCTGGTGCATTACAAGCATTCTGTAAATTTGCTTATTATTATAATTGACACTTTACTTCTCTGTGTTGGTTTTTATGTCTTCTCCTTTTTCATGAAAATCTGGGCAGTAATTTTAAATTTAGGGTATATTTCTGTACATATGATCTTCAACCCTCTTTAACCATTGGTAATGCTTGTTTTTAACATGTCCTTTATATTTATTTTTCTCCTTGGAATCAAAGGTGTGTTTGTGAGTGTGACTGTGCACGTGTGTGTGTATAAATATCCACCTTGCTCATGGAGACATTAAGCTTGCTCTCTTCATTGGCTCATAAATACTTTAAGAATTTAACATTAGTCATGGGTAAGTATTTCATTATGGCGATTCTTGAAGAGAAATCCAATGTGTTACCCATTATATGAAAAAGGTTATATACCTAATGGAGCAACTTGTACCCAGTAACAATCAGCTGTTGCAAGATATATGCAAAAAAGTTGGAGCTGTGTGTCTTCACCCAGTACATGCTGCCCCTCACTGGTATGTGAGAGTCAAAAGCGAGAGGCAGACTGGTGGAAGGTAAGGGGTGAAGTCTTTCTGTCCTGTCTCCATCTGTGACAAATGCTGTGGGTTGATAATTCCCTCTTCTTTGCATTGGGTTTGGGTGGCTGTGTGCTTCAGGCAGGTCTGTGTCCACCCCTAGCCCCAGGGTGGACGGGAGGGAATCTAGATTACGTTAGGCCAATCACTGTAATTGCACTCCTCCCACCATTGATTAGTTTAGCAATGAGCATGTGGCACAATTCCAGCCATTGATACTTGTGGGGAAGTCTGCAAGAGAGGCCGCTCAGAAAGGATTACTTATTCTTTAAAACATCCACAAAGAAGGGGTGGTTTCTTTTCTGGCCTGTGTTGTGGTTATGTGAGGATGTGGTATTTGGAGCTGCTGCACCCATCTTGTATCTCTGAGGGGACCAGCCTTGGGAAAAAGCTAACCTGACGAGGGTGGCTGCAGTAAAGAAGATGGAAAGGACCTAGAACTTGGATGTCCCCATTAGGCCACTGAAATAAACAATCTTGGATCTACCACCCTATCTCTGGACTTCTCTGTTATATTTAAGCTATTTAGGGTTGGATCTCCTGAAACTGGCAGTTGAAGGCATCTGATATGATTTACATACAAGCCAAAGGAAACCAAACAAGAAATTACTTGCAAGAAACCTATCCCTTCGGCGATCAAAAGGGTTAAATATTCTGCTAGAGTCTATAGCTGCCTGTGTTCAAGGAATGCAGATTATCTCTAATGATTTTTAACCTAACCTGTGGTCTATTTTAATGTCTTTTTGAAAAAAAAATGTTAACCCTCTAAAGGCTTGTTAATCCCTTGTTGCCTTTTTATTTTATTTTATTTTATTATTAGCTTACAAATATCAAGAAGTATATAATCTTTTGCACCCACATAAAAATTTTTAAATCATACTTATTTTTGCATGTTTTATGCCACTGAAGTGACTTTTAGTCTCTTTCATATATTTACCCATTTATTTCTATTTTATTATGTTTCCTTTTTACTTTTTTTTATATTTTCCATATACTGTCTTGATCTCTATCGTTTTCAGTATGGTTTATCTTTTAAATGTGTGTGTATGTATATTTCTACTTTCAAAACAGGCATGAGGTAGTGGAAAATACACAAAGTTTTGTGTCATACTTTCTTTTATATACTGGCTCTACTACCTACTTTCTGTGTAGCTTTTGGCAAATTATTTAATCTAAAGCAAAAGGAATGGTAATAAGCATGGAATGTATTTAATTGTAGAACCAGTCCTGAAGCAAGTATAGGGATTAGATGGCATGCTACATGCCCTGAAACTTTTAATTACATACCTATCAAAACTTGGAAGATGAAGAGGGAAACAAGGTGGGAGGTAGAGTAAATTCACTTATGGTCTCATGTATAATAAATGTTAGTCAAAGGATATATTATTCAAGCTTATCAAACAAGTATTTAAAATATAAGAACACTAAAATGTACAAAGCTAAAAACTAAACATATAATATGTTGACCAAAATCGAGTAGGGGAGGGCCAGAAGGAAGGGAGCAAGGAAGAGGAAATATGCTAATGTTATCATTGCCCATATTAAAGAACTAAGAGATAATGTCTAAAGAATTAAAATCTAAAAGTAGTATATAAAGTTAAACAAAAGTAACATATAGAACAAAAATACACAGCTTCCTAAATGCATTAAAAAACCAAAACAAAGAAGAAGTAAAAAGTAAAAACCTTAGATAAGTAGATAATGTTTCATGTACATATACATACACATACATGTGCATGTGTGTGTGTAACAGAAGACAAAATATGAAAGACTTCTAGACTTTTTCATTATGCAAAATAATAAATCCCCTTCATGTTTAAGCCATTGGGATGGGTCTTTTGAAACTAGTTGTCAAAGGCATCCCAAATGATTCACCTCCCAGCTAAAGGATACCTAACCATAAGCCCCTGGCAAGACACAAATCTTTCTTCCAGAGCAAAAACCAAACATATCTGTCATACCAATAAATGTAAAAGAGTTCAACTCCACCTCTATTACAAGAATATCAGATTGGCTTATAAAACAATATCCAACTCTATACGATACACAAGAGACATACCTTAAAGTGGTTCCAAAAGGTTGTAAATTAAAAGTATGTGCAAAGTATATCAGATAAATGCAAACAAAAATAAAGCATAAATAAAGATCTTATGTTAATTAGGTGAAATTCAGGCAAAAATTGTTAAAACAAAAAATACTGTATAGGGCTAAAATGTGTAATTTCTAATAGAGTTATAACAGTTATGAATATTTATGCGCCAAATAATGTAGAATCAACACTAAAAATAAAAACTACAGAAGAGCCAGGGAGAAATAGAAACATACATATTGTAGAAGACTAATTTATCTCTTTCATTTCATAGTATAATAAGGGAACAAAACATAAAATGGACTATGGAAGACCTCAATAACATAATTATGAAGTAGATGTAATTGATATATATCTAACTCTGAACTTAATAATAGTAAATATATCTTCTTTGCATGAAATATTTTTTAAATAGTGAAGAAAATGACTATAAATGGGCCATAAAGAAAACTTCAGTAAATTCCAAAAAATAGAAATAGTACAGGCAACATGCAACAAAACTAGAAATTAATGACAAAATTAGAAAATAAAAAGACCTACCACCTGGAAATTTTTTAATAAGGTGGAAAAACTTACACAACTCTTGAATCATAAAGGAACTATAAAATGACCTTTGACTGCACACTTTTTAAATGACTTTTGATTGTTGAATCATTCAAAAATAAAATTCTTTTTTAATAAAAAAAAGAACAGGAGCCATCTACTCATTTTCCTAATTTGTTATATTTAATCTTCTTTTAAGATATGCATTTCTGTAATGAATTCAACAGATATTAACTGAGCACTTTCTAGGTGCCAGCCAACAAGCTGGGTGGTGAGAATACAAGAAGGAATAAAAGAGACTTATCATTTAGACCAGCGGTTCTCAACAACAGGTGATTTTGCCTCCACCTCCTACTCTAGGGTATATGGCAATGTCTGAAGATATTTTTGGTTGTCTCCACTGGGGAGGTACTGCTGGTGTCTAGTGGGTAGAAGTCAGGGATTCTGCTAAACATCCTACAATGCACAGGACATGCCTCCAAACAAAGAATTATTTGACCCAAAATGTCAATAGTGCCAAGATTGAGAAACTGATTTAGGCACAAAACAGGCAGGTTCACTATGGAATAATAACTATTGTGATGGGCAATTCAGGGTGCATAGTAGAATCATCTAGTCTCGGAGTCAGGGATGGCTTGTAGAATGAAGTGATAGCTAAGTTGAGATCAGAGTTATTCAGTTGAAGAGGAGAGGCCAGTTACTTAAAGGAAAGAGAACAGCGAATGTGAAGACTCGTAGATGAAGAATTTGTGGCAAGTTCCAGAAACTGAAAGAAGCCTAGAGCTCTGGGGCATAGCACCTATGCAAGTTGAGGCAGAAGAGAGAAGCAGCCACATTGAGGGGGTTAGGCTTTGGCCTGGGGGCAGTATGGAGGCATTAAAGGGAGAAGGAATTTAAGCAGAGAAGTGATATCATCTGTTTAGTACTGACTGCAGAGGGGAGGAAGATAAGAAGCAGGGAAACCAGTTATGAATTTATTACAGTAATGCAGACTGAAGGATACTTAACAGTGTCCAAAATCAGGGTAGTAGCAATAAAGCTAGAGACAGTCGTTGGATCTGGGAGAAAAAGACAATGGACAAGATCTGGTACCTGATTAAATAGAGAGTGAGAGTGAAGGCAAAGACAATGCCAAGGGTGCAGTTTGTCCCACTGTGTGGAAGTGGTGCCATCCGTGAGATAGGGAACACAGGAGAAAGGGCAGTATGTGGAGGATAATAAGTTTCGTTCTTAATATATTATTTGAGGTGCCTTTGGAAAATCCAAGGGTGATATTCAGGAATGAGGACAGAATTGTAGATTTGAAAGAGGCAGTGCAAGATACTGATCTAGGGCTAGACTGTTTGGTGAGGTGCTGGCTCTGCACTTATCTGTAAAATAGGATTAATAATAGTTCCACCTCGTAGGCTTACTGTGAACACTAAATGAGACAACACAAATGAAATTCTTAAAGTGCTTGGCATATAATGAGAGCTTAGTACATATCATCTTCGTCAACATCATGATTAGCATTTTAGCAACAATACAAACTCACACACACACACAATCATTGAAATCAGGCATGGATGAGACCTTGCAGAGGATGGAGAAGGGGCAAGAAGTAGTGGCTTAGGACCAAACGTTAAGGAGTGTCAACATTTAAGGACTGGCAAGAGAAGAGACAGCAGCAAAGGAGACTGAGCAGGACACCCAGAATGTAAGAAGAAAACTAGGAGAGTGTGATGTCAAGGAAGTCAAGGGAAAAGAGTATTATAAGGAGAAAATATGCAGTGATGTTAGATGTTGCCAGGAAACCAACTGAAACGACAGAGAAGAAGTCACTGGATTTAACCAACCAGAAGATTGTGCGAGCTTGACAAGAATGGTTTCATTAGAGTGGTGAGGCAAAAGCTAGACTATGATGCTTTCAAGTTCTTTTTTTGGAACAATTAGGAGAAGGCTTGCTTCTTATAGTTCAGAGTAGGGGACAGGGCTATACTAGAATAGGGCCCCAAGTCACAGGAAGGCTGGCTGCCGTGCATATTCCGCTAGCTCAGATGGCGCTTTGAGACCTAATTCTACTCATCACATCCTCTATGAGCAAACATCTAAGCAAGGACTCAGGAGCAAGAAAAGTCCTTTTCCAGGAAGGGTCACTAACATCATGGCTGACACCAGCCACATACATTTGAGAAAGAGCACTCTCGCCACAAGAGTGCCCTGCCTTGAGTCCAGAAGGGAGACAATGGGGTGATAAGAGCATGTGGTGCCACTTTCTTCTTGTCTCAGCATCTAATGGGTAGGCTTCCTTCCCTAACATCTAGTGTTTTGATGTTGTCAGCCCACATTGGGGATTTAGGGAGGAGTGGAAAAAGTTACTTCTCCATCAACGGTATATCCATCCATTCAGATGGCACCCGTAACAGTGCCCCAATTGAGACTGTTTTTATGCCATAGGGGTTACATTTATGAAGAGTCATCCTGAGTGGAGTTGGGGAAACATAGGTTGACGTGAGTGATTAACTGAGGCTTAATTTGGGAGGCAGCTTTGAAATGGACTGTGAAAGACCAAGAAGGAATTTTGTTGCAGGGGCAGGGGAGGCTGCCATAACTGAAGGAAGCAGTGGAGCTACGAGGATGAGACCCCAAAGAAGGGGTCTCAAAGATCGGTGGGGAGCAAGGGGTCTCAGGGCCATGGAATCAGATGCAAGATATATGTGGAGTTGTCAGGAGGGATAAGGGTTGGCGAGAGAAAATTGTCTGTTAATCAGTCAACAAGCTTGTGTTGAACTTGTGCCCCGTGTTGACAGCAGCTTACAGTTTGGGGAAAGAGAAATGTGAACACAACTAAAAATCATGGGACATGTACAAAACCTGAGAGCGTAGAGGCAGGCGAGACGCACAGCGCTGGATAAACCAGGGGACATTTCTCCAAGAACGTGAGCCATGCCTGAAAAGAAGAGGAGTTCTCCACAACAACGAGGAGGTAGAGACTTTCGTGAAGAGAGGACATGAGCAAAGCCACGGATATGAAATTAATAGTAACAAGAGCAATAACCAACACTTATTTCATGGTTACTGTGTGCCAGGGGCTCTGCCTGCACCATCTCATTTCCTCACAATGACCTTATGAGATGGGTTGTATTATTCTCATTAGACGGGTAGGACACTAAAGTTAAAAGAGGTTAAGTAATTTGCCCACACTCTCACTCCTGGTAGGGTAGAACCTGGATTCAGTCCCAGCATCCCCAGGCTTAACCACACACACCATTGGCCAAATGCTCAGAGTAGACGAAGATTTTCCCAGAGGCTAGGCCCCAGTTTTGAGGAAAACAGCTCCAGCCACAAGCTGATACCCAGCAGCAGAACTTTTTTTCTTTATGGCCACTCTCTTCCTTGTTCTTGAAACTGTTACCCCTGCAGGGAAGTGTTTAGCAGAAAAGTATCAATGAACTTTATCTCAACTCTATTAAAGAAAACATCCATAAAACTTCCTATAGGTGGCGGTCTCTCTGTTCCACAGCAATCTTCTAGATGCACAGGAGAAGAAAGAACTGTAGAATATGGTGGTGGGGCAGAGGAAGTGCCCCCTTCCACCTGCAAACACTTCTTTAAATGACTACTCTCTTTTTACCCTCTGAAATCTTAAAGCAACACAGGGTACTTGTGTAGGAGCAAGTCTGACAGAGTGGGAGAGGAGGCAGAGATGGGGCCAGCAAATGGGTTTTGGGAAAGGAAGGCAGAACCACTAATTTGGGGGGAAAGAGCTAGGTCATTGTAACAACAGATATTCTGATATCATTGGGAATTCAGTAGGCTAAGAGCATGTTAAGAAAATGTATTAAATAAACTAATAGTTGTCCATTTCATTTGTTCCACAAATACTTTAAAGACGATGGTCATAGAACTGTGAGGCACTGTAGGAGAATTAAATAATAGCTAATATTTATGAGCACTTACTCTATATCTGGCATGGTGCTTACATGCATTATTTCATTCAGTCTTCAAAACAACCGTTATGAGGTAGGTACTGTTATTATCATCCATTTTACAGATGAAGAGTCTAAGGCATAGAAAAGTGAGGTGACCTGCCCAAAGTCACAGCTGGTGTCAGAGCCAGGATTCAGTCTTAGGCACTCAGGCTCCAGAGCTTACAGTATTTATCAGGACATAAAATCTAAGTCCTCTTAGTTGAGTTGTGAGATTATTTTAATATGTGAATGGTTTCAGGAATATTTCTTGGGCTATGGCTGGGTTTATATCAAGCATTCTTTCCTACAAACACTCTTTATCAGGGGACACCACTCAATACACTCTAGAGAGAGAGGGTCAAGTCCTAAAAAGCCTGGGATTAAAACCACGTGTGTGCTTTAAAAAAAAAAACAACATGAGTGATTATGTTCATATGAGACTATTTAAATAATGTTTTCAGCAACAATCTTTTTTTCTTTCCAGGATGGAGGCTCAGGTGCCTGTGATTTTTTTTTTTTTTTATTAAATAAAACATCTTTGTTTTTTGTCTTCAGTATAGAATATAGGGGATAGATATATGAATTGCTAAATTTTTATTTGGACCACAGCTTAGGACAATCTGTACTTTTAAAATTAAAAATAATAATGGCAGGGCCGGCCTGGTGGTATAGTGGTTAAGATCACATGCTCCACTTTGGCAGCCAGGGGTTTCACGGGTTCGGATCCTGGGCGCAGACCTAGTCATCAAACCATGCTGTGGTGGCATCCCACATACAAAATGGAGGAAGATTGGCACAGATATTGGCTCAGGAACAATCTTCCTCAAGCAAAAATAAGAAAATTGGCAAGAGATTTTAGCTCAGGACCAATCTTCCTCACCAAATAATAATAATAATGATGATGATAATAAACAAGCAAATGAAGTGTTACCTTTGGTGACCAAGTTAAGGATTAGCAGCTAGAAAGACCCTTGTTTTTACTGTAGTAGATTTCTGATTGTCAAACTAAAATATCTCTTATTTTATGAGCATTTGACCTGTTTGAAAGAAGTGTAAATTATCTAAGGGTTTCCTTTGTTAAATTCACAACCCTGTTTTGACATCCACTCAAATACACAATCATTTTTTATCATAAAACCTGCAGCAGAAATGAATACTAAATATTGCATGCATTCCCTCTGGGACTGTACCATCTGAGTGAATATACTTTTTCTTTGATGTTTTGAAAATTAGTTTTATGTAATCAGTACCTGTCAGTGTAACACTGAATATTGACAGAATAAAGAATTCTTCCACATTCTAATTGCTATTATGTACCTCACTCCCAATTTTTGAGACAGCCAGGGTTTGATTCAACTCTGAAAATCCCAAAATAGGTGGTATTTTATTGGCAGTAGTGTCTAGTCCTTGGAAAGGTTATGTTAGAAAATTCTCTCTCTCTCTCCCTTTCTCTCACATACACGCACACTTCCATAGAAAAGCAGCTTCAGTCTCAGCCTGCCCAGACCTAACCTGGCACCCAGATGCTCCCAGGTAATGTTATCTCTACTGAGCATGAGAATAGTCCAGATTCAATGGAGTGTATTGACCTTCCGTTGGTCCACCTCACTCATCTCCATAGAAGAGTCTATGGTGCTGTGGAAAAGTCATATATTTGGAAACTAGTATTTAACAAAGGTCCATGGTTGGATGAGTAAAGCCTTCTAGTGCTTTTAGAATGCTTCCTTTCTCATTAATTTATAGATAAACTACAGAACAGAATAACCAGTATATAAATTGAAATGATCAAATTAAACAAAAATCTGTACCAAACATGAGTCACTATGTTCATATGAGACTACTTAAATAATGCTAGCAGATTTTCAGCAACAAACAACTCTCTTCTCCAAATAAAAACTTGTAGATTAGCTGAGCAAAGTACCAAGCCAATAAAAAATTATCTTTTCTTTTTAACTGAACTGTCTTTGCCAAGAAGAAACATAAATTTTTCAGAAATTTTCTTCTTTAACCCTATTTAGGATTATACCTCATGTAATTCTTAAAAAGGATATGAGGTGAATCAGAATTATATTATTTAAAGGGTATTAAAGTAGGAACAATGTAAATAATTATTGTATAAACTGTTATCAAGGATATTTTCTCTAGTCAGCCTTCTAAGGCAGCTCTAACAGAAATATGAGCTACCAATGTGAGCCACATATGTAATTTTAAGTTTCCTAGTAGCCACGTTTAAAAAGTAAGAAAGAACAGGTGAAATTAATTTTAATAATACATTTTAACCTGTTATATAAAAAATTATCATTTCCATATATAATCAATATAAACCAGTTATTAAGGAGATATTTTATATTCTTTTTATACATAGTCTTCAAAATCTGGTGTGTATTTTATGCTAATAGCATCTCAATTCAGACGAGCCATATTTCAAGTGCTCAGTTGCCACACGTGGCTAGTGGCTACCATGGTTCTGGGGAAAGTTCAATTTCACATGCATACTGTGATACTGTGTTAATTGATAGCAAAAAATGATGAATAAAACATGGCCCCTGCCTTCAATGAGGGCAAAGTGCAGGAATTCTTTCAAGCTGGGGACCTTCCTGGGGGGTACAGGGCTACCAGCCTAAAAGTAACTTTTTGCAAACTAGAGACTCTCTTCTTCCCCAGTCACTTGACTCCCATCTGTCAGGAAATGGACATAATATACCAGTTTTAATAATACAAGATACTCTGCTACCATCAGCCAGAAAATGGTTTTAATAAGTATAAAAACCTATGATATCTACAAGTAAATGAACCATCCTCCCTTAGATGTGGCAATTTTGAGCAGTGCACAACCTGCACAATTGTACCAAATGCCCTTCTGGTTCCCTTGGCCTAATTCTGGCCATGGCACCTTCTCCTCTCCCCAGTTCCATCCCGGCCCACACCCCAACCCACATCAGAAGAACAGGACTTTCCAATACTGCTTCAGAAAGTCCACTGCCCGCTCACCCTGAATTATAGCACACATTGTGAAGAAGGGTACTTTTTTTAGTATTCCAGCCTCCTTTATCTGTATCTCCCCTCCCCACAACATGCTATCTTTCTCCTTCAAGGAAGGCCAATGGATGACCTATACTTCTAAAGAACTGTCTTGACCTCCCATAGCCTCTTCCAGATTCTAGAAGCTAGGCAAAACCAGGACATCCTCCCTTAACACAATGTGCTTTTGGAGAAGGTTCATATGGCAGTCCTTAATTCTGCATCATGCATTTAATACAATACTTCATTTTCCCAGAGTTTTTCACATTGTAAGCACCATTTTCACTATGGGGATGAAAGTCTACCTTCTCAGTTCAATTAAGTTCAAGCATCATCAAGCACGTAAGAGGCGCATCTTCCTGGAGCTGCTGAAACGTTGCTCATTAAGTGGAAAGCTACTTTGCCTTTGTGGCTCTGCCAGGCAGGCCCATCAGTGCAACTTTGTTCCTTCACAGTTCTCCATACCTTTGCCACATAACATTGGAATCTCTGCTTAAGTCGATGCTTCAAGTGTTTTTTTCTTGCCTACTCAATTTGTGGGTATAATTACTGAGTTTACCACATATTAGAAGTATTTACATTCAGTTTATATTTATTTCTAGAAAAGTAATGATATGGCCCAAGATTGAATATTAGCATGATAAATTATACTTAGCATCTAGTAAACTTCATTGTGGTTGAATTAACTGGTAATAGCCTTGTGCGTGAGTCTTCTTCATTGAAAGCTGAGGGAATAGTATAACACTTCGGGTTTCTAATTAAATACTTGCTATATTTTTTTTAATGTAGGGAGAAGTGGAAATGATTTATTCAATAGGCACAGAAGCCACATTGCCCAGGGCCCACGATACTTTTAGAGGCCAACAAAAATGTTTTAAATTCAAAAGGAAAAAATAAATAGAATTCAACCCGGATTATATTTGTTTTTATATCACTGCAATTATAAAATAAAATTTTGGGGCCGGCCTGGTGGCACAAGCTGTTAAGTGTGCGCGCTCCGCTGCAGCGGCCCGGGGTTTGCAGGTTCAGATCCCGGGCGTGCACCGACGCACTGCTTGGCAAGCCATGCTGTGGCAGCGTCCCATATAAAGTAGAGGAAGATGGGCATGGATGTTAGCCCAGGGCCAGTCTTCCTCAGCAAAAAAGAGGAGGATTGGCAGATGCTAGCACAGGGCTGATCTCCTCACAAAAAAAATAAATAAAATAAAATTTTTAATATTTTTTATGGAGGAGGGGGTCATGACAGCAAAAGTGTCTAGCGCCATGGAAGTAATGACACAGCCTTGCTCTGGTTGACACCACAACTCCCGGGAACAGTCTCATAGATACTCTGTTCCTCCTAAGCAAAGAGTATATTTCCTTCAAATATCTTTCCAGCTATTGTGAAAAAAAAAAAAAAAAACTCTCTAGCAAAATGATGAGCTGGAGTTTTCCTGAGAATCTAAAGAGTTTAGAAAAATAAGGCATAGAATGTGAAAGTCTGGATTCTCTAACCTGTTTTCAAACCCGCAAAGAACATTCCCTTCCAGCTAATTCAGTCCAAGGTCAAAGGAGATTTTGAACGTGCTAATTAAAATGTTAGATATTACTTGAGCAGAAGAAAACTAATTTTTATTCACACGTTTTGAGTGTGATTCATGAATGAGTGGGATAACATGTCAGATTGTATCCCAGACCTTAATCTCTTCTCAAAAGTTAAGCATTTACTTACATCAAACCAAATTCACTAAATATAACTTCATAATAAAAGTGAAGTTTAAGTTAAAAGAAAATCAATAAGTCAGGTAAGTATTAGTATTATGGCCTCTCTAAGCCTAAGATCGCTTTTGATGTTGTGGAATGTGTGAGCTGCTGACAAAGAAATGTGTGTGGCAAGGGGCCAGCAAGTGCGAGAGGCAAGAATGCGAGCAAAGGATGCAAATCCTTTACATTAAAGGCAAAACGAATTTGAGCAGCAGGCCCTGGATCCTAGCCAGCATGCTTTACCTTAGCAAGCTTGAGCAGTCCGTGTGCAGAGACTGGAGTGTGCTGGTGCTAAAGAAGCTGCCAGAACGTGAGCTGAAGTAGGACACAGGGGCTTGAAGACACCTGGAGGTCAGGTGGGTGCATCAGCAGACATGAGGGAGCTGGGGAGAGCTGTCAAAAAGCCACAGGTGATGCTTCATGAAAGTTGAAAAACTTGGCTAGCTTGCAGCAGCCACACCTGGGGTAGCAATTTTTGCACAAGGGCATGGGGGGCAGTGGTTTGAAGGATGGAGCTGTGGAGCAGCTGTGGCTACACAAGTCGAGCCTACAGCAGCCCTGCTCTACACACCATCCATCACCAGCAGTGGCTTCATCTCCGAGGGTGCTAATGCCAACCCGAGATGCCCCAAATCTGCACAGAGCTGGTTCCCACCAGATTATAACTGGTTTTCATATAGACTGAAAAAAGACATAAAAAGGTTGTGACTTGTGCAAAGCCAGTTTCCTAAGGCTGTAGATTCTGAACTGTGAGAGAGATGATATTTTATAATCGTTGTCATTTGAAGAGATAAAGATTATGCAACCAAAACATACAGGGGAAAAGTATTATAGAGGTTTCTTAGGCAATTAATAAAAATATTATGTTATTTTCCTGGATTTTGTGTTTGGAGTATTTTCAGCTTTTTAAAGTTTGTAATGTGCTGTCATGTCTTTTCTCATTCTAAATAAACATTTGCCCTTAAATTTGTAACTTTGTTTTTTCTTAAAGCGCACCCCTCCCTGTTGTATTAGCTAAAGGACCCACAAATCTCCTGCATCTGTTGCTGTCTGCATGCCCACAACTAGATGCGAGGTCCAATTCCTTCCTTGTTCCAGTGGAAAGAGACTTCTCTCTGCTTAGTTAGAAAAAGAATTCAAATTAAGGATGCTATAAATGTTTGGGATAAGAAGTGAAATGCCTTTGTATCAATTAAGTGTGAGCATAAATTTCAGTTGTTCAGGCTACATTGATTACAGTGTTTAGCTACTACTTAACCTAAGGAGATAGGTGTGAGGCAGAAGGAAGTGGTGAGTAGGTTTAAAACACACTCCCAGGGGCTGGCCCTGTGGCTTAGCGGTTAAGTGCGCGTGCTCCGCTACTGGCGGCCCGGGTTCGGATCCCAGGCACGCACTGACGCACGGCTTCTCCGGCCATGCTGAGGCCGCGTCCCACATACAGCGACTAGAAGGATGTGCAGCTATGACATACAACTATCTACTGGGGCTTTGGGGGATAAATAAAAATTATAAAACACACTCCCGGCCATTTTGACCACGTTTTTGGTGTATTCCTCATTAGGATAAACTCCATTAGTCTCTTCTCTCCGGCTTCTCCTTGTCACTTAGAGATAGATTGGAAACTGAGAAATGAGAGGTGGTGTGGCGCCTAGAAGGCTTTCTTCTAGCTGTCAGAGGTGACCAAGCCTGGTTTTCCCAAGTCTGGATCAGGTCATTGCAGCTGCTGTCTAGACAATCAATAGAGACAGGGTCATGAGAGTGATCCCTTCCTCTGGTTCTCTTTACTGTCTGAAGTGTTTTCAGCCAAAAACTGGTACTATGTTATGTTAAAGTAATTCAACAAGGAGGCCATTAGATTGAGGTGGCCTTGATGCCTTCTAGCCAACGTAAGCAAACCAAAACCTAAGCCAGAGTCGATACTTAAGAACAAACCAACTTTTGTTTGAGAAAATAACACTTAAGAACAACCCATAACAGCCAATGAGGCTTTCACAAATAAGGGAACCTTAAGCTATTGCCAATCAAATCATTTCCTTGCTTTGCTTCTGCATCTTCTCTATAAAAACCTTTCCCCAAGTTTCCTGTTGGTGGAACACTCCTAACCACTTTTGGTTTGGTGCTGCTTAATTCGAATGGATGTTTGCTCAAATAAACTCTTGAAAATTTTAATGTGCCTCAGTTTACCTTTTAACAGTTTCTAAACCCACTCATTGTAGATTAAAGATTAAAAAGTGGCAGCCTTAACTTCAGCCCTGTCTTGGTTCACAATTCTTATTCCTACAACTCTTGCCACTCAATTCCCATTCCCATGTTCTGTACCCCAGTAAGCAAACTCTATGGCATAATAATGACGATGATGATGATGATAAAGACGATAATGACTGAAATTAATTGAACACTTACTAGAACACATTATTCTCAGCACATTTTCATATTATCATATTAATTATCACAACCATACTTTGAGATAGTTACTGTTATTATTAGTTTTATAATGGGGAAACTAAGACTTAGATTACTTAACCAAAGTTACAGATTGCAAGTGGCAGAACACAGTACATTTATATAAACCATAAACCTTTATAACCACACATACAACCATAAGCTCTTCCGCTCAGGAGCTGGAAATCCTGTTGATCTTATTCTTTGCTCTAGACATTGTAATGTTTGCTGAATGAATGAGTGACATGAAATAGAGCATGCCTGGAGATAATTAAAATAGAGATTCCCCAAAGAGAGGTTCAATGGAGAGGAAGGAGATGGCTGGATCAACTGAAAAATAATGAGCCTCCAGTTAGATGGACCATAACTTGGAGAACAAATCTATACAACATGGACCCACAGGTGTGTGTGTGTACAGGAGTGTAGTAGGTAAATGTAATTGTTATATTTTGTGTTTTGTGGCTATCAAAACATCCTTATTGATTTTGCTAGTTACCAGCAGTAGGCTTTTTCCCATATGATTTTTCTTCTGATATTTACTTGAAAATAGCAAGCTAAACTTGCTGTTTAACTCAGCAAGACAGGCAGCCATAAAGCTGGCTCATTAGATTCAGTTAATCCCATCATCATGGCTATGTTTCCTAAAAAGTAGTTGAAGATTACTATTATAGCATTTACTCTAAAAATAATCAAAATTGTGTGAAATTGTCACTGCAATGTAAGGAAACTCATCATCTCTTAGTTCTTTTGATATATTCTCTACATCATGCTCTTCTTTGTCATACACGTTTTCTTATCACTTTTCAGACTTCTTAACACTGTCTTTTTTCTTTAAAAAAATCTAACTTCCTTTAAATTCATTCCTCCTTTTGCTTGTCCTGATAGTCATGAATAAATTGTGTATGTATGAAGATGTCAGTGTATATAGATGAACGATGTGAATCAGAATACATTAAACTGACCCTGTCAGTCTTCTATCAACACCAACCTCACAAGCATAAATTTCCCTTTTTGTTTTTAAGGAAAAATCTTCCTACAAAAAGTCATCTTCAACTATTTAAGATCAGTGTTCTGGGTTATATTCCAAATAAGTGTCAAAATTTGCAATTTAATAAATGAGAAAGAGTTCTACACTTAGAAAAGTTTCAAAAGGAAAGTACTTTAATATCTGGGTGGATGGCCTCACCCCAGAGGTACCACATGAAGACAGACAGAGTTCAGGGAGTTTTTTCCAAAGGAGTATTTATTAAGTTAATCTTATTTAAGTACTAGCTTTCGTTATAAAATTAGACGGAATTGTCCTGGATGAAAATGACCCTTAAATATAATGAAATCATACCTAACAATTGAGAGGTTCTTTGTATAAAGGATCCTAAAAAATAACCTTCTGAGTAAATATTAACAGTATTTAAAATATGAACATAATTTAAATAATAATGCTTAAAACTTTTTCAACAGCTAATATTTAACAACCATCAGTGAATTAATATTTTGTTTCTGTATAATTAACTGTGAGATAAGAATATGGTACCTGCTGAGCCTTATGAAGCACCACATATTGTTGGATACTAGCTTTTCATGTTTAGCAATCATAGACCTAGAGGGAAAGCAGGTTGCTACCTGCCACAGCTAACATGACAAGATGAAGGACATGGAGGTTATTTTCCTTGACATGGATTTCTTATTTGACTGATGAATTTCTCAAATTTGAAATTAAGTGCATTAATAAAATAAGAAATTTCTTATAAATATGACAGAAGGATTCACACAATTTTAATTATATAGAATTTTCACAGATACACCAGTTTGCCTTTACTTCAAATTCCAACATTTATAGAAGATGCTAAACATGAGGTTTTAACTGACACTGGGGAAGAGCAGTGTAACAAGGCCCTTACTTTGTCAGGTTTCTAGTGACGTGAGTAAAGGTTTTAGATTAAAGGTTACAGTTTACTTTCAGAGTCCTTTGCACATATAGTATTATTTTACAGATAACTTCCTTTCCCACTCTCTGAAGTTCCCATCTTCCTCAGAGAACTTGAGAGCTAGAGATAAATAGAGCAGGAGGTACAGAGAGATGGAAGGGTGAGACTGAAGAGATTTGGGTTGAGATTTCAATAACCTAAGAGTTGTCAATAACAGGTGAGCCCTCTGACTTGGCAAATTTTTTCTTGTTAAACATTAAAAAATATTAACATGTAACATTACAAAAAAATTAACATGTAGCCATATAGATTATCCTCCCAAATCTTAGGTGTGAGGCCCTTAGTCTTAGAAACACGCTTATTAGCGTAACTGTTGGCCAAAACTTGGGGAGTCATATTCCTGTAGATTATGTTTGCAGAAGAGATATTGAAATACATAAATGATTTGGGAGATAATGGATTATGATATACATAATTCACTGGAAAAAGTTTGCCTATGTCTTAAACTTAAACCATCATTTCCAAAAATGCGCATGTTCCCCAAACCTATTAATTTGAATACGTAATCCGTATTTTCTCTTTTAAACTTGTGGAAATGCTTAAAAAACAGTTGTCATAAAAGTTAATTTTCACCTCTTATCTTAAACATTATATTTTTGTGTATTCCCCAAAATCTCTCTTAAGCATTCGTTTTTCATAATATAAATAACAGAATAAAAATTGAAATAAATAATGTTGACTTTTTCAAATAGTGACTCTTGTTTTTAAAACAACATGAGGTGACGGACTGTGAATATGTTTCGCCATATGAAATTCTTCAGTGAGTTCAGCCAGTCAATCCTATATACCTGTTTTGCCTGAAAATGGGTCTTTTACTAAATTTTTGCATGCCTTTTGGCATCAAATTTCAGCATAACAGAAACACAAAGTTAACATTTATGTTAGCTGATTATTAAAGTTTGAAATAACTGGACAGGTAAGTAGACGATAACAGAAGCAGAGTAGGAAAATTAAGAGGGAGATAAGTATTAATAAAGAAGAAAAAATAGAGATTTAGATTATTGCCTTGAAACCGTATGGTCAGATGTTAGACTGCTTTTTAAAAACTATTTTTACTGTTAATATAACCTGCAGAGCCATACAGAAAACCCTCTCTTTAGAGGGAACCGTCCGTCTTTTTCCCGTTATCACTTTGCTTTGCTTTATATTTTTACCATTATTACATGTATCCCTAATAATATAGATTAATTTTGCCTGTATTTTTAAATTCTATGCAAATTGAATCATACTGTATAAATTTTTGCTTTTTGCCCAACCTTAAGTTACTAGAGTCATCCATGTTATTTTTTGTACTATAGTCTGTTCCTTTCTGGTGCTGTGCAGTATTTAATTGTGTGAATATATCACAATTTATCCATCCCATCTTAATGGGCATTTTGACTATTTTCCATTTAAAATATTTAAAACAGATATTTCTGTGAATATTCTGGAGCACTTATCCTGGTACATTAAACATATGTATCTCTAAGGTATATCCTACCTCGACAGGAAGTTTCTAGGTCATAGGATAACATGTATTTATTCAACTTTCATAAATAATGCTTCCTTGTTTTCACAGTGGTATATCATTTTATACTCCCACCAGTGGTGGGAATTTCTGTGGCTCTATATCCTCACCAACACTTGGAACTCTCAGACTTGAAATTTTTTACTAGTCTGACGGGTATGTATAGGTATCCCATTGTGGCTTTAATTTGCCTTTTTTCTCATCACTAGTGATGTTGAATGCCTTATGAAATGTTTATTGACCACTGGATACCTGTTTTATAAATGCCTATTGAAGTCTCTGGCCATTTTTCTGTTGAGTTGTCTATATTTGTCTTATTGGTTTGTAGACATATTTTACATATTTTCAACAAGAGCCTGTAGTTGGTTATATGTCTTAGAAATATCCTGTGGGGCTTGCCTTTTCTCTATCTTAATGATATCTCTTTCTTTTCAATTTCCATGTTACTTTTTATTTTTTGTGAACATATTTTTTCAATAGGCTACTGACTGGAATATTGCGTCTAGAACATGAAACATTCACTGTGTCCCATTTCTTAAACATTCTTTTTGTCCTCACATACATTTTTTTTATTCTGGTAAAAAAAAAAAAACACATAACATGAGATCAATCCTCTTAACAAATTTTTAAGTGAACGGAAAATGTTGAATGTTGAGTAGGCACAACGTTGTACAGCAAATCTCTAGAACTTTTTCATCTTCCATGACTAAAACTTTATATCCATTGAACAGCAATCCCCATTTCCCCTTACCCTTAACAACCACCATTCTACTCTCAATGAGTATGACTACATAGGATACCTCATATAAGTGTAATCATGCAGTATTTATCCTTCTGTGACTAGCTTATTTCATTTAGCATAATGTCCTGGAGGTTCATCCACACTATAGCATATAACAGGATTTCCTTCTTTTTATGGCTAAATGATACTCTCTTGTACGTATACACTACATTTTCTTTCTTTTACAGCTTTATTGAGATATTATTGACATATATGTAAGTTTAAGGTGTACAATGTGATGATTTGACACACATATACGTGTTAGTTAATACCTTCAGGTTAGTTAATAATAAGGTTAGTTAACACCTTCATCTATTCACATAATTACCTTTTTTTTTTTTTTATGGTGATGACATTTAAGATCTACTTCCTTAACAACTCTCAAGTATACAATCCAATACTATTAACTATAGTCACCATGCTGTAGATGAGACCCCCAAAACTTATTCATCTTATAGCTGGAAGTTTATACCCTTTGACCAATATCTCCCCATTTCTCCGCCCCCACCCCAGCCTCTGGCAACCACCATTCTACTCTCTATTTCTATGAGTTTGGCTTTTTTAGATTCCACATATGAGGAAGAACATACAATATTTGTCTTTCTCTGTCTGACTTATTCCATTTACCATGATGCCCTCAAGTTCCATCCACGTTGTTGCAAAAAGCAGAACTTCCTTATTTTCTATGGCTGAATAATATTCCATTGTGTGTATATGTGTGTGTATCACATTTTCTTTATCCATTCATCCACCAATGAACACTTAGGTTGTTTCTATGTCTTGGCAGTTGTAGGTAATGGCTACGATGAACATGGGAGTACAGAGATCTCTTCAAGATACTGATCTCATTTCCTTCAGATATATACCCAGGAGTGGTATTGCTGGATCATGTGGTAGTTCAATGTTTTGAAGAACCTCCATACTGTTTTCCATAGTAGCTGTACTAATTTATGTTCCCACCAACAGTGCAAAAGGGTCCTCTTTTCTCCACATCCTCACCAACACTTGTTATTTTCTGTTTTTTTGATAATGGCTATTCTAACAGATGTGAGAAGATATCTCATTGTGGTTTTCATTTGCATTTCCCTGATGATTAGTGATGTTGAGCATCTTTTCATGTACCTATTGGCCATTTGTATTTCTTCTTTGGAAAAATATCTATTCAAGTCCTTTGCCCATTTTTTAATCAGACTATTTGTATTTTGCTATTGATTCCTCATGTATTTTGGATGTAAATTGCTTATCAGATGGATGGTTTGCAAATATTTTCTCCCATTCCATAGGTTGCCTTTTTGTTTTGCTAATTGTTTATTTTGCTGTGCAGAAGCTTGTCAGTTTGCTGTATTCCCACTTGTTTATTTTTGTTTTTGTTCCTTGTGCTTTTGGAGTCATATCCAAAAAATCGTTGCCAAGACCAGTGTCAAGGAGCTTTTTCCCTATGTTTTCTTCTAAGAAACATGTCTTTCCCTAAGTTTTACAGTTTAGGATCTTACATTTAAGTCTTTAATCTATTTCCAGCAGTATATAAGCAATGCTTGTATCTTTGACTGCCTGTTGGCCATTACCCTCAAAATATATTTTATGGGTTCTCTGAGGTCTTAGGACAGTTATTTTTCCCTTCACAAAGGATGTGCATTTGCATCTGCCTGGTACATATGGGGCTTCCTAGTCCTGGACCACCTCAGACTAAGTTCAAGCCTATAGAGTCGCTGGCCAAACTAGGCTTTGCCTGCTCAGGGTGCAAATCTGAGAGGATTCTTCTGGACCCTCCCAGGGAAGGGTCTCTGGGAGCCACGACCTCCTGGAGAAGTCTGCTTTTCTTTTTCTTTTCATTTTCTTGTCCATTCCAAAAGTACCAAGGCAGCTCTTTCAGCTGTTTCCAACTGTTGTGAAGGTAGGAGAGGAAAATCTAAGTCCGGTTCATCCTTAACTGAGGGTGTAGCCCCTGGAGCTCCAGCCCAGACAAAGGGTTCTCTTGCAAAATTCCCCACCCATAGTGGGCTGTGGGCCTTGACTTCCCTCTGGACACAATACAGACATGGAAACAGAGCTCTAATGATTGTGGCATCAATAACTGCCTTCTAGATAGAGATAGCCTTGGTGCTTCAATAATCTGCTTACCTCCCAGTTACAGGATCTCATCCAAAAACTGGCCAAGGAAGGCTCACTAACTTTACAGACCTTGAATATTTTTAAATTGCTGTACACACACACACACACACACACACATATTCATATATATACATATATACATTTTGTCCAGCATAGTTTTTTGTTTTCCCTGGGATGGTTAGTCTGAGTTATCCAACTTACCATTAAGAAACATGACTTAGATGGTATTTCTAAAATGTCTTTTATTAAGAAGATTGATCACGCAAATAATTTTCCAGTTCTATTTGATTTTGTTGTTTACTTGTTTATTTGTAGGTTGATTGGTGGGCATTGTTTCCTGTGCCATAATTCTTCTTTGTACATGGTACTCCCACAGGCTACAACACTTTTCCCTTCCTACAGTGTCCTTGACTGAGCTAACTCTTCCTAATCCTTCAAGATAGTGCAGGAATCATCTCAGGAAGTCTTATCCCATTCCATTCCTAAATAATCAGAGTTAGTGTCCCTCATGCACTTTGTAACAGACAGAGGAGATATATTAACAATGTAAGTATTGCAGGGATACTTGTCAATATGACTAGACACACAGGTCAATAAGAACAAGCGCCAGCTGTAAACAACCTGAACCAGTGTGTAGTGAGTCAATATCAGCTATGCTCAAAGCACGGACCACAATAAGGTGTGATAACATATGCACACTTTCATAGTACACTCTTCTGTAATTTGCTATTTACATATTTCCTCTGACAATCTGTGAGATCATTATGGACAGGGAGCAATTATACTCATCCTGGAATTTTATGTTGCATGGATTCTTGGTGCAAAGAAGACCCCAATAAATATTTTTTTAATCAAGTTAAAGAAAATCTCTATTGAGGGAACTGCCTCAAAAATTTAATAAATAAATCACTTCTTATTCCTTCATAGCTTTAACCACTGGAGTTCATGAACAATGAATTCACTTCACTCATCCTGTTGGAACACCTCTGCTGAGCTTTTGAACAAGTCCTGGAATAAAGAGTTTGCTTATCAAGCCCTGAGCATTGTGGATACAGTCATCCTCCCTTCCATGATTGGAATTATCTGTTCAATGGGGCTGGTTGGCAACATCCTCATTGTATCCACTATAATAAGGTAAGGGCTTCTTATTCTTTTCCATAATTTAGGGACATCTTATACTCCCTAAATGAATCCTTTCCCCTTGTAGGATTTTTCTTAATGAAATCATGTTTTTGAAATATTTGCTTAAGATAATTAAAGAAGATTCTACAGATATTTTCATCATTTGCAGATCTCAAAATGAAAAGACCTAGGCCGATGCTTACTGCTGGTTTAGTGAATTTTTAGAGCAGCGATTCTCAACCTTAGCTACTTATTAGAATCACCTAGGGAGCTTTTAAAACTCCTAATACACAGTTTCACCCCAGACCAATGAACTCAGAATCTCTGGAGGTAGAGCCCAGGCAAGGATTGAAACTACAATACAACCATTTTATTTTCTGGCAGTAAGAGTTATCCTAAGATGTTGACCTGATTTGGCTGGTGAAGAGACTCTTTTTTCACTCATGTGGGCAAGAGAGAGAGTCTACTTGATCACCCAAAGATTCAGGCGGTCATAAATGATGGGCTTTTCCCCTCAGTACAGACTACCCCCATGTAGGCCACACTGAGGGACATCTGCTCCCTAGTACCTCCTACCTTTGCTTCACCTCTATCACCTCATTCAGGTCATTTCCTCCTTCTTCTCAAGTGTAGAGCATAACGTTTAACCTGGAGAATAAGAACAGATTGCTTGTTTTCTGTGGGCTTGACAAAATGGATATAGAGTTAGGATACCATCACTGCTTGGTATCTTAGCTATCCTGATTATTTTCACATTTAAGTTTTCTTGTTTTATTTATTTATTTATTTATTTGTGCGGAAGATCAGCCCTGTGCTAACACCTGCCAATCCTCCTCTTTTTGCTGAGGAAGACTGGCCCTGGGCTAACATCCATGCCCATCTTCCTCCACTTTATATGGGACGCCGCCACAGCATGGCTTGCCAAGCAGTGCGTCGGTGCGCGCCTGGGATCCGAACCGGCGAACCCCGGGCTGTCGCAGTGGAGCACGCGCACTTAACCGCTTGCGCCACTGGGCCGGCCCCTAAGTTTTCTTGTTTTAATCAATGAAAGATGTTAAATTTTTTCTGTCCTGGTTTCTGAGCATACTTATAACCACCATTTAAAAAATTTTTGTCCATATTTATATATTATAAAACACCTTCTAGAGTACTACTTAATAGATGTTTTAACCTTATGTTAACATATAACTACAACAAACTTTTGTGTAGCATATTACACTTACAAAGCACCACTGTAAACTCATTTAATCCTCAAAACAACAGTACTGTTATTATAACACCCGTGTGAGGAAAGAGGCTCAGGAGAGAAAACTTGTCCAGCATCACAAAGCTAATAAGTGACAGTCCTGGCACTTGACTCAGATCCCATGATTTCAAATTCCAGGCTATTTTCTCCACATTAATGAAAACAAACAAACAAATCGTCAAAACTAAAAAGATGTTTGGATTTACCATGTAGACGGAAGGATTCTCCCAGGATCAATTAAGAGCAAGAGCAGCCCTGAGGATGGCGATGGGGATGACGCTCACCATCCCTGAGAAAGCTCATAACTGGTCACTTTCCCCAGGTGGCTTCTCATCATCCAGCCCATTTTCAAATTTTTATTGTCATTATCTCTGCAGTTAAGGGTAACATATCAATGGTATTTTTTTACACCATCCATAATTGAAGATTTATTTAGTACATTGGAATTCTACTCTTAATGAATGCAGGCATTCTTTGTGTCCTGTAAAGCCATTTGTGAATATGAAGCATTTTAAATTATTTTTTTAAAGTTCTGGAAGCAGTTCGACTTAATATGTATTACTAAATACCTGTTGCATGCCTAGCACTGTCCTAAGGGTTATGTGAACACCAAAGAAATATGGCAGCATCTAACTCTAAAAAGTTCATAGTTTAGTGGAGAAGATAAGATTTAAACACATGAAATAATTTGAAAAATAATACAAGACATTAAATAGTATCAAGTGAAGAACAAAAAAAGATAGTTCCAGGAAGGAAAATGGAAGTAATTAAATCTTCTCAGGAAGCCTAAAAGAGGCAATAGTGCCAAGTAGAAAGTTAATAGAGACATGGGACTGTTTCTAGCTCACCCCTATTTGCCCATTGCGCGAGCCCACTTCTTCCACCTTCTCTCACACCCCTCAGGATTTGGCCATTCTCTCCTAAAGATATGTCTCAAGCCCATAGAGCCTTGGTTGCGCTATTGAGAAACCGAGTCCTTATCACGTGTTAGCCCTTCAGAAACAGTTGCATTTTTACAGACAACTTTTTTTCCTTTTTTTTTTTTTTTTGTGAGGAAGATCAGCCCTGAGCTAACATCCATGCCAATCCTCCTCTTTTTTTGCTGGGGAAGACCGGCCCTGAGCTAACATCTATAGCCAATCCTCCTCCTTTTTTCCCCCTTTTTCTCCCCAAGGCCCCAGTAGATAGTTGTATGTCATAGTTGCACATCCTTCTAGTTGCTGTATGTGGGACGCGGCCTCAGCATGGCTGGACAAGCGGTGCGTTGGTGCACGCCTGGGATCCGAACCCGGGCTGCCAGTAGCGGAGCCCGCACACTTAACCGCTAAGCCACGGGGCCGGCCACCAACAGACAACTTTCATATGCAAAGCTCCTCAGTGTTGGATTTCAGGCCCTGTGAAAAGCTATTGAAGAGATGTTTGGGGCCAGAGAAACTTCTTGGTCTGCCTCAAATTACACCAGTAGACAATGGCCTGATCCTATCTACTTATATGAAGACAAAGCTGGAAGAAAGAAATGAGGAATATGAACTCTTCTAAAAGTCAATACTGAGCTGTAATTCCTGGAAACAGATTCTCAACATAAAGCAAATAATTATTTAACTGAAAAAAAAGAAAATCTGAGCCATCATATTGACCAATTTATATGCAATAATTATGAAAAACATGTCATTTATTAATATCATTATCATTTTATAGATAATATGTGAGCAGATATATGTTAATGTAGATTTTAAGATGAATCTTTTAATCTTTCAAAATATTTGGAAGCAAACTTCATTTAATTTTTATTGCTTGGACTTTAATAAATTTTTGGAGAGCAATTTGCAAAGAAAAATATTAATCTTTCAAAAGTTATTTGAAAGTGAATTAATTTTAATTTTTTTTTTGGCTTGCAATTTATCTAACACTTTTTTTTAAATTGCCCTCTAAAAATTTTAGGCAATTTATGTTAATATTTTCATCACGCCTTGTCATGATCTTTTATTTGTTACCTTCTTAACAGACAGGTGGCTCAATTAAAATATTAAGACTACTCTAAAAATAAGGAGCAATACATATATTTAAAGAAGATTTAGTAACTTTCCCATTTATAATAAATACTTGTATCAGAAGGGGATGAATGGAACTAAAAGTCAGTAGGATCATTAATGGTGCTGGGAAGCAAGCAATGAACTAACTTTTGACTTTGCCAAAGGAAGAGTAGAAACCTGTATGAAAAAGTAGATTTAAGGAAGGTAGAGCTTCCAGAGTAAGATGTTCTATGCGGCTTTTTTAAAAAGTAAGGAGCAATTTGTGCATTAAGCAAGTGACTAGAAATTGGTGAGGCCAGATCATTACCAGTCTGTCATACTTTAAATTCATAGCAGGTCAAAAGGAAGCCAGATTAGAAAATATAGGAGGAAAATTGGGCCAATTATAACATATTTTCCCCCTTCCCCCCTTTGGAGAGAGACTAATGAACTCAGTGCCATTACTCAACTGCTCTCTACAGCCACAGTGGGCCCTGGGAAACTACTTCAGTAAAAGAGATGACATTTTTCTCCATCAATTCCCCACCTCCCCCTCCTGGACACATCTTTCTCCTGTCTACTGACTGATGGCTTTGAGTGGGCAGAGACTCTCTAAGGAATGCCCTGTCTCCCAATAAATAAAAAGTTCCCGTTCTGTCATTCCCTGCCCTCAACTGCCTGTCAAGTCAACTAATTCACACTAAATCATAAATTACTGAAACATCTTACTTTTTAACCCTCCCAGTGATGTCCACATTTTTTATAGAGATTGCAAGAGGGACAGTGTGTTAACCTAAAGGAACACTAATGATCTAATGGTAGAATACCAGTTGCTAAGACAGACGGAGGGAAAATGCTTAGCACAAGGCCTCTTCCTTTTTCCTACCAAGCTTAAATCACAACTAATGTCTCCCTCTGACCCAGCCCTCTACCATTGCCAGAGTGTCAGCCATATGTAAGCTCTTGTTGGGGTTGACCCATATCCTTGCTGCACACATACTCTATGTTTTAGATGTGGCTCACAGCCGCATCTGTTCAACTAAACTGGAGAGTGGGTGGGAGACCCTCATTGCTACGGTCCAATGTACCAAGACAACTCTGAAATCTAGAAGAGCTAAATGTCTAGCTCAAGGACACAATAAATGAGGGCATAGTAATGAAAATAGAAATAGAATTATTAATAGAAATAGAAAATAGAAAATAGAATTCCAATTAGATTTTCTTCCCACTTATTACACTATGTATCTAGAGCAGGGTTGGCAAATATGTCACTCTGCTCTAAACTCTCCCATCCTCGGCAGTCACCTCTAATCACACCTGTCTGTCCTGTAGTAGTACCTGTGTGAGGACTCAGAATTCTTCTCAGCACAGTGCTTCACGTTATCTCTACTAACCCATTGAGGTTGCAATAGAAGTTTAATTCAATGAGAGTTAAATGCCAAACAGAAACTGGTGAGACAACCCAGACATAAACAAAAGCAGGACGCTACTACTGCATCCTACCACTATCCCGCATCCCAAAACCACCACCCCTCTCCTAGCCCTGAACTGGATGGAGAAAAGGAGGTGGTTTTACAGACCCCGGCAGTCTGGGCTGCCTGGTGGAAGCTGTGGCCACAGTGGGATCTGGGACCATGGAGTGGGGGCTGCAGGCGGAAGGTGGAGCCGTGGAAAGGAGGCAGCTACTGCCAGAGATGCCAACAGCCGAGAGGGGAAGAAAATACCCTGGTCTCTCCTCTCCTCCAATTTCCCTCTGATAGTGCTTCCTATTGGCCAAAACTAACCAAAACCCTGTTGACAAGGAGAACTAGGAACAAAGCTGGGGGAGGGTGGGAAACGAATTTGAGAACAAGCTGATCAGGAAAGCAGCTTCCTGCACGCGTGGTGTTATATGTTTTGTTAGTTTTATTTAATCCATTGCCTATATTGTTATTTCTGATTGCAAAATGTAAACATATTTTTAATAGAAATTTTTTTTAAATGTAAAAAAATACAAAGAATAAAGTCAAAATCAGTCATACAACTATTACTAAATAGATAATCATTGTGATCACGTGACATATTATTCCAGCATATTTTTAAAAAATGTTTAAATAAATTTGAGGTCATGCTACATACATAGTTGGGACTTTTTTACTTAATAAATATTTTTCCCATTTTATTAAATATTCTTACAAACTATGATTTGTAACAACTATATCATTTATTGTGTGGTATTGTGGAATAACATAATTTATTTTGTCATTCTTCAAATTAGTGAGCGTTTGATATGGCCATGTTAACCATATAGAAAACGTGTTAGCTGAAATGATCACTAGTCTGTATTTTTTATTTGATTCAGTTATGAGAGACAGAAATCTAATGAAGTCTGGCAACAGGAAATCTGAAGATAAATTAGACCTAAAAAAAGAATGCAAATTGTATAGTTAGAAATTTTACAATTTCTATTTAAGTATTTTTAATTTCTATGCTGTCCCTTTCAGTAAAGAAAACAATAATAAATATTGTGTTATTTTTATTGCCCTAGTACCTTATGCCCAGATGAATACATCATTTTCTTCAGAATTCTCTTTCACTATACAGAATATCATCTAGAAACACTTTTAGTTAATTCTTTTTAATTGCCAGTTAATGGCCTATACTGTCCTCAACAATGGAATTACCATAATTCATTATCAGTAAACAATGGGTGCCTGTCTAGAGGAGTGTCAGGGCCATGGACCTAATTGCTAGAATTGGGACCTAAACAACCACTTACAGTTTATATTCCAATTCAAATGGAAATAACGTCTATTTATAAGCTAAGATTTATGGGGTTTTTTTGTTGTTGTGATTTTGCTTTTTGTTTCTGTTTTTTTAGTGTGGAACTCCTTCTACTTCACCTCTAGTGGCTGTTCCTCTCTCCTGTCCCCTTTCCATCTCCCACTCCCAATGGCCTGGAGAGGACAGAGGATGAGAGACACAAGGGCAGTCATTTGGCGCCTCTTTTGGTTGACGTGATCTTTTCCTCAAGCCTCTTCTCCTTTTTAGTCTTTCTGATACAAGGCATCAACCTCCTGGGGGCAAGAACCAACCTGCTTTATCAGTGGCATCAACAAAGCCCAGAGTGTGGTCGCTAAGTAAGGATTCAATGGCAGTAACTTCCCTACACAGTGTGTGTTGCCAGTAAAGTATCCTTGCCCAGACTGATGTCTCACATGAGGATTTGATAGCTTAGATATAAAGTTCACAGGCTGTAGAATTATCAGCCCATGAATTATAAAGACAAATACAGGCTTCCAAACAACAGAACAATAGCCCTGGATCCAGAGTGAACTAATGATTGTGGCATAATCTTAGGACCAATTCTTATATGCTCTTTAAATTCTAATTTTTAGAATTTTAAATTCTTTCAATAAGAATTTAAAGAAGTGGCATCTCAGTTCAGATGCCACTTCTGCCAAGAAATCTCCCTTGGCTACCCAGGGGAGTGGGTAGAGGCCCTTTTTATGTGCTCCTCGTGCTTGCTCTAGTTTTCTCTCACCACATTGTAATGTGATCATTTATTTATACATGTCTCCTTGATGTTAGGGTTTTTGGGTTATTTAGCTCTGCAGTCCCAGAGCACATTATGCCTGACGTGTAACTGGTGCTCAATACAACGTTTGTTGAATTAAAGAATAACATCTCACAGATAAAGATGATACCTGTTTATTATTGCAAGTCCCAAATTCTTGAAGATAAGGACCAACTGAATTTTAAATTTAAATTTCTGATTTCAGAAAATTCTTTTGCCTACAGAGGAAAGTGTCACATCTAGATAGCATCAAACTCACTCTCCCTGGCAGGAGACACGAGATCCTTCTCAGTGCCCTCTACCAGTTCACTCGTTTCAGATTTCTTCTCCATGCTGTCTGCAGTTCAAGGTCTTAATTAATAGTCTTTGCTAGTGGGTTAGATTTTATTGGAATATTTCTAAGTAATGGTTGAAATTTTTTTAACAATGGCCTCAGTTAGGATTTGAACTTACAGCTTTAGTGAGAAAAAATGCATTGCACAATGGAAACCATTTATTTTCCCCGTTCAGCTGTTTGGTGGTAGGGATAAGTAAAGACCAAGCCTTTTTCCTGAGTGAGCTTAGAGTTGGTGTAATTTGTTGCTATGTAAAAATTATCCCAGAATTTAGAGGCTTAAAACAATAAACATTTATTATCTCACACAGTTTTGTAGATCAAGAATCCAGGAGAAGCTTAGCTAGCTGGTTCTGGCTCAGGGTCTCTCATAAAGTTGTGGTCAAACTATTCATCTTTAGATGACTATTTAAAGGCTTGGCTGGGGCTGGGGCATTGACTCCAAGATAACTCACTCACACACTTGGTAAGTTGGTGCTGGTTGTTGGCAGGGGGCCTCAATTCCTCCCCACATGGATCTCTCCATAGTGTTGCTTGAGCATCCTCACAAGATGGCAGCTGGCTTCCTCCAGACAAAGTGACCCAAGAGAGAGCCAGGAGAAAACCCCACCGTGCTTTTCTGTCCTAATTTCGAATGTCACACTGTCAATTCCACCATATTCTCTTCATTAAAAGTGAGTTACTAAGTTCAACCCACACTCAAAGGGAGGGAATAAGCTCCATCTTTTGAAAGCAATATCCAAGAATTTTTGGACATATTTCTAAACCACTACAGTTAGTTATCAGATAAATCATTCAAAATGTTTAAATATACACAAAACTAGGCATTCATATGTGCACTTGTGTAGGTTTTCCTTTAACTTTTAAAATTAGTTTTGGCAATTGAGAATGCGTAACAGGTGGCATAAATTGAAGGTGGGTACTTTCAATGTCAATCCTTAGTTTCCCTCTGTTTCAGGTCCAGGAAAAAAACGATTCCTGACATTTATATCTGCAACCTGGCTGTGGCTGATCTGGTCCACATAATTGGAATGCCTTTTCTTATTCACCAGTGGGCCCGAGGAGGAGAATGGGTGTTTGGGGGGCCTCTCTGCACCATCATCACATCCCTGGACACTTGCAACCAGTTTGCCTGTAGTGCCATCATGACTGTAATGAGTGTGGACAGGTAAGTGAAGAGACAATGAAATATCTTTGAGAGGTTCCCGAAGGTCACCTCAATTTATGAAACATCAGTGCTGGTTTGTAATAGCAAAGCTCCTCTTGCTTTGCTTGTTTCATTGTAGGACTGATTACTTAATATTTTTCCAACTTTCACAGAACTCTATTTTATTTAATGGAAAACTTAAAACACTAAATTCTCCTTTCTTCTAATCATTCTTTTTGACTTCAGTTTTATTTGCATGAAAAAAACATCATAAAATCATGAGATGTTGGAACCAGAATGAATGCCCCCCATCATTCTTGCAATAAGGAAGCTGAGCCCCCGAGAAGTGAGGGAATTTGCTGAAGGCACAGAGAGCCAGTGGCAGAGCTGAGAACTGAAGTAGTCTCCTCCCTCCCTGTCCATGGCTACTTCTGGTATGTTCACTGTCTCACACACTCTTGTTATTACCTAGCAGCTCTAAGGAATCAGTGGAGTAGATATGGGCTCCTATACAGCTATGAAGAGATGTCCCAGTACTGGGAAGACCATCTTTTACACTCATCGTTATGATTGGTTAATGCAAATGCTGCCATTTCACATCATTAGAAATTTATTCAACTGTGCCCTGGAATGTGCCATAGCCATATTCACCAACCATGTAAGCCAATGTTGTTCGAGGAGATGATGGTGAGGGTGAGTACTTATGAGCCAGTGAGTGGTAGAGCCTAGTTCAGACCCAGGCTGTCTGACTCTAGAGATGGCAGATAGCTGGCAATTACGTCACCAGCTGGCCTCTTTAAGAAGCATGCGAGCTGGTATGTGTCCTGCATCAGCCAGACACCAGGACCTCCACACCAGGTCTTAGCAGCATTCCCCAAACAGAAACAAGCCCTAAAGACAGTAGTAATATGCAAAACAGTAATATTCTGGTCTCAGAGAACAACTTACTTCAAATTTCCGTTGACCACCTTCTTCCCACCCCAACTCAAGCACACTTCATCTCCCTTGCTCTGATCTACTTTTTCTTTCTCCCTTGCTTTGAATATATTACATAGTTTAATTTACTTTGTGTGTAGATGGATGTGTTGTTCATTGTCTAGCTTCCTCTACCCCTCAAATGTAAATTCCACAAAGGCAGGGTCTTTGATCGCCAATACAACCCAAGTATCTGTCTAGCAGTGCCTGGCACATGGGTGCTCAAAAAATATTGATGAATGAATGAATGAATGAATGAATGTCAGTCTTGAGGGCTGTGTTAAATTTCCCCTGGTCCATCCAGGACTTCTTCCTGAGCTCTGCCTCTTTTACCCTTCCAAGTGGGCCTTTGGGGTGGGGAAATGATGAGCAGTTCTTCAGATGGATAAACAAAGGAATAGCAAGGTTCATATAAATCATTCACTGGACCATTATTATTCAGACATGAATAATGATGGTAATGTTTAATGCATTTTTTATATCCTGCTGCTTTCCTTCTCAATTTATAATTAACATCACATTTTTTAATCAATGTACTGTGTAGGTCTGGTTAGTTCAGCTGATGCCAGCCAACACTGACAGTGTCTTGAGTAAAGTCTGGTGAGATTGCCAGGGTTCCAACACTGAGGAGAAGGCCTTGCACAGGGCAGGCCCACTGCAGAAAAGCTTCTTCATACCCTGTGCTCTGAAAGCAGGAGAGTACTAGCTTTTTTTTTTAAAGAGAGGAAATTGTACCTCTTCTGTAAACCTCTCACTGTAAATGAAGTGAATGGACATTGTCTGCCTTGGAACAGACCAACTGTATATATTTTCTAACGTTCACAGTTTTTTCTGAGTGTGTATGTGAGTGCGTGTGTGTCTTATACACCTGAATAGCATGTGTTTGCTTTAATCTGATGGACGCAGTATGCTAAGGTTTTACTTGGACTTAACACACTCAGGCCCTTTCCTCCTCCCTGTCCTCATGCTAGAGGATCAGCTGGCCAGAGACAAATGAAGATTCTATAAAACTGAACCTTTTCCTCCCCAGCATTTCTTACAATCCTAACTCTACTAAATTCATAAAAATTCAACAAAATCTGCAATTTTGTAAAAGAGAAATGGATTTTTTTAAGGCCATAACCAAACATCAGTGCCATCAGTATGCCTTATTGTTTATACATTTAAGTCATTTTAGTTGTCAGTTTAATGGATCATAAATTTCAAGTGTTTCCCATAACTCTTTCATTTTTCTGTCTCTGATTAATAATAGCTGCAAGTATGTGGAACATTTTAATAGTGGGTTCCTACCTCCAAAGCAGTTCAAAAAAAAAAATTGTAAACATCCAAAATATTAAAAATATTTGCCTCCAGATGAAAGCTACCTAGACTTTTATTAGTGGTTACTTTTGTAAATAAATTCCCTAGAACAACAAAAGTTAGTAAGTAGGATCCAAAATTCCCTATTCATTCATTCATTCAACAAATATTTATTGCGCATGGACCATACGCCAGGGACTGTGCCAGATGCAGGAGATACAGCAACATTAAACCAACAGGCAAGGCTCCTGTCATCATGGGGTTTCCATTCCAGAGGCGTAGACAGACATTAAGAGTCACACGCGTAAATGCGTATATCCACACAGTGATACACACTACAAAGGAAAAGTAGAGTTCCCCTACAATCCACATTTAGTCATGGGCCCTCGTATAGATCGGTGGTCAGGGGAGGCTTCACTGAGAGGGAGACGGGTAAATGGGGACTCAAAGGAAGAGCGGAAGGAAGCCGAGGCAGATGCTGCCAGGCAGGTAAAATAGCATGTGCCCAGCCCTAAAAGGGGAAAGAGCTTGAAGGAAGGCCAGAAGGAGACTGGCACAAGCTTCAGGCCATGTGGCAGGCAGGGCCAGGTGGAGACAGACTTTGTGAGTCCTGGTAAAAATTCTGCATTTTACCTGAAAGATGATGGAAAACCATTGAAGCATTTTCAGCTGAGGAGAATATGATCAGAGAAAATTCCCTAATTAATTGATGCTATGATTTCATCATCCTTTAATCCCAGACAGAATGATGCCTGGGCTGCTGAACAATCACTACCTCATCCCCTTCCCCAGCAGGGATGGAAGGGGGCCTTCTATCCTTAGCACAGGTGATGCAGGTGCCGTGTGCAGAAGGAGGGGCGCTGAGGCACCCTGGACCACAGCCTCTCCCTGCACACCAAGGGGTCCCTTAACTGAGTGCAAAACGTCCTGCCTCGTGAGCAAAATTGAAAGAGCAAAAGGACAGGGAATTTTTCATTTTTATAAATCTTCATTAAGTAGCTCTACGAAAACTTGGAGAAAATTAAATGACCATCGAAACTAGATTTTACATTTATTTAATTTCTATGAATACCACCTTCCACCACCCCCACCCCTGAGCAAAACTGTTTTCTCAAATACCCTTCCCTTTGAACTTGAGTTCTCTTTTTCATGCTTTAGCTTTCAGTTGGCTCTGGAAAATTCTTCTTGGATTTGCTAAAGGACAAAATATATTTGGTATGTCAGGATTTCAAGTTTGATTAATGATTATCCTTTTGTTCTGGATCTAAAATAGAAAAAAAGAAATGAAAAAAGAAAAACCCTTCCCCATGAAATTAGCCCATTTTCCCCCCTCCGGCCTCCAGCCTAAGTTCCCTGAGGAATTTGCATTGTCTGTAAGAATCACGTTTGTCTATCTTCACTGTGATTCTGAGAACTGAACCTCCAAGAGCCGGGGGACCCTCCAGTAAAGGCATCTGAGCAAAATGTCTGTCCCGTGGGCCTCCACCTCGTCCTGCTGGAGGATTCTCCTACCAGCCAGCGCCCTTTCCTCCTTCCCGCCTCCACATCAGTAAATCCCACTGGGCTTTACTCTCCCTCCTGGAGGAAATCCCTGTTCAGAGATCAAGTTTTCCAGAGCCTTGTCTACAAGGGAAGCACCTTTGTAAAGAACGAGTCTGCTCGGCAGAGTTGTACCATTATCAGTGTGTTCGTGGAGTGACAGCTATTTCAGTGAGTGGTTTATTCAGACTTGCAGGGTCAAGAGTTGTTTTCTCTACAGGTACCAGCCAGCTCTTAAAAAATAGAACTTTCTTGTACCCTGATAGAAGTGTGCTTCAGGGAGGATAATAATGCTAATAATTTACTCTTGTCATGAACCTTTCATCCTTGGAGCCCAGGGCTTTTATTGATTGTTCCCAAATCCTTCTTAACTGGCTTTGCAGGTACTTGGCTCTCGTCCAACCATTTCGACTGACGAGTTGGAGAACGAGGTACAAGACCATTCGCATCAATTTGGGACTTTGGGCGGCTTCCTTTATTCTGGCATTGCCTGTCTGGCTCTACTCGAAGGTCATCAAATTTAAAGACGGCATCGAGAGTTGTGCTTTTGATTTAACATCCCCCGACGATGTACTCTGGTAGGTTGTTAAAACTTAAGAAAAATAGAGTGGAATTAAGTTGTGAAGTGCTTCATCCTCCTTGTCCAAACGTGAGCAGCCGTGCAGTGTCCTTGGGAATCCTCTTCCGACCGGTCTCCCTGCTTCGTTTTCTGCTTTCCACAATCAAGTTGATGGTTTGATTTTAAGGAGAGGGTAACCTTTAGAAAAAGATTTTGAGTTTAATCATGTAATCCCAGTGGGCACAAATATATTTAAATATGTATTTTAAAGATCCCTGGCAACCAGCTGTGGCCGGGAGGAAGCCATCAAGGGATGGGCAGAATTTCCAGAAGGGTCTAGGAGTTACTCAGACTCAAACCTTATCGATATGCAACTAGAGTTTGGTTGAATTGTCTCCCAAAAGACACATTCAACTCCTAACCCTCGGTACCTGTGAATGTGACCTTATTTAGAAATGGGGTCTCTGCAGATGTAATCAGGTTACAATGAGGTCATACTGGATTAGGGTGGGCCCTAAAGCTACTGATTTGTTCCTGATAAGGAGAGGGAGATTTAAAGAGACACAGAAAGGAGAAGGCATGTGAAGACAGAGACAGAGATTGGAGTGATGTATCTACAAGCCAAGGAACACGAAGAATTGCCAGAAACCACCAGAGGCTAGGAGAGAGATGTGGAGCACATTCTCCTTCAAAACCCCCAAAAGGAACCAACCAGGCCAACAGCTTGATTTCAGACTTCTAGCTTCCAGAACTGTGAGACAATACATTTCTGTTGTTTTAAGCCATCCAGTTTGTGGTAATTTGTTACAGCAGCTCTAGAAAACTAATACAGCAACCAACACAGGCATTTCTTACATTTTAATTTGAAAAGAAAAATTAAGTCAAAAATTTTGTATTTGAAATTTTTGACAGCACGGTGGAGTCTATGACTAAAATTTTCAATTACCTACTAAGGGCCAGGGACTATGCTAGGTGGTTTTTACATACATTATTGCAAGCTGATCTGGCACATCCCTTTTTCCTATCTACCACTTGTCAAATAGGTGAGTCATTTCTGCATCATATAGACATAACCCAAGAGGGATGGAGGTAGAGGCCCTGCAAGAACACAAATCCAGTAACAAAAGTCTCCAGGAGTACAACATCAATAGCATTGTTTATTCATTACTCCTCCCACTAGCATTGGCTACACTCTCAGACAAAAACCAGCCAATCTGCAGGTGAAATGGTACTTAATCACTGGAGGCTAGGAGTAACATGGGCCCAAACCTATCTAGAAGAACACAGCCTGAGGGTCACCATAGGATGTATGACTTTGGCCTGGGTCAAAGAGACAAAGATCAACTATTTTGCACTGACAGCTGCTTCTGCTGTTTTGGGTTGGTTATCATAAAGGATATTCTGGGGTTTCAGCCTCTGTTGTTCCTCCTAGAATTAAGTCCTTACAATAAACTGGGACTGGAGCTACTGTGCTGCATTCAGAGTCCCTCTGGTCCCAGGTGCTCTCTCTCTGCCACCCTGTCCATACCCACCCAGGCTGGGCTGCATTCTTTCACTGATGCCAGGGTTCTGCCAGGAAGGAGGACGCCTGGCGTCTGTGCAGAAATGGAGTTGGCTCACCTGAGAATTCCCCCCAGAGGAGCACCAAGGAAAAGACTGGCTGATTTTACAACAGGGCCTTTGAGAGGCCACCTGGAGCATTGGTTATAAGTGTGGGCTGTGCAGCTCGACCATCTGTCTGAGTTGAAATCCCATCTCTGCCACTTATTAGCTGGGTAACCTTGGGGAAGCCACTTAACTCTTCTGTACCTTAGCTTCTTCTTCTGTAATGTGAGGATACTAATGGCATTGTACTCATGAGACTGCAGAGATTCAATGGGTTAAAATACGTAAAGCACTCAGAACAGTGCCTATTACATAATAAACATTACCTGCTGTTGCCTGTTGTTGTTAATAACACTAAAGATAATGACAATAATAGGTATCCTCACTTGTTCCATACTCAGTAGACTTGGGTGTGGCTAGAGAAGAGAAAGGCATCACTGTCAGTGGACAACGAAGAGCAGGACTTCTCTACATGAAAGCACCCAAAGATCCTTAACTTTTCCCAAGGATATTTATCCTAGGCCCTGAAAAATCAGAAAATCATGCCTCATAAACTATAAAAGCCAGTTTCTAGCATTGTGAATGTAACAGTCATGTCTTCTCTCTCATTTTACAGGTATACACTTTATTTGACGATAACAACATTTTTTTTCCCTTTGCCCTTGATTTTGGTGTGCTATATTTTAATTTTATGCTCTACTTGGGAGATGTATCAACAGAATAAAGATGCCAGATGGTAAGTGTTTGCCTTCTTTTGCTTTATTTGTTAAAAGAACAATTCAGAGATCCTAAGACATCTACAACAGAAACTCAAGCAACAATAACTTGAAACATACCACACTTAGACATATAGGCAGTAATGTCTATATAAGGTATTTTCTGAAAATAAGACGTGTTCTGAAGCAGCTATTTGAGGATCTTTAGTGATAAATGTTGAAATCACTGATGTAATCATTTCATAAAAATTAAACAAAACTCAAGATTCTATCTACAGAATAGTTTTATTTTTGTCATCAACAATAACAATGTTATATAAATGTTTTCTTTGTACATTTTGCAGTTATATATATATGTTGATAAATATCCCAGATGCTGTATATAACCTTTTAATTTTTGTGTTTTAATTTTTTTTAATTTAGAGGAGCAGAATCTCATTAATATTTGAATACTTACAAGTTAATTAGAACTAAATAAAAACAGAGACTTACCTAAAGACAATAAACTGGGAAAGTACTCTTCAAGATACTTGTCTCTAAAACTGCATAAAAAATATAAATTATTTTCTACTTGAGATTGTACATTCCAAGTTGTTCATGTAAGTCAGTGATTATATATCATGTTGGGCTAAAAAATCATTATTAAAATTTCTTTAGAATAGATTATTGTATTTCTTTTCGAAAGACAAGATTGCTGAGTTTCCCACACACCATATATAACACTGTGAAGATGAAAAAAAAAAAGAATATATGAACAATTTGACCACAATTGGTCAAAATTTGTGACAAACCCTAGTATCAAAGGTTTAGGTAGGTCCTTGCCCCACGACATTTTTTCCCACTTAGCTTCTTGAAGTTCTTTGGAAATATTACAATCTTAAAGGGTAGTCTATTTAGAATGGGAAAGGGATGCAGCCAAAGTTATAGAAAAAGATTTAGCTTCTAAATGTATCACAGGGAGCTGAGTTGGTGAGAAGGTTGAAATATCGTATGGAATATTAAGACACTGACAGCTGGAGAGGGTGCTTCAGCCATTTCAAAACGGTTCTCCAAATCAGATCACTGCTCCCAACACTTTCTTCAGAAATACTAAGAGCGTCTTATGAAACAAAGCTCATACTGCCCAGTTATCCCTCAAAATGCAAGAAGTTAGAGGAATGATGGTGCCTACTCTGATAAGCTGTGGAGGAATCATCTTCGAATGATTTTCAGCTGCCATGCTTTTTTCATATTTTTCCCCAGGCTCATTCATCTGTTTCAACCATGTCCCAGGGAAATTTCTATTAAATGTCTAAATATGACATAACATGCTAAAATTTGGGAATTTTAAAATATTTTCTTATTTTAGAATAATTTTAAATTTACAAGAAAGTTGCATCAATAGTACAGAGAGTTCCCGTATACTCCTCACCCAGTTTCCCCATTAACATCTTACCTTACCAAGATGGATTTGCCAAAACAAAGAAAATAGCATTGGTACATTACTATTAACTGAACTCTACCCTTTATCAGATTTCACCAGTTTTTCCACTGAAGTGTTCTTTCTGTTCCAGGATTCAATCCAAGGGACCACATTGTATTTAGTTGTCATGTCTCCCTAGGCTCCTCTGGTCTGTGACAGTTTCTCACTCTTTCCTTGTTTTTCATGACCTTGATAGTCTTGAGGTGTACTGGTCAGGGGTCCTATAGAATGTCACCCAATCTGAGTTTGTCTGATACCGTATCACAATTAGACTGTAGCTATGTGTTTTTGGAAAAAATCAGCTCTTCTCATCATAACACGTCAGGGGGCGCATGATAACTACATGACATCTCTGTTGATGTTAACTGTGATCATTTGGTTAAGGCAGTGTTTGCCAGGTTTCTCCACTATAAAGTAACTATCCATTTCTCTACTCTTTGGAAGCAAGTCGCTAAGTATAGCCCACCTCAAAGAGGCAAGGGGAGGGTGGGAATTAAGCTTCATCTCCTGGAAAGGGGAGCATCTGCATATATTATTTGGAATTCATCTGTAAAGAAGGTTTATCTCTTCTCTCCCATTTTATTCAATCATTTATTTATGTCAATATAGACTCATGTATATTTATTTGATACTTTGGATTTTAATTCAATACTATATTATTATTTTGTTTCTCAAAATGTTCCGGCTTTGGGAAACTTTTAACAGGAATGAAAAACAATCTTTTCACAATGCTTTGAATAGGTAGAAATAAAAAAAGAGTTTTATATTCCACTGCATAGCCATTATGAACTGTCCAAAAAGTTCTAGGAAATCATTGCCCCACAATTTCTCTGGTTGTTTATGTCCTGTCTATCCTCATGTTTCCTTTGTAGTTACAATCCCAGCGTTCCCAGGCGGAGAGTCATGAAGCTGACAAAGATGGTGCTGGTGCTGGTGGCAGTCTTTGTCCTGAGTGCAGCCCCCTATCACGTGATCCAGCTGGTGAACTTACAGAAGGAGCAGCCCACACTGGCTTTCTATGTGGGCTATTACCTCTCCGTCTGTCTCAGCTATGCCAGTAGCAGCATTAACCCTTTTCTCTACATCCTGCTGAGTGGAAATTTCCGGAAACGCCTACCTCGAGTGCAGAAAAGAGTGACTGAGAAGGAAATCAACAACATGGAAAACACCTTGAAGTCGAGCTTCTAGGAGAGTACACGGATCATCAAAAGTCTAGACAGGCTTGTCTATGTTATTGGTATTATTAGAAAGGGTGGGTGAAATGATGTGCTTGTGTCCATTCTTCTTGTGTACTTGTGACTCTTAGTGGCATGGCAGAGAAGTGTAACCATTCACGTGCAATGAGTTTAGTATGCTAATTTTAGTAAAACGTGAAATACTTATCTGTACTGGGAGAGGGAGTGGGATAATCTAAGACACTTGAACTCCGTGGTTGTGGACATTATCTCAGCATGTTATAAACTAGTCACTGATAAAAATGGCCATCCAGGGCCAGCCCCAGTGGCCTAGTGGTTAAGTTGGGTACGTTCCACTTCAGCAGCCTGGGTTCAGTTCCTGGGCACAGACTTACACCATTTGTCTGTCAGTGGCCATGCTGTGGCAGCAGCTCATATACAAAAAGGGGAAGATTGGCAGCAGATGTTAGCTCAGGGCGAATCTTCCTCAGCAAAAAGAAATGGCTATCCATGATCATTGACTGAAAACTTACCAAGGAATCTGACCTTGCCATCCACTCTGTGGCCTCGTGCCCTTGAGGTTCCTAAAAGGGGACCACTTGACAATGAGATCTGAAATTTGGCCATTTTTATCTACAAAAATGTCAATTTCATATAGTCCCATCTAATGCCTTCAATAATCAGCTCCACCTGTTAGCATAACACTTACCATGTATTGAACACGTGCAACATGTAAGATTACATGTAACAAACCTATGAGGTAAGCATTACCTCACGTTGCTAAGGCTCATAAAGGTTAAGTGATAGGCCTAATGCTGCACAGCTACGTGAGAGCTGGGCTAAAATCCAATTCTGCCTGTTTCTGTCTTTTTACTGCAACGCCTTGGCAACCTGTACTTATCATACTGGAGAGAGCCAATAATTTGGAGGGGTTTTTTTTTGGTTTCTCCTACAGCCCCACAAAGAGAGAACGAAAGTCTGCAAGAAATGAGTTGATGGTATAAGCATATTCTTTTGCATTTAGCTTTGTTCTCATGCCTATGAATTATAGAAACCAGCATCTGCATTTTAATAATAGTATTCTTCAGGATGTTAAGCATACGCTTAGACACATTCTATTTAGGTTAAGTACATGTTTGTTCAAGGGTACAAAAAGTAATTAGCCCTTAAATTCATAGCTGTTCATTATATCTATCTTTTCCTCTTTTGGATTGTATAAAACATGCACTTTGATATAGTGAGGAAAGAAAAAAAAATGTTCTTAAATCCTATATTCTCAAAAAAGGTAAATATTGTTATTTTGTTTGTGAATAAAATCTGTAAACCCACCTCCTTCATCTAAATACATAAAACCACTTGCTCCGTGGACATCTGAAACTGATTTTTAATCAGCCCTTTATATAAAAAGTCACAGAGACCAGCTTTTTTAACAACCTGATCTCCATTTTTATATCTCAATTGTCAAGACACATGACTTTTAACCCAATGTATTTGGTTCTAGATCTTTTAGAGACCATTTTGGAACAAGGTCATATCTAAATGCAGATCTGGACAAAAGGTCATGTAAACAATGTGAGAACTGCAAACTGAGACAGGTCACCTCTGAGATATTTTAGTTCTGTAACTGAAGTCTGGAGAGCTACACACACAGACTGGATGCTCATTTACAATTTCAATCAAAAGCCATGTCGTGGCTACAATTCTAGGGGTCCTTCATTCTCATTTCTCTAAGGTGCAACAGTCAGGGTTCTTCACTGAACCCTGACATCCGAAGACCCTACACAATGAGTCATAAACAGATGTTATCATTTGATAATTGAAGAGAAATTCAAGATTTAACTTACATTGTCTTTTCTAATACAGAAAGTATTGTGATTTTAAAGATTTAAACGGTTTTAAATCAACAGACATTTTTCTAAAAGCATTTCCAATAGGCCTCAACTATTTCCAATATATAAATTGGTCAGTGAATTATTTTAATTTATGTTTATTAAGAGTTGTAAAGAACTTTAGCATCTAATCAAAGGACAAAATAAAAAGGGTGACTATTAAATTCATTTTTGTGCCTTTATATAGCTTTTCTATGCATAAACATATATATACGCAGATTTGCAGAGGTGGTTTGACAGAGATTCTCTATGTGTTTTGTATTTTTGCCCATGATATGTACACATGTTTACTTATAAGAGAAGTTAATGATCAGTTTCACATATCTAATTAATGCTTGAGTATTTGTCATTACATAAAATCATAAAATCGTTATAATCCTAACTGTATCTCTCCTCTATGCTTATTCAATTTTAGGTGCCTCATTTAAATTTTGATTGATTGATATAAATCAATGAATAAAAATTGCTTGTATATTAACTTACTTCTGGCTTGTACCTCTATTCTTAAGGTTCTCTTATATAAAAGATTTCATATTTCCTTAATATAATTTCTGCTGAACAAAGAATAAAGATTTCAGAATTAGTAAAATGTGTGTTAAATACGGCTAATAGTCTGCAGGCACTCTCACACCAGATTCTCAGAAATCTAGGCACTTGTATTACACCTGAAGTCCCAGGAATTACTGCTTTTCATGGGTTATGATATCACAGGGATCATGGAATCTTGGACCTGAAAGATACTTTAGAGATTATCAAATGTAACAGATGAGAAAAACTAACCTCAGCTAGATCAAATTATTTTTAACACAGTCTGGTGTGTGTTCAGAGACCCACACCTAACGGGAAGCTAGAAACCAGCCCTGAGTTCTTTCCACCAAACTTCCCTCCCTTGTGGGACCATGGAAAACAACTACTAAGAAAATTAAATTTGACATTTAATGGCTATGACAAGTTATTGAAAGTTTAGTGAGTAAATCAAGATGTATAATTTTTCTTTTAAAGTTGTAGAATTTTTTAAAAAATAACTGATTCTTTATAATTTGCTTGGACTTCTTGTCAGGATGGCAGAGATTAATTTTCCATTCACTTCACAGAGTTCTATGGAGTGAGCCCAAAGCAAAATATAGAAATTAATAACATTTTCTTTTACTATCCACATTTTTTGTTGCTATCTCTCTATACCAAGAATTTAGTTCATTCTGCAGGTAGCCTCCTCTCTCACCTAAGATTAGGAACAGCCTTACAGCTATGATTCCTTCATGCCTTAACCCCAGCAGGCTAGCATCAAATTGTTTCATTTGCCCTTCTAGCAATTACCACAGCTACAGCCAGTCCATTCAAAAGACTATGCTAAATCAGTATCTTGATTTCTAGTGTTTGTAAATTTATCATTTAACACGTGGCTCCACTGAAATTTTTTTTTTTTAATGCCTAAGGCATTACCCAATCTCAAGAACTGATAATCCAATGTCTCCTGTGTTTCCTGTAGATCACCTCTACCTACCTGGTAGGTATTCTCTGGGTGAACCAGAGAATAATCTATAGTGATTTCTCAATTCTAAAATACAATATTGATTGTAAAATGCACCATTAATTTAATAATTGTCTTTGGGAAATTAAAAAAAACATTAAACATTCACATTAATAGTAAAATGTACCCTAATTTCAGAAACACTAACGTGGGAAAAGGCACATCACGGAATTGAGGGGGAAAAAAACCAATATTAACAACTCATCGATGTATTTTTTTCTAAGATGAAATGTACTCGTCTCTATCATTCAATGAAAGAATTCTCCACCCCGTGATTTCCTCATTACTAATAAATTTCTAAATCCAAACACATAAATGAGTCATATAAAAGGATCAAAATCAATTAAACATCTCACAAAATGTTTTACTTTTTTTGAGGCACAGGATTGAGAAAATGTGTGAATAATTTTGAAATAAATTGTATTTCTATAGCAACAAAGGCACAAGTACTTGCTACCTTAACAACTGAAAAACTTAACATTGCATCCTGAAAGTAAAGCTTTGAGTTTCTTGAGGGTGAAAACATATCTTGGGCTTCATCACACCATCACTGGGAACATAATTCTTGAATACTATTTCAACGGTGTTCTCTTCTATCAGAAATTTATTTAAAAGTATCAAGTCGCCCCCTAGTCAAAAGCAAAAACATTTCTAAAACACTGTGATTTTTACTGAGAATACAGTTGTTTCTGTAGCACATTAAGTAAAATGTGTTGCTCCTCTTAATTTACAGAACTGAATACATTTGCTATTTCTCTGAAAGATCATTCAAAGCAAACATCCATCTTTTGCAGATAGATTTAAGTAATAATAGGCACTTTTTAATAATAGTTATCTAAAATATTATATGTAGATTTTTCCCAAACAATTAACAAAACTATTTCCAGGAATAAGAAATAAGGAATGAGGTTCCTCTCCTCAGTTTTCAATATTGTGTAGAAAGCCCTGGAATCCCTGGTGTGTCAATGGACCTGGTTTAAGTTCCAGCCTCATCAATTACTAGGTGTAAAAGACCTTGGTAAAACTATTCATGAGACTGCTTAAATGTATGGATTAGGAAATTGGAGCCCAAAGAGGGTAAACAAAGTCAACAAGCTTTTTATTGTCAAAACAATGGCAAAGTTTGAAGCTCCTAAGTCAGGCCTTCCCTGTTTCCACTGTATCATTCTCTCTCCAATAGGCTGCACTCAGAATAGGAGGCTATGGATTTCATGCCAAGAAGTTTGGCTTATAAATGTAGTGATATGCTTGTGATACTGAACCTCTTAATCTCAAGTTTGTGTGCCCAATGCCCAGCAAGCCGAACACTGAGACATTGGTGCTTGGAGATGGAGAAAGATTTATTCCAATTAGCCAAAACGAGAAGGCATGCAGGAGCCGGGGTTCACTCAAATCCATCTCCCCAAGAACAGAAAGCAGGGGGGTTTATAGAGCTGGGGGCTTGGCAGGAGGAGCTTCAGGGAAACAAAGGGGTCGCTCCCGATAAGCCCCTGGGCAACCTGACTTCTGGGCTCCAACGGCTGCTGAGGGCTGGATATCGCAACCTCCCCAAAGGCATTCTCTCTCTCCTGCAAAACAAGCTCACAAATCCTCTAGACCCCTGAGTCACCCCTCAAGTTAAACACGAAAAACAGCAAATGGGTTTAATATCTACAGTACCCCTCAGGTACCAAGCTTCACTTGTAAATGCGATGAGATGCCTTGAAGATTTTTGAGGAGAGCAGTATCACAAGCAGATCTTTGCTATTGGAAATAACTGACACTGGAGTATGTAATGGGATGAATGGGAAGAGCCTAAGACTGGAAAAGCAGGCAGGAAGTTCCCACAATGGTCCAGGTGAGAGGAAAGAATGCTTCCAATGAGGCAATGACAATAAAGCTATATGTGTTTAGCTACCATTTGTTGAGCGCATACAATGTGCTAGACACTGAGCATAATCCTCACATCAACCCCCCATTATTGTCACCATTTTATAGATGAGGAATTGAGAGCTTGGAGTTAAGCAACCTGCCCAAGGTTACATAGCTAGCAAGGGGCAGACTCAGGATTCAAACTCCTTTCTGATATTCTTAGGCACAATTCCAATGCTTCTCAGACGTTACAATGCATGTGAATCACTTGGGGATATTGTTAAAACACAGATTCTTTTTTTTATGTTTTGAAAGATAAGGATTTTTTTTCAGCTATACTGTATAATTTACAGATAGGATTGTATATATTTAAGGTGTAACAACGACGTTTTGATGTATACATACACTATGAAATGATCACCACAATCAAGCTAATTAAAACATCTATCCTCTTACACAGTTACCATTCTATTTATTTACATGTTTGTTTGTTTGTTGTGGTAAGAACTCTTAAGGTTTACCTCTTAGCAAATTTCAAGTATATAACATGATATTGTTAACTATAATTGCTATACTGTACGTTAGATCCCCAGAACTTATTCACCTTGCATAAGTGAAACTTTGTACTCTTTGACCAACATCTCCCCATTTACCCCTCCTCCTAGCCCCTGGCAACCATCATTTTACTCATTGCTTCTATGCATTTGACTACTTTAGATCCACTTAAGTGAGATCATGCAGTATTTATCCTTCTGCGTCTGGCTTATTTCACTTGGTATCATGTGCTTCCGGTTCATCCATGTTGTCACAAATGGAAGGATTTCCTTCTTTTTAAAGGCTGAATAATTGTGGTGCGTGTGTGTGTGTATCACATTTTCTTTATCCCTTCATCCATTGATGGACATTTAGGTTGTTTCCATATCTTGGCTATTGTACATAATGCTGCAATGAATACAGAAGTGCAGGTATCTTCAACATAGTGATTTCATTTCTTTTGGATATATACTCAGCAGTGAAATTGCTGGATCATATGGCAGTTCTATTTTTAATTTTTTGAAGAACCGTACTGTTTTCCCTAATGGCTGTACCAATTTACATTCCCACCAACAGTGAACAAGAGTTCCCTTTTCTCCACTTCTTCACCAACACTTATCTTTTGTCTTTTTGATAAAAGCTATTCTAACAGGTAGGAGGTGATACCTCATTTTGGCTTTGAGTTGCATTTCCTTGATGACTAGTGATGTTGAGCAGCTTTTCCTTTACTTGTTGGCCATTTGTATGTCTTCTTTGGAGAAAGGTCTATTCCAGTCCTTTGGCCAATTATTAATTGGGTTATTTATTTTCTTGCTATTGAGTTGTGTGAGTTCCTTATATATTTTGGACTTTAACTTATCAGATACATGGTTTGAAAATATTTTCTCCCATTGTACAGATTATTTCTTCATTCTGTTGATTGTTTCCTTTGCTGTTCAGAACCATTTTAGTTTGATGCAATCCCACTTGTCTATTTTTGCTTTGGTTGCCTGTGCTTTTGGTGTCATATCCATGAAATCAATGCCAAGATCAACGTTAACAAGATTTTTCCCTAGGTTTTCTTCTGATAGTTTTACAGTTTCAGGTCTTAAATTTAAGTCTTTAATCCATTTCAAGTTAATTTTTGTATATAGTGTGAGATCTGAGTCCAATTTCATTCTTCCACATGCGGATATCCAGTTTTTCCAACACCATTTATTGAAGACACTCTCCTTTCCAACATTGTGTGTTCTTGGCACCCCTGTCAAAGATCAACTGACTATAAATGCATGGATTTTTTTCTGGGCTCTCTATTCCATTTCATTGGTCTATATGTCTATCTTTATGCAACTACCATATCGTTCTGAGTACTGTAGCTTTTTAATATATTTTGAAATCAGGAAGTATGATGCCTCCAGCTTTGTTCTTCTTGTTCAAGATCGCCTTGGCCATTTGGGGTCCTTTGTATTTCCATATGAATTTTATAATTGCTTTTTCTATTTCTGTAAAGAATGCCCTTGGGATTTTGACAGGGATTGCATAGAATGTATAGATCACTTTGGGTAGTATGGACATTTTAATAATATTAATATTTCCAATCAATGTACAAAGAATATGCTTCTATTTATCTGTGTTTTCTTTAATCAATGTTTTATAATTTTCAGTGTATAAGTCTTTCACCTCTTTGGTTAAATTTATTCCTATCTTATTCTTTTACTTGGTGTTATAAATGGGATTGTTTTCTTAATTTCCTTTTCAGATAGTTTGTTGTTAGTATATAGAAATGCCACTGATTTTTGTATGTTGATTTGGTATCCTGCAACTTTACCGGATTCGTTTATTAGTTCTAACAGTTTTTGGTTGAGTCTTTAGGGTTTTCTACGTATATGATCATGTCATCTGCAAATAGTGATAATTTTACTTCTTCCTTTCTAATTTGATTGCCTTTTATTTCTTTTTCTTGCCTAATTGCACTGGCTAGGACCTTCAGTACTATGTTGAATACAAGTGGCAAGAGTGGGCATCCTTGCCTTATGCTGAATCTTAGAGCAAAAGCTTTCAGTTTTTCACTGAGTATGATGCTAGCTATGGGCTTTTCGTATATGTCCTTTATTGTGTTGAGGTGAGTTCCTTCTATACCTATTTGGTTGAGAGTTTATATTTTGAATGGATGTTGAATTTTGTCAAATTCTTTTTCTGTATCTATTGATATGATCATGTGGTTTTTATCTTTTATTCTGTTAATATCACATCAATCTATTTGTGTATGTTGAACTATCCTTTCATCCTAGGGATAAATTCCACTTGATCATAGCATATGATCCTTTTAATGTGCTGTTGAATTCAGTTTGTTAGTATTTTATTGAGGATTTTTTCATCTAAGTTCATTAGATATATTGGCCTGTAGTTTTCTTTTCTTGTGGTGTCTGTTTGGTATCTGGCTGATACTGGCCTCACAAAATGAGTTTGGAAGTGTTCTCTCCTCTTCTATTTTTTGGAAGAGTTTAAGGAGGATTGATATCAATTCTTCTTTGAATGTTTGGTAGAATTGACCAATGAAGCCACCTGGTTTTGAGCTTTTCTTTGTTGGGAAGTTTTTTGTTACTGATTCAATCTCCTTACTTTTTATTGATTTGTTCAGGCTTTCTATTTCTTCTTGAATTGGTCTTAGTAGGTCATGTTTCTAGGAATTTGTCCATTTCTTCTAGGTTATCCATTTTTTTGTCATATGATTGTTCATAGCAGTGTCTTACGATCTTTTATATTTCTGTGGTCTCAGTTGTAATGTCTCCTCTTTCATTTCTGACTTTATTTGTCTTCTCTCTTTTTTAAAATACAAATTCTGATTTAGTAGGTCTATGTGTAGTCTGAGATTCTACATTTCTAACAAGCTCCCAGTTGATGTGAATGCTGTTGTTCCATAGTGTCCAAAGTGTCACTTTGAGCTGCAAGGAGTTACATTCAATGGAAATGCAAAGGAGGGGAGAGGAGAACTCTCCCAAAAATAAAGTTGGTTATGCAGATTGAGAAAAAGGGAACAATAGGAAATGACTTGGAAAGTTCTAGCCTATGGGAAAGTTACTGATTGACATGGGAACCAAGGAGGAGGACAAGCTGCAATCAGTATTCATTAAATGGAGTTTCTATCTGTACTTAAATCAATTTTAAAAAGAAAAAGGACTGAACCCACTCTTTTAGCAATTATCAAAATTAGGCTACAAGTAGTAGTTAGCAGTGCATACACATCTATTTACTTATTCAACTCTATTGTTCATTAGCAGCCCAGGCACAATAATAATCTCTGGTTTCATAAAATCATCAACTCTTTATAGTTTTGTACCATTACTTAAATCAAGATTAATGTTGAGATGGAAAGGCATAACACAGACAGAAGAAATTAATTACTGTATAAAGAGTACAGAGAAGGGAGGGAGGGGGAAACTATCAAATTAGTCAACCTGTGTTTGCACAGGTTGACTTACTACTTACTAGCTTCAAGACTTTGAGCAAGTTCTTTAATTGTTCTAACAATTAGTTCCCCATCTATAAATTGACATGATGATATCACACACGTCATACTTTTTTTGTGAAATATAAACACTTAAACCACTTCGAACACTGCTTAGATAGTATAAATACTTAGTACTTTCAGTATCATCACCACCCTCATCATCTTCATTATCATCACCACTTAAAAATACTTGGATTGAAAAACACAGGCACAATATTTTCTAATCCCTCCTATTAAGAAGTAGAGTCTGTTTCCCCATCCCTTGAAGCTAGGCTGACTTTGTGACTTCCTTTGACCAATAGATTGTGGCAGAAGTGGCATTGTGTGAATTCCAAAGCCTAGCCTTTAAGAGGCCTTACAGCTTCCACCTTTGCCCTCTTGAAATCCTGCACTGAGACACTATGTAAGAAAGCCAGTCTAGCCTACTGGAGGATGAGAGGCCACATGAAGGAGAACTGAGGCATCCCAGCTGGTAGCCAGCACCAACTGCTAGACATGTGAGTGAGACCATCTTGGACCTTACAGCCCAGCTGCCTGTCCAGCATTTACAGTCATGTGAGCGATCCAAGTGAAAGCAACAGAGGAACCGTCCAACCAATCCACAGAATAGTGAAAAATAATAAATTGTTGTTTTAAGCCATAAGTTTTAGAGTGCTTTGTTTCACAGCAATAGGTAACTGAAATAGTATCCATGAAAATAACAATTAATAAAATGGTTCTTGGTGATTAAAAAAAAAGTTGTGAGCCTCTAAAGTATTGCAGTTATTGTTGATTCTTTCCTTTCTTCCTTCATTCTTTCTTTTTTATTTTTTTTTAATAATTTTATTTACTTATTTATTTTTCCCCCAAAGCCCCAGTGGATAGTTGTATGTCATAGCTGCACATCCTTCTAGTTGCTGTATGTGGGACGCGTCCTCAGCATGGCCGGAGTAGCGGTGCGTCGGTGCGCGCCGGGGATCCGAACCCGGGCCGCCAGTAGCGAGCGCGCTCACTTAACCGCTAAGCCACGGGGCCGTCCCTCTTCCTTCATTCTATAAATATTTATGGACCACCTAGCACATTCCAAATGATATACTAAGTTTCAGACATAGATTAATGAACAAAACATTTTCCTGCCCTTACAGAGTTTATAGTCCAGTTAGCATTAAAAATGCTAACACATAAATAAGTATGTAGTTATAAATTGTGATAGATGCCTAGAGGAGAGAATAACAGACATACCTTAGCGGTATTGGACAGTTTTTCCTCAATGCTTAGACACAGAGCAGCTGTGAAATAAATTCTCTCCTACTGATTCTACTCTAAAAGAAATGACTAATGCATTGAACTCAAAATGTTTGAAGTATGAAGAAGCTGTTGTTCTATCTCTTTTTTATTTGAAAGAGTAGATATAAATAAACTGTCTACAGAGATGGAGAAAACAGATGGATTTGAAAATTCAAGCTCACACTGAATATAATTAACTCGGAAAGGGAGAGAAGCCAACGACGCCTTAGATCATAGGTGCCCGGGAGACAGGCAAAGGGCTAACTTATTTTTAACACCACAGCAGTCTCAGCAGTAAGGAAAATTCAAACTCAATTAAAGTCTCTGAAGAAGTGAAAGAGCAAATGAAGAGAGAAAAAAAATGTGGCTATTGGAGAGTAATTAACATTTTGACCCAGTAGCCAGCCTGAGTAGGTGTTCGTTGCTTATTAACAGACCTTAGGTTTCCAGGGTCATTGCAAATGAGAGGGTCTTGTGAAAGCACTCTGGGTATTATTTACTATTTGATTCTGAAAGAGGTACACCTGAAGAGACAAATGGCTTAGGCAAAGTACTTCTTCAGCAGGAATGGAGAGTTGCCTTCTGCACAGAGAGAGCCTTATTTGCATACCCAAATATTAGTTACTTGAATATTGGTTATTGGTTAATTGGATCAAACAGATAACAAGATGACCCTTGGGCTTGATATGCTCATGGGTTTTACAATGGTCATGTCCCAGGCCACTGTGATTGAAACTTAGATATAGCCTGGTGTACGTAGCCCTTCACCATTGAACTCCAGCGGCCAATCCCCTCTACTAACCCTAAAATTCGGTCAGTCCTACATGTGGGGCATACATTCACAAATCCATGCTTCTTAATATGCCCTTCCTGCTACCTAGAATACCCTTTTCTCCTCCACCTAACAAACTCCTACTCACTGGACCCAATTTAAATGTTATTTTCTTCCACTTCCACTGCCCAAGCAAGCCAAATTAATCACCCCCTTGTTAATACTTACATACTACTGTGTGGCTCCCTCTATTATAGCATAACCAGTAATAGCATTTTCTACTTGTCTTACCCACCACATTGTAAGCTCCTCAAACTCAGAATGTATCTGACTCATTTTGGCATCAGTGGTGCCTTAGTATCTATCACGTAACAGGTGTTCAGGAAACATTCAATTAATTAAATAAATAAGTGAATTAATTAATGAGAAAGGAAAGGAGACAAAGAATACTCCAAGGGATATTGGGGTGTGTGTGTGTGTCTGTGTGCATGTGTTATGTATATATACTCATATTTACATCCATAATCATAGTCATATATGGGTATGGAAAATATATATCTAGATGATAAATAGGAAGATTTCTCATGAAATCACAATGCATCAAGGCCATGCATTTAATTGTGGAGGCTCACAGTAAGTTACAAACTTCATGGAATAACTGTGAGACTCATCAAGTCCAGTAACTCTATCTTGTGTACTGGTCCAAATGCAGTTGGAATTTTTCCTTAGATCATATAGACACTCTGACAATTCCTGAGACTTAATAGGGAAAGAAAGTGCTGGGATGATTTGACTGTAAGGTGGTATGCTTAGGGAATGGAATTAAACACACCCAGCATTTTTCTATTATTCCCTTAATTGCAACGGGCCTTCAAGGCTACAACCAACCCTGCTGATTGCACAAAAGAAAGAGCCTCTTAATTGGGAGTCGTGAGAATGTGATAGCTCCTATTTCTATAATGGTGGACCCAAAGTCCTACTTCCCCGCCACCAAAGTGTTGCGGAACAGATCTAGGTGTTTATAGATAGCCACTGGAGTCACCCAATAGAACTGTGAAGTCAGGCAAAAGTAGGGAGAAGACACAGACATGGAGGACAAATACCGGGAAAAGATTGTACTTGGAAGAGTTGATAGATAAGTGAAGGGTGTAAAGAAAATGTCAGTGCCAATGACCTGCATTTCAAGCCAGTCCCTATATATTGGATGAATCTTTGGAAAAATATTAAGCTGTGGTGGTTATTTTGTCACACAAAGAAAATTGTTTCCAAACCAGTTTTCAGTAATTCACTGGTTACAATAAAAATATTTTTCAAGTAATGAACAGGGGTAGAATGAAGTTACGTGCTGTAGTGGCCATTTTTATTTAATGAATCATACAGTTCTGTCAAATATCTGGTCAGTTAGTGAAGGGGAAAATAGACAAGTAGTTATTTGGCTTAACTAATTAGTCAAGCCAGTTTAAATGTTTGATTCCTTTGTTTTACATAGAGCCATCTCTCAGTCACCTCCAAAAAAAAGAAGCAAGCATTCAATTTCATAGCATTTATTTCTGATGCCAAGGTATTAGTTCCAGTTCTACTACAGTGTGAGCAAGGATGCCTGGTGTCCACCCGTTTTTCAGGACCAATATAAGAGATAAAACAGAAAAAGGAACAGTCCAGGAAGGAGAGATTTCCATAGGAAAGTGTACAGGAGGCCGAAGAGACCAGCACACAGGACTGCCCAGTGGTTATGTGGACTTCAAGTGTGTGTTGGTCTTCAAGGGTGTGTTGGAGTTCCTTCTCTCCTGAATAGTTGCAGCAGATGAATAACAAGGACTATTTATAAACCAGTAAGTTACACGTTGAATTATATAAAGAGAGAAACTTCAAGAAAAGATTAGACTTTCGGCATGTGAGAGGGCTTGCATTTCATAATTAAAGGAAATATAACTACCCCATGCTGGTGAAACAGAACATCCTGATTACAGTATCAAAATCAATTAATTTCTCAAATTCTTAAAGTGGGCTACAACATCCTTGATTCAACAATTTCCTGCAAAAATTCATTATGTCTCAGTCATTGAGTCTACCTCCTTCAATACTTCTCATCTACAAGAAATACAGAGCCATCATTCTCCAGTTCATCATCAGAGTACTCTTCCAACCCTCTCTGCCTTTGTCTCACCTATGGATCTTCAGTAGCTCAACTAGAACACCTCAGCTCTTCTTACCTCCTGGTGGTACCTCTGGAAGCAGCAGCAGCAGAAATGTTGGCGGCAATTCCAGCAGCATCGGCAGAAGTTCAGCAGCACGGTTCCAATAGCAGTGGCTGCAGTGGCAGTAATAAGGGTGGTAGCTGATCTCTGAGCAACATTGTCGTTTCCTCCATCCTTCCAACAAGTTATGAACTAACTCCCTGATTAATTCCTCTCTGCTTGAAATATCTAAGGTGGTCTCCATTTTCCTGACTGGACTCTGACTAATACGGATAGTATTTATCCTCATTGCTCTGCTCAGCCTTCCCCTATTTATTCCTTATATTTTATTAATTTATGAGTTAAATGTTTAGTTCAAATTTATAAGATTCCTATGAAATGTATAGAATCAGGAACAGGCACATTTTCTTTACCCTGCACTTATTATATCATTTCCTAATCCTTTCTCCAAGGAAAATTTGGCATCTGAGTACAAAAGAGTTTGTATTTTCCATTGTATGTAATAGTATGACTAGAAGAACTTGTTGGAAGCAAGTTAATGAATTATTCTTATCCTGATTTTTTTCCACCAAAAGAAAGCTATTCTGAGTCACTACAAAGGGGCCAGTTAGAACACAGTTAAGATCTTGAACATTTTTTCTACATGACATAGCATAGTAGTTCTTACCAAAGAAAGAGAAGAAAAGAATGCCCATGCTCAATGCTTAACGCTGAGCATCTTCTACTTGTGATAATTTGGAAGTATTCTTTTTCCAGCAGAGGAAAACTTCATTTTTACAAACACATCTAAAAATATCATCCTGATTACATAGCCTAACTCTTAAATACCGTAACAAGAAACAATCATTTTTACAAGTAAAGAAACTTTAACCAAATAAATTATTCCTTAGTTTTATAACTCTCAAATAGCTATCATATTGCCCATTTATACCCAAGGAGATTCAATTGATTGGTCTGAAAATTGACTAATCTTTTTGGATCTTCTGATGATAGGATAACCACTTAACAAAGTAAGACTTTTATTTTTACCAGTCCAATATCTTCTAAAGAACCTACAAAGGGACCAGCTGGCAGGAGGCAAGAGTGTTTGAAGATCAATTCTTCAGAATCAATTTAGAACGGTGACTTAGAAGTGTAGTAAAAACAGACCGTGTAAGTGAACATTAAATGAAATACGGTATTAAATTATCTGAGACACATGTGGGCCCTGAAACTATTGAAACCAAGTCTAAATGTATTTGGAGTTGAGCACAAAACCTTCAGTTTAGCAAATATAATCCCAAAAAAATTTTTTCAAGTTTGATAAAATAATAATACTACAATTTCCAAGGGCATCTTTTTGCCTACCTTGGTTTAAAATAACTAGCAACTAACAGTATTACTGCCTGAGAAATCAGAGATTATGCTAAGAGTCTTGAGAACGAGTTACTGCCTTTCTTTGAACTGTCAGATATATCTGAAAGCAGTCAGTTAGAGCATGGTGACAGGATCATGGTCTCATTCTCTGTAAGCGCCAATTAGTTCCACTCAGTTTTACCGCAGTGGGCTGCTCTCAAACCCTCAACAACCACCCTACAAATATATTCCACCAGTCCCAAGAAAATGAAAGAATCAAAGAATTATGGCATTTTAGAACTTCATCAGACCTTAGAAATCTTTTTGAGATATTAAAAGATTTATCCAATGTTTTATCCAAAGCTTATTCAATATCCATCCACGTTGAGGAGTTGGGCAGTCAGGGCAAGAACCCAAAAGTCCCAAGTCAGTTCATTCTGCCTCAGGCGCATGAGTGAAAGATCTTGGGAACATGTGACCTCATGCAGGAAACTCTCTCAGAGGGTGTCCTGCTCACAGTTAATCACACACTCTGTTCATTCACCCTTCCTGGGTCTTTGGATTCTTTTCCCCCCGACAACAAATTCTAAGCTAAAAAGTCAGTCTGTAAGACACTGTATTTTACTTGTAAATTCATTTCCAAGGAGAAAATATGCCTTCAGATATCTGCCTATTTTTAGGAAAATTTTCACAGAGCTTTTATCTAGGCAGAGTTTATCAAAGCTAGTAATGCTATAGTAAGTTCATAAATACCAAAGTTGATGGGTAAAACCAAACACAGCTCACAACCTCAAGTGAACACAATTTTATATAACAAGGTTCTAGTAAATGTAGTTTCTTATAATAAACAGTCTAGTATAGAGGTTGTATGCCAACAGTTTGGAGAACTATTTAAAAATCTTTGTTTGATACTGGAAAGCCCTTTCCTCTGATTAGGAAAGAGTTTTAGAGAGAAATATAACTTTATAATGAGGGGATACAGCAAATATTGATTAAACTTAAACTTTTTAGTGACAAGTATGCAAATACTCACTAATACCATTCTTATCGAACATTAAGTAATGGCTAGCAGCATGCTTGCCCTCCTAAGGCATCTGTGTCCACAGTCCCCATTTTTCCAAGGTTTCTCATTTACAGCCATTAACTAAGGATAGTAGTTTCTGCTCTAACACATTTTCTAGACAAGGCTGAGGTGAGGCATACAAGGCTTATAATTTTATGTTTCTACAATCTGTCTTTTTCCGTTGTCACTTTTCCAAGTCACCATCAGCCCATGACAAGGACAGAGGAAGGAAGCTGTAGGAAAAACTCTCTCAGGCATCTCCCCACTCACCTGCTCCAAAAGGAAATATCTATTCTCCCACCAAAGTCAGGTTCATCCTCAAAAACTACATCACAGCCCCCCTCAACCCTCTTGTCTTTTCACTTGTTCAAATCCTGCCTTTCCCTCCAGGCAGGGTCAATGAAGTCTGTCCTTACTCCTCAGTGATAACTCCTTCCTCTGACTTTTGCTGTCATTTATTGTCTTTACTCCTTGCCTGGCTTTTGTATGCCACTTTGGGCCGTTATTTGTCATCATTCATATTCATAGTCCCAGAATCTTATTTTATACTTTGACACCTGGCATAGTGCCCTGCCCACAAGAAGGAATTAATGAATACTTGCTGATTTTGGCAATCAGTTGGCAAAAATATGAGCTTTGGGGTCAGGCTGACTGTTACAAACTCTAGCTCTACCCTTCTGAGTCACAGCTCTCCTCTGTAAAATGGAGGTAATGATACCTACCCTGACAGTTGCTGCGAAAAAAAAGAGAGAAATACCAAAGTGACTAGTACAATAGCTGACATGTACTTATTACTCAACAGCAGTAGCTCTTATAATTAACAAAAACATGAGCAACATTTTTAATAACCATATTTTCATGAACATTTTAGATTACTCATTAATAATAATAAAATTAATAATAATAAACCAGAACTCGAATCTCTCTAATTCTATTTCTACTATCTGATAATTATTTATGTTGTTATCAAAACAAGATGTTGAACTTTTTCCAGCTTGATCAGCCAATATCTGTATTTATGTACTGTATCTATGAAATCTATAGAGCGAGGATTTTCTTCAAAATTTTTATTTACCATACTACATTTGTTTGACTATTCCTTTCATTTATCATGAGCTCACTTTTTTTTCTGCAGCAAAGTGGCATGTGACCATAGCTGACTTTATTCTACCTTCTATATCAGAAGTTCTTGTAAGGGCATTTTTAATCTTGGTCTTAACACCTACATGACATTTCAGTAAGGCACAGAGAAGACCATCAATTTTTCATGATGGAATTTTACTTTCCTTCAAGAGTTGACAGATCAAGTGATCTATTGCCAATGACCTTTATAAATAAAAAATAAAAATTAGACAACTTCTGGAACCTTTTGATCCAGAAAAATGGCAAATGGACCTTAAAACAACTGAGGCATTTAGAAAGCAGTTGGTGTATCATCAGAAGCCTCCATTTCCCTGTCCCAAGCATGTTTCCTGTCAGGACAAAAATGCATATTAAAGGTAGTTCCATTCAGCAGATTCCAAACATCTCAAATCAGTCCCCGTGACTGTGGAAATCTTAGTAAATCTGTCTCACATGCAGGATCCCATCATAGCCCTAATCACTCTCCTTGACTGCCTGCAAGCCATTCCTAGCCTCACATCTCGTCACTCAGGATGTCCTCCCTGCCCTTACTGCTATCTCCTAACACTCATCCCAATGAGCCCATCATTCAGCCTCCACTCTTCCCCAATCTGGTAGATCTGCTCTTGGTTATAGAACACTAGGCTATACACCGTATTGCAGGGTCTCCCAAGATTTCCCAATCGTAAGTATCATCTGAGTAGTATCTAAATAAATGGTAGATCAATAAATAAATAGACAGATTCCCAGTACCTGTTTCTGAGGATTCTGGTTTAGAAGTTCTGAAGATAGCCCTGGGATTCTTACTTTTAACCAGACCTCAGGTAATACTTATGACTATATGCCTGATTTGATAGCATCATCTTAGTTTCAAAATCCCAAATTCCCAGAGTGTGGGATATTGCTCACAAGGTGCTTTTCAAAAGTTTGAATTGCATGTCTTTATCTCAAAGCCCACCCCTTGCTAGTATTATTTTTGGGGCCTCACGCCTTTAAGTCACGTCTGCCATCTGAAAGCGTCTGAGTTTGTAAATTCTACTTTAGTTACTATCTGTATTCATGTATTCTCTTTTGAATAAAATTTTAATTCGTTAAGAATAAGTAGAATAGATGAAATAGAATCTTCTCTTTTTGCAATACATTCAGCATTCAAGGAGGGTTTTTTTCTGCTTTGTTTTGTTTTATTTTGGATTTTCAGGTTTTTTTCTTTTGAATGGGCCTCTCTAAAGTATTCTATGACAGATTATGTGAGCCTTTGGAGAACACAGAAGACAGGCTGACAGGCACAGGAAGCTAATTTCACTGTGACTCAAGGCTAGAGCAAGCTGAGTTTTAGCTCTACAATACTAAGTCCCTCTGGCTTGAACTATCAGGCATTGTTCTCTGAAAGCAAAGATGACATAGCAGGTGTGCTGAAGCCGTTAGCATCCTGCTGAGACAATGTCCCCTCTGCACCCATTTGGAGTATTTACTCTGGGAAAAAGTGTCATCCACTATTCGCTACTCTAGTGGAGAGACAGGGTAATCCCCTAACCCTGAATAAAGCTCAGAGGATTGACCTCAGTGTTACACACAGCCATTTCTCCAACAAGACAGAGGATCAGCCTTGCTTTTTTTTTTCTCTCACTTTGACAATGCCATTTTATTGGGTTCAGAAAATAATAGTGAAAGAAGGAGAAGGAGGAGGAGGAGGAGAGGGAGGAGTAGGGAGAGGGAAAATGTGCTCCAGGAGGAACACATTGGGGTTGGAATATATATCTTTCTTTCAGAGGAAAGAGGTTTAAACTGCAGCATGAGCGATTTCAGTCAATTAGGGAAAAGTTGTCAACTAAGAGTAAATGGCTTCTAATGATGATCATAATTTCTTCTTTCCCAGAACTCAAGAGAGGGCAAAGAGCCCTAGGATCTGGCTGTTTCAGACTTTCCTCTACCCAAAAGCAGCAGAAGAACAGAGGAAATGCATCCTGAGTACTTTCCACAAACATGTCTCAAGCGCTTACTCTGTGGCAAGGACAGTTCTAAGCACTAAGATCCGAAAATAAATAAGTCACTGCCCTCAAAGTCAAAACAGATCAGTAAAAATCAATCAATCAATTGATTGATCAATCAATACTATATATTCAAGATAAATGCAAGGTGATTTGGGGCACAGAAGATCAATTCTACCTCTACCTAAGGATGAGAGCAGGAAAGTCATCAGCAAAGACTGAAAAGAAGTGCGACCACTTGGTTAGTCTTGATAGCCAAGTAATCACTCACCAGGTAAACAAAATGGGGCAAGACATGCTGGGCGGGAGGAATATCACGCACACAGAAGTTTTAGAAAGTATCACGTGCTCAGGTTTACTAGGACATAGGCCAGGAGGGATGAGAGGGGTTGGGGGTAACACAGATAGGTGCTGGACCAATAGGAAGATGTTGGCTGATACAGGACTCATAGGCTTGGACATCACTCTCAGCAGCACGGCCTTCCACATAGACACATTATTGTTAAGAAGGATGTACCTTCAAGCATCAGGATTTGTCCAAGATCTGAAAGTTATCATGAGGGTCAATAATAGGTGTTTCCATAAGAGACTATAAAGAAGTCCCATCTGAAACCAAAAATGGTAACCTAAGAAAACAAAAGCAAACTTCTAGATAAATATGGTTAATTGAGCACATATTTTTATGATCTCTCTCTTTTGCACTCTCATTAACTGGTAAATGGGGAAAAAACAAGCATAGCTCCACAGAGGCAGAGAGAACCAAAGAGAAGACAAAAGCAAGTGAGCAATATCCAAAAAAAAAAAAAGGAAAATGGAAAGCAGATATAAAAGTGGTAACTGACTTAGAAGAGTAGAAGAGGTTGAGAGTTTTGTAGTTTTGAGAGAGCTCAGGAGGTCTGAAGGGATCAATTTCCATTTCTTCCCCTACACTCCCCAATCAGATAAGTTGCTAGCCCTGCCTCAGAAAGGAGCAGGTGAGGGAGCTGGAGAGGAAGCTCCCTGGGGCAATGGCATTTAAGTGATCACTCCTCTGTTGCTGTTGTGCCAGGGGAAGAGGGGAAGGGAGAGCATTTTTCCTACAATATGGAAACGTTCAAAGTTGGGAGTAGTACCAGGTCTTCACAGCCAGGATTTTGTTCTCTCAGCATAAACAGCTGGATTTCATTTTACAAAGAATTAGCAAAAACAAATCGTTGGCCAAATGAGAAAGTTTCTTAAGACCGGGAGGAAGCTATGGTTATATCAATGCATTAGTCTGTATCATAAATGGGGTGAGTGGCTCAGAGAACACCAGAAGTGGAGCCGGAAGGAGATGGTATTTACGATATAAAAGGCCTCCTAGACCCCACAGGCCACTAGCACAGCTGATACGTCAGCAGTAGGTCCACAGGGAGAACATTTAAGAAGAGAATGAAGGAACCACAAGAAGCACCAAACATCCTCCATGTCCCCTGCCATCCCCACCCCAGCATAGCACCAACCAGGCATTAACTGGTGGACTTTTTCACAGGGGGCTGAACTGCCCTGCAACACCTCCTCACTCACTACGTTGTCATGATAGGACAGTGGGCTTGTGTGAGTGCCTCATGAGGGTGACAGTCTTGGCATGTTCTTGGAAAGATGCCCGTGCCCTCTGTGGGTACAGGCTTTGTGCTAAGAGTTAGTCACAAATCTAGCCAAGGCAAGAAAACTTATAGATGAACAATACTAACAAAGTCCTTATCAGACAGCAAATATTAGAAGCTTGAACCATTTCTTATCGATGAAATGTTTCTACACTTCTCCTACTCACCCATTCACCTATCAGCTCCCAGGAGGAATCAAATCATGGTGAAAAATGAACTGGATGCAGGAGATTGTCCTCCATGGATAATGCTGGCCAGGGCCTGCCACTGCTCTGTTCACCGTTGAGGCTAGTGGGCCACCCACAGAGGTGTCACATGGAGGGAACTCATCCAGCCCAGGTCCTGGGCCAATGTGGAACTAGACTCAGCTCACAAAGTAGTGGTTTGTCTTCTCCGATATCACTTGACCGCCAATAACTTGCTTTTCCCCTCCCGAGGAAGTTCTCATCTCTTCCCAGCAGGGGATTCTGTGTTGCACAGATGAGCCCATTTTCCTACTTCCCCAGCATCAGTTAATCCTGAGCATGCTCCCAGCTGGATCTGGACTTCCCATCAGCCCAGGCCAGGGCTTATGTCCACGTGGGTCTAATTTTCAGTCTTTGGGGAGGATTTCCAGCATATATGAAGAACTGAGTTGCCGCTAGCCCTTTCTTGTCCAAGGCTAATAAGGCTGGTCAAAACATTGCTTTTTTTTGTTTGTTTGTGAGGAAGAATAGCCCTGAGCTAACGTCCATTGCCAATCCTCCTCTTTTTTGCTGAGGAAGACTGGCCTTGGGCTAACATCTGCCCATCTTCCTCTACTTTATATGGGACACTGCCGCAGCATGGCTTGACAAGTAGTGCATAGGTCCGCGCCGGGATCTGAACCTGCGAACCCTGGGCAGCCGAAGCCAAGCACGCAAACTTAACCATTACGCCACGGGGCTGGCCCCAAAAAACATTTCTTTTAAAGAATAACGAGTGTTTATTTTGCAATTGCTAATTTTTGGATCAGGAACAGTCTTTGTCACTCTTATTACAGTAGTTGCCATGGGTTCTCATGGCCTAGAACACAAATAAACAAAAAAGCAAGCTCCAGAGGATTTCCAACATTTTATTTTGTTAAATAAGAACATTTTTTAAAATAGCTGCATTCTCCTATCACTGCATTTTGTGAAAGAAATGATATTTAACCAAAATCACAGAATGAAGGATACTCCTTTAAATTGACTAAATTTAGCTTTATGGGAAAAAAAATCAATATTACCTAAAGTTGCTAAATTTTACTATGAGCCAATGAAAATTTTGTTATAGTCTGGTCTTTGAGAACCACTTGTCTTCAATATTAGGTTGCAGGTATACAGATAATACAAGATACAAATCATTATTTAAACATAGGAGGAAGCAAGACTGATAATGTACATTTTTACTCAGATAAGTTATTTACAAAACCTAGATTCATATCAAAATACTTAAAGCAGCTTCTCTCCCACTAGTGGCTTTCTCTGGAAACAAAATTATGATTTTTTAAAGAAAAATAAATTACATATGTACAAGAGTACAAATTCAAATAAAAGCTAAAAACTCATTTTAATGCTGAGCATCAAAATGAACAGCATGCATAAAATTCAAAGGGCACAGTTGGCAATAAATGTTCTTCATTATAAAGGCAATGTTTTTCCAGTGGGTGGAAGCAGGTTTTGGCTAGCAAAATTTTCAGTAAATTAAAATACAGAAGCTGGAAATGAACAGAGGAATAATGCCAATATGGTCCTTTTCAGAAAAGCATGTTTGGAGAGCCTGCACAATTTAATGTTTATTTATCTTGATGAATATATTCTTCTCTGACCTCTCCCCTGCCTCCTCCCCTTTCCCCAGCAACAAGCACCCACCCATTATCTCCTAAAAGAAATTAATCTGTAGTGAAGGATAAATCACAGTTGTATCATTAAGACTAGGGCCTCATCTCCAGAATATTAGCACTGCAAAACAATAAAAGAGTGACTGGTTCAAAAAATTTACTGGAAGTTCCTTTTTTGTTGTTGTTTTGTTTTGTTTTTGGTGAGGAAGATTAGCCCTGAGCTAAGATCTGTTGCCAATTTGCTTGAGGAAAATTGTCCCTGAGCTAACATCTGTGCCAGTCTTCCTCCATTTTGTATGCAGGACACCACCACAGCATGGCTTGATGAGCGGTATGTAGGTCTGCACCAGGGATCCAAACCCATGAATCCCAGGCCACTGAAGCCAAGTGTGTGAACTTAACCACTATGCCACCGGGCCGGCCCCTGGAAGTTCCTTTTAAGTATTGAAAGACGGAATTTTATTTTAAACTCGGAAGCAAATTATTCAGAGTCAATGATGCTGTGTATATACATTCAGTCAATAAATATTGTTAATAGGCATCGTGGGGCATTCAGAAATGAACAAGACACAATCTCAGCCCTCCAAGAACTCAAATATAGTAGTTAAAGGATACGCAGTCCTCCCTGGAGGCCATTAAAGTAGGATTAGTGCTGGGCCGCCCATAGAAAGATTAGGCCTAGCTGAGGACAGCGGCAAAGAAGGGCCACCAATAAAATGAATTTGTTTTAAATGTCATTTTTCATTTTATCTAGAGTTTTACTCTCAGAAAATCTAGAAAGAAGTTATTTTAATTTCAGCATGTACAGAAATCTTGCATCATGGTAAAAAAATATAATTTTTTAAATTATATTTGGGGGTGGCACCATAGTCCTGAGATCTTAGGGACTCTGAGTCTCAAGCGTGTCCATGGACAATTGTGGCTTTTCCTTCTGAAACTTGTGTGGCATTCTAAAGAATTAAACCTTTGTTTTAATAAAAATATATCTAGAATAAGGATTGACTGTGTATCCGTAGTGATTATGAATCATGACTTTCACAGTTAAGGGTGTTGTCTGTATCATGCATATTTACACTGATTTATAAACTATCTCACGCTATCTGTTCCATTTGTGGGTCTTGGGTTTCCAACTCTCCAGCCTGAAGATAAACAATGCAAGGCAGTGACTGTACCTTGTACAGGACATCTGTGTTATAAGTCAGTCCTTTATGTGTCATTTTCCATTGATGTTACTTGCTTTTATGACACGTTCAGTTATGAGCCATCATATTCACAATTATGTCAATGATAAGTCAAACAGCAACTTTGGCTTCAACTTTGGCATATTACCATGTGATTCTTGTATAGTTATCCTAAAGGAAAGAGATATTTTGTTTCTTTTTACCGTCCCAAGACAGGACAGAGAGGAAAGAAAACCTTTAAGTGTCACAGAAAGAGCAGCTTCTCTCCTTCCTTCAATAACTAGCCTCCTGGGTGTGGAGGTGGAATAGAGGAAGCCGTATATAAGACACTGATGTCTGGTCCCCTCCTGGGACCAGCTAGGTCAAGATCTCCAGGAGTGGGCCAAGGCATCACTAGTTTTCAAAGCTCCCCAGGTGATTATAATGTGCAGCCAAGGTTGAGAATAACAGTGACGGTTCCTCTACCCTATCCACCCCTTCTTCAGTAGGCTGTTACGTCTTGGCCTTTGATACAACAGCCTAGTATATCCTCAAAATCCATAAAGTCCAGTGTCAACATTTTTGAGATTAAGAATGATCACACAGATATTTTGTTGTTTTATTATTCATGTAATACATTTATAGTGAATGTAATGTTCATGGGACAATATTAATGGGAAAGTATCTAAACTTCTTACGTTACATTAACATGTAATGTAATTTGTCTTAAAAGAACTTTTCAATCTAAGTGGCACTTCCCTGGAATGAAATCTCAACCAACTCTGTACCACTTTTGCTTCATTCTTCCTTCCTTTTGCTGCACATAGCCCAGTGTTGAGACCACTGCTGATAAGCTGATACTGAACCAAATGGTATTTTTTACTTTTCAAGTTAAAAAATTGAAATAAGGGTATGAGACTTGTTGTGCCCGATGTGATTCTCTTATTGTCCTGTAAGTGCCTCAAACTAGATTCTTCATCTTCCTTTACCCTTTATTTCTTATTTTTTATTCATTTACTCGCTCAACAAGCCAAGAGCACCCAGCAATGTGCCAGTGTTTTAGGTGCTTGTGAGCTAGCTAAAGAAACAGAGAGATAAGGAAACAGCCAACCCGAACATTCCCCCATCTTATCCACATGAGCCAATTAAACTGAACCCTTAACACTGACTTTTTAAAAAGTCAGAGCAGGACTTCATATTTAGTGCAGTGGACAAAGAAAGAGATGACGCTAACATGTATCCCTCCCATTCTTCCCCCCACCTATGCTCCTGATTCAAGAATTCCTCTTCAGGAAATATATAACTGGCCAAGGATGTGGTCCTTAGTCACTCCTCTAAGACATTGCTCCATGGTTCCCCCACCCCACCCAGATTCCAACCTAGAGAGCATCAAAGGAATGGAAGATCCATTTGGGTCTCCCAGCATCACTCAAGCAGAAAGGATGTACCCGGCACCAGAGTGCTGCCTCATAGCCTGAGGCTCTATCCTATAGGACACCTTCTCCCCTCATACTTGTCAGAAGCACAGTCTCTCCCTGTTGATCTACCACTTCCAAATTATTGCATCAAAGGAGAGTGATCATTTTTTTATTGTATAATTTTTTCCTAATATCTGCTTATTAGAAGCAGAAGTCTATTGTCTCAACTGTCTTATCTTGCTTAGGCAGACATAGCTTATAAATACTAAAAATTAAAACATTCTTCTTGCCAGGTCTCAGGATTAATTGTTGTTTCATTATTGTAGCACAAAACAGTTTGGCACTTGTTCTACTTTTCTTGCCCCTCAAGCTGTGATAATCACAGACAAAAACTGAGAAATCTTTTATCCAGACAGATGTTACGTACAAGTAGACATAAGCGAACAGGACAGACAGAGGTCTCTCTTCATGAAATCTGGAAGCTAAGAGTTCCTAAACTCCCCTGCTTCCTTGCTCTCACATCACTCAGGGATGAGGTTCCTGAGTCTGCCACCCAGATCTGCTCTCCTTCCTCCCCTGCCCTTGCTTCATTTTAGGCATCATCTCCAGGATGGGCTGTGGTAAGGACCTCTTTTCTGATCCCACTATATGGGCAACCATGGATGGGATGAGGAAGAAAAGACAACAAAGAAGAGAGTACAAAATTCACTAAAGCCATAGGAGGCAAAACAGACTCAAGCACTGACACGGGGGCAGAGAGGGGGGCAGTTTATAGAAGAAGCAGGGGTTCTACAATGCTCTGTGCTGCAGGAAAGCCAGCAACAGATGACTAGGAAAGCTCATTGCTGTAGCTAAGGCATCGATGTCCTCTGTAATCACAGCCAAGGGGCAAAGTAAGATTGCAGAGGGTTAAAAAGTGAGCAGTGGGGCCGGCCCGGTGGTGCAAGTGGTTAAGTGCGCGCCCTCCCCTGCGGCAGCCCGGGGTTCACCGGTTCGAATCCCAGGCGCACACCAATGCACTGCTTGGCAGGCCATGCTGTGGCGGCATCCCATATAAAGTAGAGGAAGATGGGCACAGATGTTAACCCAGGGCCAGTCTTCCTCAGCAAAAAAAAAGGGGGAGGATTGGCATTGTATGTTAGCTCAGGGCTGGTCTTCTTCACAAAAAAAAAAAAAGTGAGCAGTGGCACAAACACAGGGGCTCTTAATGTAGTAAAGTATCTATGGAGGAGAAAAAGTACAGGTTACGTCGGAGATTTTACGATTTCAGTTCCAGACCACTGCAATAAGGCAAATATTACAATAAGGTGAGTCACATGAAGTTTTTCCTTTTCCAGTGCATATAAAAGTTATGTTTACACTCTACTGTAATCTATTGTGTGCAATATCATTACATCTAAAAAAGAATGTACATACCTTAATTTAAAAATTCTTCATTGCTAAAAAATGCTAACCATCATCTGAGCCTTTGGCAAGTCATAATCTTTTTGTTGGTGGAGAGTCTTGTCTCAGTGTTGAGGGCTGCTGGCTGATCAAGGTGGAGGTTGCTGAAGGTTGGGGTGGCTGTGGCAATTACTTAAAATAAGACGATAATGAAGTTTTCCACACTAATTGACTCTTTCTTTCATGAACGATTTCTCTGTAGCATGACATGCTGTCTGATAGCATTTTACCCACAGCAGAACTTCTTTCAAAATTGGAGTCAATCTTCTCAAACCCTGCCACTGTTTTGTTAACTAAGTTTATGTCATATTCAAAATCCTTTGTCGTCATTTGAACAATCTTCACAGCATCTTCACCAGGAGTATATTCCATCTCAAGAAACCACTTTCTTTGCTCATCCATAAGAAGCAACTCCTCAGCCATTAAGGTTTTATCATGAGATTGCAGTAATTTAGTCACATCTTCAGGTTCCACTTCTAACTCTACTTCTCTTGCTATTTTCACCACATCTGCAGTTACTTTCTTCCCTGAAGTCTTGAACCCCTCAAATTCATCCATGAGGGCTGGAATCAACTTGTTTCAAACTCCTGTTAATGTTGGTATTTTGGCCTCTTCCCATGAATCATAAATGTTCTTAATGGCATCTAAAATGGTGAATCCTTTCCAGAAGGTTTCCAATTTGCTTTGCCCAGATCCATCAGGGAACTCACTATCTATGGCAGCTACAAACTTACAAAATGTATTTCTTAAATAATAACACTTGAAAATGGAAATTACTCTTTGATCCATGGGCTGCAGAGTGGATGTTGTGTTAGCAGGCCTGAAAACAACATTAATTTCATTGTACATCCCCAAAAGAGCTCTTGGGTGACCAAGAGCATTGGTCAATGAGCAGCAATACTTTGAAAGGAATCTTTTTTTCTAAGAAGTAGTTCTCAACAATGGGCTTAAAATATTCAGTAAACCATGTTGTAAATAGATGTGCTGTCATCCAGGCTTAGTTGTTCCATCCATAGAGCACAAGCAGAGTAGATGTAACATAATTCTTAAGGGGCCTAGGATTTTTGGAATGGCAAATGAGCATTGGATTCAACTTAAATTCACCAGCTGTATTAGCCCCTAACAAGAGAGTCAGCCTGTCCTTTGAAGCTTTGAAGCCAGGCATTGACTTCTCCTCTCTAGCTGTAAAAGTCCTAGATGGCATCAGCTTCCGGTATAAGGCTGTTTCATCTGCATTGAAAATCTGTTGTTTAGTGTAGCCACCTTCATTAGAAATCTTAGCTGGGTCTTCTAGATAACTTTTTGCAGCTTCTACATCAGCACTCGCTGCTTCACCTTGCCCTTTGATGTTATGGAGATGGCTTCTTTCCTTAAACCTCATTAACCAACCTCTGCTAGCTTCAAACTTTTCTTCTGCAGCTTTCTCACCTCTCTCAGCCTTTATAGAATTGAAGAGAGTTAGGGCCTTGCTCTGGATTTGGCTTTGGCTTAAGGAAATGTGGCTGATTTGATCTTCTATCCAGATCACTAAAACTTTCTTCATATCAGCAATAAGGCTGTTTTGCTTTTTCATCATTCATGTGTTCACCGGAGAAGCACTTTTAATTTCTTTCAAGAACTTTTCTTTTGCATCCACAACTTGGCTAATTGTTTGGCACAAGAGGCTTAGCTTTTAGCCTGCCTTGGCTTTCAACATGCCTTCCTTGCTAAGCTTAATCATTTCTAGCTTTTAATTTAAAGGGAGAGACATGCAATTCTTCCTTTCACTTAAATACTTATAAGCCACTGTAGGGTTATTAATTGGCCTAATTTCAATGTTGTTGTGTCTCAGGGAACAGGGAGGTCTGAGGAGAGGGAGACAGATGGGGGAATGGCCAGTCAGTGGAGCTGTCAGAACACACACAACATTTATTGTTGAAATTCACTGTCTTATATGGGCACAGTTCATGGTGCCCCAAAACAATTACAATAGTGACATCAAAGAGCACGGATCACAGATCACTGTAACAAATATAATAGTAAGGAAAAAGTTTGAAATATCATGAGCATTACCAAAAATGTGACACAGAGACACGAAGTGAGCAAATGCTGTTGGAAAAATGGTGCCAATAGACTTGCTTAATGCAGGGTTGCCACAAACCTTCAATTTGTAAAAAACGCAATTATCTGTGAAGCTCAATAAAATGAGGTGTGCCTGTACTATTTTACAGATACCCCTCTCAACTTATGGGAACATTGATGTATCTCTGAGATCTAAAGAGGTAGGACTGATCATGGTGTCTCTCAAACACCGTAGAAAATCCAGCAGTCCTTCTTCATGCCGTGTTTACGTGTTCACAACTCTTCTGTGCCCTGTCTTAGATTACCAACACACCCACACCCAACCTTGGAAAGTAGGCAACTGTTAATCTATGCAAATACTCTCTATTCAAGACAGACCTATTTATCCTTACTTTGGCGTAATTAGCCTCTCCTATTCCTGTTTAGACCACAAGTTTCCTAAATTTAGATAGAACAACACCATAAAACTTGTATAGTTTCATGCACAAAGTTGACATTTGATAGATTGTAATTGTTCTAATCATAATTCTGAATTATTATCATTTGACTACCTTTTTCATTATAAAAGAGAACCTCAAGAATTTTGTTTGGATATATGGAGTACTATAGCACTAAAAAGGGAAGAAAGATAATGGATGAATGTACTAGTAGAAAAGCGGCTTAGGAGGCAGAGAGTCAAGATGGCGGCGTAGGCAGACTCTGAACTCACCTCCTCCCGTGGACACAGCCAATTTACAACCACTCGTGGAAAAATTACCCCTGAGACAGAACTGAAAACTGGATAAGAGGAACTCCTGCAACAACGGACAATCCTAACTGAGGGGGAAGAGGCAGAGACTCCCTTCTGGAGAGGAAAAACGCCGCCTTCACAAAAGCCGCCAGCTTCACGGCCGCCGGGAGCAGCTCACAGGTACGCAGCCTCCCTGGAGGCGCGGGGCCCTGAGCCGGGGAGCCCCCGCTGTGGGCATTTTGTGGACCCAGCACAATCGAGACCAGCGGCATAATATCTGACTGTGCCTGCTACTAAAGCATTGGGGAGTACCCCCAGAAAAACCGGTTCACAAAGAAACTAAAACCGGCTCTTAAAGGGCCCGCGCACAAACTCACGCGTTTCAGAAAGCATCCTAAAATCACCAGAAAGAAAGGTGCACAGTGCTTTGGTGACAAGAGACTCACCTAATAGGGCCTGAGTGCATCTCGGTGAGGGGTGAGACCTCTCCAGGGACTGGGACATTGGCGGTGGCCATTGTTGTGGCCTGGTGTGGGCGTGCTGACACAGACGCCATTGGAGTTCTCCCTGAGGCCTGCTAGCCCAGGGTCTGCCCCACCCGCTAGAGCACCGATTTAATCCAGCTCAGCCAGGGCAGGCAGCCCACCCTAGAGACTGGCCCCACCCAACAACAAGCCCTCAGGCAACTGGTGGGCCTGCATAGATTGGTGACTGGATTCTCTGCAGCCTGGCAACTGAGCCAACTTGAGCAGGGCAGGGTGTGCACAAGGAGCAGGTGGAGAGTGTGGGGCAGTGGGGGAGTGTGGGGGGCTCCCGCCGTGGAGAGACTAGGTCAGCTTGGGGAGGTCGGGGAGAGTACACGGGGCAGGACTGTGTTGACTGTGTGTGTGGACCTGTGGGCGGCAGGGCTTGTCAGCTGCAGAAGACTTGTGCTTCTCAAAGACCCACATAGGAGGTTTGCCCCACCTTCCAAAGCCTGAAACAATTGGGTGCTCCTGTGCCTGAGGCCAGCCCCACCCAGCTGCAATCCTCAGAGAGCTGACAAGAGACCTAATAGTCTAGAGGCTTACAGCAATTGTAAGGCCCTGAGCCTAACAACCTGCCACGGTGGGGGCCCACTCACTTAAAAGAAATACTGCAACACAAATGTGGTATTAGAACTTGCAGCCAACTGTGCTGGGGCTCCCCACACCTGATAAAGAGACTGAAGGACCCACAACAACTACAAGCAGCTGAGCATTACAACAGCTGGCCAGGAGCATAACTCAGCCTCCCTGGGTGCCTACAGGGAGAGCAAACAGGCCACAACAGAAGGACACACGTAGCCCACATAGGGGTCAACCCTGGAACATTGAGAACTGAGGGAAGCACACTGGAAGCCTCCTAAGGCATCACTTACTTAAGGTCACCTATCCAAGAGCAGCAGATGTAGCTGACTTACCTAATACGTAGTCACAAGCACAGGGAAAGAGGCAAAATGAGGAGGCAAAAGAATACATTCCAAGTAAGGGAACAGGACAAAACCCCAGAAAAGGAACTAAGTGAAACAGAAATGAGCAACCTACCCAACAGAGAGTTCAAACTAAGAGTGTTAAGGATGCTCACTGATCTGGGGAGAAGAATAGATGAACTAAGTGAGAATGTCAACAAAGAAATGGAAGATATGAAAAAGAACCAATCAGAAATGAAGAATACAATACTGGAAATGAAAAATTCATTAGAGGGACTCAAAAGCAGAGTAGAGGATACAGAAGAACGGATCTGTGAGCTGGATGAAAGACTAGAAGAAATTACCCAAGGTGAACAGGTAAAAGAGAAAAGAATTAAAAAGAGTGAGGACAGTCTAAGGGACCTCTGGGACAACATCAAGCGCACTAACATCCGTGTTATAGGTGTCCCGGAAGGAGAAGAGCGAGACAAGGGGGCAGAGAATCTATTTCAAGAAATAATAGATGAAAACTTCCCTAACCTAAGGAAGGAAACAGACATTCAGGTACAGGAAGCACAGAGATCCCCAAACAAGATAAACCCAAAGAGGCCCACACCAAGACACATCATAATCAAAATGTCCAGAATTAAAGATAAAGAGAGAATCCTAAAAGCCACAAGAGAAAGTCAAGTTACATACAAAGGAAACCCCATAAGGCTATCAGCTGACTTCTCAGCAGAAACCTTACAGGCTAGAAGAGAATGGCATGATATATTTAAAGTGCTAAAAGAAAAAAACTTACAGCCAAGAATACTCTACCCAGCAAGGTTATCATTCAAAATGGAAGGAGAGATCAAAAATTTCCCAGATAAGCAAAAATTAAAGGAGTTTGTCACCAAGAAACCAGTGCTACAAGAAATGTTAAAGGGACTGATTTAAGGGGAAAAGAGAAGACCAGAAATAGGAAAAATTATCTATTTCCATGATAAGAGGGTAATGGATACAAATGCACAAAAAAGAGGTTAGATATGATATCAAAAACATAAAAGGTGGGAGGAGGGGAGTTAAAGAGTACAGCTTTCAGACAGAGGTCAAACTAAAGTGACCATCAATTCTGTATAGAAGAAGAAAGGATCAGAGAAGGAGTACTAAAACACTGAGAGAAAAAAAAAAGTTAAAAAAATGGCAGTAAGTACATATTTATCAATAGCTACTTTAAATGTCAATGGACTAAATGCTCCAATTAAAAGGCATAGGGTGGCTGATTGGATAAAACAACAAGACCCATATATATGCTGCATACAAGAGACACACTTCAGACCTAAAGACACTCACAAACTGAAAGTGAAGGGATGGAAAAAGATACTCCACGCAAATGGCAATGAAAAGAAAGCTGGGGTAGCAGTACTCATATCACACAAAATAGACTTTAAAACAAAAACTGTAAAAAGAGACAAAGAAGGGCATTACATAATGATCAAGGGAACAATCCAACAAGAGGATATAACACTTGTAAATATCTACGCACCCAATGTAGGTGCACCTAAATATATAAAGAATTATTAACAGACATAAAAACAGAAATAGACAGTAACACAATAATAGTAGGGGACTTTAACACTCCACTTACTCCAATGGATAGGTCATCCAAACAGAAGATCAATAAGGAAACATTGGCCTTAAACGACATACTAGAACAGATGGACCTAGTAGATATATACAGAGCATTCCATCCCAAAACCGAAGAATACACGTTCTTTTCAAATGCATATTGAACGTTCTCCAGGATTGATCACATATTAGGCCACAAAACAAGTCTCCATAAATTTAAGAAGACTGAAATAATACCAAGCATCTTTTCTGACCACAACGGTATGAAACTAGAAATCAACTATAGGAAGAAAATCAGAAAAGCCACAAATACGTGGAGATTAAACAAAATGCTACTGAACAACGACTGGGTTAACGAAAAAATCAAAGAAGAAATCAAAAAATACCTGGAGACAAATGAAAATGAAAATACGACATGCCAGAATTTATGGGATACAGCAAATGCAGTTCTAAGAGGGAAGTTTATAGCGATACAGGCCTATCTCAACAAACAAGAAAAATCTCTAATAAACAATCTAACAATGCACCTAAAGGAAATGGAAAAAGAAGAACAAACAAAGCCCAAAATCAGTAGAAGAAGGGAAATAATAAAAATCAGAGCAGAAATAAATGAAATAGAGACCAAAAAAACAATAGAAAAAATTAATAAAACCAAGAGCTGGTTCTTTGAAAAGATCAACAAAATTGACAAACCTTTAGCTAGACTCACCAAGAAAAAAAGAGAGAAGGCACAAATAAGTAAAATCAGAAATGAAAGAGGAGAGGTTACAACAGACACCTCAGAAATACAAAAGATTATAAGAGAATACTGTGAAAAGCTATATGCCAACAAATTCGACAATCTGGAAGAAATGAATAAATTCTTAGAATCATACAACCTTCCAAAACTGGATCAAGAAGAAGTAGAGAATTTGAATAGACCAATCACCAGTAAGGAGATTGAAACAGTAATCACAAACCTCCCCCAAAATAAAAGTCCAGGACCAGACGGCTTCTCTGGTGAATTCTACCAGACATTCAAAGAAGACTTAATACCCATCCTTCTCAAACTCTTCCAAAAAATTGAGGACGGGGGGAAGCTCCCTAACTCATTCTATGAAGCTGACATTACCCTGATACCAAAACCAGACAAGGACAACACAAAAAAAAAGAAAATTACAGGCCAATATCACTGATGAACAGCGATGCAAAAATCCTCAACAAAATACTAGCTAATCGCATACAACAATACGTTAAAAAGATTATACACCATGATCAAGTGGGATTTATTCCAGGGATGCAGGGATGGTTTAACATTCGCAAATCAATTAACGTGATACACCACATTAATAAAATGAAGAATAAAAATCACATGATCATCTCAATAGATGCAGAGAAAGCATTTGACAAGATACAGCATCCATTTATGATAAAAACTCTGAATAAAATGGGGATAGAAGGAAAGTACCTCAACATAATAAAGACCATATATGAGAAACCCACAGCTAATATCATCCTCAATGGTGAAAAACTGAAAGCTATCCCTCTAAGAACAGGAAACAGACAAGGATGCCCACTGTCACCACTCCTATTTAACATAGTACTGGAAGTCCTAGCCAGAGCAATCAGGCAAGAGAAAGAAATAAAAGGGATCCAAATTGGAAAGGAAAAAGTGAAACTGTCACTATTTGCAGATGACATGATTTTAGATATAGAAAACCCTAAAGAATCCACCAGAAAACTTTTAGAAGTAATAAACGAATATGGTAAAGTTGCAGGATACAAAATCAACATACAAAAATCAGTTGCATTTCTATACACTAACAACGAAGTAGCAGAAAGAGAAATTAAGAATACCATCCCATTTACAATTGCAACAAAAAGAATAAAATACCTAGGAATAAACTTAACCAAAGAGGTGAAAGATCTGTACACCAAAAACTATAAAACATTTCTGAAAGAAATTGAAGAAGACACAAAGAAATGGAAAGATATTCCGTGCTCTTGGATTGAAAGAATTAACATAGTTAAGATGTCCATACTTCCTAAAGCCATCTATAGATTCAATGCAATCCCTATCAAAGTTCCAACAACATTTTTCACAGAAATAGAACAAAGAATCCTAAAATTTATATGGAACAACAAAAGACTCCGAATAGCTAAAGGAATCCTGAGAAAAAAGAACAAAGCTGGAGGTATCACACTCCCTGATTTCAAAATATACTACAAGCTACAGTAACCAAAACAGCATGGTACTGGCACAAAAACAGACACACAGATCAATGGAACAGAATCGAAAGCCCAGAAATAAACCCACACGTCTATGGACAGCTAATCTTTGACAAAGGAGCCAAGAACATACAATGGGGAAAAGAAAGTCTCTTCAGCAAATGGTGTTGGGAAAACTGGATAGCCATATGCAAAAAAATGAAAGTAGACCCTTACCTTACACCATACACAAAAATTAACTCCAAATGGATTAAAGACTTGAATGTAAGACCTGAAACTGTGAAACTTCTAGAAGAAAACATAGGCAGTACGCTCTTCGACATCAGTCTTAGCAACATCTTCTCAAACACCAAGTCTGACCGGGCAAGAGAAACAATAGAAAAAATAAACAAATGGGACTACATCAAACTAAAAAGCTTCTGCACAGCAAAGGAAACCATCAACAAAACGAAAAGACAACCTAACAATTGGGAGAAGATATTTGCAAACCATACTTCTGATAAGGGCTTAATCTCCAAAATATATAAAGAACACATGCATCTCAACAACAAAAAAACTACCAACCCAATTAAAAAATGGGCAAAAGACCTCAACAGACATTTCTCCAAAGAAGATATACAGATGGCCAACAGACACATGAAAAGATATTCAAAAGCGCTAACTATCAGGGAAATGCAAATCAAAACTACAATGAGATATCACCTCACGCCCATCAGAATGGCTATAATTAACAAGACAGGAAACAACATGTGTTGGAGAGGATGTGGAGAGAAGGGAACTCTCATATACTGCTGGTGGGAGTGCAAACTGGTGCAGCCACTATGGAAAACAGTATGGAGATTCCTCAAAAAATCAAGGATAGAACTACCATATGATCCAGCTATTCCACTGTTGGGTATTTATCCAAAGACCCTGAAAACACCAATTTGTAAAGGTACATGCACCCCTGTGTTCATTGCAGCGCTATTCACAATAGCCAAGACTTGGAAGCAACCTAAGTGCCCATCAAGGGACGAATGGATAAAGAAGATGTGGTATATATACACAATGAAATACTACTCAGCCATAAGAAACGATGAAATCCAGGCATTTGTGACAACATGGATGGACATTGAGGGTATAATGCAAAGCGAAATAAGTCAGAGGGAGAAGGTCAAATACCATATGACTTCCTTCATTAAGTAGTAGATAATAACAACAATAAACAAACACATAAGGACAAAGATTGGATTGGTGGTTACCAGAGGGGAAGGGGGGAGGGAGGAGGGTGAAAGGGATAATTGGGTACATGTGTGTGGTGATGGGTTGTAATTAGTATTTTGGTGGTGAACATGATGTAATCTATGCAGAAATAGAATTACAATGATGTACACCTCAAATTTAAAAAAAAAAAAAAAAATGGGAGGGCTGTTGAACAATGTCTATTCTGATTATTGGGCATCTATTTTGATTTTGTATTGTACAAGAGATACAAGATGCTAAGTATCTCAAATATCCTTGCATGTATGGTCCAGCATATTTTGGCTTCATTTTTTTATCACATATGCTAACTATAACCCCGGGCAATTTACATTAAAATTGTTCGTTCTTTAACTTTGATGTTTTTTGTTAGACACAAGAGATCATCTTCTCTTGTAGGAGTTTTAGAGCTACCCTTTAGCAGACAAGGAAGTTCCCTTTTCTTCTTAGTATGCCAAGTGTGTTTTTATGTTAACGTGAATGGAAGGTGCATTTTATCAAGGGTTTTTCTGCATCTACTGAAATGATCACACGATTTTCCCTTTATTTTGTGAAAAGACTATGTTACATCAATTACCTTTTTAACGTTGAAACAACTTTGAATTCCTGGGATATAAACAACTTGTTCATAATTGATAGACTTCAAATGCTAATAGTTAGCTTAGAATTTTGCATTATGTTCATGAGAGAGATGGCCTTGTAATTTTCCCCTCTTGAACAAAGTTGGAGGACTTGGAATACTTGATATCAAGATTTATTATGAAGAGACAACAATTAAAACAGTGTCTTATGGGTACAAGAATAGACAAGGAGAATAATGAAACACAATAGAGAATCTAGAAACAGACCCACATGAATCTGCACATTAGATTTATAACAAACTTGGCAGTGAAGATAAGAGGGGAAACAGCAATATTTTAATAAAATAAATAGTGCTTTATCACCTGGATAGCCATATAAATAAATATTGACACTTTTCTCTCAAAAATTATTTCCCTGTAGATAGTAAATATTATAAATGTGAATGGCAAAACATTAAACCATCTGGAAAATAACACTAAAGGTTATGTTCTTGATCTCGGGGTTGCCAAAGGTTTTTTTTTTTCTTTAATTCATGAAGAGTACTAAGTATAAAAGAAGTGATTAAGGTACTTATTGTGATTAATTGGACTTCATCAATATTAGAAATTTCTGTTAATCACAAGATACTGTTAAGAAAGTGAAAAGGTAAAACACATATATATAATATTATAACTTCAAAATCTAGACCAGAATATGTAAAGAATATCTAGAAATCAGGAAGAAAAAAACAGACAAGCAAATAGAAAAATGTCCTGAAATCTTGAGGAAGTGCTTCACAAAAAATGACACTTAAATGACCAATCAATATACAAAATGATGCTCAACTACATTAGCCATCAAGGAAATGCAAATTAAACCCACAATTTAATACCACGCTATGCTTACCAGAATACCTAGACTAAAACAGACTGATAATTCCAAGTGTTGGCAAGAATTTGAGCAGATGAAATTCTCATACATGGCTGCTGGGAGTTTAAATTTGTTCATCCATTTTGGAAATTGCTAGACTTTGTACCTACTCTTATTACCCAGGAATTCTATTGCTAGATATACTCATCAAAATAGCTAAAATAAAATGTTTGTACAAGCAATATTAATAATAAAACCCAATAAAAATTACCAAATATTCATCAGTAGTAAAACAGATCAATAAATTTGAGTATATTCATAATACAGAACACTATACAGCATTGAAGCACATTACTGCTACATGCAATGTCCTGGATGAATCTCACAAACCGGTTAAATGACAAGATTATGTACTGCACGATTCAGTCTATGAAAATTTCAGAAACAGGTAAAACACATTTTATTTTTAGACATCTGGATGGTTATTTCCTTTGGGGAGTGAAGTGGAGATAGTGAATGGAATGGGCATGAGGGCGCTCTGGAGATTGGGTAATGTTCTAGTTTTTCACCTGGGAAGTGTTTGCATGTGTTTTTGTTTTAACTATGTGATAATTCAATAAAGTTTAGTGTTTTCCTCAAAAAAAAAAAAGAAAAGCGGCTTATTAAGTGATTTCTTTATTGTTGAAGCCTTTTGCTCTATAGCCAAATCTATAAACTTAGTAGATAGAGGGAAAGACATAGAGAAACATTGTGGTTCAATGAGAAATAGAAATAATTCGAAGTTCAGAATCTAGCTAAGTGCTCTGCACACAATGGTGTTTAGGAACTATTGTCTGACATCCAGCAGCTCACAATCCCACTCTGCTCAGGAGAACTCAAACAACTAGACATTTCTGATTTTTTTACAAGTTTAGAATGATTCTGAATAAAAATATGTTAGAAGTAGGGGCCGGCCCAGTGGAGTAGTGGTTAAGTGAGCACACTCTGCTTGGGCAGCCCAGGGTTTGCAGGTTGGATCCTGGGTGCACACCAAAGCACCGCTTGTAAAGCCGTGCTATGGCCACATCCCATATAAAGTAGAGGAATATGGGCGTGGATGTTCGCCCAGGGCCAATCTTCCTCAGCAAAAAGAAGAGGATTGGCATCGAATGTTAGCTCAGGGCTAATTTCCCTCACACACACACACACACACACACACACACACACACACACAGATATATATATATATGTGTTAGAAGTATTAGTTCAAAACAGAAAAAATATAACCAAAATACTTTTATCCTTAAATATCACAAAATGAATTTGTCCTCATATCCCAAGCCCAAGTTTACCAATAGGAATGAAGTTCTTCAGTGGAAGGAGAATTCAACAAAGTACTTGAAGCCCTAGCTAATGCAATAAGACAAGAAAAGAGAATAAAAGGTACACAAATTGGGAAAGAAAAAATAAAACTGTCTTTGTTCGTGGATAACATGATTGTCTATGTAGAAAATCCATGTAATAAAAAAGAAAATCACCTGGAACTAGTAAGCAATTATTTCAAGTTTGCAGGATACAAGTTTGACATACAAAAGTCAACTGCTTTCCTGTATACCAGCACTGAACAATTGGAATTTGAAATTGAAAACAGAATACCATTTAAATGTGCCAAAAACATGAAATACTTAAGTATAAATCTAAATATGTACGGAATCTATACGAGGAAAACTACAAAATTCTGATGACAGAAATTAAAGAAGACATGGAGAGATATTCCATGTTCATTGACAGGAAGTCTCAATATTGTTAAGATGCCAGTTCTTCCCAATTTGATCTATAAATTCATGTAATCCTAATCAAAATCCCAGTAAGTTATGTTGTGGATATTGACAAATTGATTATAAAGTTTAAATGTGAATGCAAAAGACTCAAAATAGCCAACACAACACTGAAGAAAAAGAACTATGTTGGAGGACTGACACTATCCAACATCAATACTGACTATAAAGCTACAGTAGTTAAGACAGCCTGGTACTGGCAAAAGAATAGACAAATAGATCAATGGACACAATAGAAAATCTAGAAATAGACCCATACAAATATAGTCAACTGGTATTTGACAAGAAGAAAATGCAATTCGAGAGAGAAAGAACAGTCTTTCAACAAATGGTACTGGAACAATTGGACATCCATATGTAAAAAGAAGAATCTAGAAACAGATGTTACACCTTTCACAAAAATTAACTCAAAATGGATCAGAGATCTAAATGTAAAATTAAAAAACTTCTAGATGATAGGGGAAAATCTATGTGACATTGGGTTTGGCAATGAGTTTTTGAATACAACACCAAAAGCGTAATTCATGAAAGAAAAAACTGATAAGTTGGGCTTGATTAAAATTTAAAATTTCTGCTCTGTGAAAGACACTATTAAGAGAATGAAAAGACAAGCCACAAACTGGGAGAAAATATTTGCAAAACATAGCTGGTAATGGACTTGTATCTAAAATAAACAAAGAACTCTTAAAACTCGACAACAAGAGCCAACCCTGATGGCCTGACAGTTAAGTCCAGTACACTCTGCTTCGGCCACCTAAGTTCAGTTCCCGGGCATGGAACCACACCACTCATCTGTCAGTAGCCATACTGTGACAGCAGCTCACATAGAAAAACCAGAAGAACTTACAACTATACACAACTATGAACTGGGGCTTTGGGGGGCAGTAGGGGGAGGAGAAAGAAAAAATGAAAAAGATTGGCAACAGATGTTAGCTTAGGGCAAATCTTCTCCTACAAAAAAACAAAACAAAACTCAATAACAAGAAGACAAACAACCTTAATTTAAAAATAGGCCAAAGATCTGAACAGATATCTCACCAAAGAAAATATACAGATGGAAAATAAGCATATGGGGAAATGCTCAACATCATATGTCACTAGGGAATTGCAAATTAAAACAATGATATACTACTACACACCTATTAGAATGGCTAAAATCCAAAAATGTCACAAATATCAAAGGCTGGTCAGGATGTGGAACAAGGGGAACTCTCATTCACTGCTGGTGGGAATGCAAAATGGTACAACCACTTTGGAAGACAGTTGACAATTTTTACCAAGCTAAACATAGTCTTATTATACAATTCAGCAATCATACTGCTAGGTATTTACTCAACTGAGTTGAAGACATATTCACAGAAAAACTTGCATGCTAATACTTATAGAAGCATTATTCATAATCACCACAACCTGGAAGCAACCAAGCATGTCTTTCATAGGTATAGGAATAAACAAACTGTAGTACATCCAAACAACCAAATATTATTCAACAATAAGAACAAATGCGTTATCAAGCCATGATAAAGCATGGAGGAAATTTAAATGGATATTGTTAAGTGAAAGAAGCCAGTCTGAAATGGCTACATACCATATCATTCCAATTTTGTGACATTCTGGAAAAGGAAATACTATAAAGAAAAGTGGTTTCCAGGGGTTATAAGAAGAGGGTGGAGGGTATAATAGGTGGAGCACAGGGGATTTTTAGCGTGATGTAACTAGTCTGTATGATACTGTAACAGTGGATACACGACATTATGCATCTGTCAAAACCCACAGAACTCTACAACAGGAAGAGTGAACCTTAATGTATGCAAATTTTTAAAAACACATTTAGGAGGTTGTGGGATCCCAGGAAAGAATTCAGACTGTGAGAAGATAATCTAACTGTGTTACAAATGTATGAAACAACCTCACTGAAGAGGGTGGGGAAAATGTGCTGACTCAAGTAACTTTGGAAATGAAGGGAGTCTATAAGACTAAAGGCAAAAGGAACTGTAAATAAGCACTATACTGTAGCTGATAAAGTTGTTTCCCATGTAGAGTGTTAACAATTCTGATACTGCAACACATGTATACTGGAATTTAACACTTAAGTAAATGAATGGTTTATGGTGGGAGACACGTTTCTCATTATTGGAGTAGGAATTGACAGATAAGCAAGGGAAGGAGGCTATAATGATCCATCTAGTGATGGATTAGAGTCAGAAACACCAGTAATAACTCATGTTCAACTTAATATAAATACAGATAGTTACACATAGAAATTCTTATAGATGTATGTATATACATGAGTTAGTATATACATATAAATTTCTTTGCTCATCAGCTGAGAGGACCTAAAAGAAAAGACACCCTAGTAGCAAAGAACACACCTAATTCCCACATCTTGGTTTATAATACTGTTCACAAATAAAAGGAACCAGGGCTCCTTGGAGAAATGGCTGATTCTAGGCAGAAGATATACAAGATAAGCCTGTAATATCTTGTGGTGCCATAGTAAGGAAGTATTCAAACACACACACATACACACACACACACACACACAATGAAGGGATTAAGTCAAAAAGACATAGGAGCCAACTGAAAGAGCTCCCAGTGGCCAAAGCTGAACAGTTTGAGCAAAAATAAATCAAGTAGTATTGGATTATAGCCCAAATTATAAAATAAATATCTATGCATCCATACCAATATAAATAAATGATTGAATAAATTTAAAAATGAGGGGAAGAGACAAATCTCCCATGCAAAAAGAATTCCAAATAAATTATGTAGACACTTCACCCTAAAGGAGGGGGAGCATAACTCCTTGAGTGTGGGCTGCTCATGGTGACTTCCTTCCACAGAAACTGTATGGAAAGGGGGGAAGAGAGACTAACTTTATAGGGAGAAACCTGATAAACCACGTGATCAAGGACAAGGGCAGTCACAAATCAAGTTTATAGTACGTCCCCTCGATATGAAGTGATGAAAACGGCACTTCACCTCTGTGATCTTCCTCCCCAAAACTCATTAACCCCAGTTTATCCATACAAAGAACATTAGATCCCAATAGAGAAGCATCCTACAACATAAATGACTGGTATTCCTCAAAACTGCCGAGGTCATAAAAAGAGAGGAAAATATGAGAAACTATCACAACAAAGAGAAGCCTAGGGAGACATGGCAAGTAAATGTAATGTGGTATCCTAGACGGGATCCTGGAACAGGAGAAAGGACATTAAGTAAAATCTAACGAAATCTGAATAAACTATGGACAATATATCGCTGCATCAATATCATTCAATGTATCAATATTGGTTCAATGTAACTATATTTGTTCATTAATCGTAGTGTAACAATGTATTGATACTGGTTCAATGTATCTATTTGACTCATACTTATAACAGTGTATCAATGTTTGGTTCAACGTGTCAATATTGTGATCATATATTAATGTTGGTTCATTAATTGAGACCAACAAAATGTAAGATGTTAATAGGGAAACTCTGCGCAAGAAGGGGGATATATGGGAACTCTCTGTACTATCTGTTCAACTTTTCTGTAAATCTAAAGAGATTTTTTAAAACAAAGTCTATTAATGTTTTTAAGTGGTGCAGTACTTCTTTCTGGCTTTATTGACCACAAACACTTCAGTATGAAATTACATTTCCACCTGTGTGCCACCTGCCAGGGCAAGCCTCCGTTAGAATTGGTCACTAAATCTATACCTCTATACGAGTGGAGAAAGCAGTTTATTGAGCAAAGGAGCATTCAGCTGGGAGCTGGGCAGTGTGTAAGTTCTGAGGGAACTGTGGACATGTGGGAGAGATAGAAGACACAAGAAAAGTAGGCAGTTAAACATCTAAAAATTGCCCTGGGGCAACTAACGTGAGATTTCTTCGGTTTTAAAGCTACTTAAAATAATTGATAAAAACTAAGGCAAATATACATGTAACCATTTTAAAAGAGCAAATAGTCTCCCTCCTGTGTAACCCTGATTCACCGGCACTTACTGAGTACTTCAGGCCTGCTCACGCTCTCCTCTCCCCTCTCCATCCTGATTGAGAGGGCGTCACCTGTGCTATCCCTAATATGGTTTCCCGGGCTGCCATCTTTCTTTGCAACTGCCCAGTTTTGCAACCTTACAACAATCAAGTGAAAAATAAAAATCTCCAGGGTTACAATTATTTTACTTAGCAATAAACCCTAAGCAAGTTAACTCAGGAAAAGTCAATGAATATATCTTAGACACTATTTGCAAACATTGCTCGATGCTGTGGAAGTTACAAAGGCAGGTAAAGCACAGCTTGTGCCCTCAAGTTCACCATTTAGTGAAAGGAATGAGTTGACCTCAAAAAAGACTTTGGTGTTATAAACACAAGAAACTGTGAAAATTAAGACTCCATTAACAGAAACAAGCAGACTGTAAATAGGATTAGTTTCAGGAGGAAGATATTTTGGGTGCCCTTGATTTCAAGCTCAGGAAAGAGGTTAGGGCTAGAACTATAGATATATGGGGGTTTTGCCTGATACCTCGTTTGCCCCTCCAAATCCACTCTCTACCCTATTACACCCTGCTATCTGCTCCAGGAGCCTGACCTGTGCAGATATACATGGATCAGGGTCCCCTCTGGCTTCCCCTTGGGTTCTGTCAGCAGGAGCTTGGAGGGAGGTTAGGAGAGTGAGGTCAGGGTGTTTATTCCCCAGGTTCCCTCCATGAGAGGTTGCCTCAGGCCAGCCACATCATGCATCTCACAGAAAGTCACCACTCCGCCATCAACACCCTTCTCTCCTTCTGGGTCCCAGTAATCTCTCTCATCCCTGTCCCTTCAGGCCCGAGGGGTTATAGCTCCACTTATACCAGCCCCATAGTCCTATACCATCCCTTGTGGTTCCGCTAGACCCCAATGACATCTTTCTTTCATAAGTACTTCTTTCAAAAGTAAGCTCTTTTAGAATTATCCTAATTTGAGTATTTCTTTTTTTTTAAGATTTTATTTATTTATTTATTTTTCCCCCAAAGCCCCAGTAGATAGTGGTATGTCATAGCTGCACATCCTTCTAGTTGCTGTATGTGGGACGTGGCCTGCAGCATGGCCGGAGAAGCAGTGCGTCCGTGCGCGCCCGGGATCCGGACCCGGGCTGCCAGAAGCGGAGCGCACGCACTTAACCGCTAAGCCACGGGGCCCGCCCTTAATTTGAGTATTTCAAATTAGGTTTTCTTTGGTTTTCTCTTGGGACTCTGACAGACTCAGGAGTCCCTGACTAAATAATACTTTCCTCCACAAGGGAGGAATGCAGAAAGTGAGGAATCACCTGAGAAAACACCACTTGGAAATACTTTGTACTCAAGAGGAAAAAGAAGCCACAACAAAGAACACCAACCACGAGAGAGAGCCAGAGAATAAAGGATAGGTCAAGTGGTGTGTAGACCTAGGCCAGTCCCCATCCTGGCCCAGTTACTGCAAAATGTGTGATGATAATGGTCATTAAAATGTGAGTGAAGATGAAGATGGCTATTTTGAGGCTGGATGCATGGTTCTACATCCTTCCAAATCACACCTACTCTAATTTCTCTTAAGTTAGCACTGAGCAGAGACTTAGTGGCTGAATGTGCCTCCCCCATCAACAGCCACCAGCCACTGCCAGTCACCACCGACCTACCAGGCACACCAGTCAACTACCCTCTATCTCGCCACCCTACCCTCCTACAGTGACCCAGACTCCACTGTTGGATTGAAGTTCTTATTCCCCAGCTGCTGAGAGTCCTGCCAGCTGAAAGTCCTCAGCTGAGAGCCCTCTGTGGAATTTTCTATGCAATCATCATTACTGAAAGACTGCTACACCAGTTAGAAAATGCTTCAATGTTCTGTGTGATGGTCCTGTCTACGAATTGATTTTTCACTGCAAGTGCGTGGGATTTAGTGAATAGACATTGATGCCCCAAAGTTGCATTAAAACACATATTTTCCAGTTGTTGCTAAGCTCTACAACAGGAATCTGGGCTTTCATTGCTGTGAGATGTTTAACTAGAAATGTAAAAGGATTCATTTACGAAATATTTAATGCCAGTCTATGTCTTCATAAAAGAAGCATTTCTATTTCTAAACCAAATAATTTCTACACCTGCCAAAGATCAAATATCCCTGAAAACTCTCCCTGGTGTTTCAAGATAGACACTGTTCTAGTGATAACACAAGTAAAAATTTTGGCTTCTGTGACATTGGTATGTCACGGAAAGATATCTGACAAAAAGACTCTATTAGAAGTTTTAAAAGTCTTTAATTTTATATTTACCCTTAAATAATTCATGTATGGTTTAACCTGAAATCCATAACCACTTACTAAGTCCCCGCTCTGAGCCAAGGAGCATCTGGGCATTTTATATTTATGCATGCCTTCATTCAAAAATAGTTATTACTTCATAATCCTCATAAAACCATTTCAGATGAATAATTTTCCATTGTTCATTTGTTTGTACCCTCAGTAAACATTTCTTGACCACTCTAAGTGGTCTACTACTAAGTAAGGCTCTATGCTAGGGACTGGGACATACAAGGTGAACAAAAACACACACAGTCCCTGTGCATGTGAGCTTATGGCTTATTGAAAATAATCAACAGTATTAAACATTACACAGTTAAATGCAGAGCTGTGATAAGTGACATGAAGGAAAAGTCTGTCTTGCTGAGAGATGAAGAAAATCAGAATCTGAGAGGTTAAGCAGTGTCCTGGCGTACTGCATCCTTTCGTGCATGACCTGCTTCCTACATTGTGGTTGTAGCAGAGCTTCCCAAACTGCCTCACCCTCACCAGCAGCAGCCTGCCGTCCCCTCTGTAGGAGGACCCCCACCCAGAGTTGCTCTGCACACACTGGGGCCCAAGCAGCTAGTTTATCAGCCTTACTTCTGAAGCATGATTAAGTTGGAGGGAGTGTCATCTAACTCTCAGGTCAAGAAATCTGGTACCAGGACAATAATCTAAATAACATTCGTTTGGAGATTATTTTAAAACAAGCCTGCCACACTGAGAATCCCAGAAGCACATTATATTAACCCTCTCAAAGCACTCGTCACTTCACAGCTTACATTACAGCAGTCTGTATCCGTGTCAACTTATTCATCCTTGTATCCCCACCTGGAAGCACTTATCCAAATAAATCTCCGTTGGTAGAAAGAGAGAGAAAAAAGCAAGAGAGAAAGAGACATAGGGGAGGGAGGAAGGAAGATGTGAAAGAAGGAAAAAGGAATGGAGGGAGAAAGGAAGGAAGGAAGGAGAGAGGGAAGGAAGGAAGGAAGGAAGGACACTTCAAGTACGCCAATATTTCCACAATAACGGGCAAATAAGAAAAAAATGTATTAAAACAACAGGGAGGGTAATTTTCAAGGAAAAATAAGCAAAAATCAAATAATATCAATATTTCTATTCTGAAACAAAATTATAAACCTAATTAAAAAATAATTAATGTGCGACAGGTGGTATGAGTACTAACTATATATACACAGATATATTCCTCTATTGTATAACGACATCTTTGTAACCCGTGTGTGTGAAAAATGTAATAATTAGGTTGATTTTGTAAATGTTCCAACATTTCTCAAAAATAAAACTTACCTTTTCAGCTTTGCCAGGTAAGTTACATATCTTATTTAACACGAATTTTTCGGCTAGAAACTATCTTTTCTGTGGCATGTTGCCTAGCTTGACCGTGACACTGAACAGATACGTGGTCAGGGCTAAATTATTCATTGTGGAAAACACATGTGCTTCACTGGGCACCCGTTATGAAGCACCCTGCCACATCCCAACCTGGAGTTACCTGTATAAAGCACCTGGCAGACTGGGGATCGGGCAAACCATGACTTCTGGGAGCATGGAAACGTACTGGCATATCATTAGAATATTATAATATCAGGAGTGTTACACTTTTCTCAATATATAAAAATATTAAATTATGATGAATTCCACCAAGAATAGAAAAAATTATCAGCACTTTCTCTGAGCCACCCAAGTTCCTGATTTCTTGATATGAACGTTTCTTGATGTATATACTTGGGAATAATAACTACAAGCTTCCTTAGGGTGACCTTAAAGACTTAAAAACAAAAGCTCTAAACAATTAGCAAGAGTTTCTATCTCTTTCCAGTTTTATAGAATTTCTGGATAGTTGCCTGGTGAGGAATAGTAGAGTAATAATCATTGAATTATTTTGACCCACATCCTTTTGAAACTGCAGGTTATAAATCTGTGTCAGGCTGTGAAGACTTTGCCATCTGTTCTAATCAGTCATGGAAGAATAAAAAATGCAATTATAAGATTGTTACCTTTATGAATAGTTCAATAGGGAAGAAAAATGGAATCTTGGCTTATGAAATTTTCTTCTAACAAAGTATGATTTGAAACGTGATACCAACTTTGTAACTTTTCATAATATCCTTACATTTGTTTGAGACTTCATTTGTAAATCAGGTTTTGATTCAGTAGGCAACAGAAACGTTAGGCTTCAGAATGTAAAAAAACAAACAACAACTACAACAACAAAAAAATACCATTATGTACTACAAGCTCTTCTTAAACTGCTCCCACTATTGATCTGAACAAGGTTGGAACACAGCAACCCAACTCAGAAGAAGGCCCCTCCGCTGGTGCTCCACGGAAGCTGGTTCCAACTCGGTGAGGGGAAGGGAATCTCTGAAGAGGACACCTTTGGGTAGAAAAGGAAATTTTCTTTCGCCCAGGAAGTCTTTCCCTTTTTAGTTTCTCCCTGGAGAACACAGTGTTGAGAAAGACCCTGAAGCCTCATCACGGCTTGGAGGGAGAGTGCTATAATTTATTGTCACTGTCTTCCTTGGTCATGAAATGCCAAGAAGGTACCAAATATGAGTTCTCCCCCTTGTGTCATTTCTGATCTCTTTCCAGAGTAGCTCTTCTGTCCTTTGATGACTCAATTCTCAGAGGTAACACATTCTTGTCTTAGCTGCTAAGAATCACTTGTGAAAGAAGTTCATCACTCCCTTTGTCTCTGCTCTAGAAGTCTACTTGGGCATTCATACAGAAAAAAATAAAACACAAAAAACAAAAAACTCTTCCCATTAATTGCTATAAGCTTAAGTGGATAAAACCTAGCAATATCTCTTAATTAGAAAAAAAGTCATAAAAACTGAAGAACTCCATCAACAGTTTGAAGTACAGAAAGAAGAGAAATATGCATGATATCCACATACTTATCTCAATTAATCTTCACAATAATTCTTCAAAAAAGGTATTATCCTCTTTTTACAGTTGAAGAAACAGAGGCTTAGAGATATTGAATAAATTCTTTAACGTCTCAAAGCTAAAGTATGAGCCTAGGTCCGTCAGTCCCCAAATTACGGATGGTTGAGTGAGTTACCCACAAGATTTGTGGGATATTGTTGGCAACACCATAGCCCCTGGAAGGCAGTTTACACCCGTACTGGTGAAGTGATACAAATTTTATTAGTACTCCTTTTACTTCTCCAGATAAACTAAATATTCTCTTCTCCTTAGGTCTTTTCCCATTCTTCTTTTCCCTCTTCACCTGGCTAATTCCTACTGGCCCTTTAGGACTAAGCTTAAATAGCCCTTCCTCCAGAAAGTCATTCCCAAGTGTCCAAAGATGCACCCTGTAGAATCCAATAATTATCTCTGTCACGATTTTGATAATTGGCTTTTCTATATTCTTAATTATACTATAAACTCTTTGAGGGCAAGTCCTTGTCTTCTTCTCCCTTGTATCTTCAGGGCCTAACATGATGTCTAGCCCACAATAGGCACTTAATATTTGTTGAAAGTAATTAAGAAAGGAGGTAAAGTGTTTTGATCTCAGTATCTGACTGTGCAAAATTAGTTCAACTTTTGCCAACCTAAATAATAAAGTGGCTAATGATTTCTGAAGACTGAAATGGAGCTGCTGTACTATGAGCCCCGTAACACAATGGGAACTAGGTACATATATCGTCTGCCTAACTCTAAAAGGATCTTTGATGGGTAAAGAAAAGAGGAAAGACTTCTTTTCCTAGTTCTATATTTCAGTTTCTTCTAGTTCCAACTCTCTCCTAACACAATACTCAAACCACCTTCATAGCACAAGGGGTTGAGAGAAAGAGATGTAATCATTGTAATGGGACTGCAAATTCACTCACAGAAACCTCCACTATTCAGCAAAAACATATTATTCCATGTCATTGATAACTGATATGATCTCTTTCCTAAGCCCCCATGTACTGAGGAATAGTCTAATCTCATTTAATATATCATCCAATCTAACAAATAAAACAATCCTTTGTTAGGCGTCATTCATCTTTCTGGTAAAACACTCAGTCTATCTTAATCCTGCCTTTTCTCTTATTGTCATGCACCATTCTGCTCCAAGTTGACCTCTGAGTTCTCAGAAGTTGTTGAATGAATGAGTGAAGGAATGACCTCACGCAGGCAGAGTGAAGGGGCCCTCACATCCTTGTGGTGACCTCCAAACTCTGGCAGGCCCTACCATGGAATGGCTGGTCTGGCATTCATATTGGATATAGTTGACTTGGTCTATCCATGAGCATTCTGCTGGTTTCCAGTGCTGGTATTTGCAGTTGTAAATTTGTGGACTTTCTTCCTTAACTTGGCCAGGGCCTGATGGAATATTACTGCTGACTCAGCCTATTAACCACTTCTGTAAACTTGGTGCTTTGACATCTGCCCTAAATGTATAGAGCCACAAATTGGTAGTGGGCGCCATTCGTGGGGTCCCAAACTAGAAGGTGAGCATATCACCTCTAACTTTGGTATTCCTTCAAATTTTTTAAAACATTATCTGTTCTCTGGCTGAAAGCCTGGCGCACAGAAATGTCTTCCTTCACTTTTCTTCTTTCTATGTCTCTTTCTCACCACCTTTGGGTCCAAGAGGGGCAGCCTTTCCCAATTTCTCTTCTCATTTATTCTTACATCACTGTTATAAAACTCTATGTTCAAGTTCACCAAGCCTGGCTCCTGATAGATTAAAGGTGGAGATCAAAATAAAGATGATTAAATGTATCTTCTTTCTCTTTCTTTTCCCTCTCTCTCTCTCTCTCTATCTTTTTTAATCAACTAACATCTAGCTTTCTTGTGTATTGTACTATCCTCTCCTGCCACAGAAGGGTAAGCTTCATAACTTGGACTAAAAATGGAAGGAAGCAAGAAGAAGATAATTTAAGGAGAAAATTTAAATTAATCATTTTACATTTGCAAAAATATTATCCCTTTTGTATCAGCTTGTGATTACAGTCTTCAATTTTAACTCATAGGTATGTGTCTTAAAATCAGGTTCCCTTCTATTTTTTCCTCAAGAGCTCCAATAAGTGAGCATCACTTCCCAGAAATAAAATCTCTCTCCCATATATAGTATAAAAGATCAACAAAACAAATGCCCCAAATTACAAAAACTTATGTATCAACTAAAGGAAAAGTGAAAAATATTCTGTAAAACAGGAGTGTAGGTCATCAGTAAGTGGTTCTATTTGTTAGATAAAGAAATGCTAGACACACGACTGTAACATACATAATCCTTGGGCAACTCCAACTCAGGCCTCACTTTTTCAACAGAGCCTAGAAATGTCACCTAATTCTGAATAATGCTGTCCTCAAAAATAACATTAACGTCTTCCCCCTCTTTACAGTTGAGCTGTTGAAATAGTTACGGAAGATACTCTCAAAGGCTGGTATGTGAAAGTCATTACTTAAAACACATCTCTTAATTTTCTGACAATCTAGGATACTCTTACCCCTCCCAAATATATTCAAATCTGTGCTGAGAGCTTTTTCTCACGTTACCACCCAGCTATCAGTTTCACATTTTTTTCTGCTGAGAATTGCCTAGAAAATAGATTAGCCAGACACTAGGTGTGAAAACATAAGAAATGTGAGAAGAGTGAGATTTAATATTAAAGCCAAGCCGTAAAATTTTTTCTCCTCCCTTCTGTGAGTGTATGTGTATGTATGTGTGTGTGTGCACACACAACTGTGCCCTTCTGCATACCTTGTAGTTCTTATGTGTGGGTTCTTATTCCTGCTTGAGATATGACGAAAAATAACAGGTTTTCCAGTTTTCTTAAAAAAAATGCTCACAATAAAAGTTCATTTGTATTTGCATGGCAAGAAAGGCTACAGTGAAATATCACAAAATATTAACAAAGTACATGATGGGAGTTAGATATAGATTGTGTTTCTGTTGCCTCTACATTCCAAATTTTCTGCCATGTTATGCTAAAGCATGCACTTTTTAAAACACTATTTGGATTTTTAAATCCTGTATACATTTCTTCCAGATTGTCGAATTGGTTGGCATATAGCTTTTCATAGTATTCTCTTATAATCTTTTGTATTTCCGAGGTGTCTGTTGCAATTTCTCCTCTTTCATTTCTGATTTTACTTATTTGTGCCTTCTCTCTTTTTTTCTTGGTGAGTCTAGCTAAAGGTTTGTCAATTTTGTTGATCTTTTCAAAGAACCAGCTCTTGGTTTTATTAATTTTTTCTATTGTTTTTTTGGTCTCTATTTCATTTATTTCTGCTCTGATTTTTATTTCCCTTCTTCTACTGATTTTGGGCTTTGTTTGTTCTTCTTTTTCCAGTTCCTTTAGGTGCATTTGCATAAAGGTACACTTACTAGTTATTAACTACATTATAACCAAATAAAATATTTACTTGTAATGCCTTTTACCAAGTAAAATCTGGTCCATGCTTATTCCCAATAAAAATTTTTAAATGTGTTTTCTCTCCAAAAAAAAAAAAAAAATCACTATTTGGAGAAATCCCGGAATAAAAGCTCCCACTGAAGTTTTTAAATGTTGATTCAGGTTCTATATGAGGATATTACAGGTAGAGCAACTTAAGGTTAGGGCTGTACCAGCTTTTTAGGATTAGTTCCTAAGAGCAGGATATGGAATTTTATTCACACAAAATTATAGCCTGAAGCTGACAATGTATCATGCAGTTGCTGTGGAGATTCTTGAGAGCAGAAAACCCAGTTTTACAGATCGTAGTATGTCTCAAAGCAATGTTTTCAAACTTCAGATAATGACTTATTAGGGGTCACGAAATCAAATTAGAGGATCAAGAACAGTATTTTTTTAAATAAATAAAATAGAATATGAAATACTAAACATAGCCCTTTCAACAAAGGTATTGTTTCACGTAAAATATATGTATATGTGTATATATATGTAAATTTATGCACACGTTTATTCATACATGTATTTCATGAGTTGTGAAGTAAAATATGTCCCTTACTGTAGTTTCCATATATCTTTCAAAAAAGTTTAGAAAATGCTATCCTAAAATATCTGTCATAAGGCCTTACACACAGCAAGTGTTGCAGAGTGGAAAACACACACACGTGCACACACACGCACATGTGCACTCAACTAACTGCCACTACTTCTACCTCCTTCCATTTTTCTCAGGGGAGGTGATGTTTTACTCAATAAAGCGTGACATCACACCATTTGCTTACAGAAAAATGAGCTTCTGAAGGTTGGCAACAAGGAAAAAAAGATTGCTCAGCATAATGAAAGGAGCATTTTGGAGTTCTGGGTCACAACCTAGAAATGGAAGGAGGAGTTCCAAAGAAAAGAGGAGAGAGATGGGGAAGAACAGTGTGGAAGCAGGTAGTTCTGTGCAGAAGGGAACCAGGGAAATGAGTAAGCAAAGGGCAGGGTCTTTAGTGTTCAGTTTCAAAGTTAACTCCTTCATGGCTGTGTGCTCTGACACACAGTTCTGTGATGTAACTGCCCTCTGAGACTCCAACAGTAAAGTCGGCTCCAGACACAGCCTCGAGTAGGCAGCATTTTCGAAATTAAAAAACTGACATCCATTTCCCAATGTGCTAGGAAGCGCTGATTCTTGGGTTTCATAATTATGCAAGTATTTGTTGAGTAGAAGAGAAAACAGATGGAGAGTAGTTGCCCCAGCATTCTGTATTCCGGCTGGAAGGGCCAACATCCACAACTCCACGAGCAGTAAAATCCCTGAGGTGTCCTTCCTGGTCTCTGACTGCTACTTAGTGGGAACCTTTTCAAGATAACTTGCCGCACAGATTCAAAACATCAAATCGTAATCGAATACCATACAGACTACTTCTAGCCAACTGCCTCCTTTTCCACCAGCCTCATGACCCCTTCTGAACAGCTCACCCTGCATACCCCTAAGACGCTAGGTGCTCCATGAGGCAAATTCTCACTCCAGGACATGGCTCAGAGGTTGGCCTCTTCTTCCAGTGAAGCGTGACAATGAAAGTATGACACTTTTCGTATTTACATGTAGATATGCCCTGATGTACAATGAGAAATAATAGAATCGTAAAATGCTAACTTTGTTTTTTAAAGTCTTAACTTATTCAGCCAGCAAGTAAAAGAACACAAATAACAAATCCCAAATTATTCAGAAACTTTATTTTCACCAGCTGTCACCTCTTGTTCCAACCTTCCCCTCTACTTCAGCCCTACAAGATCTACCAGTTACAAGCAGCAAAAGAAAAATGAACTGGTTTCATCTCATTTGTCCTGTTTCATCATGTGAAGAAATTGAGGAAAGCTGCAGAATGGTTTAAAGACAAACAGTGAAAATTAGGGAGAAAAAAGGGACTTGAATACCAGCTGAAATCAGTCCTAGAGAAATCAGAAATTTGAAGTGACTCTCACAGGTGGAAAAGCACACTGCAATAAATTTAGAGGTGAGTAAATCCAAGTATGTTTGTTTTTATGCCTTGAAGTGAAATGCACGGCAGTGGGCAAAGACCATGCTAAATGATGCTGTATTTATAGACAAGACAGAGTTCCATCCCCAAGGCGTACACAGAGTAGCTCCCTGCATGAGACATGAACATGAAAAGGTAATAAGCAATATTTAAAAATAGTTACTAGGGGTTTTTTCAGACAATAAACATTATTGAAGTTGAGAAAGGGGAAGCTAACCTGGTCAGTGAAGCATGTGTAGACAAGTTTTCAAATTTTTTGAGATTCCACCTAACTTGCTTGTAGACCCCTGCTACCACCATAAATGGGCACATGGTCATCATGACACTACTGATGTTCCACAAGAATCCCTTCACTTCGTTCTGAACCTCTCATCCCCTACCTGGTACACACCTGTTTAATCTGTATGCCATTCCATACCAACGATGGTAAAAAAGAAGAAAGAGTAAGTCAAAGGGAGGAGCAAAATTCAACAGAAGGAGTTGAGAATTAAGCCTGAGCTATTCTGTGAATGAGAGGGGCGTAGATGTTGGACGAGCGGTTGACAGTAGAAGACAGAGACGGAACCAGAGGAGAAAGTTGAAACTGGACTGGGGGCTACAGATGTGAGTAGAGCTGTCGGCAGCTAGAAGCAATCACTGTGTTGCCCCACTGTCCACACTGCCCTAGTTCACTTTACAAAACCTGCGTCCCCTGGAGGTGGGGGGGCTTTGTGCTGTAGGGAGAGGCCACAGGCCTTAAAGACAGAAAGGGTCTTGAGTCTCTCCTCTGCCGCTCACTAAATAAAGCCACAGCCAGCTCTGCATTTGCTTCAAGTTCAGAGACTCATCTCTGGGGCTTGCACTACCTTCTCCCTTTCATTGCTGCTTTTCCTTCCTCTCGCTCAATTGTTCCCTCTCTCTGTTACCAAGTCAACTGGTTCACTATCCTCTCTCTAACTTGGCTTTATGAAAAAGACATTCTGTGGTACGCAGGGAAGGCTGAAAATTGGAAGCAGAACCGTAGAATCACAGAATATGAGCAAAGGAATGGATTGTGTGTGTGTGTGTGTCTGTGTGTGTGTGTGTGTGTGTGTGTGAGGAAGATCAGCCCTGAGCTAACATCCATGCCAATCCTCCTCGTTTTTTTTCCCCCTTTTTCTCCCCAAGGCCCCAGTAGATAATTGTACATCATAGCTGCACATCCTTCTAGTTGCTGTATGTGGGACGCCGCCCCAGCATGGTGCGACAAGCGGTGCGTCGGTGCGCGGCCGGGGTCCAAACCCGGGCTGCCAGGAGTGGAGCGCGTGTACTTAACCGCTAACCACGAGGCCGGAGGCCCAGGAATGGATATTAATGATCATCTGGTCCAATAACTTTAGTCTACAGACAAAGAACCCAAGGCTCTAAGAGGTGAAACAACTTGCCAAAGTCACCCAAGTACCGAAGTCCTGGCTCTCAGCCCAGTGTTCTTCCCACTATATCACACTCATGCTCCATTTCATGGGAAGCCTGTTACAGTATTAGATCCCCAAACCTGAGCCACAACAGAGGAAGACAAAGCCCAAATCCAAAAAGGTCATTTGGGTCATTTCTAAAGGCAGATGCTAATGATGAGAACAAGAGGTGTTGATTTTGACACTGCGGAGTGCTCGGGATTTGCGTCTATACTTGGGAAGCAGAATGCCTCGGGCACGTTCCTTCACCACATACAATGGGCACAGAACGCCATCTGCTGGATGCCTGGACTTCAGGCACCTGCCACAATTCAGACAGAGGGATTTGCTTTAAGCAGCTTATTTCTTGTTGGCCACACCCCAAACACAAAGAAATAACTAGTTCCATATTTATCCCTTTTTTTTTTTTAATTTACATCACTTTCTTTTTCCCCTTTAATATATCATGGTGATCTTTCCTTATTAATAACATGGAATGAGCTCATTCCTTTTTTAATCTAAGCTTCTCAAAAAATTGTATTATGAAACTTTCCAAGTACACACAAAAGAAGAGAGAATAATAGAATAAACTTCCTTATCCCTTTCCCTAATATTTAAAAATCGTCAAAATTTTGCCACACTTGCTTCTCTATCTCTCCTTTTTTCTTTGCTGAAGTAATTAAGGCAAATCCCAAGTATATATGCCTTCTAACTTCAGTACGAATCTCTTTTAAAAATTGGACTTTTTTTTTTATAAATACAATATCATTATAACAGCTAACAAAATTATTAATAATTCTTAGTTACTATCTAATGCCCAGTCCTCGATCAGATTTCCCTGATGATCTGAAAAAATTTGTACCATTGGTTTGTTCAAATCAGAGTCACGACAAGGTTTCGATCCAATTAAATATATTTAAAATCCATGAGTTCATATACATCTAAAGAAAAAAGAGAAAATCTCTCACCAGAAAAAGGGAAGGAAGGGAGAGAGGAGGGAGGAGGAAGGGGGGAAGAGAAGGGAGAAGGGAAGGAAGGAGAGAGGAAGGGAGGAAGGAAGAAAGAAAAGGAGGGAAGGAACCAAACATTTCTCATCAGACCACATTCAAGTAACTAAGCCACCAACTCCTTACTCTGAAAATTGGCAACTAAAGGAAAGAATTAAATACATATCTTGCCTTTCATGGATGAACTGTACTTCAGTGTAAAAAGTATCTCTATTTGATGAAGGACATTCTTCTTTACAGAAGAATACCATCTAATAAAAATGGAAGGAATAATAGAGTTAGAAAATCTTCATTTTGCAACTTCTGCTGAACTGTTAGAGGTGATGATCATCAATGGATGGAACGTTAGACGAGCATGGATGGGAGCTTGACAGAAGGGACCAGGCTGTCATCACCTACTCCCACTGAGCAAAACTAACATCACAAAAGGTTTGTCTGTCTAGTTTCCTTCTTAAGTTTGCAGTTTGTTTTTAGCTCTTTTGGGGGTTATTTTTTGAGTTTTATACTTAGACCTCTATTTCTTATTTTACAACATTATACAGTATCTATTAACTCCCCATTATAAATTATTCTTCTTCCTACCTTCTCTCCCCATTTCTATCTCCTGGTTTGCTTAATTGTCATTTTCTTTCTTTTGATGAATACTTTGATAACTTTAAGTAAAATGCTAAACATTTTTTTGTAGGCAATATCTACTGAATTCAGCTGAGATGAGGAAATTAGCATACTTACACTTCCTCCATCTTCCTCCCAATGGGTATGTGTTGTCCTTTTTTAAAGTTTTATTTTTGCTTACTATTGTTTATAATATTTATCTTTTGTAACTATGTCTCTCACAGTTGTTTAGTCTTCCTTCTAAATTTAAATGACTTCAACATATATGAACAATCCTTTTAACACAACATTTCCCTTAATCTCTTGGTTGGTAGGATTCTGTCATTGAGTTCTGGGTTTTTCCAAGAGCTCATGAATTCTATAAACCCTGAATTTTTTCATATTTGAGAATTTCTATGATTGTATCTATGCTTGTGCAACAATCATTTGGAATTTGTTGGATATGATATTCTTGGTCATCCATTCTTTCCCTCAGAACTTTGTAGACATAGTTCCTTTCTGACTGACATTTAACATTTCTATAGACAACTCAGATCAACCGATTTTCACCTTGGTAAGTTAATTGCTTTATCTCCTGGATGCCTGAATAATGCTCTCTTTATCTTTGAAATTCAATACCATAATAAGAATATGTCTCTTTATTGATTCTTTTCAATACATTTTTCACAGAATAGGTTTACCTTTCCAGATTCAATTCTTCCTTTGTTCAGGAAAGTTATCTTTGAAAATATTGTCTGTTGGATTTATTGAGATTTTTAATTCAATGTTGGCTTGGCCATTATTTTTTTTTTTTTTCACTCAATGTCTTAATCTCTTTGTCTTTTTTCCTCTGCATTCACTGTGATCATCTCAAACCTTTCCTTCAGGTCACTCATTCAGTTTTTAGTTGTGTCCGTTCTATTTCTTGCTCTCTCTATTTCATTTTATTTATTAATTCTGCAATGGTATTGAATTTTTAGTACCCTTTCTGTTTCCTTAGCTCAGCAATTCCTTTTTTCTCACAACTGCTCTTTTATTATCTTATTTTTAAACTCTTGTTTAATTACATGTTTGTATTTCATAAGCTCTTCCATCGAGTAAAACACACTTAGAAATATTTCCTCTTAGGTTTTCACTTCCTCTGGATAGATTTTTCATGTGTGTGTAGCATCTTCTATTTCGTTACTCACTTGGTGGCGTGGGAGTGGGGGGCATTGCTGCCATAGATGCAGCATATTTTATCATCTCGCTTTTGAATGGGAAAGGTAGCTTGGGTTTAGCGTGAGTAATGACTTTTGATTCTCTCCCACTTTTCTGCTACTTGTATGTTTGCCATATAAATATTCAAGAGCTGGACTTCCAAAGGCCAAGGGAGTGGATAAAGGGAGTAAACCATGGCTGTGGGCAGCTCTAATGCCATGCTGACCTTTGCCCTCTCCTCTGAGGCCTTACCTAAGATCTGTGTCTATGACTCAACCATCCTATCTTACTGCATCTTAGGATGTACTTGGGCTTCAGATGGTTACTCCAACCCAGCGTGAGGCCTGAACCAGAGACAGTCAGCCCTGCCAGCTTTATCCCTCTACTCCAGGAGCTGCTTCAACTCCCCAAAGTAGCAAGTGCATAAAGAACGTAAAATGTTAAGTGTCTCCAAGGCAGGAAGAAAAACCTTGCCCCACACTCTCAGTTGATCTTTTTCCCACCTCCCACTTCCTCAGAAACCTAATTCTATGTATTTTATCTTTAGTCCTCTATTTGGCTAAATTTTTATAATGGAAAATTTAAAACATCAAAAGTAGAGAGACCAGTGTAATGAACCCCATGCACCCATCATCCAACTTCAACTATCACCAACAAACACACAGCCGCTCCTGCTTCACCTGTGTCCCCACCTACTACCCACTCACCCGCCCCTCACTCCCAACTCCTCACACCAAGACACTGGGTAATCCCAGGTCTCCGACCATTTCGTTTTTCAGCTACATTCTTACTCATTGGTGAAGGGCCGTATTGCTCATTGTTTGTGATCCAGGTGTTCTTCTCCTCTCCAGCCAGTGAGGGCTCCAACCTGGTGAATTCCCTGGTTATCCTCTCTGAAGGGTCACAGAGATAGTCAGAAAGGGATTCTACCTGTGTGAAATTTTCTGCTTCATCTCCAGGGCTACCTACACCCTCCCTTCGTCTGCCTTTTTACAAGCTGGGGAATTATTCGTGAGATTCTCTAGAATTTTATTTGTCTTTTTCTCTATAATCGTTCTGAGAAAGATGAGTTGGGAGCTGCACGGAAATTTGCTAATTCTCAGAAATCTTGGTCTTTTTCTTTCACAGCCCCCACGCTGTTCCTCCTTTTTATTGCTTTCAGTAGGGTTGCCAGACAAAATACAGGACACCCATGCAATATTTGGGACATAATTATACTAAAAAATTATCACTTATTTGAAATTCAAATGATCTGGGAGCCCTATATTTTTATTTGCTAAATCTAGAATCCTTAGCTGTTAGAGTGATTTGCAGGCTTCACTTTCCGTGTGTTTGCTTCATCAGCGGGTTGATGTATCTACATATTCTTTCAATTGCTGGGTTTGCTGGCAGGAAAATTTTGAAGTCAAGCTTTACTCTGCCATCTTAAACTAGAAACTCTAACATTTCATTAAACATTAAAATGACTCATTTAATTTGTACATATGTTTAATTTCATTTCTTGTTTAATATGTCAAATACACTTAGGGAAGCATATGCCTGACTTTTGAGTTTGCTTTTCTCTTTGCTAGAAATTTAATCAACATTTAGGTGTATTAAAGAAATCTAAGTAAATAGTGTCCCAACTTGTGGCCAGTGCACCAGGCACAAAACGAATGCTATTTTTTAAAGATTTTGTTTCTATTTTTATTATTTTTGGACAAAGGTATTTCTGAAGTCCTTCACCACCTAAAGTCTCATTTGGTCCAGAAGTTCTTTCGCATTGGAAACCCCAACTTGAGCTCTGAAACTTCTTCTCATCACAGAGTGGGGTCTTGATTAATCTCTAACCATGGAAAGAGGAGGGACAAACTCTTTTTTGGGGTTGTTTGTCTAAGTGTACAAGGACTGCTGAGACACAAACAACTCCCTTTTTGGTATTGTCACACTCTTTGTTGTTCTGTGGGTCAGGCCTCAGATACAGACCACAGATTTTAGCTTGTTTACACATCAAGCGATTTATTACCATGATTAGCGCACTGGCAGAATTTCTAAGAGGTTCAGGGAGCTAAATTTGGATGTCCCACAGCCAGAAGTAATGCCATTAGTTTCACCCACATATGAGAGAGACTACTACAGCAGAAATCCCACTGCTACCATTACGTGCCTTGAGTGACCCATGAAGCGCAAGCCAGACACCTCCACTAGAGCTTCTACAAAACACCAAAAGCTCCATGACTGTCAGTTGGAAGAGGTCATCAAGAGGATGTGACCACCATTTGACCCACTGGCTGCTCCTGGGCAATCGGAGGTTCCTTATTTCCTTCCCTGTCCTTGGACTGTACGTTCTGCCCGCCATTCTCACGCTAGAAGCCATTTCAAGGATGCAGCCTCAGGAGAAATGTGTCGTTGAGATCATCTGGACAGTTTACGGGACTGAACCCAGTTAAAGACTCTATATAAACTTTTAAGGTCCTGGCAACTGGGTGTGCAGATCTACTCATCTTGTGGCTATCAAAGACAAGCCTCATACATAAGTTCTCTTGCTTATTAAAACTGCCACCTACCAATCTGGAATGGTCTGCCTTTCTTTGGTCTCTCCTTGCCTTCCACGTACAGGGGCCAGTTTTGAATGTCATGCAGGGAACTCCTGAGGTTTGGAACGAATACTGTCCTTGCCAGAAAAGCCACTACATGCCCTCAGTCCCTCTTTTCAAACATTGCACAGGCACATTAGCTTAGCAGAAGTTACCTATGTGGACCCTAGCAGCATGGGATGCTAGGAAATGTAGTTTGTAAATTTTACCTTCTAAGCAGAAATATCACCAAGTGGAGAACCACCCAAATGGGTAGCATATTCAAATGATTTGGGACAGTCACAAATGGCAGATGCTTACTACAGTTGTTCTTTCAGCATTCATTCCCCTCTCCCTCTTCCCTTCCGGAACCACGTTTTGTTCAAGAATACACCTCTTCCCAGGCTGACCAGGTAACTTGGGGGAGCAGAATCTATCTTGAGCTCCAAGGATTGACCAAGACAGACCTAAGCCAATCATGGTAATACTATCCCTTTTGCTAATTATTGATTCAGGAATCCAGATTTTTCCCAAAAAGCCCATGGTGTTCTCTTGGAAATTGTTAAAAAGTCCTGGGTGGGCCTTTACACTGAACTGGCCCAGTTGGACCAACAAGACGAATTTTTTTTCATTGGGTGGTAATGGTTTTCCTCTCTTTCCTGCTGTGTGAACTGGAAAACCTTAGTACTAACAGACATCTTACAATCAAAAGGAAAGTCACCCTATGGACAAAGCCAGAGGAGAAAGAGCAGAGAGAATCACCTGGAGATGTAACCAGAGGCCTGATCAGTCAGCTTAGGGGGCCTGCCTGTGAATTTTGTGTTATGTGAGATAAAAAATATTCTTAGTCTTTAATCTTTGCTTTGCTTTAGGTTGCTAGTACGTTTAGGCAAAGCATCCCACCTGATATAATTCCTCCTACATTTCTCCTGAGTGTGACTCTGGGTGACTTCCACTTGCTCAGGTGGGCCACCACCGAGAACTCCACTGGGTGGTGGCATTCTGGGAAAGCTTGTCTGCAGGGTGGTTCACAGTCCTAGGAAGCTTGCACACATCCCTCCTTAGACCTCACCACTTCTAACCTTCTGAATAAGTCCACAGATTGCCATAAACTGTCTCAGGCCCATTGTTCTCTGTCTGGGCACAACTTTCCTGGCTACCTAGAAGAACGACAACTCCACCTTGGAAAATTCTTTACCTGCCACTTCTGAACTGAAAAGGCCTGATGAGATTCACTCTCCAACTTGTCTTGGGGACTTAGGGTTAGGATGTCTCTGTTTATTACAAAATTTATCCTATATTTACATAAGTACATTTTAGTTTTTTGCAGCCAAACTACCACTTAGCACTACTACTGACAATAATAATCTCTGCAATACACAGAGCCCATGATTACCTATGCAGAAGACAAATAAGAGCTGAACAATGGTTTGGAAGTGTATCCCACAGCCATGTCAAAATGAAAGGTAAATGGTTTCATAACTGGTGGAAAACGTGGGGAAGATTACCTGTCCTTCCCCGGAGCGGGGATCTAACTATCCACCTAACTTGTCAAGCCTCGGGTTTGTATCTGACCCAGTAGACAAGCTGTCGGAGTACTATCTTGTCTAGGTAGAGGGTGAAAGCTGTTTCTACAACTTTGTAAAGCCTAGAGGAAGTTCCCAGGATAATCCTTTCATTCATCCAAGGGTCAGAGCCACCCAAAGCCTTACTTGAATCTGTTTGTACTGCCCAACTCATTAGCTGACCTCCAGTCTTCTTATCATGCTCTCTGGATCACCGGCAGGTGGCCAATTCCTGAATACTTTGATAGTCACATTCATCTGTGTTATTCATCTTCCATGACTGTAGAATCCTCTTTCAGGTCACCTACTAAGAAGGTCTTACTAATAATTCATTCATTCTTTCAGACAATAAAGTAATTGTTAAACAGTTACTTTGTGCCTAGCAGTATACCAGCTCCCTGAGTTACAGTATGAAACAGGGCATAGAACCTGCCCTGGTGGAGCATCCACTCTGGAGAGGGCAGAAAAATAATTAAAAGGCAATTACAGTGCAAGGTCAAAAGAAGCACCTAACCTTGCCTAAAAATAGCTTTCTGTTACTTTTAGAATAAAGACAATATTACTTAACCTAACCTGTAAGGCCTCACATACTCAGGCCCGAGTACATTTCCAGCCTCATTGCAGACCAAGGCCACCCCATCTTGTTTCTCCATTTCAGCCATGAATGGGTCCCACGTTGGCATTGCCATCCCCCAACCACAGGAAATTTGCACAAAGGCCCGAAACCCTCATCCCTCTTCTCTTTGTCTAGTTAACTCTTAAGCTTCCTTTAGAACTCAACAGAGGGTTGCTTCCTAAAAGACTTCCTTGGCATCCATCCTCTTCATAATTTTACTTGAGTAAAATTTATTTGAGTGGTTGTCTGTCTCCTCCACTAAACACTAAGCTCCAGGGATTAAATTCAGTTTTGCTACATCATATTCCCTATATTTAACACCATTGCTTGGCACAAAGTAGACAACTGCTAAATATATGTTGAGTAAGTAAGTTAATGAATTAACAGAGGCTAGCTGATGTCCAAGGTGGAGTCTGAAGGACAGTAGGATTTGGAATTGCCACCAGAGGGTTTGGGCATTCCTCACTGTTGCACTGACTTCTCTTCTTTCTCTGCTGACTTTCTCACTTTGAGTAGAATTTAAGGAGGCAGATTTCTTGAACCCAAACTTACAGAAGCCATCTGGAGAAAAATATTAAAGTTTTACTGTCATAGGACCCAACCAAGACATGATGACCAACAGCTGCAAAACTGGGGGGGAAGGGGAGGTGAATCTTTGCTGATGGTTGTAGCAGTTCCCAATTGTGCCAGTAACACATCAGAATACGTCGACTCATTCTGATCGTACTCAGTTTGCATTTTGTAAAGTAAAACACTATCAGCCACTTCTTAAGGTTTTTATCTCCAGTCTCTTTGGGACCATAATTTGGTTCGTGGACTGTATCAGTGATAAATTCTGTGTGGCACACCCTGGAATGATGATTTATGGAAAATGACAGTATGTTACTACAGGCCCCCAAAAAACTATGCAGAGGATTTCATCCCTCAGGCAGCCTACCTCTCCTCCCAAGCACAGGGAAGAGGATGCTGTCTCCCTGTAAAGAAGCATCCTACAAGCACAGAGACATCCTGCCCTGCCCTGTGCTACCTATAGCTTGTGACATAGAGCTACCTCTTTACAATCACATTTTTCTCTGCAAGAGCAATAGAAGGACTATCCACGCAACTGACACAATTGTGAGAATGGGTGAATTGTTGTTTCAGGCTACTACATTTGAGGTGGTTGGTTATGCAGCAATGGATGACTGATACAAGTATATATTTTTAAACTTTTTCAATCTTATTGCATTGGTTAGAACCTCCAGAGCAATGTGATAGTGATAGCAAACAGCTGCCAATGTCTATCAAATTCTGAAATTTGCATACTCTTAGACCTAAAAATACCAAATCTGTTTTATAAAAATGCTTGCACACATTTATAAAGATAGGAGCACAAACATTTATTCTTTATTATCCATGATATTAAAAAATTGGGAGGCCGGCCCAGTGGCATAGTGGTTAGGTTTGCACGCTCCACTTCAGCAGCCCAGGGTTCGCCGGTTTGGTTCCCAGGTGCAGACCTACACCACCCATCTGCGGCCATGCTATGGCAGCAACCCACATACAAAATAGAGAAAGATTGGCACAGATGTTAGCTCAAGGCAAATCTTCCTCAAGCAAAAAGAGGAAGATTGGCCACAGATTTTAGCTCAGGGTGAATCTTCCTCAGCAAAAATAAAAAATTGGAAACAACTTAAATGTTGAGGGGAATGGTTAAATTAATACTGCATACTTTATACTTAATGATGAAGTGTTAGAAGTAATATCATTAAAGTCAGAGGTGAAAAAGTGCCTGCTATCACCATTCAACATTGTTTTGAAGATTCTAACCAATGTAATAATTTTTTTTAAATAACATTTATAAACACTGAAAGGATGGAGCAAAACTGTCATTATTTGCAAATGTTATGACTGTACCTAGAAAATCCAATGCAATCAACTGAAAAAATATTAGAAATAATGATTCCAATAAAATGGTTAGATTTAAGTAGATCTGTATAATCAGCAGCTTTCCCATATAACAACAATAACCAATTAGAAAATATTTTAAAGACTCTATTTACAATAGCAACAAAAAGTATGAAAAGATTTTCCCAGACTAATCATAGTGGTTACCTCTGAGAAGGAGAGGGGACTTACAGTGAGGAGAAGGATGTAGATGGAATGTTCCCCATAAAGTCTAACAACCAGAATGGCATACAATAAACTAGAAATAGCCAAGCAGAAATGGCGAACACCTACAGATGTAAACTTCAGATTGCAGTGATCTTTAGACAGCCAGATTGTATTGCTGGCTCATATTAAAGGGTTAATTAATCCTTTGTGGGTTTTTTTTAAACGTATGCTACTGTTTAAGCTACCCTATCCTTGTGTAGTTAGCTGTTTTGACCTAAGCATAAGACCTTGCAAACGTTGTGTTAAATTTCTTGTTATTTGGATCAATCCATTCTTCAAACTTGTTGAAATTCATTTTGAATTCTATCCTCCAATATCCCATCCATTCTTCCTTCACATCATCTGTAAACTTAATCACCATGATGACACTGTCAACAAAGTCCTTTTAAAATGATGAATTACAGGTAATATGAGGGCAAATTAAAAATCGAAAGTTCCACTCTCATTTTTTATCATTTTTAATATTATATTTTCCACCTCAAACAGTGTAAATATCCCTTCCCTTTTTTCAGATTCTTAGTGTTCCTACAAGTCCTAAACAACATATTTTCAATTAGTTTGGTGAGCATCCTTCCATCTCCTGTACAGGTGGGCTCTCTCTCTCTTCCCCTCCTACCCCTCACCCCTCTACATATTCTCTTGTTCTCCTAATTAAAATATTTTAGTATTCTATTGCCTGGTTTTATTTTTGAGTGTTGCATTTTCCTCCTAAGCTACCTTTCTAATTCAGTCATTTATTTATCCAGTAAAAATATATTCAGCAATTATCATATGTTTGGCAATGTGGTAAACAATGAGACCTCAAAGATTAAAAGATACATTTCTCAAAATGTATTGTCTAATGGGAAGACACATAAACAACTAAAACACAATGAGCTGTGTTCAGTTAAGAGGAATATGCAAAGTGTTATGGAAATGGAAGCATGCAAAGGAATGATTATGTTCCTCCCAACTTAACCTGGGTAAGGGAGGCAGTGAGGTCAAGGGGGCCCAGGGAGGGGACAAGTGCTGAAAAGGTAACAGAGTCATTTGCAGTAATGTGCTGGAACAGACTCACACCAGCTCAAGAGAGCCTCATCTCTTCCCAACTTTGTCTTCAGTGACTTCAGGTTGGTAGTTGAAATTGGCCAGGGAGGAAGTATTTATATAACAGAAATCAGCAAATGCAATGAATACAAGCACTTTTATTTTCATCAGAAAGCTGATTGTTAAATATCTACCAGCATACCCCAGAATCAATGGATTGAAGAAGCCGTTATAATTTAAAAAAAAAAATTGTTAGAGTTCTGGAGAGAATGAGCTGGAAAGATAGAAAAAGGTAGTCAGGGACTGGATGCTGATGCTGAGGTTTTAGCAACTGGTCCAGAGTTCCTGCTCTTTCCTCTCCATGCCCTTCCCACAACCACCCTCACTTGGTCACATTTCTCTGGGCCAGATTTGTTCCTCTTAACCTGCTCCAAACCTTTTATGACCCAGTTTCCTCCTAGGAGTATTTCTTCTGATCTACCCAAGAAATCAACTCAAGTCTGAGCTATTAACCCTTATCATTTTTGATACATTGAAATTATTTTCTGCATTTGGGCAGAATTTCCCTGGCCACTTCTGCACAGAAATCTGAGAAAACTCATTTGTAAAAAGGACTTTCTTTAGAACCCCTTATTTGGCAGCTAACGGCTTAATTGATCTGAGCACTACAGAGGGAGACGAGAGAAAAAGGGGACGTGGTAGCCTCTGAGCAATTATAACATGACCTGTAAAATCGGTCCAGTGAGTGAATACGCAATCAAAATTGGCGTCTCACCTCTGCTGTAATCTAAGTGAACTCATTACCTTTGGAGCATATCATTGATTAAAAACTACTGCACAGTTATTACAAATATGCTGTGTACATAAGAATAAGAATGCCAAATATAGTGCCTGGCATTAGCTCTTGTTCTGGTATCTGATATTACACTAATTTTCAGACGGTCATTTGTGCCCCTGGGCATTCAGAAATATTTTCTTTCTGTTTATAAATATGTCAAGTGTTCCCTTCTGCTGCTTTGATCATGTACAGCTGTTAAGTTAGGGCTAGTTTCAGAAAATGGCACTACAGGGTGAGAAGGACTGCGTTCAGACTTTATCAACCATCTGGAGTGGTAGCTGCTCTGATGTCCTAATAGCTCTCTGATTTGATTTCTACAAAGTAGGAAAGTTTCTAGTAAAAAGCACATTAGCACAGATGTAACTGAGAGATGCTCATACCTTCAGAAACTACTGTGCTTCCTGAAGAAAGCTCAGTCTTTGCTGCAGCCACATTTACAGGATGATCAACAAGGACGCACAGGAATTGTTTTAGAGGTTTACTATTAGGTGGCTGCTTCTGTTGATAGAATCTTCTTCATTCCATCACATTCTTTATTCCATATCAGCTAGGAAACTTCTTTGGGAAGGTCCTGGGTGTGACTCTAGCGTCTTGCACAACAAGACTAATACTATCTATTCGTCCAAGAAGCTCTGATTCTGCCTAAAAGCAATGAAACCTGTAGTGTGGTACTTTAAACTCAAGCAATGATACCCCACCCAATTCTTGAGAGTACCTCATCAGAGGAACAAAACAAGAATTAATGAGACATCAGTGAATGGTTTCATTCCTTTTCCTTAAAAATGCAAATGCATCTGCAGAAATTACCTTTTCTATTAAGAATTGCAATTAATTTCATATATATAGATGATGTGATTAATTTAAATTAAAACTGCAATTAAAAATTAACTTTATACATATAATTTTAGAGAAGTAAAGATGCCAAGTAGAATGCCTTAGTTTATCCCTGCTCCCGATGTTTCACTGTTATCTTATTTGCAAGAAGTTCACATATAATCTGAACACTGTGCACTAGGGGTATAGATTTTTACAAACATAATAAATACGTAATTACCTAGAATAATGTATCATTTGGAATATTTTCAACTTCATATAATAGAAACCCCCACTCAACTGGCTTAAATAAACAGGAAAACCAACTATCTCACATGACAAGCCCTGAAGTTGGACAGCTCCAGAATTGGTTGATGTAAGTGATGTCATAACACATCCAACTTCTTTTCATCTTTCTCTTCTGCATCCTTTATACGTCGGCTGTGTCTCTGCTATCTCACTTCACAATCACAAAATGGCTGCTACTGTTCTAGTCATTATATCCACAAAAAGCAATATCTAGCAAAGATCTATCCTTTATGTTTCTTTATAAGAATGAGGAAATATTTTCTAGAAGCTTCCATCCAATTACCCTTTATATCTCATTGACTCTACTCTAAAGCAGTCACTGGTAAGGGGAATGGGACTACCAAGATAAGCTTAGATTGTTCCAAATGTACCCTTGGGTCATATGGGGGAGGCTGCCCTGGAACACAAAATCAGGATCTCCCAGCAAGTAAAAACCTTACACTAAATCAGTAAGGCTCTTCAGTGATGGAGTTGCCCAAGAGTCTATCCTGTTGCCTTCTCTCTCTTTTTTTTTTTTTTGGCGAGGAAGACTGGCTCTGAACTAACATCCATTGCCAATCTTCCTCTTTTTTTTATTTTTGGTGAGGAAGATTAGCCCTGAGCTAACATCTGTTACCAATCCTCCTCTTTTTGCTGAGGAAGATTGGCCCTGGGCTAACATCTGTGCCCATCTTCCTCTACTTTATATGTGGGATGCCTGCCACAGCATGACTTGATACATGGTGCATCGGTCGGCACTCGGGGTTCGAACCTGCAAACCCTGGGCCACGGAAGCAGAGCGTGCAAACTTAGCCACTATAACACCAGGCCAGCCCCTAATCTTCCTCTTTTTGCTTGAGGAAGATTAGCCCTGAGCTAACATCTGTGCCAATCTTCCTCTATTTTGTATGTGGGACGCCTCTGCATCATGGCTTGATGAGCTGCATATAGGTCTGCACCTGGGATTTGAACCAGTGAACCCCAGGCCGCTGAAGCAGAGCACATGAACCTAACCACTACGCCACCAGGCCAACCCCATTGCTTTCTATTTTTACTGTGTTCATATTACCTGATTTTACATATTTCCCTGCTCCCAATTTACCAATATCTCCCAAATTTACATTGGGAGCCCACAATTGTAGCCCTAGCTTTAGACTCAAATTTCAAATTGCCAACTATTGCAGACTCTACAAACTCAACACATAAACAAAACTAGTTATCTTTTGTCCTGTATGTAGTCTGCATCCAATATTCTTTATCATACCTAATAAGTTAACTACATAACCAGTCTACCAAGCTAGATAATTCAATACCATTCTTAATTTACCCTCTTCCTCTCCTTATACATTCATTTGATTTCCAAATCATGCTGATTCGGTTTCCTAAATGTTCCTCAAATTAGGCCTCTTCTACATAGCCTCCAATTTGTTTTGTGTGACTCAAGTTTCTCCCTATCCACTTTTACCTCCATTGTCACTAGGATGATCTTCTTCAAATCAAGGGGAAATGTCGGTGCCCTCCTTCAATGTTCTGTGAAATCTCGATTGACTACAGAAAAAAAAAAAAAACCCAGCATCATCTTAAGGCCCAACCCAACCCATTTCCATCCAGTGTAGCCTCCTCTTCAACCCTCCTGACAAGCACCCTCCAAACTCCTGGACATTGAACTTCTGACCATTCCCTGGTTATGTCAAGCCTTTTATGAGGTTTGCTTTTGTGTAATATAGTTTCCACTACCTTGAATTCTCTCCTCCAATTTTCACTTAGGAAATTCTTGATCATTCTTTAATACTCAGTTCAAAATATTATCTCCTCAAACAACTGATTTAAAAGTACCTGATAAAGAATTCAACTCCAAAAATAACCAAAGAAATGCACAGTCAAACAATATTGGCTCAAAAGCATTATGCTAAGTGAAAGAAACAGGTGTACAAGGCTACACACAATATGATCCCATCTATATGAAGTGTTATAAATGGCAAAATTACAGTAACGGAAAACAGACCAGAGGTTGCCTAGGACTAGGAGTAGGGGCCAGGTTGTCTGAAGGACACAAGAAAGGTTTTTGAGGATAACAGAAATGTTTTAAGTCTGTGCTGTGGTGGTTATATGACTGTATACATTTTCAAAACTCATCAAACTGTACATTTAAAATGGGTAAGTTTTTGGTATGAAAATTAGATTTTACTAAAGATATTAAACAGACTTCTTCACCCAAACTTTAAGAAACACTTTAAAAACAATATCGAACTAAAAGTTTCACCTAGTAAATTGGCAAACCTTAAAATTTATACTATCCAATATTAGTAAGAATTCATTAAAATGTATATTCTCCTACATGACTGCATGGGAGTGATAATTGATAGGAGCCTTTTTTAAAGTAATTTGAAAATGTGTATCAAGAAACTTGATTTTTTTCATTAGCCTTTAATCTGGCAATTTTACTTCTGGGGATATTTTCTGAGGAAATAAAAAAGGTTTATGCATAAATATGTCCCTTGAAATATTTCTTTATTATATTAGATGTCAGAAACAACACAAATGTGGCAACAGAGAAAAATAGTTAAGTAAATAATTAGAACTTCACGTTTTTAATATCGTTTCTTCGTGGATGTCCCAAAGCTCCCAGGCAGACGTTCCAGTCTCCACAGTTCCACAGCCCTGTGTCCACATCTCTGTGACAGCGCTGCTCACACATATATTGTACTTTTGTGTGTGTGTGTGTGGGGAAGATCAGCCCTGTGCTAACATCTGCCAATCCTCCTCTTTTTTTGCTGAGGAAGACTGGCCCTCGGCTAACATCCATGCCTCATTTTCCTCCACTTTATATGGGACGCCGCCACAGCATGGCTTGCCAAGCAGTGCATCAGTGCGCGCCCGGGATCCGAACCAGCGAACCCCGAGCCGCCGCAGCGGAGCACACGCACTCAACCACTTGCGCCACCAGGCCGGCCCCCTGTACTTATTTTTATTAGTGGTTGTCCCCACAAGACTGTGGCCTCCTGACAGCAAGAGTGCATCATAGTCATCTTCAGAGCCCCACTACCTAGCACAGGGCCTGGCACACGTGAGACGCTCAATAAAAACCTTTCGCTGGAAAACATTGGCCTGAAGTCCACTAGAGGTCCTTCTGAGTGATCTGCAGAGCATGTGACCCTTTATAAGGACATGGTGTCCATTGTGTCATGTTGTCATTTGATTTTAGAGGCTTTGCACTGCTCAGCTAAACATACCAAATTTAATATGGTCTTCAGAGTCTTTATTTTCACCAGTAGATGTTTAATCATTCCAATACAGATACTCGGTACTCTGAGCAAAATGTGTCTGCAAGTGGATTTAAAGATCAGTGTCTGTATTGCAACTTTAGTCAGATGCCTAAGGGGGCTTACCGTAGTCATCCTTGGGGTCTAGCGGAATTTTAATTCCAGTCCAGCCACTCTGTCCCACAGGTCTCCAAGTTCAGTCGGCTTCCAGCTGTTGTTTTGCAGCTGAACGTTTTGCTCTGAACATTAAAAGGAGAAGGAGTCCTCCCAGAACTCTACTGAGTTCCCCGTAAGTAACTTACCTGGTAACCATAACTCAGGCCTGAAATTATCTCAGGTCTCGCTACATGCAGAATAATTTATGTTGATGACAAGTCTATTTATTCTGCCGCTCAGTTCTGAAGGCTCTTTGAGGTCTTGTGCTTTGTCTGTTCCTCAGTACCAACAAATACTTAATATAATGTTTTGTGCTTTGAGAGAATTCAGTAAACGCTCGTTATTACCCGATTGACTGATAATTGTTAAATTTGGGTAACATTTAAGGTAATTATAGGTCATATTCGTATGGTACTCTATAGTGTACTAAGCACTTTTATATAAGTACAAAGAGAAAGAAATGAGAATATACACTCCAACATTTCAGGCAAAATCTGGTAGATAACAATGCAATGTTATATACATTCAAGTTTACTCCTTGTTAAGATTTATAGCTCTTCATATGAGAAAAAAAGAAAGTGAAAATAAAAATGATAAATTCCAAGAGTTCAAAAAAGAAAAAAATATAATTTTTCTCCTCTGTACAGAAGACATCAAATTATGAAGGATTTTGAAAACTACATCTTTGTGTTTCCTTAGCAGAAAATAAAGTTAAAAGGTCCAAATAGTAATAGCACAAAACAATCTTCTTCATTCTACCCAAACCCAAATTCGTTCCACCATGAACTAAACTCCTTTTTTTTTCTTTCTTTTTTTTTTTTTGTGAGGAAGATCAGCCCTGAGCTAACATCCATGCTAATCCTCCTCTTTTTGCTGAGGAAGACCGGCTCTGAGCTAACATCTATTGCCAATCCTCCTCCTTTTTTCCCCTAAAGCCCCAGTAGATAGTTGTATGTCATAATTGCACATCTTTCTAGTTGCTGTATGTGGGATGCCATCTCAGCATGGCGGGAGAAGCGGTGGGTCGGTGTGCGCCCGGGATCCGAACCCGGGCCGCCAGTAGCGGAGTGCGCACACTTAACCGCTAAGCCACGGGGCGGCCCCCGAACTAAACTCCTTAGTCTCCACCACCAACTTCCTCTACTCAGCTTCTCTGCTTCAGTTATGGCACCTCCAGCTGGTCCCCCAAGCCAGGATCTGTGGATGCCCGTCGAATGACAATTAGGTGTACCGATTGGCATTTCAGAGAGTGAACACATTCAAAATGCTGAAACGTATGCAAAATATTTATTTGATAAGGCAGTTGACAAATCTGTGAATTAAGAGACATATTAAAGACAATGGACTGGATTGAAAGCAAATTGAAATAAACCCACCCTTTTATATAATCTTTGACATTTCTTCCCTGCCAATTAATCATTTAATGAAATCTCTTTTCATAGACTAATTTTTGACAAATTAATTTCAATGAACCTGCTTTCAGCTAATTAACCTAGAAATGTAGACCCACTCTAAGCACCTGAACCTGAAAATTCACTTAATTCAGATTCTTTAATTTAAAAACGGTGCTTTAACTTGATACCTTATAAAGACAACAGAGCGGTCTCTAAAAATGGGCACACTATGGAAAAAATCAATACTGTAGTGTACTATAGAGTTGGCTTTAGCACAGTTATACATACAACAAAACATACAACAGGAATTTGCAAAACTCCTAGCCACATAACTTAGGAAAATATTTCTGCTCTCATCTTGTCCAGATTTTCACTTCCTTTGACGTGCTAATTCTTCATTTTCCACTGATCCTCCTCTGTGTTTGAAGGAGGTCCACAGTCTACTCTGGTTTGCAATGCAATGAACACTGCCTTATATATGGATATTTCAGCAATTATTTTGAATAAGATTTTGTATAATATAAGAATTCTTATCTCATGTAAGAATTTGTGTATAAGAATTCTCTGTCTTTCCACCTGCATTTGTGCAAAGTTCATACTTCAAATTCAGAGTGGTTCTGTAGTTCCATATGTCCTATTGCAGGGATTTATATTGCAGGAATCTGCACCTTCTGGTCCTCCAGGATGCTGTCTCTCGGTGTGCTGTACGGGACTCAGTACCCCTTCTTTGTGGGTTGTCCGGCCTTCATTGTGGAAGGAAAGTGTAGGTTCTTGGCTGCTGCAGACTATGAAACTCCAGACTCTGAAACTTCTGTGTCACTCTAGTAAACCTTGTGCCTGGCTAGAGCCCCCCACAAGGTGTTATAAAGACCCTATATATAGGCTACTATGCAGCTGAGGGTTTTGCGTAGCAGTGTGAAGCTTTGCAGGTTTCCTTCAAATGGAATTTAGCTCTTCCCACCAAGAGCTGTAAGCATAAGATGTCAGACAGCAGCACTAAAGAGTGTGATTGCATGTGAGGAAGAAAGAACAGAAAAGAAAATGCATAAGTATTTTGCCTAGTATCAGTCTTGTTTAAAAAGCAGGATAACTGAAAGTGTTATCTCCAGTGGCAGAATCTGGAATGTTCTAAGTCCAAATGGCATTATACTAAGAATGTATTTGGGATTGCTTACATGGAAAAGTGCTGCATAAAAACCAGATCTCATCTTAAAGTGACTTCTCATCATAAGTTAGCCATTTTGTTACAAGAATGCTTGAAATAAGAATGCTTGAGAAAATATTATAGACAACAGTAAATACTCTTTAAAGTAACCTATGGACAGCACCAGCACTTCAGCCAAAAGGAAAAATCCCAACAGCCAGGCATTTGGAAGGTCCATAACATCCCTACAGGCATCCCTGGGTGACTTGATACTTCAAGTTCTCAATGTTTGAATGTGAAGGTTGTCCCAGCTCGCCCTCTTGCTGTGTATCGTTACTGGCTGCTAGACACACTGTTATGTGTTTCACGTTCCAGCAAGGCTCCACATGTTTACAACAGAGCGCTGTGGAAGACCCTATCCATTACAAGGCACTATTCTAGTGATGACCATTTGGAAATTACAGTTTTTTAAGTGTCAATAAAAAAGAAAATCGGATTTTTCAGAGGTGAGTGCATAACACCATGAATCATGCAGACCTTCAGTAGAAACTAATCTCAAACCTCCTGGAAGATTAATCCATTTTTAATGAAGCTCAAAGCAATGATGCTGATACAGTTGTATGAGCTCCACATGGGCACATTAATCCTAAATACACTTCTGGCCTTGTTTGGGAAGCAATTTCCAGTTTCAAACTTTAGAAAATGTATCAGGACCCAAGGAGATATTTGCATTTAAATTATAGTACATGATTTTCATATCAATTACTCTGGGGGAAAAAAGGCAATCCTGATGAGATGACCAAAATAAAATTCACACAGTATTATTTATGCAGTTTGCTTTCCACACTCGTGGAGCAAAAGAAGAAAAGGCTGCCGAGATAGAAAGTTGACTTTGATCACATAGAGAGAATGTGCTATGGAAACAGGATGTACTTTCAACTCATTTCCAGAATATTATCACCTGTTAACAAAAGATTCTCTTGGAATGAGTGAGCAAAGTTGACTATACCCTGTAAAAAGCACGGTTTTTCCTCCTCACCTCACCCCATCCCAAGGAGAAGAGCTCCATAACACAACCGAGATCCCCCACCCCGGCAGCAGCCCCTGCCTACCTCTGCAACTCGCTCTGCCACCACTGTTCCGTGACAAGTTTGTTCTCACATCAGGGTCTTTATACTTGCTTGACTCTCTGCCTGAAACCTCTTCCACCAGATTTTGCATATCATGCCATTCTGGCCTCTGCTTGAATGTCAGCTCCTCAGAAAGGCCTTTCCCAATCACCCTATCTAAAATACCCCACACTGCCCTCCCTGTCATAAACTGACCCCTCAGTCTGCCTTATTGTCTCTTCACAATCCTTATCACTGCCTACAGTTATATTGCTTATTTGATATCTTATTTATTTTCCATCTTCCCAACTAGAATGGAGCTCCACTAGTGTTTTCATCATGGTATCATCTTCACTTTTTCATCCTCCTTAAATGCCGTGGGAGGAAGAGAGGAATAATGAACTCACAGGTGGATAGAAGGATGAAAGATGGGTGAAAAGACAGGGAGAGAACAGATGGAAGAATGGATTTCCTCTTCTAGTGGCTAATTCCCCATAAATACATTTTCCCTCCCATCTTTAAAAATATAAAATCACCAACTTCCCTGAACTCCATATATTACCCCATTTCTTTCCTTCCCTTGATAGCTAAGCTCTCTTGGTAACAACCTCTACTTACTTAAAACCTATTAACTTTTTTTATACTTTTATTTAATAATGTGATTATAAAAGTAATAAATGCTAACTATCAATTTAGTGTGTATCTTCCCAAAGTCTTTATTTTGTTCATATAAATATAAATACAAATATAGAGAGTTGTTTTATAAAAAAGGAACAGGCTATGCTTATTATACTATAACTTTTATTTTTATTTAATAATGTATTGAGGATATCTTCTGAGACCAAACATATCGATTTACTCCTTTCTTTTTAATAGCTGTGTAATATTCCATAGCATGGATGTACTATATTTTATTCAACCCTCTTGATAGACATTCAGGTTGCTTCCAGATTCCCACTATTATAACCATATTGCAATAAACTCGCTCATACATATGTCTTCACATACTCACACTTTTATTTATGTTGCATAAACTCCCTGTTCAGCCTTAAACTTGCTACGATTAATCTTCTGCCTACTCTCCCAGCTCCAATCACACTGCTACAGCAGATGTCACTACTTAAAACCCTACCACTAACCCCCTTTTCCCCTGGCATTCTATAGGAAAAGCACACATGAAGAAATGATAGCCAAATGGGTACCAGAATTTGACTATTTCAATAGTTGAACAAGCACTCAGTGCCTGGCTCACTGATACAAGTCAGGTTAGTGAATTCACTGTAAGCCAGGAGGCCTCAAGGAGGCTGTCAAGAACTGTGAAGGCTCTGGGATTTTTACCCCACCTGCAACCTAATAAATTAGCCTGCTACAGTGTCATGGATGCTTGCAGAAAACACAAGATTCTTATGTCAGAGACAAAAGATATGTTATTTTACTGTATAGCGAACAGCATGAGCTTCACGGTCATGTCAGTTACCCTCATCCTCAAGTCTCATGGGACAACAGGAAGCAGCCCAGGTGGATGCTGCTCACACAGTAGGTTGCATCACAGCTGAGGAAACTCAAGCTTGGGGACCCCAATCTTTTATAGTGGACTGCAAGTAAACTTGCCTGAACTTTGCCCAAAGGCAGACTATGTTTTTTATACTGGAGAATAAATAAACCCTCCCTCTGCTCCACAGGAAGACACTATCTTTATCTTCCAAGGCCTTTGACTATACAAATATCCTTGAAAATATAATCAGTGCCTCTTCTTGTAAGAAGTATAGACATGCATGAGAACCTTTTAGAATTGTCTCCTAGCAGAGGCTATCCCTCCATCCAATTTTAAGATGGTCATTCTGGTGTTACAAAAGCTGACCTGACTTATTACATCCATGAAAAGTCAAGAATAAAAAAATAGAAACAAAGAGAGTGGAGGATAGCTGAATTTAACACAAGAAAGTAGACCCTGATCAGATGCGCTTACCACACTAGAGAAAGCAATAACAACAACAAGAAAAAGCCTAACACATAGATTAAGGAAGCACAAGTCCTTCTTTTGCATGTAGTAGGTTAAATGGTGACCCCACAAACGAACATGTCCGCTTCCTAATCCCTGGAAACTGTGAATATTACCTTATTTGGCAAAGGGTCTTTGCAGATGTAACTAAGCTAAGTTCTGGTCTCCAGAACTATGAGAATAAATTTCTGCTGTTTTAAGCCATGCAGTTTGTGGTAATTTGTTACGGCAGCCCCACGAAACAACTATGGCAGCCAACATATTTCTGACCAAGAGTGTGACTATCATTGCTTCCATAGCCTGGGTTTCTCAGGCCCAGGAAAGTCCAGGAGGCCTTCCTACCATTTTCGAATATTCAGAGCCCAGAATACCTCACACTCTTTCAATGGCTACACTATAATTGCCTTCTGCCACATCTTCCCTCCAATGTCCCTTTTTCTTCTCTTGTTCTCAGAGCCCTTTCAGGCACACCCAGGTGAACTGTAAACATTTTAAAATTAGCCGTTGACATGTTTTCTTGATTTATGTACATCTATTTGTGTTTGTTGGATCAGAATGACTTTCTTCCTTTCTTCTCTGTTATCTTTGCTTTCTGACCCAGAAATGTTTTTTCCTAACATCTATCTTCAGATTCCACCTTTTTCAATTCCTTATAGAAAGTGATATGAGATGAATGGGTTCTACACCTGCCAAAACAAATCCTGTCCACCTTCCCTTTCCTGAAAAGGATAATTCCCACATAGAAGGAAACCTTGCATCTGTCGGAGCCCTAATCCATGCCTGAACTGGTTGTGTCGGAATGCTGTCTGACTCCCATTTAATACAGCTCATTGTCTCTTTTTCTAAGAGTCCTGTCACCATGTACTTCCCAAACATGTTCCCTCATGGCATGAGCCAAACCTGCCTCCCCACCTATACTAACCACAACTCCTTAAAGCTCACTTAGTAATGACTGACACATTCTATACTAACTTTCCCACCCTTCCAATATCAAATTTTCCAAATCTCACACAACCTAGTGGCTATCGCAGTCACCAAGTGTAGGTTCCAATTTTTCTTATGATTGGCTCCCTGCCTGCAGCCTTCAAGGGCACTTTTCAATAGTTTCTTGTTTTCTGGGCTCCCTCTGTCCGGGAGGGGGTTGGGGAGAAGTCCTCCTAGTTCATTCTCTAAAATCTTGACTCTTCCTTCCCAGTTCTATCTTTAAAAGCATTTAGATTTGCAGACATTTTCTTTTCCCTTTCATTGTAACTACCCTGGCCTCTAAAATCACAATCCTTCTCATGAGAAAGTCCCTCTCTTTTTCTTGTTTCTCAATCAACGCACGCTTCTCTGCCGTCTTCCACTTTTTCTTGATGCAAGACCTAAAGCTGTTGTGTCTTTATAAGTGTGCCATTGTCCCCACTGTCTCTGAATAAACCTGACTCCTGCAGACAATGTTTCAAGCTCAGGCCTTTAAATTTCCTCTTAACCCTTGGGTTTGTAAAATTCTTTGAGATTTTTGTCTATCACGACCCTAGAATATATCTTGGCTGTATAATATAGAATATAATATAGAAAGGCTCCCCTTTCTTCTTTATCTCTTCATTAATAAGATTCCATCATCCCTCAATGATTAATCCACAGTCTGAGTTCCTGAAATCCACAACCAAGTTACTATCCAGTTCAGAGCCAATATGAGAACATATGGCATTGGAGGGCAGGACGACTCCAGAAGCCTTCGGACAGATCAGAAGCTAAGTCCCTCCTCGGCCTGGGATTTGTTTAAACTAAGATGAAGAGGAGCAATTTGGGAAAGTCAGTCTAGCGCAGCCTGTTCGTGCCTCACTCAGCATCCCTGAGCCTACGCCTAAAGGTGAACTCTTTCACGTAGTCGTGCTTGCTCATGCACAGGGATCTAGCTGTTTTACAGTTTAAAGGCCTGATTTTTTCATCCCAACGGAGAAAGAGGATAAAGGAGAAAATAAACTTTAGTATCAACCTTCGTTCCATTCCCAAATGCCTATAAAAAAAGAGAACAAAGAGAAACAAAAGGCTTCTGCACTGCTGGTACAATCCCTCTTCTCAATAACCTACACTTAGCAGCATCTACAAAGCCAAGTGCCTCAGCTGTGCCAGGAGACCTGATCTCTTTGACTCTTTGATCCCAAATGATGTTTCTTATGCATAAGCCATTTGGCCCCACCCACGGTAGGCACCAATATAATTTGGATTAATTGACAAATCTTTGCCTATTTTACCTCCCAAATCCAAAAGTGAGATTTTTATCTAATAAACAAAGCAACAAATTAAAAAATATATCATTGCAAATTGGAAAAAAATGCTATGGAAGTAATGAATAGAGAGTTGTGGGGCAGAATAAAGGAAGGGACCTACCTCAGAAGCTCAGGCAAAGCCTCGGGAGGAAATAGTTAAGCTAAGAACTGAATGATAAGATATATCTATAGACTGAATTCATGTATACCTCCTTTCCACCTTCATTTATATTTGTACAGTATTAAAAATATTGCATTTTTAAAATATATTGAAATAGAATACTTTGCCAGTTGGCTTGATCTTTTCTTCTTGGTAACTCAAATTTCACAGAATCACAAATGTAATTTAGAATTAAATTCATTTCATATGTAAATTTTGTGGGCTTTTTAATTATTAATTTAATTACATGGCACTTAAATTCAAAAACTATCTTAAAATTCCCAAATGCAATTGCTTTCAGTTAAAAGGCATGAGCTCAACTATCTTGGCAGCCATTTGTGAAGTAGGCATAATACATCAAAGTATTATTCCCTCATGAAATATAAGCAAAGGCTGAGATTTAACATTACTTAGGAGATCGAAGATATTTATTAAAATAGGCATTAGCAAAATCAATGTTAGAAATTCTGTAGCTCTTTGTTATGGAAAAGAAAAAACAAAACCAGATTCACAAGTATGCAAAAATAATATGTCTAACATTTGGTTTAGAGGGATTATGATATTTAAAAACCCAAACAATATGTTTCTTTAAGTTAAAAAAAATAACTTTGCTTGTAAAAGTTGAATACTAATTATGTAAAAGATTTATAAAAAAAGAAGGATGTATGTAAATTCTGTGCAAGAGAGTAGAAAACGAATTTTCTCTGTCTGGAGCTGCATTCACAGATTTCATGGGGTTGGCAGCTTAGTCTTTTTATCCCTATAAGTCTACTCGGTACCAAGTAAACAGTCCATTCCCATCAATTAATTCCAACAACAGGATAAATTACTAGCCAAAGTGATTCTTGCAAATGTATCCCTCTTTGTTTAGAAGTGGACTGGGAAAAAACTAAAATAGAGGAAAGAAAGGGAGCATATGTCCATCGAAGACTTGTACATGAATATTGATAGCAGCTTTCTTAGCAATAGCCAAAAATTAGAAACAACCCAAATGATTAGCAACAGATGACTGGATAGACAAATGGTGGTATATCCATACAACAGAATACTATTCAGCCATAAACAGGAATGATCTACTGATACAGGCAACAATGTGAATGAATCTCAAAATAATTATGCTGAGTGAAAGAATCCAGGCAAAAAAAGAATAAGAACTATATGATTCCATTTTTATAAAATCTGGAAAATGCAAACTAATGTATAGGGACAGAAGACAGAAAGCAAATCAATGGTCACCTGGGAGGTGGATGGAGGCAGATGTGGGGGATGTGAGAATTGGGGAAGGTAGGAAGGAGTGATTCCAAGAGTATGAGGAATCTTTGGGGTGATGGATATGTTGATTTTCTCAATTATAGTGATGGTTTCACTGTTATACACATACGTCAAAACTTATAAAATTGCACAAATATGTGTAGTTTTTCATACTTCAGTTATTTTTCAATAAAGCTATAAAACAAGAAAAAATCTGTGAGTAACAATCTGTGAGTAATATTGCAATGAATTAAATTGGGATGGGGGAGGAAGTCAGAGAGATTAGTTGGGAGACTATTCTAAGAATTTAGAAAATAAATTTTCTAGAGTAGAACCAAAGTACTGATAAAGGGAAATTTAATCAACTAAGAAAAAAGTACATGAAAAAGTAAAAACTCTGACTTGTATTTTTTTTCAAAACACCAACTTTGTACTACAGAGTATTTACAGTCATTCATTAGTTTAAGAAAACACTTTAATCCAAGATGTTTCCTGATAGGTGTCTGTTGAGAACCTGTTTAATGAAAAAGATAAGGCAAATGTGTAATTTACATATTAACCATTTATTTCTGATTTATACATAGTTTACTTCCAAGAAAGAGTTAAGGGAGAGGTATGTCAATTACTGGTATGAAATGTAGGTATATCAACTTTGAAGGTAATTGACAATTTATTCTCTTAATATTTAAAATACTCTTACTACTTTTAACACTATGAGATTATACCATTATAGGTGACCATTTGCCCTGCCCTTGTCCACATTATCCCAAATTCCAAATTAGTAACCTCTTAAATATTTATATGTCATGCATGAGTTTGACAATGTGGTAAGTGTAAGATTAAATAAATGTACTACAAGAATATTTTCTAGGGTTTAATATCCCACAGTTTTACAGTCTAAAATAATGTAGGCTATATTCATTTGTATGATATTCTGGGACAAATCAAGTGTTTCTCCAAATAGATTCAAAGTTATTTCTTCAGAGGGAAGTTAATTATGCTCACCAATCACCCCGTGGACCTTGTTTTGCAGAGATGGATTCATCCAGGTAAGAATGAAGATTTCTCAATGGAATACACCCTCTTTATCTAATCATTTGGTCTACAAAATATATAGGTCTTCTTCAGTAGGCACCTCAGAACACCAGAGCTCTAAGTGAACCCCTTTATTGTTCAATACCAGCTCCTGTTCAAAGCCAGCAATATTTTTAAAAAAAGAATATAGAGACTATTCACCCATTTCTCTAGAACTATCTTCATACCAGATAGATTACTGTTGAGCTGTACATATGGGAGTCTCTAAGTTTGCTCTCCACAAGAAATATCTTCAACAAATTACATTTTAATGTAATGTCATCTCAGTTATATAAGAAATGGTCATGTGAAAGAACTTTCTGGATTTTCTCTAATACCATTATAAAAAGCTTTATGTTATTCACTTTATTTTTAAAATATTAACTTCACTGTCCTTGTAAAAGAAACTATTTCTTGAGGCTAGCCCAGTGGCATAGTGAAGTTCACGCACTCTGCTTGGGTGGCCCAGGGTTCACAGGTTCAGATCCCAGGTGCGGACATACACACTGCTCATCAAGCCATGCTGTGGCAGCATCCCATATAAAGTAGAAGAAGATGGACACAGATGTTAGCCCAGGGCCAATCTTCCTCAGCAAAAGAGGAGGATTGGCAAGAGATTTTAGCTCAGGGCTAATCTTCCTCACACACACACACAAAAATAAATAAATAATTAATTTAATTTAATTAAAAATAAAAGAAACTATTTCTTTTAAAGTTTAGTATCAGGAAAAATTTTGTGTCTAGGAGAAATATGTAATCTATCATGGTATTCTTTCTTCCTTGCCTGATGGTTCTCCCCTGGTTCCTTGAACCTCTTCATACTTCAGGTCCCACCTTGATAGGACCCACCTGGCCAGGCACCTTGAACATGCATTAGAGTCTTCACTCCTCAAAACACCTCCTATGGACATTTTCTTCTTCTTTTTTCCTTTGCCTCATTTTCTTCTTCTTCTACTTCTCTGAAAATAGGCAGCATCAACAAATGAGGGAAAATGATTAAAATGCACATTTAAAATTAAAAATAAAAGCAGACCATGCTGAATCAAACTACTTCTGTTGGGTAATTTTGTGGTACACTCAGAGTCATGATTTGTTAAAAGTCAATATTCAGGTAAAAATCCCGAAACAAATATTGCACATTGCAGTGCTATTTACCAAGAACAAGCAACCTATTTCATCTAAGTTGGAATCTCTTTAATATCCTTCCTGAAAAGTTGTCCCATTCAGAAACTGCAACAGAAAACTGGAGAGAGAAAAAGACTAAACATTTGGCTGAATATTTTAATAATATTGACTCTGCTTTAGTCAGTGGAAGTAAATTAGTGAGTCTGCTACTGATACATTTTTTAAGTAGAAAATCTGCTTTTTCCTATTCCCACTAAATAAATATTGAATGACTTTTTTAGATCTCAGTTTGAAAGGACATCAAATTACTAGCCTGCCCAGAAGGCTCAAATGTCTCTGTCCAGCTCTGCTTGACCCATATCAGAACATCCACCCTTCAGAAGTGGAATGAGATTGAGAATCCTTCAGCTCCCCTGAAGGTTAGAGTGTACCACTAGGGATCTTGTCATACTTAATGCAGGCCTTGCCAGCAAAGGGGTTGTCCTGGTAAGAGATGACCACAGCTCTGTATTGGGCATTATGATCTCATGGTGGTTCGTAAACTATGAATAGACGCCCCAAACTCTATTTGCTCAAAGCATGCAGACAAAATGAACAGCACCAACTCTTTCAATCTGTAGCTCCAGGAGACCAGTTGAAGGAGCATCTTCCATAGACATGGGAGAACTGGGGAGGGAAGTAACTCAGCCTCAGCAGCCTAGGAAGAGTCTAAGGCCCTCCCTTGTCTCCCCGCAAATCAACCTTGAGCTCAAAACATTTTAAATGTATACTATATCATCAGTTCAAGCTTCTGTCCAAAAAGACTCATCTGCACACATACACACGTCCATCATTTCATTTTTGAATGAAAAGAATAATGGAGAAAGACAAGGTAATGGAGTGGAATGGACTCTGAAATAGAAGAAAATTGGTTCTTGTCCTGGTTCTGCCATTAATGAAACCATTGAAACACTATGAGCTCCAAGGCCCCTCCTACATAACAAAAGACTTGATTAAATAATCTCCAAAATCTCTAGGGCTAATAATCTAAAATCAGTGTATAATGACACAGCCTATGAAAAAGACAGATGGAGAAGAGAAAAAGGTGCAACGAGCAGGCCTGGGCACCTGGTCTGCATAACATGTCTCCTGATTGACCTCTGGCCTTCAGCCGCTCACTGTGGTTAAACCCAAAGCCTTTGGTCATTCAGGACCAGCAAGTGCCCCTAGCAACCAGCTTCAGCGGCCATTCACTTATTTAGATTCAAGCTCTCACTCTAAGGATTTCTCTTCATTTTTTGCTATCCCAGCCATGCATTCAAATTACATTTTTTATAGTTTATCGAGTGTTTACAGCATTTTATAGTTAAAGAGTTTCAGGCTATTTCATTATATTGCCAGAATTAGAAGTTATTATTCACTTTTTAAAAATATTTATCCACTGATCATGGATAAGAAAGTCATAGGAAACAATACTGTGGACAGCATCCAAGTCAATGCATCTCTGTAGCACAGTATCCCAGATATTTGCAACCAAGATTGAAAAAAGAATCGTCCAATGTCAAGGGATGAATCTGAGCACATCTACCCCAGGACTTAAATCCATATAGATTTAGTACTTAGTGCTACTTAATATCTATCTGAGATATTTAATTTAAGCTACAGTTATAATTCAGAAGAAAAGAATCAATCAGATTTTTCACCAAAAATGACACCTAATTTAATTTTAACTAAATTCATTTGCTCATCTGAAAGCACAAGTGAGATTTCAACAGTATTAAACATCAAGGGTGGGGACAAAACCCTGCCTTGGCCAGGTCAACCCCTCTTACTCCAGGTTCCTGAGAGAGCTACCACATAAGGTCATGACTCATGGAAAATCTAATGGCCACTGTCTTGTTAGCTGGGTGCGCAGGGCGTCCAGCACAGGGATGTCTGATAAATCTGGACTGCAGTGCCCAGCTTAAGCCTTGAGCCAAAGCAGGGCCTCTCTGTCCCTATTAAATCTTGATGTCAACCACGGTCTGAAACAAGAATTCCCAAGCACCTAAGTGCTTTTGTGAGAGGGAAAAAAGCAGGATAGCTAAACTCAAAGGAGTCCATGGTTCATCCTGTGTGTCCTCGGGCCTGGAGGCTACAGGAAGAGGAGGGCGGGCTGAACAGGGAGATATCCCTTTTCCATACTGCAAGTCTGGCTTACCCTGGTAAATGCAGCCCAAGCAGAGCCCCGAATCTGATCAGATGAGCACCTCCTTTGAGGGGTATGGAGAAATAAAAAAGAAGTTGTAAAAGGAAGGAGGGACCTCCTACCTTTCACATATCCAAATGTTTTTTTCAAATCTCCTTGAAACAGAAACGGACTGTCCTGGCATGCGGATAAAATATGCCATAGTGTTAACTATATACATATATTGTTTTAAATATACATATATACATAAAAGTTATGTGTGTGTGTATATATATGCATATATATGAAAAGATTTATAACCAAGGCAACCTTTTGCTAAATGGCTTGATTCCTAAAATAATAAGAATTTGTATGTACATCTCTCATACAAGTTTTGGTAAGGAAGCATTTTAGTCTTGTACTCATATAAACAAACCACCATTGTACCTAAAAATACAGAAATAGCCTCATTACACAGACTGGATAGTATATGAGACTCACTAAAATAGGATACTAGTTGTAAACCACTTTGATTTTCTGTAATAGAAACATAATACTGAAATAAACAATATCAAAAATAACAAGATGAAAAATAATTAGAAATTTGAAATAAGAGATTGCTAGATGGGGAAAAAATGTGCATTTTCAAATAATCCTATGTCTAGTTGTTAAAAACGAATGTATTATATAGTAATTTGGAACATGTTTCTAACCAAATGAAGTTCTATTTATAGGTAGTCACGTTCATGTGCATGCGTGTATTTTAATATTTTAGAATAATACTGTCCTTTCTGGTAACACTAGAAATAAAAATACTGAAATTATTCCATGAAACAGATGCCTTCTCTTAGAACTTACCTTTGTAACAAGCCACTAATTCATGAGCTGACACCTTCACTTTATTTTGAAAGAGGATAATAATAATAACTGCTACTTATTAAACACCTAACCAATCCCAAGCACTTTACATACATTTTAAAAATAGCTCTATTAGATGAACGGTATCATCCACATTTTACAGATGAGAAAACAGAGGCTCAGAGAAGTAACTAATGCAGCATCTCTGGTTGGAGCTAAGACTGGAGCAAAGATTTGAGTCACCATATTCATGTGACAATGGGGCCTCTACACCAGTCATCTGTAATACTGTTTCTTGAATCCCCAATTTTTCTCCTGAGGCCCCTCGGAGGAAAAGATGACACCATTGCTGAGCAGGCAATCCTCCCGCTGCCCCACCCTGGCATCAATTCTAACAGCCTTCAAAAAATATGGAGCCCCACTGCTCTGCATGCCCATTCTGATCTTGAGCATTCCCAAGGCCTGACATGATAATCAGAGGTTGCTATGGCTCCTCTGCCCACACTCCACTTCATCCATTTGTTCATTGAACAAACATTTGTGAACTGATGGGTATGACAAGGAAATTTAAAAATAAATAAGACATAGACAGGCCCTGCAAACATACGCACTCAGACCAGAAATTTCAAACTCAAGCGCCTCTGAAGTCCAGGTAGATAATAAAAATGATTGAAGTGAGCCAGATATAAGCAGAAGGGAGTGTTCAAACATGGGGCAGTGAGGCAACCCAGAAATTAAAAACTACAGGAAGCTGCTACCACCTCTGGGGCTGAGAACAAAGGGAGGACATGTTACTGGAGCCCCAGAGCCTGGGCCTGGGGGTAGGAGCTGGACATGCAGAGGGAGGACAGCAGCAGAAGCTAGAACTACAAAAACTAAAAAAAGACACAACCAATGGCTTTTCCTCTCCCCGTTTCCTCCAACCTCCAACCTCCCTCAGCTTCCTCCCATTGGCCAAACCTAACTGGAAGCCAGTGAGTAAGAAAGTCTGAGAAATGTAATGTGGAGGAGGCAGGCCCTGTGACACAGAGCAGAGCTGAGGAAGGGCAGGGAGTGGACCTGACAGCACACAGGCAAGTGACCCCTATCACCTAGTCTCCTTGCTATAGGGTTCTTGATTCCCAGGCCCCCCCCACAAATGCCCCTTCTCCTTCCATGTGATCAATCTCCCTACCTACATCCCAACACCCTGTCTTATACTGCCTTTGTTTGCCGCAGATATTGTATCTTAATGACTCCCTGCCTCAACCATAAATCTCTCCCTTGTTTGACCTGTTTCACTCTGAGGAACTCACGTGGCTCCAAATCCTAATTCCACCTTGTCATGTACTCCCAGAAGGCCCTCCTTCTCTGTAGGCCATGCCTATGAGTTTTTCCATCAAGATTTAAGTTGTTGGACATGGAGATTGTCACAGCTCCATGTTAGTTCTCAGCATGCTGCCAGCAGGCATTGCTCAGAGGCTGACATTTTGGTAATATTCATAAGTAATTGAAATAGAAATTAATGCTTCTTCTCCCTCACCAGGGCCTAGTAGAAAAAAAAAAGTGGCAAAATACAACCATTTGCATTTAATGAATAATTTATTTACTTTTGAAACTAGATTAGAATCTGGGCTGTGATAAATTCACTAACTACACATTAAACTAAGGCTCATTCACTACTTCAAAGCTGTTTCAAACTGCTTAGCACAATTTCCAGCTGAACTTTGACCTTTGATCTTATGTTGAATAGCACTGAGGGATCCTCCAAGCAAGAAATGTCACGTTAATTATTTTACGTTAATAAAACACAGAACCAAGAAGGAGAAAGTGGCCATTATTTTTTTCAAAGTCTATTAAATCAGAAATCAAAAAGCTTATTAACAAGTATTCTCAAATTTCACACATGAGAAAGATATCATCCAATATCTTTTTCTAAGAAAAAAAATCACCCACTTACTGTTTTTCTTACCTTAAAGAATATTGAAATCAATTCCTTCCTAAATTATTTCTCTTGTGAAATTTCACTTCCTAACAGCCCCCCAAGCACAGACCACTTTTTCAAACTCCAATTTTATAATCTTCCAATTTTTAATTACTTTTGGGTTTATTGAAATAAAACTCTTTCACAGGTGCACTGGAATTTTGCCCAGGAGAAATAGAATTGGGACAGGAATCATCAGACTGCATATGTCATCAATGAAATTCTAGAAGGCAACTAATTGACAATTGAGAAAAAACAAAATTGAGGCAGTTATCTACAAATTTAAGAAATTAGTATCAAGTGACTTCTTGTATCTACAAGTCTTAGCTGATGTTTTGGGAAGCTCACTTTTGGAAGACAATTATTCAATAGCATTTAGATTTCTTAGTAAAGTCATGATTATGGTGTTTAGAACTCCAATGATATAGCTACAAATTAATAAGTTCCCTTGGTATCACACATATTTTAGTATATAATAGTTCAATTAGATGATGTAGTAAAAATTCTTTATTTGGTTCTAATAAAGGCAAACCCACTGGATGTATTGATGTTTCTCCCCAAGTCATGCATCCTTCTAACATTCCTGCAGCCCCTTTCAGGAATGTAGGTTTTCTCAGTGAGAGACTCATTATATCTCGTTGTGTGCCCTACCTGTGGGGAAGCCTCTCACTCTACTGTGAGTCACCCAAGACAGCATTGCTTGAAGTGCATTCCACAGAACTCTTGTGCCTCAGGATATTAACAGGTATTTTACATACACCCATATACACACATAAAGGAGTGTAGTCAAACAATTTCAAGAAAGGCTTGATCAAATAAGGTTAAATGAGACTATTTTTTTCCTGCCGGACTTCTCAGAGAATTTAATACTCTAACATGTACTGTGAGTCTCCACAAACAGAATATAATCAGCCTTCTTTATTAAGATTATGTGACCTTTTTGTCGCAAAGCATCTCTTAGGGCTAATGCGCTGTGGAAACACTTCGGCAAATGACGTTCTAAGGTCTTTTTCAGGAAGATCTTGTTCCATAATGTAGGATAAAGAAACTCATACAAAAATAATGGAAGCCAAACAGAAGCACACCAAGTAAAGGGAAGCATGGAAAACATGATCAGGGCTGGAAGTAAATAGGGATGATTTAGGACTATCGATAATAAGAGCTACAATTTATTTAGTCCTTCCTACATGCTTAGTATTTTGTGCGTTATCCTAATCAACACTTTCAACAACACTTTGGTGTAAATCTTATCTCCATTTTAAAGATAAGAAAACTGGGTCTCAGAAGGATTAAGTGAATTGCCCAAGATCACACATCTCACACGTGGCAGACCTGGAAATCAAAACTACAAATGCCTTGATTCCAGTATGCCTTCTCTATGCTCCACAGCCTGCCAGAAAAAAAATAGAAGGCAGAATAAAGTAGTAAGTGGTGGTAAAGAAGCAAAAGGAAAGACCACCGCCCCAGAGATGCACTTCCTAGAGTGCTGCCCTGGGGAAAAGTTTATTTCTCAAAAACAAATGTAAGTTTCTTAAGGCTAGACTGCCTTCAAGCTCGCCATTCAGGGCTCTGCCTCTCCATGCTGCAGGGACATGCACTGAGGTCATGGAGGCCCCTTCATCACAGCCATAGGGTAAGCGATACCCTGGTCAAACCAACGCCTGTCAGCCTTAGAGTATGCAGCTGGCTGGAGTATTCCAGTGGTGTGCTGGAGCTGGCCCTCTCCCGCTCACAGGACCCAATTTTTTATATCTCTTCCCAACTCCAGATTCAGTGATATCAGGTTGGTAGTTTGAAATCAGCCACGGTGGGAGTACTTACACAATGGAAATTGGCAAACACCACAGAGCAGTGAATTTGTGAGTTTTTTTTTTCCAGAGAACCAGTTTATCAGCACACCACTGACTGAGTCTTAACTAAAAGGTAGCCGTAGAAAAGATCAAAAAGTGGCCAGACTTCCAGCTAAACAAAATACCACAGTGATTATCCCTTTTTTTTTTTTTTTTTTTTGCTGAGGAAGATTCACCCTGAGCTAACATCTGTGCCAATCTTCCTCTATTTGTATGTGGGTCACCGCCAAGGCATGGCTGCCTCCGAGTGGTGTATGTCCATGCCCAGGGAACCGAACCCAGGCCACCAAATCGGAGCATGCCAAACTCAACCACTAAGCCACAGGGCCAGCCCCAGTAATTATCCTTCTTAATGTTAAATTCAAATATTAATAATCTGTAGGGGCCCGGCCTGGTGGCGTAGCAGTTAAGTTCGTGCATGCCACTTCGGCAGCCCAGAGTTTGCCAGTTTGGATCCCAGGCGCAGACCTACGCACTGCTCATCAAGCCATTTTGAGGCAGCGTCTCACATAGAGCAACTAGAAGGATATACAGTCGTGACATACAACTATCTACTGGGGCTTTGGGGGGGAGGAAAAAAAGGAGGAAGATTGGCAACAGATGGTAACTCAGGGCCAATCTTCCTCAAAAAATAAATGAATAAATATATTAATAATCTGTATATCTCTGTGCTAATGAAGGAGACCAATGTCATGTTTAATGAGAGATTCGATTATTCTCTGCTGCCCTCTAATGAGCTAATTACAGTGTAGGACAAAGCAGAGAACAGTAGCAGTCCCTGGCCCCAGCCCACCCTGGTATCTCACTGCCCAGGCTGCATAGAGTCAGGGTTACTTGTTTCAGGCCCCAGCAAGGTGAAATGTGACCAGATCTCACTTCCCTTTCCTACATTTATCAACGGGCCTCAAGCTGCAGTCCTGGTTCCCCAAGAGCTCACAAAAGCAGTAGTGAAAATATAGGCATGCACAGGCTGTTTCCAATATTCAAAAGGGCTAACCTAAATAATATATTAATTTCTAATAAGACCACACAGGCTGAGTAAATCTTAAAATTTTTACATTTGTTTTTTATTGTTGTTTTGCTTTCGGTTATATCAATTCAATCTGTTCATTTTAGTTATCTCAAGCTGTTCCAGTTTTTCTAATTGAAAACCATTTTGAGAAATTTTTAAAAATTGGACAATGAGCTAATTATACCATAAATGATCATTGTGTGATAGATAAGTTCTCCTAAACTGGAGTAAAAAGGGAAGAATTATTTAATACATATAATAATATTTGAAGGATAAAATTTGCTCTTTCTGCAAATTAGACTCACCCAAAGAAAGAGATTCTCACCAGACATTGAAAGGCTAGATGATGCATCCCATTTTCCTCGTGATAAGTCTTTTGAAAAGAGTGTTTGCACACTGGAATCCTCAGCACCTGCCATTACCTCAGTGATAGTGAGCGCCCGTAGCTTTTCATAGGAAACCGTTCACAGAGTAAGACGGAAATGCTACACCCACTAACTCACAGACCACTTCTCCCTCACCCCACTACCCTCAGTCTCTCCAGTGAACTACTTGAGCCATCCATGATCTTCCCTGAGGACAAGACAAGGAAAGCTATAAACCATACTTAAGAAATGCCGCCTAAAAGAAAACCAGCGTGAACCCCTGCCCAGCTCTTGCGTACATAAACCATCAGCAGATGGAGCTCTTTACTAACTCAACATCCTTCCGGGCCCGGCCTCAATGCCTGTGATACAGTAGTTGCATTCTTGATTTTTGTGGCTCACACTGAATTCCTATCATCGTTAGGATTAGCTTATTATTGTATTTTGTAAGGAAGCATCCAGGAACTATAGTTCTACAACTGAATGGTAGGAAAATTAAGATGAGCTTTCTTAGTATCAGAGATAATATTTGATGTATTGCCCTTGTATTGTCTTCAGGGGTGTGAATGTGGTACTTTCATTCGTTCCGTAAATATTAAGACCTGTGCGTGTTGCAAGAAATATCACATCTGTTTGTTCTCTAAAAATCAATTTAATATCGATTTGGGGCCCCATCTCATCAGGCTAGAGGCAAATTCAGTAATAAATAGGGTTTCCACCCCCTCAATCAGGGTCCTGTAAAGTTTCCAGGGCTTATGCAGTTTCAAAGGAAGAGAAGGCACGGGGTGGGTGAGAGGGTGGTAGTGCTTGTGGTCATTGGTCATCCGTCTGACCAAGTTACCAAGATGTGTCTCGCTGGGTCGTTCCTTGCTGCTTCTAAACTAAATGTGGGATAAGGAATCATCCGTGAGACTGGAAACCTCCCAAGCCCCATCTGGTCTTGGGGGCAGCAGGCAGCCATCCTCTGGGATGTTGCAGGAAGCACTGCCAAATTTCCTGCTTCTCTGGGAAGCATAGGTCTCTCTCTTCTCAGCTCTGGGGAATCTCAGTTTTAAATCAGATAAAATGTTTCTCCCTTCCTATTTCCCTTAGGGCAATAGTCACTAGCTATACAGTGGAATCACCTGGAAAGCTGAAAAAAAATAGTGATTCCTTGTTCTCACTTCCATAGATACTAACCAAATTGGGAGGCAGTGTGGCTGAGACAAGGAAGTGTTTTTAAATACCCCCAGAGATTCTAATGAGCAGCCACGGTTAAGGACTTTCCCTTCTCTCCTGATGTTCCCGTCAAAGGCTCCCTCTCCCCTCAGTGGGTTTGGCGTTTGGAAACACATGCCAGACAGGAAAGTGTCTTTTCTTCTCTGCTCCCTGAGACTATGCTACTACCTACTTGAAGGGACAGAAGGGAACTACTGGCAGGAAAAAATTATCATCTTTACCTTATACAACCTTGTGAACTACATGCAGTGCAGTACACAAAGATGGAAAAACACTGTCCTTCCCACAAACCCATTGGAGTTCTCATTTCCTTTCAAGTATTTTCTATCTTTGTGCATCGAAAGTTTGTATCATAATTGCTGAATGACAAGCTTATGAAATATACTATCCAAAATAAGATTTTAATTCTATAAATCTTTTTTCTAAGCAGTTTTTAAATATTTGTATTTAAATATTTTTCTTAGTTGTAATGAAAGATGCTGCTGCATAATTCAAATAATAAACTATATGTGTCAGAAATTATAACCAGCAAAACTCTAATTCAGAAATGTATAAAACAGACAGAATGACATAATAGTTTGGAGCTGCAAGGTTAAAAGTCTGTATCATTTGAAACACAGGGAAGTATAATTCTTCAGTCACAAAACATGTTGGTCAAGCACTAACATATAATTGACAAACAAAATTGTAGAATATTTAAAGTGATGATTTGATATACATATACATTGTGAAACACCATTGAGTTAATTAACCTCACATGTTTACCTTTGGGGTTTGTTTTTTGGGGGGTTTTTTGGTGAGAACATTTAAGTTCTACTCTCTTAGGAAATTTCAATTGTACAATACAGTATTATCAACTATGGTCACCATGTTATTAGATCCTCAGACTGTATAAGTCTTACAGCTGGAAGTTTGCACCCTTTCACCAACTTCTGTCTATTTCCCCCACCTCCAGCACCTGGAAACCACTTTTCTACTCTCTGTTTCTATGAGTTTGACTTTTTTTTGTTTTGGGGGGTTTTTTTTAGATTCCACATATAAGTGATACTGTGCGGTATTTGTCTTTGTCTGGCTTATTTCACTTAGCCTAATGCCCTCCTGGTTCATCCATGTTGTTGCAAATGACTAGATTTCCTTCTTTTTCAAGACAGAATAATATTCCATTGTGTATCCACCACATTTTCCTGACCCATTCATCCGTTGACAGACACTTAGGTTGGTTCCATACCTTGGCTATTGTGAATAATGCTACAATGAGCATGGGAGTACAGATATCTCTTCAAGATACTGGTTTCATTTCCTTTGGCTATATACCCAGAAGTGGGATTGCTGGATCATATGGTAGTTCTATTTTTAGTTTCTTGAGGAACTTCCATACTATTTTCCACAATGACTGCACCAGTTTACATTCCCACCAACAGTGCACAAGGGTTCCCTTTTTTCCACATCCTTGCAAGCATTTATTATCTCTTGTCTTTTTGATAATAGCCATCCTAACAGGTGTGAGGCGATATCTCATTGTGGTTTTGATTTGCATTTCCCCTACGGTTAGTGATGTTGAACTCCTTTTCACATACCTGTTGGCCATTTGTATGTCTTCTTTGGAAAAATATCTATTCAGGATTTTTGCCCCTTTTTTAATGGGCTTGTTTTTTGCTATTGAGTTGTGTGCATTCCTTGTATATTTTGAATATTAACCCCTTATTGGATATGCGGTTTGCAAATATTTTCTCCCATTCCATAGGTTGCCATTTCATTTTGTTGAAGGTTTCCTTTACTGAGCAGAATATTTAGTTTGATGTATTCCCACTTGTTTATTTTTGCTTTTGTTGCCTTTGCTTTTGGTGTCAAATCCAAAAATTCATTGTCAAGACCAGTGTCAAGTTTACCTCCTAGGTTTTTTTCTGGGAGTTTTATGATTTCAGGTCTCATGTTCAAATTTTTAATCCATTTTGGGTTTATTTCTGTGTATGGTGTAAAAAAGGGGTCCAGTTTCATTCTTTTGCAAGTGGCCATCCAGTTTTCCCAACACCATTTATTGAAGAGACTATTCTTTACCCACTGTGTATTCCCGGCTGCTTTGTCAAAAATTAATTGGCCATATAAGCGTGGGTTTATTTCTAGGTTCTCTATTCTGTTCCATTGATATATGTCTCTGTTTTCATACCAATACCATACTGTTATGATTACTATATCTTTGTAATATAGTTTGAAACAAGGAAATGTGATGCATCCAGCTTTGTTCTTTCTCAAGATTACTTTGGTTGTTTGGGGTCTTTTGTGGCTCCATACAAATTTTAGGATTTTTTTTTTCTAGTTCTATGAAAAATGCCATTGGAATGTTGATAGAGATTGAATTGAATCTGTAGATTGCTTTGGGTAATATGGTCATTTTAACAATATTAGTTCTTCCAATCCAAGAACATGAGATATCTTTCCGCTTATTTGTATCTTCTTCAATTTCGTTCATTAATGTTTTATAGTTTTCAGTATACAGATCTTTCACCTCCTTGATTAAATTTACTCCTAAGGTAACCTATGGACTTTGGGTGATTATGATGTATCAATATAAGTTCATCTCTGGTTAGAAAAAAAAATGTACCCTTCTGGTGGGTGATGTTGATAATGAGAGAGGCTATGCATGTATGAGGGCAGGGGGCATATGGGAAATCTCTGTACTTCCCTCTCAATTTTGTTGTAAACCAAAAGATGCTCTAAAAAGATTACGTCTTTTAAGAAAATAAGCAAATAGGGAGAATAAAGAAGAAAGGGGGAGAGGTTTCTGTTTATACTCCACCAAATTCAGCTGATTTAATAAACCAGTAATGTAAGTACAAGAACCTGAGATTAGTGATTGAGAAACATAAAATATCTAATATTTTGCCTTCAATGGAAGCCATTGGTGCAAATGAAATGCAAAGCATTAAACTACAATATTTATTGCTAAATGAAAACAATACCTACAGACTCCTGTATGCAAGTAGATGAAAAAGATGGTATTTCAAATAAATGAGAAAAAGGTTAATTTTTTTTTAGCATTTTTATTTTATTTTAAATATTTATAAAAGTCCCAGCTTATGATCCTGAAGTAAGCAGATCCATAGTTAATTCTTTTAATGATATATCCTCTTTTCTTTTTTTTTTTTAATTTTTTGTTTATTGCAGTAACATTGGTTTATGACATTGTAAAAATTTCAGGTGGACATCATTGTACTTCTATTTCTGCATAGATTACATCATGTTCACCACCAAAATACTAATTACAACCCATCACCACACACATGTACCGAATTATCCCTTTCACCCTCCTCCCTCCCCCCTTCCCCTCTGAAGGTTAATTTTTTAATGAAAGATTTGAGTCATTTGGCCATCCATCCCCAATCTAGTTATGAGAAAACAATAAACAAACCCAAACTGAGGGACATGAAAGACAAAGACTGAGGAACTGTTCCAGATTAAAGAAGACTAAAGAGATACAATTAAATGAGACATGTGATCCTGGTATGGATCCTAAACCAGAAAATTTTTTTTCTTTTTTTGTGAAGGACGTTAAGTAAGACAATTGTCAGAATTTGAATAACATCTGTAGAACAGATAACAGCATTGCATCGATGTTAATTTCCTGGTATTTATAATTGTATTATGGTTATGTAAGAGAATGTACATATTCTTAGAAAATACACATTGAAATATTTTGAGGGTAGAGAAGTCTTATTTTTGCAATTTACTCTCAAAATGGTTCGGACAAAAATATGTGTGTATATACAAACATATATATGTGTATATGTAATGTATATATATGTATGTGTATATGTCATAATTGTTTTTGTAATGTTGTGGTCACAACAATATAAATATTCCACAGTCTCCACCTCTTTAGCATGGCTGAGTTCCCATAGTGTCTTGCAGACCTATACACATGCCCCTTGATTTCCCAACTTAAACATTCAATTAAGCCTATATATTTCTTCCTCAAATAGAATAGAGGGATAAACAGAATAAAAACCCAAAGACAGTAGATACTCTACCCTCAAGGGGGAGCATAGTTCCCTACTCCTTAAGTGTGGGCCATGCGAAGGGTCTTCTTTCCTCAGAATAGAGTATGGAAAGGGGGAGTGGAGAGTAATTTCACATTGGACGAATCTGACAAATACTATCTCAAGCCATGTGATCAAAGTTAAGATTGACAGTAGTAAGTCATACAGATAGCCTTGATATGATGAGATGAAAATGGCACTTTACCTCTGTGGCCTTCTTCCCAGAAACAGATAACCCCAGTCAATTCATAAAAAAAAAAATCAGACAAATCCCAATTGAGACACATTCTACAAAATATCTGACCAGCGCCTCTCAAAACAGTCAAGGCCATCAAAAACAAGAAAAGTCTGAGAAACTGTCACAGTCCAGAGGAGCCTAAGGAGACATGACAGCTAAATGTAATGTGGTGCCTTGGATGGGCTCCTGGACCAGAAAAAGGACATTAGGTAGAGACTAAGGAAATCTGAATAAAGTATAGACTTTAGTTAATAATGTATCAATATTGGTTCATTAATTGTGACAAATATACCATACGAATACATTACTAATAAGGGAAACTGGGCATGGGGTATATAAGAACTTTGTGTACTAACTTTGCAATTTTTCTCTAAGTTTAATACTGTTATAAAATAAAATGTTGATTAAAACAAAATAGTAAAGGGCACAATGCCTCCACGTACATGCAAATATACATGATACGCTTGTATGAGTTCAGATGGAAGACAACGTTTTTATTTTTTAAACAACATATGCACATAGTAAAACATTTTTTCAAATATTACCAGAACCTAAAAAGTTAAAACTAAAAGTGGAAAATAAACAAATAAAAACTCTATAATAAAGGAGTGAGACACCAAAAAGTTTTTTTAAAAAAATAAGTTTTTATCCATAGACAGCACTTGATGTTATTTTAGAAAATTTATGAAGTGCAGTAATGTATAAGAAAAAAATCACCTGTACTCTCAATAAAAAAGATGAGAAAAAAATTTATATTCTTAAGAATAAACATTTAACACAATGATATATATTTTTAGTTTATTCTTCTCTTTAAAAAATAAAGATTTTCCATAAAAAAGTAATACATGTTGTTTTAGAAAAAATATAAATGCAAATGTAGAAGAAAAAATACATCTAAATTCAGAAGAAAAATTGATTTTTTTAATCTTAAAAATTACTTTGTATTGCTTGATTCCTGATTGGAAAAAACATTTAGAAAATATTGAAAAGTATGTAGTATGAAGAAGAAAATCACTGATATTCTCATGACCTTCTGTATAGTTTCCTTTTCTCCCCTGTATTTGGGTGTATTTGGGTAAGAATGGGTGTCAAGTGTGTCAAATATGTACACATACATACATAGTGATGTGGGAAAATACACATGATGTGAGAAAACGCATCTGATCAATGTTAGGTAAAGACTACAACGTGATAATGTATTTACAGTCAGAAATGAGGTTATATAACTTGAAATTATACTGACTATTCTGTTTGTACTGTGCTTGATTCACTTGATTTTAAATAAATACTTTCATATACCTATGTCATAAAACATTCCTCACTATCAAAAAAAAATTAAAGGGGGCTCTACATGAAGTATGGAAGATTGAAAATGAAATGGCACTTCTTACACCTCCCTTCTAACCTTTAGTCCCCAGGACAGAACACCTTCAGAGCCCAGACACCTCTCTCCTCAACTGGGAAAAGGCTGAGGGGTTGGGTTGAACCCCAAGCCATCAACTGCCACAGCAGTCTCCCCCGGTGTAAGAACTCAGTTCTCTCCTAGTGTTCCTTACCTCTTCCCCGCAGTCCACCAGAGCAGGGCCAACTCCCTGCAGGTTCACTGCTCCAAGCTCCATGTCAGAATGGAAGCTGACTTTTTATTGGAACATCAACTTCTAAAACCTACTCAGAAAAATAGGGGCTTGATTAAAATTATTGACTCAACTGCTTTATTTTACTCAGGGAGGCAAAGTTTAAATAATACTAGGAATCAAAATATTTTATGTGACCAGGTTATGATGACCAGGAAAAAATTATCTCTGACTCATTTTTTCAAAAACAGCGCATTCTAAACCAAACAAATTCAGTGTGACTTTTAATTTTTATCTTAAAAAAAAAGAAAATAATATTTTTGAGAAAATTCCTCCTCTGTTACAATCAGACAGTTTTCCAGAAGTCCCTTCCTTTGCTTGTGTTATATCATGAGTATCTCAGTTCTGAATGGATTGCCTTATATGTTCCAGAAATCCCTCAATAATTTCTTCTCTTCCTGTGGTCATTGCTGTGCTGCATTTATTTTAGTTGTATATTTCTTCTGTCATTTCAACGGAAATTTGGGGAGAGAAAAGGTTAGTGCAGACACTGTCTGCTGATTTGGGAGTAGTTGATTCTCATTTAGAGAGGGAACTCTGGCAGGAGTGAAGAGATTGAATGGCTAGAACATAAGCCCGGAGGCCAGAAAATAGTAGTTACTGTGATAATCCAGGTGAGAAATGGTAAAAGTCAGAATTAGAGCCACATCAGGGGGATGAAAAGGAGGGAATATATTGATACCTTTTTTTTGAGGAAATTTACTGTGATGGTAGGAAGACAAAGCATAACCTGAGTTTCTCAGGCCTTATCAGCCTCTAGGTCATATAAAGATCATGCAAAGAGTAACATCTCAAATTTCACTGTTTCCCCACCTGCTCAAGCAAGACCTCCTCCCTGGGTAAAACGTCCCTTTGTTATTCGAGGAGTTGCCAAGGGGTGGCTCACGTATGCTCACACTGTGTCTATCCCTGCTGGACTCCATTGCTCCAATGAACACCTCCAGAGATAAACTGAAGTCTCGGATAACCACGCAGTGGTTTGAATTAACGCCCAAGCTGTAATCAAGCTGAAGCCCTTGACAACCAAAGCTTGATGCTGGATCAAGCTCAGTATCTCTTTTTTCTTAGAATGAGTTCTCACCCAAGAAGATCTCCAGTTCTCACGTAAATAGACTCTGGTATGATCATACCTACCCCGCCCCCTATCCAGATTTACATGGACATAGCTGAATCTCATTTGAATGCAAACTGTGACCTCACTCCTTGCCATCCCCATTATACTCAAAATAAACATTTTAAGTAATACAAAGTAGCAATTTGTTAAATTCTAAAAGAATAATACAGACAACAATTAACATACATGTTCACAGATAAGAAATTACTAGAGTTAAGGAGAAATTATCTGAAACAAAGAATTATAATTGATCCTTGAAGGTCTTTGAGTAGTTAGAGGTCTAGAGTGATTAAAAGCAGGAGGAGTTCCAGGAAAATTGACTAGCAGGAGGAAAGCTGTAGAGGCAGGTCTGTGTTCCCACAACTAATGAACATGTGCAAGGCACTATGCCAGGGCCTGGGGATGGGCAGACGATTAAGGTAGGTCTCTGCCCTCTGGTAGTTTAAAGCCTAGCTTAGATAATAAGATCTGTATAAAATCCTTACAGTTGGTAAATGTGGCAAATGCTGAACTTGCCACATTTAAAAGAATGTTAATATTCCAACAGAGGAGAGGTGACAGAAAGGTTTAGGGAAGAGGTAATATTGGAGTTGGGCCTAGAAGAATGGGTAGCATTATGTCAGGCACAAATAGGAAAAAGGGAATCCCAAGCAGAGGAAACAACACAAGCAAATACGTAGGGTGTGTTCGAGAAATTATGCCTATTGTTTAGTTGGATCAGGAACATTGTAAGAGATAGGACAAGAACATAGGACAGGCTCAGGCTGTGGAAGAAATTTAATCCCAAGACTTTGGACTTTATTCCGCAAGCAGTGAAGATTCACTGAAGAGCAGGCAATAGCATCTGAGCTGAGTTTTTGTGGGGAAAAAAAAATCAGAAAACAGTGTATGGTATGGAAAACAAGAATGGAAAATAAATTTATCACAGATACAAAGATGAGTTTGGAATCTAGTTGAAAAATATTAAAGTAGAAAAATGGAAGGCTTTTAAAGACAATGGCAGGAGGCAATGAATATGAGAGATGTTGCATAGTAGAATAAACCAGGATGTAACAATTGGTTGAAGTGACAGGTGAGAGGCAAGGACAAGTCAAAGACTATGGCAAGGTTTCCAGCTGGGTGACAAGAAGGTTAGTGTTGCAGTTAACAGCAATAATTTCAGAGAGGAGGAAGAAGATACTAAGGACTCATTGAGGCATGTAATTGGGCAAGTCATACTCAGGGACTCAAATCCTAGAATGAGCTTCTTAAGACAACCTTTAGAAATCATGAATCTCCAAAGTTCATGCAAATTTTTACTGTGTTTTGTTTTTTGGTTTGTTTTTTTGGTATTTTGTTCAGTCTTTTGGAAGGAATACACACACATAAATATAAATATATCTCAATCACATCTGGATCCCCCCAAAAGAGCTTGGTTCTGCTGGTCTAAATGGACAGAGACTTCACAATGAGGGTGCACAGTGAGATGTAAATATGAAAAGGGTGAAGGAACTCAAAAGCTAGATGAGGAGTCTTGCAGAAAAAGAGGAAACTGGCATTTTGGGAATTGAGGCAAGAAACAATGAAAGCCACGTTTTAGAAGATTAATTTGAAACAGAATGGAAAACTGATTGAAGAAAAAGAAACCAGAAGTAGAAAGACCAGTTAAGAGGGTACTGCAACAGTCTGGGTTCTGAGAGGTCACTGGTGAGAACAGTGAGGGAAGAGCCTGGAGATGGTTCAGGAAAGTGCGCAAGGACTGGATGAATGATTGACCATGGGGGTGAGGAGTGTAGGGGAGGAAGACAATTCCTTTACCCTCTAGATCCTTCTGGCTGGTCTAAGAATTAAACTGACATGAGACAGAATAACAGGAGAAAATCAGACAAGACTTTATAACATGTATACATGGAAAAGAAACCCAGGAAAGCTGAGTAACTCACCAGAATGGCCAAAGCTGCCAGCTTAACTATCATCTTCAGCTAAAGACAAAGGAGGATGTTGGGAGTAGTGGTTTGGGACTTCAAAGAACAGGAAGGCAATTCACATGGAGATGGAAAAGCAAATATCCGGTAGACAGAACTTTGATAAGAATGGGCTTAGCAAGGACCCTCACAGTCTACGGATACCCAGAGTTATCTATGGTAATGGCCTGTCTTGGGGACAGGCTTTCTATCTTAAATTCCTTTAGGCAGTTAGGAGGAAGGTCAAAGTTTCTTTCAGAGTCTCTTGTCCTTAAAAATAATCAAGCCAAAGAAACACATTTTGAGGTGGCCAATTCTGATCCTCCACAGGAGGAAGGGAATTCTGGCCTTGGTGATCTTGGTGCAGTTAGCAGAAACGGGGACGGCAGGAAGAGATGGGTCTTAGAGATGAGATATGTTACATGTGCTCGGTTGGAAGCAGCGTTGGGACACGCAAGCAGAAATGTTCAGAAAGTCATAGGAGTTACAATAGAACCCAGGGAAAAGTTCAGGATTGGAGACTGAGATTCAGGCATCAATATCACCAATAAAACGCTGAAAGAGCAGTTGTGAGAAAATGATTATTAAGAAAAATAGACTCAACATTGAATCAGAATAAAAAGGAAACTATCAAAAACATATAAATAGAAGCAAAACAGCAGAGATATCTAGACCCTGGTCCCTGACCTTCCACTAAGTAAAGACAGCAATCTGATAACCACATTCAGTGCTACCAACCTTATTTTAGAGAGAAAAATAATAACATGCTTAAGCTGTGGAAAGTGCTCAAACGTGCATTATTTTTATTTTTATTTTTTAAACTTGGTGTCTTGAAGCCTTGAAAAAAGGTCACCTTATCTGAAAGTCTTGCCTCTCTGTAAACAGTAGCACGGCCCTTCAGGGTCCCAGGAAGAGCCTCTGAATTAAACACATTTCCCTCAAACTGGGCATCTCTTGTCAGTGTTAAGTGGAAGAGGGGATGGTTCAAAATAACCAAAAGACAAATTGGAAATGCTCGCCTTTGCCCCTTACATCTCTGCCTTATCCTCCTACCCCCCACACATCTCTCTTCCTCTCCCTGCAGTGTTCATCCCAGCACCATTGTTCATGCTCTCTGACAATCCGTAATAGCTCCAGCTCCAACCAGCCATCAGGAAACAACAAATCCAGTTTACCCAGCACCTGGAAGGGAGCACACTTCAGAAATCCCTGAAGAAGATGAGAAAAGCGGCATAGGAAACATTTCAAACTGCTGCAGCCATAACCCACATTTACCAATAGAAGTGGTACTGAAGGAAAGCCAAACTTGCTTTGTTCTTAGGCCATGGATTCTTTTTAAATATCTGCTTTAGAATCAAGCAGTGAGGGGAGAGAGGGAGGGAAGGACTCAGAGAGATACTGAGAGCATGCTTGGGGAAAAGAGGGAAAAAACTACTTCTATTTTCCTATGGCAGATAGACAAAGATGAAGAATTCTCACCATTCATTGATCTTAGCTCTTCAGAGATTTTTTTCGGGAGTAATTAGAAGCTTTGTTCGTGTCCAACAATTCTGCACTCAAGGAGAGCTGTTTCCTAGGTGAAATGAATTGATCATTTTGAAGAAGCCAGTTTAGCATTTTTAGACAATTTCAGGTTGAAAAAGCTGTTTTGACAGGATGTTCTATTTAAATTCCATGATAAAACAACTTTTTGTTTTAGGCTAGTTTATTGTTTTCCACATGAAAATGAAGCCAAAGATTCTTTAAATTATTTTTACAGATATATAAATGAAACACAGATCAAACCATGCCCCTAAGAAAGTGACTTTTTATATATAACATGGAGTTACACTGGAAAAGAGACAAGTCTGCTATTCCTAAGGCATTTTTGTCCACTGGTATTGTATTATTATACATAATATACAATATGTAAGTTTACGTATATAGAAAGCCTCACAGAAATACAAATTGCTGGAGTATTGTTGGGAGTAAATTCTATTTGAAATTCTTAGCAAACATTATGCTAATCTAGCATCCCACCAGTGGTCACCCTCGGCCGGTTGAGAAGCTCTGGAGAAATATAGCAGCCACGTGTTATTTCTTTCACACACTTTCTTTCACTTTCACACTCTTGTGAAAGAAATAACAAAGCCAGCCTGGTATTGGTCCTTGTATTAGCCCGAGTCCAGTCAGGAAAGAGAAATACAGCAGATATTTCAGCGAGGAGAATTTAACATAAAAAATAGTTAATCAGGTATCGAAGAACTGGAAACGCTAAAGGGACAGCGCCGAGGTAAGACACAGACAGTAACTGCGAGGAACTGCTACCACCCTACGGCCCGGGGAGCAAAGGGAAGAGGGTGGAAGTATTACAACTCAGCAGCTTGAAGGAGGACCCCACAGAGCTGGCACCCAGATCTCTGAGGAGAGCTCCCTGGCTGAGCTGGCGTCTCTCAGGGGGTGCACTGAGGCTGGTTCTGAAGAAACTGCTGCCGCTGGCATCAAGGGTCACTGGGAGCGTGAAGAACCATTGCGGAGGTGACGCTGTCGGGAACAGGAAGAAGCAGGTCCCGACTTCCAGCCTCTGGCCCCTTTAGGCAGAGTGCAACAGGAATCCAGCTGGTAAGGGAGAAGTTTGCAGGGACTGAGCCCCAGCATCACAAAGCAGAGTATAGAAGAGTGAGGTTACAGCGCAGTGAAAATAAACCCAGTCTTGTCCCACATTTTTAAAGGATCCAAATATGCTTAACCTTATTTCCCCTGCTTATAGAAAATTTCCAATGCAATTATATTATTTCACCAAAACATCCTCCTATGCAAAAGCATCACAAGAAAGGGATTAAAGGAAAATGAGACAATTAACCCTATCAGAAACAGAAGAGGGGTCCTGGGATTGGATCAGCCATGAAGGGCAGCATTATGGTTTCACCTTTATCATCCGCCTCGGACTTTTCAGTTTAACTCTGTATCTAGGGTTAGGGAGAACCCAATATTTTAGATTTTAATTATGAAAATTGGCTTTCAAGGTACCAAAAAAAGTCTTAGTTCTCAAGAATCACCCCTTCCTCCTTATTTTTAGTAACTACTTATTGATGGAAAGAAATAGATGCTGTTGACTGGGCTGCAGCCAGCAGTGGCAGCCCCTACCTAGCTAGTCCTACAGGTAGAATTGTTGTCACCCAAGAGGATGGAAGTTCTAAAACCCTGATGTGTTACCCCAAATTCATCTCACAAAAACTTACAATGAATAAAATCTTTTTTAAAAAACTTCCTCTAATATATAATGCCATCAAAAGATGTTGTCAATATTTTGTTATCTGAGAAGAAAAAAACAACAGGTACAACACAAACTCATTTTTTGTGCAAATATGTATAGAAAAATGGCCCCAAAAAATATACCAATGTTTTGTGATTACGTTAATTTTTCCTTTTATTTTTTCTTATTTGTATATTGTAAATAACAATGTAATAATGACATAGCTATTATTTGTGGATTGCATCCTCTGAGCCAAGTCTAGTGCTGCTATGGACACCTCTGAGGTCTTGGTAGTACCACTTACTTGGAAAGCAGTGAAAACTTGGACCAGCCATTTGCCCTGACTCCGTCAGTTGATGGGGTCAATGAGGGATCGCAATTCCAGTCTGTCAGCCTCACAAGTCCCGGCACTTAATTATAGGTATTACTTTTGGAAGGAGAGGGAAAGAGCTATTCTTTAAAGCAAATTGTAGTGAACAAATACAAACATTTAGTTAAAAGCAGTAGACTATTTTCTTTATTAACTTTGTTTAGTGAATGTCCATTGATCCAAAATTATTAGATGTCCTGCTGAAATATTATGTCTGGCTCTTGTAAATTACCATTTTCCAAAAAGTTAGACTATAATAGATATAATTACTTTATGTTAAACTTATGATTAGAAGCTAATTTCAAAGCCAGCTTGGGCTACCAAGCTGGTAGCTGGGAGACCTTTGTTCTATCAGGAATGTCCGTGTTCCCACTGAAATGGGAACAGTCTAGGGTATGGCAGAAGACAGCTACGGATCAAAAGATAAATCTTTACAACCTAATCAATAATAATTGACGTGTTCAGAAATTATCTCCCAACCCAGGATATTAAATTGATTATAATGAACATCTGCAACTTTCTTACCATCTCTCCTCTCAATTCATCCATCTGTGTAAATTCTGCTGGGTTCACCAATTTTTATTTTACTTATACATATACTAAAGACTTTTAATTTAATCAGAAGCACATAAATTAACATGAATTTATTTAAAACAAAAACATTGCCTTCTTTCCAGCTCTCTTCATTAATTCCTGACTGGTTCAAGTTAATAACATTAATGCAAAATACATCTATAGTTCTTTGCAGACATCAAATAGGTTGGGTAAAAAAGCATTAAATTAGCATGCCTAAAGTATCTCATATCCAGCTATACAGAAATGAATAAAAGCAGTTTGAAAACGAGAAGAAAGTCATAACCGGGAAATGAAGCTCTGAACCTTCTCTGTGCTCATTCTCACTCAGAGTTGATGGAAATGAACACTGCGCCATACTCTAGCCCCAGTTAATAGATGAACCACTTTCATCTTGCTGTTAGAGGGACAGCGGCTTCTTTTCTCTGATTCCCCAGTGGCATAGAAATGTCTAACTGCATTTTACCTCTTTACCTTATCAACAGCTTAAATAAAATGCTCCATCAGCTGGGGCCTCTTTGTGACATAAGGTATACTCTTTAAGGAATTGTTTAATAAACTCGTTAAAAATCTTGATTTACATTTGAAGAAGGGAACTAAGCCATAGACAAGTGTGTTAGCGGCAACCACTGGCCAGCTACCTCTGAATGAGACGTGGCCTAACCATCGTCGGTCACTGATTTATAACTGACTCTGAGGCGCCACTGCAGCCGTCCTCTAGCTCACAAGCTGAGCCCTTATCTTTTCAGTAGACAGAAAACAGGAAATGTGCTTCTCTATTATGCTGATTCAGAGGGTTTATTAAATTTAAAAAGGTAAGGCTTTACTCATGTCATGGACTCTACAATAATTTATAATTTTATTTATTTATTTTTTCTCCCAAAGCCCCAGTGGATAGTTGTATGTCATAGCTGCACATCCCTCTAGTTGCTGCATGTGGGACGCGGCCTCAGCGTGGCCGGAGAAGCGGTGCGTCGGTGCGCGCCCGGGATCCAAACCCGGGCCGCCAGTAGCAGAGCGCACGCACTTAACCGCTAAGCCACGGGCAGGCCTGGACTCTACAATAAATGTATAACTCTTGTTCTGCCATTGAGAATAGGTGTAAAATTTAATTTAACAAATATTACTGAATATCTATTTTTGTGTAGAGACTTTCGAGGACGCCAGAGGGTGTTAGTAAAGAGAAATAAGACTTGCTCCCTGCCCTCAAGGTTTAGTTAAGGAGACACACATGTGCATCCGAAATCTCAGCAAAACATGATCTATGAATAACTAACAGAGAAGGGAGCACAGAGCCAGCTGAGGATGTTCATGTAAAGGAGGCATTTAAACTTGATCTTAAAGCATGAGTAGAAAGTAGAGAAGTAGTAATAAAATAGGGAAATTGAGTAGAAAGGAAGGGATTCAAAGCAGAGGGCTCCATATTGTAGCAAGAACTTACTGGCAAGTCCAAGGGCACATGGGTAGCTTAGCTGAGCATAAGAGGCATGAAGAGATAGAAATGAAGGTAAAGACAGAACTTTGGCATGCAGGAGCTCTGTTGAAGTCCTAAGAGCACAAGTTTCTGAGCCTTGGTTCTCCGGTTTTTTAAATGAAGATGGTAATATTTACCAAATTAAGTTTTCATGAGGGTTAAAGGAAGCAATGTATGTGAAAATACTTTATAGCACCTTTTTGAGATGTACTGTATGATTATGATTAATCAACGAGGACTTAAAAGTTATGCGGGCCGGCCCGGTGTCTTAGTGGTTAAGTGCGCCTGCTCCGCTACTGACGGCCCGGGTTCGGATCCTGGGCGCGCACATACGCACCTCTTGTCTGGCCATGCTGAGGCCATGTCCCACATACAGCAACTAGAAGGATGTGCAACTATGACATACAACTATCTACTGGGGCTTTGGGGAAGAAAAAAAGGAGGAGGATTGGCAATAGATGTTAGCTCAGAGCCGGTCTTCCTCAGCAAAAAGAGGAGGATTAGCACAGATGTTAGCTCAGGGCTGATCTTCCTCACAAAAAAAAAAAAATTTATGCAATGACAGAGATTGCAAACTGATGGCTCACCCATTGACTATTTGGGGTTTTTTTGGCATGCAAATGGTTTTTAAAATAAGAGCATTTCAAATAAAAATCCATATTTTCAGCTTCTCTTGAATAATTTCAAGATTTGGTCTGCTGGCCCCACAAATTCACATGGCAATGATGGGCTAAGCTAAGTAGCAGCTGATCTGTAGAGAGATTATGCACTCTCCAGTTTGCAACACAACATCCACTCACTATTGTCTTCACCCAGACTACTTCATTTATGTCACTGCCCCATCATGGGATTTGGTGACCTCTGTGCTAAGTATTCACCAACTTAGCAATTGTCCCATCTGCCCAGCCATAATCAGACATCATGGCAACCCCAGCCAGATCCTAAGACAGTGATAACCAACCTAGCAGTACACTGGGATCCCCTTCCCCACTAGTGATTGGGATTTGGTGAGTCTGTGATCTGCCTAAACTTGAGTGGCCAAATATTGCTGGAGATTCACACAACCGTGCTGATTAACTCATTTCAGATTTCTGACCACAAATCTCAAATAGGCTTAAAACTGCCAGAAAATTCTACTGCATTTTCCTAGTAATTCACTCTCCTGCTCTCTAGGATTTTTATGTCTGTCCTCATCTTTCTTTAAATCACCAACACTCCCCTAACCATACTGCGTCATCATCATCACCAATTCGACCATCTTTCTGCAGCTGAACCCACTTGCTTGACTCGACCCTCTGTTGAAGAAGAGTCCCTGCTCCTAAATCCACCCTCTCCCCCACCAGGCACAATCCCATCCCCTCCTGCCTGCTCAATTCCTCCCTTTTGGATCATTCACATTGATGTAATATCACTCTCTTAAAAAAAAAAAAAAACTCTCACTTGATGCCATGTACTTCTCCAGCTACCATTCCATTTCTCTAGTCTATTCAAAACATAACTTCTCCAAAGAAGTTTCTCCACTTTCTAACCTCCCATTTTTTCTTCCATCTACTCCAGTCAGGAAATACAGCTTTTGTCTCCATCATCCTAATGGAATGGCTTCAATTAACAACTACCCTGATGATCTCATCTTGTCAAAGTTTGTGTTGAATTACTAGTATTCAACTGACATCTCAGTAAGAGTTAACAGAATCGACCACTCCCTCTCTAGGTTTCTCTGATACTTCATTGATCTGATATTCCTCTCATTCATTGGCTACTCTTTCTCATTCTCTTTTGCTGGACTACTGGACTTCTAAATGGTAGAGGGCCCCAGAGCTCAGTTCTTAGCCCACTTCCCTAGATATACTTTCTAATTTAGTTTCATGGATTCAGATAACATTTTTTTTTAATTTTTTGTTTATTGCAGTAACATTGGTTTATAATATTGTATAAATTTCAGGTGTACATCATTATACTTCTATTTCTGCATAGATTACATCATGTTCACCATCCAAATACTAATTACAACCCATCACCATACACATGTGCCATTATCCCTTTTGCCCTCCTCCCTCCCCCCTCCCCCTCTGGTAACCACCAAACCAATCTCTGTCTCTATGTGTTTGTTTATTGTTGTTATTATCTACTACTTAATGAAGGAAATCATACGGTATTGGACTTTCTCCCTCTGACTTATTTCACTTTGCCTAATACCCTCAGTGTCCATCCATGTTGTCACAAATGGCTGGATTTCATCGTTTCTTATGGCTGAGTAGTATTCAATTGTGTATATATACCACAGCTTCTTTATCCATTCGTCCCTTGGTGGGCACTTAGGTTGCTTCCAAGTCTTGGCTATTGGGAATAACGCTGCAATGAACACAGGGGTGCATGTATCTTTATGCATTGGTGTTTTCAAGGTCTTTGGATAAATACCCAACAGTGGAATAGCTGGATCATATGGTGGTTCTAGCCTTGATTTTTTCAGGAATCTCCATACTGTTTTCCATAGTGGCTGCACCAGTTTGCACTCCCACCAGCAGTGTACGAGAGTTCCCTTCTCTCCACATCCTCTCCAACACTTGTTGTTTCCTGTCTTGTTAATTATAGCCATTCTGATGGGCGTGAGGTGATATCTCATTGTAGTTTTGATTTGCATTTCCCTGATAGTTAATGATTTTGAACATCTTTTCATGTGTCTTTTGGCCATCTGTATATCTTCTTTGGAGAAATGTCTGTTCAGGTCTTTTGCCCATTTTTTAATTGGGTTGTTAGTTTTTTTGTTGTTGAGATGCATGAGTTCTTTATATATTTTGGAGATTAATCCCTTATTAGATGTATGGTTTGCAAATATCTTCTCCCAATTGTTAGGTTGTCTTTTCGTTTTGTTGATAGTTTCCTTTGCTGTGCAGAAGCTTTTTAGTTTGATGTAGGCCCATTTGTTTATTTTTTCTATTGTTTCTCTTGCCTGGTCAGACATGGTGCTTGAAAATATGTTGCTAAGACCAATGTCGAAGAGTGTACTGCCTATGTTTTCTTCTAGAAGTTTCATAGTTTCAGGTCTTACTTTCAAGTCTTTAATCCATTTTGAGTTAATTTTTGTGTATGGTGTAAGGTAATGGTCTACTTTCATTCTTTTGCATGTGGCTATCCAGTTTTCCCAACACTATTTGTTGAAGAGACTTTCTTTTCTCCATTGTATGTTCTTGGTTTCTTTGTCGAAGATTAGCTGTCCATAGATGTGTGGGTTTATTTCTGAGCTTTTGATTCCATTCCATTGATCTGTGAGTCTGTTTTTGTGCCAGTACCAAGCTGTTTTGGTTACTATAGCTTTGTAGTATATTTTGAAATCAGGGAGTGTGATACCTCCAGCTTTGTTCTTTTTTCTCTGGATTCTTTTAGCTATTCTGGGTCTTTTGTTGTTCCATATACAAAAGACTGCTTCTCCCCCTCCTCAATTTTTTGGAAGAGTTTGAGAAGGATAGGTATTAAGTCTTCTTTGAATGTTTGGTAGAATTCACCAGAGAAGCCGTCTGGTCCTGGACTTTTATTTTGGGGGAGGTTTGTGATTACTGTTTCGATCTCCTTACTGGTGATTGGTCTATTCAAATTCTCTACTTCTTCTTGATCCAGTTTTGGAAGGTTGTATGATTCTAAGAATTTATCCATTTCTGCCAGATTGTCGAATTGGTTGGCATATAGCTTTTCATAGTATTCTCTTATAATCTTTTGTATTTCTGAGGTGTCTGTTGTAATTTCTCCTCTTTCATTTCTGATTTTACTTATTTGTGCCTTCTCTCTTTTTTTCTTGGTGAGTCTAACTAAAGGTTTGTCAATTTTGTTTATCTTTTCAAAGAACCAGCTCTTGGTTTTATTAATTTTTTCTTTTTTTTTTTTGGTCTCTATTTCATTTATTTCTGCTCTGATTTTTATTATTTCCCTTCTTCTACTGATTTTGGGCTTTGTTTGTTCTTCTTTTTCCAGTTCCTTTAGGTGCATTGTTAGATTGTTTATTTGAGATTTTTCTTGTTTGTTGAGATAGGCCTGTATTGCTATAAACTTCCCTCTTAGAACCGCTTTTGCTATATCCCATAAATTCTGGCATGTAGTATTTTCATTTTCATTTGTCTCCAGGTATTTTTTTATTTCTTTTTTGATTTCTTCGTTGACCCAGTCGTTGTTCAGTAGCATTTTGTTTAATCTCCACGTATTTGTGGCTTTTCTGATTTTCTTCCTATAGTTGATTTCTAGTTTCATACCGTTGTGGTCAGAAAAGATGCTTGGTATTATTTCAATCTTCTTAAATTTATGGAGACTTGTTTTGTGGCCTAATATGTGATCAATCCTGGAGAATGTTCCATATGCATTTGAAAAGAACGTGTATTCTTCGGTTTTGGGATGGAATGCTCTGTATATATCTACTAGGACCATCTGTTCTAGTGTGTCATTTAAGGCCAATGTTTCCTTATTGATCTTCTGTTTGGATGATCTATCCGTTGGTGTAAGTGGAGTGTTAAAATCCCCTACTATTATTGTGTTACTATTTCTCTTTTTACGTCTGTTAATAATTGCTTTATATATTTAGGTGCACCTACATTGGGTGCGTAGATATTTACAAGTGTCATATCCTCTTGTTGGATTGTTCCCTAGATCATTATGTAATGCCCTTCTTTGTCTCTTTTTACAATTTTTGTTTTAAAGTCTATTTTGTCTGATATGAGTACTGCTACCCCAGCTTCCTTTCATTGCCATTTGTGTGGAGTATCTTTTTCCATCCCTTCACTTTCAGTTTGTGAGTGTCTTTAGGTCTGAAGTTTGTCTCTTGTATGCAGCATATATATGGGTCCTGTTGTTTTATCCAATCAGCCACCCTATGCCTTTTAATTGGAGCATTTAGTCCATTGACATTTAAAGTAGCTATTGATAAGTATGTACTTACTGCCTTTTTTAACTTTTTTTTCTCAGTGTTTTAGTAGTCCTTCTCTGTTACTTTCTTCTTCTATACAGAATTGATGGTCTCTTTAGTTTGACCTCTGTCTGAAAGTTCTACTCTTTAACTCCCCTTCTCCCTCTTTTTATGTTTTTGATATCATATCTAACCTCTTTTTTGTGCATTTGTATCCATTACCCTCTTATCATGGAAATAGATAATTTTTCCTATTTGTGGTCTTCTCTTTTCCCCTTAAATCAGTCCCTTTAACATTTCTTGTAGCACTGGTTTCTTGGTGACAAACTCCTTTAATTTTTGCTTATCTGGGAAATTTTTGATCTCTCCTTCCATTTTGAATGATAACCTTGCTGGGTAGAGTATTCTTGGCTTTAAGTTTTTTCCTTTTAGCACTTTAAATATATCATGCCATTCTCTTCTAGCCTGTAAGGTTTCTGCTGAGAAGTCAGCTGATAGCCTTATGGGGTTTCCTTTGTATGTAACTTGACTTTCTCTTGTGGCTTTTAGGATTCTCTTTTTATCTTTAATTCTGGACATTTTGATTATGATGTGTCTTGATGTGGGCCTCTTTGGGTTTATCTTGTTTGGGGCTCTCTGCTTCCTGTACCTGAATGTCTGTTTCCTTTCTTAGGTTAGGGAAGTTTTCATCTATTATTTCTTGAAATAGATTCTCTGCCCCTTTGTCTCGCTCTTCTCCTTCCGGGACACCTATAACATGGACGTTAGTGCACTTGCTGTTGTCCCAGAGGTCCCTTAGACTGACCTCACTCTTTAATTCTTTTCTCTTTTACCTGTTCAGCTTGGGTAATTTCTTCTAGTCTTTCGTCCAGCTCACTGATCCATTCTTCTGTATCCTCTACTCTGCTTTTGAGTCCCTCTAATGAATTTTTCATTTCCAGTATTGTAGTCTTCATTTCTGATTGGTCCTTTTTATGTCTTCCATTTATTTGTTGACATTCTCACTGAGTTCATCTATTCTTCTCCCCAGATCAGTCAGCATCCTTAACACTCTTTGTTCAAACTCTCTGTCGGGTAGGTTGCTCATTTCTGTTTCACTTAGTTCCTTTTCTGGGGTTTGGTCCTGTTCCCTTACTTGGAATGTATTCCTTTGCCTCCTCATTTTGCCTCTTTCCCTGTGCTTGTGTCTACGTATTAGGTAGGTCAGCTACGTCTCCTGCTCTTGGGTAGGTACCTTATGTAAATGATGCCTTAGGAGACCTGTAGTGTGCTTCCCTCAGTTCTCAATGTTCCAGGGGTGACCCCTATGTGGGCTATGTGTGTCCTTCTGTTGTGGCCTGTTTTCTCTTCCTGTAGGTGCCCAGGGAGGCTGAGTTATGCTCCTGGCCAGCTGTTGTAATGCTCAGCTGCTTGTAGTTGTTGTGGGCCCTTCAGTCTCTTTATCAGGTGTGGGGAGCCCCAGCACAGTTGGCTGCAAGTTCTAATACCACATTTGTGTTGCAGTATTTCTTTTAAGTGAGTAGGCTCCCAGCGTGGCAGGTTGTTAGGCTCAGGGCCTTACAATTGCTATAAGCCTCCAACCTTTAGGTCTCTTGTCAGCTCTGTGAGGATTGCAGCTGGGTGGGGCTGGCCTCAGGCACAGGAGCACCCAATTGTTTCAAGCTTTGGAAGGTGGGGCAAACTCCTCATATGGATCTTTGAGAAACACAAGTCTTCTGCAGCTGACAAGCCCTGCCACCCACAGGTCCACACACACAGTCAAAACCGTCCTGCCCTGTGTGTGCGCCCTGACCTCCCGAAGGGGACTCTGTCTCCCCACGGTGGGAGCCCCACATGCTCCACCACTGCCCCACACTCTCCACCCGCCCCTTGTGCCTGCCCTGCCCCACTGAAGTTGGCTCAGTTGCCAGGCTGCAGAGAATCCAATCACCAATCTATGCAGGCCCACAAGTTGCCTGAGGCCTTGTTGTTGGGTGGGGCCAGTCTCTAGGGTGGGCTGCCCGCCCTGGCTGAGCTGGACTAAATCAGTGCTCTAGTGGGTGGGACTGACCCTGGGCTAGCAGGCCACAGGGAGAACTCCAATGGCATCTATGTCAGCACGCCCACACCAGGCCACAACAATGGCCACCGCCAATGACCCAGTCCCTGAGGAGGTCTCACCCCTCACCGAGATGCACTCAGAGCCTATCAGGTGAGTCTCTTTTCACCAAAGCACCGTGCATCTTTCTTTCTGGTGATTTTAGGTTGCTTTCTGAAACAGGTGAGTTTGCGCATGGGCCCTTTAAGAGCCAGTTTTAATTTCTTTGTGAACCAGCTTTTCTGGGGGTACTCCCCAATGGTTTAGTAGCAGGCAAAGTCAGATATTCTGCCACTCTTCTCAGTTGTGCTGGGTCCACAAAATGCCCACAGCGGGGGCTCTCCCCAGCTCAGGGCCCCACTCCTCCAGGGAGGGCTGCGGACCTTTGGGCTGCTCCCGGGCGGCCGTGACGCTGGCGGCTTGTGAAGGCAGCGTTTTTCCTCTCCAGAAGGGAGTTTCTGCCTCTTCCCCCTCAATTAGGATTGTCCGTTGTTGCAGGAGTTCCTCTTATCCAGTTTTCACTTCTGTCTCAGGGGTAATTTTTCCAGGAGTAGTTGTAAATTGGCTGTGTCCGCGGGAGGAGGTGAATTCAGAGTCTGCCTACGCCGCTATCTTGAATTCTCCTCAGATATCATTTTTATGCTAGTGATCCTCAAATTTATATCACTGTCCCCAGATATCTCTCCTGACCTCCAGACTCATATTCAACTGCCTACTCAACATATCCATTTGGGTGGCTAAGAGGTACCTAAAACATACCGTAGATGAAACATAAAAGTTCACCCTCTCACATCAAAATATAGACACAGATCTAGATCTAAATTCAAATAAAGATACAGATATAGATATAGGTAAAGATATAGATTCCCACTACCATGCCTTCCCATTCGTTTATTAAACAAATATTTATTGAGCACCTACCGTTTTCCAGGCATGATCTAGGTACTTGAGGTACAAAATGAGGAGAGCTTACGTTCTAGTAAATGGCGCCAACATCCACCCAGTTCATTAGGCCAAAAACCTGGATACATTCTTGATTTCTCTTTTTCCCTCACCCTCCATGACCTTGTCAGCTCTAACCCCAAAACAGCCCAAATCCAACCACATCTCACCAACTCCCTTGCCACAGCCTAAACCCAAGCCATCATTCTCTGCCATCTGGATTTCTGTCCTAACTGGTCTTCCTGACTTCTCTTTCCTGCTTACTCTCCATGCACTACACAGAAGCCCCAGTGACCTTTCTAAAGCATAAATAAGATCATATCGCTCCCCTGCCTAAGCCTTCAAAGGTCTGCATTACTTCTAAGACAAAATTCAAACTCCTGACCATGCCCACAAAGTTCTGTACGATCTGGCCTCTGCTTTCTCAGGTGAGGAAACTTAAAAGAGAGATTACATGAACTGACTAAGATCATACTGCTAGAAGGTTGTAGAGCCAGGTAATTTGACTCTAAAGCCTATGCTCTTTATCACTACAATGTACCGTCTTCCCCAAGTACCTTTTGCTTATTGGATGGCACTTGCCCCACAAAAAATCTCCATTATGTGTGACCACTTGTTTTCAATGGACTTTTAATGTGGTGCCTTGTTCTCTCTGGTCCTGACCCACGTCCTTTTAGAGGACAGTCCTCACCCCCATCTCCAGTTTTAGCCAGCTCTTTTTTCAAGGCTGCATCTGGCTCTGGTACATTTCACAGCCAACTCAGATGGACTCCAATCTTAGACTCAAAAACTCAGATGCCAACCCACTGGATACTAGTAATCATTTCTTTCTAGACACTTCAGCTTCTAGTGCCAATGACTGATTCTTTCTGTATTTTCCATTTAGACTCAAAAGAGTAAGAATCTGATAAACGTGGTTCACCTTTTTCCACCAGATCAAAACAGAGGTTGCTGACCAGCCATGGATTGGCTCTTGGATTAGATGCCTTAAAGTTCTCTGCATCTAGCCAAGAGAAGGAGAAAAAGAAAGTGCGGAGAAGTCACATCCATTTCATGAGTCTTGGCCCAGAAGTAACATACATCAGTTCCACTCATATCCCATTGGCAAGAACTAGTCACATGGAAATATATAGATGCAAGAGAGGCTGGGAAATGTAGTCCCTGGGTGGACAATCATTTCTCAGAGTCAAATCTATACTATGAATGAGAAAGATAACTTTTGGTGAAGAGTTGGCCATATCTGCCACACCCTATTATTGAACATTTAGGTTTTTTCCAGTTTCTATATTCATAGATAAAAGTAAATTAAAATTCTATCAATATAACACTCTTTTACTATTTTTATATTTAGGTGGCTTATTTATGCCAAATGATTTGAGGAATAAAACCATAGTTATTGTGTGCATTTATGATCTCAACACAGCAATTGTTAAAAATTTGAACAATTCCCATTAATTACTTTATTTCATGACTTAATAACTTCAATCACAATTTGTTTTCCATGGGGTTAATTCTCATTTAATAATACAGACATTGCCCTTAAATAAACCACTTTTATTATCAACTAGTAAATGGTAGATGGGAGTTGCCATTCTGTGGACCTTTAGATAATGAAACAGCAGTTCAAAGACCATTTGACCCACTGATCCTAGTCAGATGTACCAATTTGATATTTTTTAAAGACATATCAAGAACCTGTCACATAATAAATGTTTATTTTTAACTTATTTTTTATATAATGCATAATACCTATAGCACTGTCTAAATACTGTACTTAAAAGGCAAAAAAATAAATTTACTTTTATTTGCCATTGCTCCTTTTGTCATTGGTACCCACATGCTGATTATAATGGTAGTAGAGGAGTCTTAATCATATCATATTTCAATAAATAATTTTAAGACTTTGTAGTAGTGAGACTTTTTATTAAGGTAAATATTTGTATTCTTAAAGGCAATTTTTTGAATAACAAGAAAATATATATCTAACTGTAGTAACTCTGATCTTAAAGTCACATTACATACCCTAACTAAAAATTGTTTTAATTTTTATGTTGTGGAAGGGATAATACAGTTCTTAAAAATCACTTTTCATTTAAATTGTGCCTAGTTGTCAATGGAACCAGGCAAAAACCCTTAATCTTTAAACTTGACCATTGTATTTAAATTCATGCAATGCCTAACCCAGAAACTATTGCTGGTGTTTTCTTTAGGGAATAGATTGTTCTATCTCTTTATTCCAAAGAAAGTGAAAATTATTTCTGGTTGACTTAACAAATGCAATCAGAGTATTTTACACTGAACTATCTGATTCAGATAAATGATTTGTAATCTATGTAGAGATGCACCCATCATATTGATATTTGGCCAAAAATCTGCTTTGGGGATTCAGCTGTGGCTTCAGGCTTTGGAAGTTTGAGGAGCCAAATGCCCGCTTGAGCATCATTTCAGTTATCCCTGAATTTGTGCCTGGTCAATGATCACAAGATGACATAGGTTAATATATCTAGTCATCGTGACAACATCAGTAATAGCTACAAGGCATGTCATTCTGATTTATCATTATTGTCTGTGTATTTACTTTCAAATATAGATAACTCTTTTAGATATAAACTAAAGTGAAAATCTTTTTATATGCTTTACATGTTGAAATTCTATCTAGTTGATTCAAAAATATATATTATTGCAAAAATAGAATTCTGTGATAATTAGTGATAATTGAGTAGGCTGTAAATTTTATGCATAAAAAGAATTAAGAATGCTAAAATATCCAAATTGATAAGGAAATTGATTTATAGTTAATGAGTATATTAAGAATGTGTTAAATAATTCAGTAAGATTATTATATCTTTTTTGAACCAAAAAATACTCATAAAACTGAAATAGTAATGATTGACTAAAGAGTAGAGATGTAATCTAATTGGTATAGAAGCATGAATAAAATGGAACATAAATTTGAAAAAAGATATTTAATTTATAGTTTTAAAAATGTCATTTAGGTCATGAGTCTTTTAACAAAAAATACTTTTTAAAATTCTTCACATCTTGTAAGAATGAACTAAGAGCAGAATGACAACTTTGTTACCTCAAAATTTCATGAGAAGGAAAACTTGCAAAATTATGTATGACAACATCCATGACAAATCACCTGGAACATTCTCCAGAATAAATTATATGTTGGGCCATAAAAAAAGTCTCAGCAAATTCAAGAGGACTGAAATCATAACAAGCATCTTTTCTGACCTTAACGGTATGAAACTAGAAATCAATAATAGGAGGAAAATTAGAAAATTCACAAATATGTGGGAATCAAACAATACACTCCTGAACAACAGGGGGGTCAAACAAGAAATCAAAAGGGAAATCAAAAAATATCTTGAGATAAGCAAAAATGGAATCACAAGCAAAACTTATAGGATGTAGCAAAAGCAGTTTGAAGAGGGAAGTTTATAGTGATAAATGCCTCCGTTAAGAAAAAAGAAAGATCTCGAATAAATGACTTAACATTACACCTTAAGGAACTAGAAAAAGAACAACAAACTAATCCCAAAGTTAGCAGGAGGAAGAAAATAATAAAAATCAGAGCAGAAATAAATGAAATAGAGACTAGAAAAAGAATAGAAAAGATCAATAAACTGATTTTTTTGAAAAGATAAACAAAATTGACAAAGCTTTAGCTAGAATAAGAAACAAACAGAGAAGTTTCAACTAAATAAAATTATAAATGAAAAATACAACACTACAACTGATACCACAAAAATACAAAGGGTATAAAGTTTCAGTTATGCAGGATGAATAAGTTCTAGAGATCTAAGGTACAGCATGCTGACTATAGTTAATAATACTGCATTGTTTACTTGAAATTTGCTAAGAGAGTAGATATTAAATGTTTTCACCACACAAAACAAATTTGTAACTATGAGGTGATGGATACGTTAATTAGCCTGATTGTGGTGATCGTTTCACAATGTTTACATATATCAAAATATCACGTGTACACCTTCAATATCTACAATTTTTATTTGTCAATTATACTTCAGTAAACCTTGGAAAAATTTTTAAAAAAAATCTCTGTCAGCAGAGAAGTGGTGATGTTGTGAAAAATAGCATGTAAGGGAAAAGTAGACAACTTGCATCTTGTAAATGTAATAAAGAAGGAATTCAGATAGATTTTTGAAGAGGATAAATGCAGCTGTCACAGAATCAGAAAGTCAGAGAGCAATTCAATAATAGAAGTCAAACAAAGGTACAAGACCTTGAACAGTCAGTACTACTTTCTGGAAGGAATTTGAGTTTCTGCAGAAAATCTGAATAGCCAAGATGGTAAAGTAACAAGTTGATTAAGAATGCTTAAACAACAATTCTAAAAACGGGTCAGATCAGAACCTTAAAATAAGAACTACACTGAGAAACTTAACTAATCTATTATTGTTCTTAATTCAAAAATCTTTAATCTGGAATTATTTTCATAATAGTGAAAGTCAGATTGTCAGGATTATGTGCAGAGCGACAGTGTGGGGAGAGAGTGTGGGATGGAACATGACCAGGAATAAAGAATGAAGATGTGGAGTGACAGCCATGTGCAGAACTTGACACTTCCTCTCCTAGAGGTGGGAGCTTGAATTAGGGATCCTGAGGTGCTGAGCAAGGAGGCAAAACAGTGGAGATCCCTGTTTGTCACAAAGCAGCCACGTGCATAAGTCAGAGAGCAAAGCCATAAATAAGTCCCAGGGAGCTCTCTCTGAGTCAGTAAATGAGAAAGAATCAGAGTCTCTGAGTGGGAAAAAAACAAAGATTGAGAAAGCATAATGAACAAAACAGGAAAAAAAGAATGAGAAAGATAACAATTGTATGTAGGGGGAATTTTTGTTTAATTATGCTATTCATTTATAGTATTAAATATAGTTTTGAGGTCACTATACAAAATTACTATGTTTATTTTAGTTAAAGTTCTATGACTTGAAAAAAAAGCAGGGTATCTTCACCTCACCCAAACCACACTGATATCACAAGCCCACCAATCAGGCCGCTTGTTCAATTGTGAGGAACCAAAGCTACCTCTTTGGCACCTTCCCAAGTCTCAGCTTCAGTTCTTAGGAATTGGAACAGCCACTTAGACGGAAGCAGTTACCCCAAACACTTGATGACACGATGAAGCCCTCACACCAGTGATGTATTCCTACGGTGGGCACAGAACAGGCCAAGAGAGATAGGAACAAGCACTTGATTTTCAAGGACGAGTCTGGTGATTGTGTGCAGGGTGGTGGAGACAACAACTTCACACCACTGAGAGCCCCGTTGACTTAGTACTGTGTTGTCCAAGAATCCCTGGGCAGGGCCCTCTGCCACTACCCAAAAATTCCACACCAGCCAGCACACACACCACACACATGCATTATACACACACACAAAATCATTCCATGTCCTTTCATAATAACTGAATATCTACCCATTTAGATTCATTCTACAGGAGTTTTAGTGGCTTGAAGCCTTTGAAGACTTCAAGAACAAGAATTTACCTCTGAGAGGAGAAACACCCTTGTCCCCTACAGGGCTCACAGCCTGTTGGCCCTTAAAAATTATGAAGACTGTTAGGAAAGGGAGGAAGAGGCTTAAGTGGATGTGGAAGGGCACCAAAGACAAAGTCCATTTCGTGATTTTACCTACAGTCAGTTCTGATAAAGTTTTGAATAAGTTGGTGAAGAGATCCCATTTCCAGACTTAAAAATGACCCATAATGAACCTGAAAACATTGGCTCAGTTCATCAATCCTCCCAAAAGGAACTCAAAGATTGCCAAATTCCCAAAATCAATTCCCAAAATCTATTGTATGTACAAAGCTAAACTAAAGACTTTAGTATAGATACGATGATTCTTTAGGGCAGTCCAGATTCCAAATATTCTGTCCTTCTCTTGGACAAGCTCTATTTCTGATTCTGAAAATATGGTTACTGTGACCAGACAGTAAAGGAAAGGCTGAAGCTGAATTGGGAATTTGTCAGATTCATATTCATCATCTGGGAGAAACACAGTACAGCAGTTTCTACACTCCGAAGTTTCAACAGGGGCAAAAATACAACAGATACTTTCTCCCAGAAATGCGTTGGTGATAAAGCTTGCTTTGATGAGACAAAATGCAATAAATATTTCTTAAACATAACAATACGTACTGGTGTATTAAAAAAAAAAGAGAGATTCACCACCCTGTCCCTACCCTCAGCCTAAAAGGTTATGAACTTTTATGAACCAAAGATATTCTGATCAAACTCGAAACCTCATGATCTTTAATGGTCAGAGTAGGATAACCACTGTAACAAGCAGTCCCCAAATTTCAGTGGCTTAGAAGGTTTATTTATTTCTCATGTCACAGTCCACATAGTTGTCTAGTGGGAAACCTTCCCTGTGGTGATTCGAGGACTTAGGCTGCTTCCATCTGGTGGTTCCACCACTTTCTTCTAGAGCCTTAGAGTCTTCTCCTAGATTCTCAGCATCCAGCTAGAAGACAGGGGAAGAAGGAGAGGTGGAGGATCTCCTGGGAGGTTTAGGGGCCAGGCAGGCTTGTAAAGAGTATACATCATTCCTGCCCATGTTCCATTTTCCAGAGCTCAGTCACATAGTTCCACTAACTGCAGGGGAAAATGAGAAATGTAGTTTATCTAAATACCCAGGAGGAAAAAGAAATATGTTTGATGAACACATGGCGTTGTCTCAGCCACATCCAATACTTGAAAATCCCCATCAAATGTCTTCCCCACTAAATTAGACACTAAACTGATCAAAGCATACTTTTAGTCTGTGTAAACATTCTCAAAGAAATATTTTTTTAGTCCGTGTAAACATTCCTGTTAGATTGAAGTATTATTCCTCAATCTTCACTACCTCTGTGTAGATTATACATCCACAGCCATTGCCATGTAATTTTCCAGCGTCTCCCACTGTGGATAGAATTTACTTCCACAACCCATTGGCAATGGGCTTACCCAAGTGACTTGTTTTGACCAATGGATGTTAGCAGACAGGGCAAGAGCAGAGGCTTTAAATCTGCTTGCATGTTTGGCTCGCTCCCCTGCCCTGCTGTGATTCATCATGAGCAGAGCATATCCCAGGTGGCTACTAGCCCTTCAGCCTGGGCCTGAGAAGCGAGACACAGGAAACAGACCTGAACCTGACTGGAAGCCTGGAGTCCAGCTTAGCCCAGCCAAGCCCAGCCTAGATCAGCCAACCCACAGCCAAGCAGCAGACCTATGATCACGGAAATAAAGATTTATTGTTGTAAACTGCCAAGATTATGAGATTGATTGTTACACAGCAAAAACTAAATATTATAATTCCCATGATCATATACATCGTCACCCAATGTGAGGCAATGAGTTACCTCACTGAAATTTTTTTAAAGCAAAGAATTAATCGCCTTTATCCAATCACTATAATTCAAAATGACTGGTTTTGTGGTCTTCCATAAGTGAGAAAATAGCCTGTCTTTTAAAGTAAAATTTTATTTTCTCAACAAGTATATGAGATTTGACTTAGGAAATAATATGATTTATTAACAAATTTTCCAGAATTTATGTATCTAAATAATCATTAGCTTTCAAAGATCTGGGAGGGTTACATGCTTATTCCAGTAAGGCTGCCAACACTGAAAACATTTTCAACTTCTTGTCATTACCGTTGGTTTTAAGGCTTGTGGCACATTTATTATCTCTATTTTCAGATGAGGGAACTGAGGCAGACAAAGATTGTGTAACTTGCCCCTGGCCACTTGCAAGCGTCAGGGTTTGAATGCAGGCAGCCTGATGATAGGTCTAGTATTCTTGACCAAGACGCTGTGCTCTGCTAATAAGAACTCCTGATCCAAAATTTTCCGCTTGGATAAGGTTCATGATAGGCCATGATGGAATAATTGGACTGGGTTTACCCTCATGCCCTAAACAACCATGAAAACACACAAAATATATGAAGCAATGGTTTTGAGACATTGGACAACAGGCAGCATTGGACAGTGATCCCAGAAAGAAGGGAAACATATGAGGTGAGCTGAACAATCGCCACGGCTCACAGACTGCAGAGAGTTTCCAGACAGCAGCTCAGGGATAGGAACCCCAAACAGGCCAACAGTCTCCCCGAGCTAAGGAGACAGAGTTCAGAGTTCAGGGAAGCCGACGCGACTAGAATTCACGGGATAACGTACTAGAGAGGAGAGAGGAGAGGGGTCCAGTGATCTGCAGAAGGTCCCTTTAGAGTCTTCGGCTGAGTACTGATCAGAATATATGTGTGAGGAAACTCCCAGAAGCCAAGAAACAACCACTCAAAAGGAGAGGCAGAACAATTCCCTGAGCTTACATGGGGCTGGAAAAAGATCATATGCCCCCCAGTTAGAGTGGAAAGACCTCCCATTACGGGCAGCCAGTGGAGTCCTCCAACAGGTATTACCTCAGTAGTGGGGCCAAATTAGCCTTTGATTAAAGACTCTTCTAGATCAGCCTAATAAACCTTAAATGCCAACTTTTAAAGGATGCAATTGTTTCTGAGTAATTTAATTGTGTCTCAGAACAAAGCCCAAAAATATTTAAAGTGATGCAAAACACTTCAGCACCCAAAAACATAAAATTTATAAAAATGTGTGGTATGCAATCAAAATTGCCAACATGTGAGGCCGGCCCAGTGGTGTAGTGGTTAAGTTAACACGCTCTGCTTCGGCAACCCGGGGTTCACGGGTTCGGATCCCAGGCGCAGATCTATGCACCCACTTATCAAGCCATGCTGTGGCCGGCGTCCCACATATAAAGTAGAGGAAGATGGGCACAGATGGTAGCCCAGGGCCAATCTTCCTCACAAAAAAAAAAAAAAAAAGATTGCCAACATGTATACAAAATCACTCAGATCTAATAAAATGATCAGAAATATCAATAGATCTAAAGAAAAATTACCTAGAAAACACTCAGGAAATTACCCAAAAAAAGAAATGAGATCAGAGATCACATTTGAGCCAAAGGCGAGTCATCAGGAGCAAACAGACCTTCCTAGGTCTTAGGCCTGAGCATGTCACAGGAGACAAGAGAGTAGGAGAGAAGTTTCGGCTGTGCCAGAGAAGAAGGGACAGATGACTAACCCTCTCAGGGTGGCATTTAACTAAGAAATGATGATGGTAGTTCAGTAGTTAATAGTTAACTGATTGACAATGAACAGAAAGAGAAGGAAAAGAAACAGAGAAGAAAATAAATGTCAATGCATGCATTGGGAAAACTGATTTATTTGAGGGACAGGAAGTTAAAGCCTAGAGCACTGTCTCTCCTAGCACAGTTCACACGCTCCCCTCAGCATCCATGCATCTATTTCTTGGTTCTGTTCCCTTTTTCTTGGTTTTACTGAGAATCTCCAGGGGAGGGAGCTCAGAGTTTCTGTTCCAAGCGGAGACTTTCAATAGCTAATTGACAAGAGCCTTCGAGAGAGGAGTTAATGGGAAAGGAGTCAGGACATAACAGATGATACTTCATTCTCATTTCAGTTTTCCTCTTACAAACACAGAACCTTCCAGACTCCAGAAGAGAGGACTCTGGCAGTGTATCAACAATTCAACAATGCCTTCATGGACTCCCTGAATGGAACGCTTTTATGTGTGGGTGAAAATTATCAAGAGCTCATAGCATCTCTGTGACTGACTGCTAAGAATATAAAATATTTAGCTTTCCTCCCTGCCTTTTTCATTTTATTTAAAAAAATGCCTTCTAAAGGAAATAGCTTAAACTCTCTGTAAGACACTGATGAAGAGGCCTTTCCACTCACATTCAGCGTAGCTCTGCTTTCATTTGCTACCAGTGTGACAGGGAGGGAAAACTCATTATCAAACCCAAAAAGATATTGTATCTGTGAAATATTCTAAAAAGGATACTGCTTCCAGAATATTTAGTACAGATAGATATAACAAGTGAGCTGGGTGGTGAGACAGGATACATTCAATTGTGACAGTAACATTTTATATGAAATCGGTCATAAAATGTTTTTTTTATATATATATATATATATATTCTGTGAGGAAGATCAGCCCTGAGCTAACATCCATGCTAATCCTCCTCTTTTTGCTGAGGAAGACCGGCTCTGAGCTAACATCTATTGCCAATCCTTCTCCTTTTTTTTCCCCCAAAGCCCCAGTAGATAGCTGTATGTCATAGTTGCACATCCTTCTAGTTGCTGTATGTGGGACGCGGCCTCAGCATGGCCGGAGATGCAGCGCGTCGGTGCACGCCCGGGATCCGAACCCGGGCCGCCAGTAGCGGAGCACATGCACTTAACCGCTAAGCCATGGGGCCGGCCCATAAAATGTTTCTTAAAAGCCTCTTGAAAGATGGGATTAGAGTGATAGATTAGAAGGTTGATAAACTTCAGTAGTGTTCTCTACTGGGAAATTCTGTTAAGCAGATATGCCAAAACTCATTGGCTCACAGTCCAAAATACTGTATCATCCTCTATTAGTCTTCGAGGACAGAAAATTGTTTGGCTGATTTTATCTAGCCCTGCTTCCTATTTATGTTATATTAGTATCTAAAACTTCAATTTCTGTTACTTTTATTTTACATCATCGACAATTGTAGAATGAGAGTAAGTATCACTCCCTGAGGCCCAGTTACATGCTAACATTTCACAGTAGTTTTATATAGTTCAAGTAATAAACCCTTCACTAAAATTATCAAGCCTTATCTTTCTAGCTATTTGAAGTGATTTCTCCTCAGCTTCATAATATTTAGCTATGACAACACCCGTAGAATGAAACAAGAAAGGGCAGGTTGTCCTGTCAGCAACACACAGAGGGATTGATTGGAGTGTATGAATTGGTCTATTATTCTGCTATTTGTTCTTACACCAACAGTGATAGGGCTACAGGGAAACTGGTTTCACTCTTACGGGGGTTTTCTAGGGATCTGAGCAGTACTCTCAATATTATATAAGGGACATCCCACAGAACTTTTATCTTATATGGCTGGCTGTTCAATTCAATTTCATATTTACTGAACTCCCACACTGTGCCTGGTCCTGGGAAATAGAAAGATTGGATGGACACAGTCCCTGCCCTCAACAGGTTGTCAGTCTCATAGGGTGGACATTGAGCAAGGAAATTATTACAATGCAGTACATGCAAAATTATAAAATTATGTGCAGGATCAAAGCCAGCAGAGATGAGAGGCCTATGACTCCACCTGAGAGAGGGGAAGCATCTCAGAGGAGATTGAGTTGAGCTTTGAAAATTAAAAAAGAAGTTGCAAAATGGAGAAGTGTGGAGGGGGTTAGAATCCCAGGCAGAGAGAACAGGATATGTAAAAGCCCAAAGATGTGAAAGAGTTCAGCCTGTTCAGGAATCCACAAGTACTCACAGGTTGATGAAACTAAGAGGTGGGGCTGCCCAGGAGAGGCAAGGGTAGGAAGAGGATGAAAGGATGTTGTGGGCTTGAAGAAGTCAGGAGGAGTGACTCCTCCTGAAATCATGAAAGGCCTTGACTACCGAGATGAAGAACTTGCCTCTTTCAGAAAAGTTATGGGACTCCACTAAAGATTTTATGCAGGGGAGTAACATAATTGGATTTGTGTTTTACAGACAATTCTAGCAACAGTGTGGAGGGAGAACCGGAGGTAGGACCAGACTAGAGTCAGGAACCAGTCGGCAGCTGAATGCAATAACTCAGGAGAGAGGCTGAGGGCCTGAACTAAGGTAGTGGCAGTAGACGAGGAGGGGAAGGAGTGAATGGAGAGATCTTCAGGGATTAGAATCAAAGTTATTTGGTGATTGGTTGGACACTGGGGGTTAGAGAAGACAACCAATAATGACGTCCAGGTTTCCAGCTTACATCCCTGTGGAGGGGATGGTGGTGCCACCTGACAGGTTGAGAACAAACAGAATGTATTCCATTAGGCTGCACACTGGGACCGCCAGGTGGGAATGCTCATTTGGCAGTGGATATAGGGCTCTAAAGCTTAGAGAAGATGGCGGGACTAGAAATGTAAATCTGGAAGTCTATATTTTAGGACAGAGTTAGAAGTATTGGGAGTAGATGAAGGCATGTAGGGAGAGGGCCTAGAATAAAAAAAGACAGTCAGGGACAACTCCCTGAGAACCTCAACATTAGAAGATATGAACAAAAGAAGACGAACTATCTAAGACAGAGATTCATACCTTTAGCTCCGAAGATTGTATTTCATTAGGCAGCACACAGCAAAATTTTGTGCATAAATGTGTATTTATATGCATGTATGTATTTTTGTGAATTCATAGATATAATCAAATTCTCAAAATAGGGTATTTAACTTCCAAAAAAATTAAGAGCTGCCCATCTAAGAAGATTAAGTCCTAAGAGGAGAATCAGGAGAGAATAGTAAGTGTCACGGTAGTCAATGAAGTTCAACTTTTTTCCCCTTGAACAATAATTTTAGGAGGTAATTAAACCCTGATTCCTCCAATGAAAACATTGTAAGGTATAATAACAAGAGAAGAGAAAGGGGCACAGAAGCTTCCTACCATTGCGACCACTTTCTGTCTGCCCGACTTCAAGTTCAGATGTAATTAGAAAAGGAAATGTGATTGCCCAGGACACACCTGGACTGAGTCTGAACAACAAAAAACTCAGGACCGTAGGTTGGGTTGCCTTTAAAAGTGAAGAGCCTGACAGTATATTTAAAAAAAAAAAAAAAATACTAGAACAATTTGCAGATGCTACAAAACTGACTAAATTGTACTTACTAACCCCCCAGTTCTATCCAATCCCTAACCGCCTGAATACTTATTAATTTTTTTCCTTCTCTGGCCCACCCTGGAGATCCCTTACGCTCCTTATGGAGCACAAACCACGTCCTCTCCTGGCTTTCAGTCCTGCCAGCTTGTTCTTTTTAACAGAGATCAAGATACGAAGCACATTTTCTCCTTACATTTCATTTCATCTTTATTTTATTTGTGTAGTTCAATAAGAAAGGAAAAACGATTAGATTTCAAGTGGAGGAACAGCTGTAGCAGGACAGAATTCAGGGGTTCAGGGCCTCATGAATCTAGGTCTCAACCACCCGTCTATCTATAACTATGTCCCCTCTTATCCAGAGTACTTCTGAAATATTTCTCCTCATAGCTCTCCCACTAGAATAAAAACTCCATGAAGAGAGAGATTTTCGTGTGTTTTCTTCACTGTTTATTCTCAGCCAGAACAGTACTTCATACACAGTAGATGCTCAATAATATATGTTGAGTAAGTAAACGAATAATTTTAGGATCTCATCCGAAAGAAATTTATCCGCAAGAAAAATTACTGCCTTGAAAATGTCTCATAACCATGGATTTCCTCGTGAGCTTTGAAACGTTGCTTTGTGCTGTTGTCTTGCACGGGAGTTTTTACCCCATTCAGGACTTTCTCATGGATTTGTGGTTGCCTCAGCCTGGCCCATTAAACTGCCCAGACATAGACCAAGATAGAAGGTTGGGGTTGTTGCCCATTATGGGCAAAGCAATCTCAAGGGCTCTGCCTACAAGCAGCCCAAGCATCCTCCCTATTTCGACTCAGATGCCTCTCTTTCCCACTGGAACTACGGCAGGGGTCCATTTCTAGCTGCAACCCAGGTAATGGGGCATAGATAGCTATTTCAGCTCCAGTTTTCCAGCTGGGAATGAGGTCCAGTTCTCAGCTCTATTAGCCCGAGAGTGCTTGGATTGTGTTCTTGATTAGGCTTTGAAGCTCTGGGTCCCATAGTCCTTGTCCAGGACTGATGTCAGAGGGCGGCAGCTTGTCCCCACTCATCACTATCCATTCCTGGTCCACTGAGCCTCCTCCTGTTCTTAAGCTCATATATGTACTTCATCATTTTTTAAATTATGTTTTTCAACTATTCCTATATCTCTGGAATAGAGTGGAGAGGATTATGCAATACACCATCTTGATTGGAAGTCACCATAATTTTTCATAGCTGAAAAAATTGGGAAAGTAGTTGATTTTCTTTTCTCTTTGAAATTTGTTAATGAAAGGTACCTACCTATATGACCGATATTAGCTTCCTTTCTGAGTGGTAGATTTTTATTTTTCAGAAAATCATAATCGGCGATTGTTCTAGTGGTGAACTTTCTTTGCATTCCTGGAATTAACTGTATTGATGACCTATTTATGTGACAAATACGTACGTGACACCATGTGCCAATACTTTATGAAGATTAAAGCATTTAATGATTATAGTAGATGGTTTTCAAAGATGGCTGCAACAATTCCTCTCATCCCTATATGTACATCCCTTTACAATGTGATAATGTCATCCTCTCTTTTAAGAAGTAGTCTCTTTCTCTGTCTCTTGAAACTGGGCCACCTTGTGACTTGCTCTGACCAACAAAATGTAGTAGAAGAACATTGAGTGACTTCGAAATCTAGGCCTCCAAAGGTCTCACAGTTTCTGCTCTCACCCTCTTGCTGACCTCCTAAAGATGAGAAACCACATGGAGAGCTAGCCAACAGCCAGCACCAACTGCCAGACATGTGAGGGAGACTATCTTGGGCCACTCTGCCCCAGGTGAACCACCAGAAGCCTGCAGCCACATGGCCACAGCCAGACTAGCAGAAGAACTGCCCAGTTGGGTCCTGGACAAATTGCCAACCAATAGAATTATCAGATTTTTGGTGATTGTTGATTTAGGACTCTAAAATTTGTGGTAGTATGTTATGAAATGTTAGATAACTGATATAATTATTTATTATTATTTGAATACTGCTGCATTCCATATGCCAATATTTTTTTTAAAATTGTAGGACTACATTGCTCGATGAGATGGGTCTAGAGTTTTCCTTGTTGTGGCATATCTTTGGTTAGTTCTATTTAAAGTTTATTAGACTCATAAAATCAATAAGGTAATTTCTAACTTCTATGCTATGAAAAGTCCAAATAGCAGAGAATTATCTATTCCTTAAAGACTAGTTAGAACTTACCCATAAAATTATGTGGACCTGGTGGCTTCATTCACCATATATTTTTTACTAACTTTTCAATTTATTTTTAATTTATTCTTTGCCTGTTAGTCTATTCATTTTATTAATGGATTGCTAACAATGAGGTTTTCCAATTTTCAGCCTGTTGAAACACTGCAAACATTGATTTTTTTCATTGATATGATAGTTAACAGAGAAGAACTAAAGCTACAACCTTCTCGTTATCAATTGTCTTAATGATGACTAAACGAATTTAAGCAATAGTCATATTTCAAATAACTATATTGATACTAAGAGCTAATCCAGAGGCCTGTGATATGCCATTTTAAAATCCACCAATAAGTGGAGCTCTAATATTAAATCACATAATCTTTAATAGTACCTCTTTTTGTTTCTTGCACTAATCTCAATTTGCATGTTAAAAAGTACAAACTAAAAAAAAAAAAAAAGTACAAACTATATGTATTCTAAAATAAAGTTGAAACCAATGTGACATTTTATAATAATTTATGGAAGTATACTATCCAGGTAGACATTAAAATGAAGTATTTAGAAAAATAAATGTCTACCAAAGAATAACCTGCATGAATAAAAAGAAAACATATCACCAAAAACTATTTATTTATCTACTATATATTTTATTTTATGTACTATATATTTTTGTCCTTTAAATAGAAACAATTTAAATATCTAAAAATGGAAAAGTGGTTACATAAATTACAATACATTCATACAGTAGGATAATATGAAGCCATTAAAAATTACAAATTTGAAGATTTTTTAATGATATGGAAAAATGATCAGGGAAAAAAGTAAAATAGGAGATTAAGTTTATCAAATTTTATGAAAGTTACAAACATAGAGAAGAAAAAACTGGAAAGATATCAACATGTTGAGATTGTCTCTGGATGATGAGGCTGTAGGTGGTTTTCTTCATCTTTTTGCACCTTTTTTGTCTTCAAATTCTCCACAAGAAGACTTATTTGCTTTCACAATCAAAGGAAAAATTTTATTTAGAATGTGATTGGCATTCTTGTTACAGAGTCATATCTCATTAATAATAAATATCAAACTAATGAATGATATAGGCAACGATCGTCTTACTTAAAACTCTGCCCTGGGATCTGTTTTTTCATGGCAATATAAAAATTCAAGCTTCAACGTCTCCTCATTTTCCCCTCAGTTTCAGTTATATAAGATGAATAAGTTCTGGGGATCTAATGCACAGCATGGTGACAATAGTTAACAATACTGTACTATATACTTGAAAGTTGCTAAGGAAGTAGATCTTAAAAGTTCTCAACACACACAAAAAATGGTAACTATGTAAGGTGATGGATGTGTTAATTTACCTTATTGTGGTAATCATTTTGCAACATACACGTATATCAAATCAGCACGTGGTACACTTTAAATTTACACAGTTATATGTCAATTATATCTCAATAAAGCTGAAAAAAAATTAAAAGAAAAAGAAAAGAAAGGGGACAGACATTCTTTGCTGTAGCCAGAAGTTCCCTAACGGAAAGGTGCTAAATAATCCCCCTTCTCTGCTCCTTCAGTGTGGTCCACTTGCCCCTTGAAATTCATGACTGGGTTTGTACATACACACAGCCTTAAAGATGGGAGAAGATTCTCCAGGTTCTTCTCTGGGTGGGAAGAGAGAAGGCTCTGTAACCTGAGTTGCCAAGGCTATGGCTGACTCTGGAGAGGACGCTAGCACCTTCAGATTGCGGAATCTGTCCGTGGACTGCTGCAGCTTTCAGCAGCTGGTCAAGTGAGATTGAAAAGACCAAAATTACTGAGGAAATTTGTATCACTTTGATTGATACTTTTGTTAAAAGATATATTTACAAGGCCTTAGTCAGAAATCACTGAATTTATGTTTTATGCTTTGCCACTTTGATGCATATGCTCTGGTTTCTTTTGAGAGCAGGGATGCGCAGGTCCTCTGGGGCCTGCTCTCTGGCTGGCGGGAAAACAAAGAGGACAGCCCAGGTCACACACTAGTTCTCGGAAAAGATGAAACGCTTGAAAGGAAGAGAATGCGAAAGGACAATCACTCTACAGGGCAACTTTTCATGGGAAGGTGGCCATGGTCATCAGCATGAGGTTTTTAGTCACTTTTTTTGAAGTATAATTGACATGGAAGAAAATTCATCAATTTTAAGTGTACGTTTGATGAGTTTTGACAGACGTATACAGTTGTATAACAACCACCACAGTCAGGTTATGGAACATTTGAACCATTCCTGAAGTTTCCTCATGATGCTTTTCAGTCAGCTCCCCTCCACTGAATTTTACATTTCTTGGATGCAATGACAATATGTCCCAAACAAACAGTTGTGATTCATGGTTGACAAGTACAAAGGTACTCATGGGGACGATATGGTATTTGAACTTGAGACTGTCCCACAAACCTGGGCCACCAGGTTACCACACATATGCTGTCTAGATGATTTCAAGTGTCGGAAACATAGAGAAAAAGGAGAGAGCAAGAGAAAGTGAAAAATTGGACAATTTACAGGAGATGGGAGCAGAAAGGAAAGTGAATAAAAAAGAGACTGGAAAGAAAAGAGAAGACGAGAATATGAGTACCTATTTTTAATTTTTTTGTTTTTACATTTTGTAAAATAATCCAAATAGTGAGGTTGGTAAGGGAGAGGCTATTGAAAATAAAGGGGAAAAAAACTAGAATAATATGGGCTTAGAAGGAAGAGAAATGAAGGGGGAATCCAGAATTTCTCCATTGTTCTCTGAGCTAGTCTATTTCCCATGCGTATCTAGCAGGGCCATGTTTTATCAACATTTGCTTTGGAGCCCTGTCCCAGCGGTTCTCATTCTTTGCTATGTGTATGTCCCTGGTAAACTTTCAAACACCAGAGTTTTAATCAGCACCCTTGAAAGGATGAATCTTCCCCCACTGTGTTCACTGCAGGATCAGTCAACCAGCAGCAGACGGAGGGAACTGTTTGAGTGTGAAACTCTGCTGCCTCACCTCACCTGGACCCTGGGCTCCTACATCCTCCAGAGGCAAAGGGCTCCTTGTTAACACACATCCTTTCTTTGGCACCTACATGACTTAGACGGTGCCTCCTACCTCTTGCTCAGAGCCAACTGCAGCCTGCTCCACCTCCTCAGCTCTGCCTCTGTCTGAAAGACATCATCAGAAATGTATATCTGCTTCATTACAGCAAAAGTTAATTTTACAAACTGACCAACATTTGTTATCTTCCCTGTAAAGGGCTTACAGTGCATGAGTGTCCCTTGGCATGCAGAATGACCCCTCACTTCTTTTCATGCCATTGTCCCCAAGTTTGCCACCTCGCTTCTCTCGCTTTGACACCCTCATGAAATTTCTAGGCTGCACAAGGATCCCCGACGCAGTATTCCACCGCCATATTTTCCTCACCCTGGACATTTCTCCATGCCCTGGGTTTTCCTGATTCCATTCATCAGCTTGACTCACATTCCGTTCCTGGCCCCGCTCTTATGCTAGAAAATCAGGCAGCTAATGGGTGCTAAGGTGTTCTCGGTTGGAGTAGTGGACTTTCCCACCAAGTAACATGTTTGCATTTTAACAGGGACTCCTTAGAGTGTCTGAGATTCTCTTAAAGCAGTGGTTCTCAACCAGGGTGATTTTACTCCCAGGAGGTATTTAACAATGTGTGGAGACTAGGTTGTTCACAACTGGGGGATGGAGAGATGCTACTGGCATCTAGCAGGTAGAGGCCAAGGGTGCAGCTAAACTCTACAATGCACAGAACAGTCCCCACAACAAAGAAGTGTCTGGCCCAGATTGTCCTTAGTGACGAGACCGAGGAACTCTACCTTAAAGGAATGACTCAACCAGTGGAGATAATAAGTTTCTGTGTCAGGCAGGCAGAAGGAAATATTTTGAGGCAGGTGAGGGTTATGGTATTCTTCAATTCACTCTTATCTAGGCCTATTGTAACTCCCAGCAATAAGGCCACAGCCTAGAATCTGCCATTGTTGGTTTTTATTATAAAAAAGTATCCTTTGAGTTTCCTAAGTGTACCTCACAGTCCCACCCTCTCAATGAATGCAGGAGTCCTCCCTGACATTAACAACAACACACACAGCTGCTTCTAAAAACATTTTTCCTCAGCAACACAGTGACACAAACCCTTTTGTAGCACCTCACATCTGGACGCAGGACCAACACCGGCCTCTTGCTTCAGCCCACCATCAGGCTATTTTTCTGAGTTGCTATTTTTCTGAGCATGTGATTCAATTCACACTAAGCCCACGTGTGTCGCAAGGGATATTATGAGGCATTTCTATGCCACAAACAGAAAAGGCATAATATTCCACTATCCTCAATAGATTTGGCCCTAAAACTGGGAAATGATGTATTTTGCAAATACATTCGCACTAAAACTGAGGCCCGTAAGTCATTTCTCGACCCTGAGCTGAGGACGCGCATTTACACTTCAAATCTGTGGCAAAAAACCTGACAGCACCATTTGATGTTGACAGGAAAATGGACTTCAAAGACTGCACTGTGTCCCTGTTCATTCTGTGGGCACAGATTTCCGGCAGAACGTGATTATACCTCTGATTACCTATGCCTATTGTCATGGCACTGTCATCCAAAGCTTTTTTAGAATTTAATAATTGCCTTTTGTTGATCAGGATAATAGCGCAGAGGGCCTGCAGAACACGTGAAGCAACCGTGCACAATACCCGCAAGTAAGTGGCCGGGGTAATTGAAGAACAGACTAAATCCACTGGACTTTTGTAATGAAATAAACCATGAATAGAAGAATAAAATATCATCAATGGCTGGATGTGTATTGTTACTTTGAAGCTTTTCCCAGCTACCACCATCATCAGATCAGAGTGGAAGCTAACACCTACTACTTTAAATAATTATTGGATTATTTTTTCTCATTATTTATCACTCAGACTGTTCTGAACACCACCCCACTTGATGTTATAATTAGTTCTCTGATAAACCTTTTACAAAATAAATGGTTCTGCTTTTGTAGTAATAGAGGCACGAAAATGGGGTACGTGAGGCAGGGGAAACAATGTGGTCTCCATTTCATGTGCCAGGAAATGAAGCTGGGTTTGAACATTGACCATGGATTCAATGAATCACATTTGTCAAATTTGCTTGGAAATTATGAAATTAACAATATATACGTGAATAGAGCATTATCACAAAGATGTTTACTTCCATTTCAGATTTGGATTCCCACTAAGGATTCAGTTATGAATATCACAAATACTAATTGAGATGGGCACACACAAGCAAATAAACCTACCTCTTTGTGGTCATAATGAGTCAATTTACTCTTGAGAGAGCTATTTCTTTTTTTTTTTTTTTTTGGTAAGGAAGATCAGCCCTGAGCTAACATCCAATGCCAATCCTCCTCTTTTTGCTGAGGATGACTGGCCCTGGGCTAACATCTGTGCCCATCTTCCTCTACTTTATATAAGACGCCGTCCCAGCATGGCTTGACAAGCAGTGTGTCCGTGTGCGCCCAGGATCCGGAATCCGAACCTTGAACCCCAGGCCACTGAAGCAGAGTGCACGCACTTAACTGCTGGGCCACCAGGCCAGCCCTGAGAGAGCTATTTCTGAAGGAGAGATGAGGAAGAAAACCAAGTCACCAGTCACCAATGTTACTGGATAAAATATTAACACTGGGAGAGGCTTTAGAAACTATATTTTACAATTTTTTGCAGTTTTCTTAAGGTCACACAGCTACGGGAAGAAATTAGTTCTCAAATACTTTAGAGGATAAGTTGAACTTTTAGCAAATCAGTGTTAAAGAACTTTGAACACATCAGTGAGAAAGATCACAAAGACATACAAGACAAACTCAAATTTATCAGTTATTTGTTCCCCAAGTTGAGTTTTTTACTGCTTCAAGGTCTTTTCAGATCTTGAAACTCCATTCATCCTACCTGCCTCCGTTTTGATCACGTCATTTTCCCATTCAAAAATCTTAGGAGCCGGCCGGTGGCGCAAGCTGTTAAGAGTGCGTGCTCTGCTGCGGTGGCCTGGGGTTTGCCAGTAGGGATCCCTGTGGGCACCGACGCATGGCTTGGCAAGCCATGCTGTGGCGGCGTCCCATATAAAGTGGAGGAAGATGGGCATGGATGTTAGCCCAGGGTCAATCTTCTTCAGCAAAAAAGAGGAAGATTGGCATCGGATGTTAGCTCAGAGCTGATTTTCCTCACAAAAAAAAAAAAAACTCAACGGCTCTGCAGCCATTTGAATTAAGTTCTTAATTTGGCTCTCAAAGGCTCTTTCCATCTGGCCCCAACATGTCCCTGCTCGCTTAGCATCAGCTGCTCCACCTGGTGAAATCCTCTGCAGAACCCAGGATACACCACACATATTTCGATCTGAGCACCTTTGCTATTCCAATATCACCTACACGGGATGCTTGCCCCTCACCTCTCTGCCTCTGTGCCTATCTCAAGTACAGACGCCAGTGCACGCCTTTGCCCTGTCCCTCTCCCCCCTCCCACCCACAGTGGACATCACTAGTTCTCCACAGCACTCTCCTCACTGAAACCAGACTCACTCCAGAATGCACCTCAACAAAGACTTCCAAGCTGCCATGCTGGTTGAAGCCAATTTGTCATTCCTTATGGGATCCTCCCTAATCTTCCACGTCCAGCTCAAGTCCCCTGCCCCCAACCGATTTCTCTGTGTACCCAAGCCTATGAAACTCTCTCCATCCTCTGAATTCCTATTGTGTGCAACTCTTGTTTAACACTTAGTTACTGCCTATCTTTTTGGTCAAAATCTTCCTCAAACCAAGGATCATTTAATTTCATTTTTCGGTAACCACAGATCTTCCTCTACTTACAATGGGGTTACGTCCCAATAAACCCATCGTAAGCTGAAAATATCATGTTAAAAATACGTTTAATATACCTAACCTACGGAACATCACGGCTTAGCCTAACCTACCTTAAACATGCTCAGAACACTTACATTAGCTTACAGTTGGGCAAAATCATCTAACACAAAGCCTATTTTATAATAAAGTGTTGACTATCTCATAATTTATTAAATACGATACAGAAAGTGAAGAACAGAATGGTTGTGCGGGTACAGAGTGGTTGTAAGTGTATCGGCTGTTTACCCTCCTGATTGTGCGGCTGACTGGAAGCTGCGGCTCGCTGCCACTGCCCAGCAGCACAAGAGTATCTTACCCCGTATTGCTAGGCCGGGAAGAGATCAAAATTGAAAATCTGAAGTATGGTTTCTACTGAATGCTGAATTCACTTTTGCACCATAGTAAAGGCAAAAAATCGTAAGTTGAACCATCACTAGTTGGAGACTATCTGTACATGGAAACATGCACATAATAACTACTCAATAAAACCTGCACCATCAGCAATGTGTGATGCATGATGTATGTGCATTCATGTACTCTGAATATTAAAATAATTGTCTGGACTGGTTGATATTCAGGTGGCATACTAATTAGAAAAAAATTTTTAAGTTTATTTGCTATTAGAGAAAAAGGAAGATTATTTTGCATTATTATTTATTCACAATAGCCATGAGTATTATTTTCTTTATCCATATTAACTATGTAATCGGTATGGTTTTCAGGCACAAATGTTAGGTAGACAAAAAGTAACTTTCTTTATAGTACTATAATTAAATTAACTTTGTTCTCAAGCACCCATTTCTACCTGATTAACAGAAAAACATATTCTGGCCAATTCAAAATAACCCAATCTCTCCCAACTTAAATTCGACCTCTTAAGTTCTTGCCACTCCCACTCAGGCCCCAGCTCCTACTCTTTCTTTTCTACTTGGTGGTATCTGGGTTGTGAAGTGGCTTCGATGACATCATCATATGGGGACTTGGGGGAGGGGTGTCTAGTTCTGTGCCAGCCTGTTTTACCTGGCCTCCACTGAGTGTCCTAATTAGATTTGGGCCACAGCATCTTTGTTCATTGCGTCTTTGCTAATGTCCTCAATCATGACATAACCTTCAGGCATCAGTCCACATAGCTTTCATCCAACTGGTCCCAACCACATGGCTCGCCACTAGGGGACATCGGCTGCCTCAGCCACTCCCGCAGCACACTGGGGTTGGCTGGGAGGGCCAGAACATGCAGTTGCTTTCCACACACACTAGTATTTGCAGGACTGGTATTTGAGGTCCTCTGGCCCATCTGCCTATACATAGTCCCAGCCATTACTACTCTTTTCTCTCCAATTTTTCATCCTTTTGTTTTACTCCCCTTACCAGGAGACATACTCAACCTCATCATCCAAACCTCCTAGTAAAATTTTTATTTCCATATAATATTTTTAACTGATAAGAACTCTTTCTTATTCTCTGAATCTTTTTTTAATTGCATCTTGTTCTTGTTTCAGTGATGAGATACCATCTCTCTGAGAATATTAATTATTGTGTGTTTTTAAATTTTCTTCTTTTCCTTGCCCTATCTCTTTTTCCTCAGAGTTCCTTTATACTTTTTTCATGTTTTGGTCACTGTCATGCTTGTGAGGCATTCTTCAAATGACTCTCATTCTTGGATGTCCATATTTAAGAGAGAGGCACTTAAAAACGAAATAGAAAGCCCATATATGGAGGCCTGCCCCACTGAAATGTCTGGGTCACTCCACTGGAGATCCCAAATTATCAACTTCCAATATATTGTGGTTGTCCTCTCTGTCTCTGTCCTTATGGGTTTATGCCCTTTTATTCTTTAATGTCATGGAGGTAGGGAGGGAAGAGGTGGTCAGGAAGGAATGAAGATAAATTCAGGTGTTCAATACACCAGCTTTTCCCTAGCTGGTGTTAAAATAAAATGATATGGAGACCAGGCTTGAAAATCCTCGAGCAGACAAAACCAGTAAGGCCACATAAGCAAAACTTAATCTAGCTTATTTTATGAACGTAAGCAAAACTTAACTTAGGTTATTCTTATAATTTTATTTATTTATTTTTCCCCCTCAAAGCCCCAGTAGATAGTTGTATGTCATAGTTGCACATCCTTCTAGTTGCTGTATGTGGGACGCGGCCTCAGCATGGCCGGAGAAGCGGTGCGTTGGTGCGCGCCTGGGATCCGTACCCGGGGCGGCCGGCAGCGGAGCGCGCACTTAACCGCTAAGCCACGGGGCCGACCCAACTTAGGTTATTCTTTGTAAATGCCTCTGACAACCATAAACAAAACTTAAGTCATCTTCCTAAAATGATATAAGATAATCACTTTAAATCAATCCCCTGCTGTCTAGAAATCCCCATTGTAATAACTAATCATTGTAAAGGTTAAACAACTTCCTTATTTTCACTTTATAAGCCATCCTGTAACATCGTGGCTCTGAGCTTCTTACCAATTTCGAGTTTGAAGTCTCCCTGTTCACAAACAGTTTGTTTCTAGCTCGTTAAAATATTCATATCAAGGAATGCTCTCTGAATTTTCTTTTTTTTTTTTTTTGTGAGGAAGATCAGCCCTGAGCTAACATCGATGCCAATCCTCCTCTTTTTGCTGAGGAAGACCGGCCCTGGGCTGACATCTGTCTGTGCCTATCTTCCTCCACTTCATACGTGCCTATCTTCCTCCACTTTATATGGGACGCCGCCACAGCATGGCCTGACAGGCGGTGCGTCGGTGCGAGCCCGGCACCCGGACCCAGGCTGCCAGCAGCGGAGCATGGTCACTTAACTGCTACTCCACGGGGTCGGCCCCTCTGAATTTTCTTTTGACACTGGCAACATCCTGGGTGGTGTGGTCAACATCTCCATGTCTGAGGGGTTCTTCTCGTTCTTCCATCCTCCAAGCTGTGAAGTCAAAGTTCTTGACTTTGGTATCTAATATCTAGCCACAACCCCTCCCTCTCTAAAAATAAAAGAAAATCTTTCCCACTCACTCACTGTAGAAACTCATCTCTTTTGAGTCTAATAGAATTTGCTCAATTTGAAAATTAAATTTTCTCTCTCAAGGACCTGACTCTTGCAAAGCAACAGTGTTTTGGCATCCCATCTACTATCTCTGCTATGGGTATTTAAAGGCTTTTTTGGAACTCAGACAGAGCTAGAAAATGTGTTCTAAGCTGAGTCCACCCTCCACCTCGGACAATGAATGCTACTTTAATGATGGGTGGAAAGCCATAAGACCATAAGAAAACATGCAGAAAGGCAAAACCAGAGTTAAAATTGTCAAACTGTATTCCACTAAAAATCAGTGCCATTGAGTTGTGCTGAGTGTGAATTGGCTCCTGTAAAAGTCAGAAACATAAGTGCTCAAGTCAGAATTTAAGCCAAAGTAATGGCCAAAAGAAACCAGAGTAGGAAGGTCAGTGGTCCTGGGCTAAGCCAGGAAGAACGAGGTAGAGAACTCGCTTTTGAACTGAAGTACATAGGAGGCTTTACATATCTGACCACCTAGAGGTGCTTCCTTCTTCCTGGGATCTGGACAGACAAGTTAACCCCAGGAGGTCCAGCAACCCACCAGAAATAGGCAAATCTGCCAAAAAGTTGCCTGGCTCTGTCCAGTTAACACCACTGGGCTTGGGCCTTCTCTGTGGTGCTTTCCTCCATGAGGAAGCACTCGAATTGGGATTCTCAGGATCACACAATGGAATGTGAAAACACGAAGACTTACAAACACACTTTTACACCAACTGAACAATGGATGTGGCTGAGATCTTTCACCAAGGGCAGCATTTAGCTAGAGCAAGTTCAGCTCAGTAAAACAAATGCATGATGAACAACTCTGCTGGGCACTCAAGATACAAAGATGAAGACAACTTCCTGTTTCCCTCAAAAATGGAAACTCTGTGAAGAAATCTCCACTTAAAGGAAGAATTCCATGAAGAACAATTCTTATAATACAAATTAAATGTCTGTATCTTACACGGCTGCTCCTAGGATGTACAGAGTCCTAGCCAAATATTTTTTGTGAGTCCCTATCTATATAAACAATTTGATTTTAAAATGTATAACTAAATTAATGGGCCCATGTGAAGTATGGTGATCTATCAATGAAGATTTAGAATAATGGGCTGAGAAAAGGTATTTAAGTATTTATCTGTTGTCCATTTAGTGCATGAAGATTCTTCATACTGTCTAGTCACCATCTCTTCCTATTCAGGTCCAGGAACCAGCCCTCCATGTTCTTTATTGTCAAATGCACCATTGCTAGCTGATTTTATATCTCCCACCGAGAAAAAGGTAGCAGTGCTGTTATTACTCACCATAACATGGCTCTTCATTGAAATAATATAGGTCTTCTTGTCCCTGCAGTTCCCTAACACCATTAACTAATGCTGGTTACATCATTACACACGGCGCTGCTTCATTTACCACGCCGATGAATACTGTCTTCCAACGACTTTCTCAAAATTTGTTACTACGCTTTACTGGCCATAGCCACAAATGCAAGTCTTACCCAGAACATATAGGAAAAATCATCTTCTAGTCATGAAAAATTTACTCTTCGGAATTTTATAGGATAAATGTAAAACAACATATCTTCCAATCACGTCTTCTCTTAACTCTTTAGCCCATAATTTCTGCATTCCTAGAGTGTGATTTCTTTCCAACAGTACTCCTGCCTTCCACACATGCCACCAGCCAGGAGGATAGGCAAGGAGCCCTTGGACAAAACAGGAAGAATAGTTCCATTTGCTCAAAGAATGTCTGTCCATCATTTGGCATGGCTTAAGATAGACTTGGAAGAGCAACATCACCAAATCAGAGGCATGAGAGGAAGTCAATTGAAGGGCTTGTTAGCATTACAGAGTTACAGTCTTGAAAGGAGATAGTCAGAATTACCCCAGGAGGCCTGCCTGACACATGGCATGGAGCCTGCAGAGAAGGTAAGGTCACCACCCTGGGTACTAGGCTCAGAGAACAGACAGGACGCAGGATGCCTGACCCACCTCAACTACCCTCGCCCTCAGGTGATGTAGTCAGAAGGCAGTACTGCAATCAGAACACAGCTGAGGGCTGACACATGGGTCTATTCATGCCCTAGGGTTGGCAGTGGGCTATCAGTAGTCCAGAGTCTTGCATTCGTCCTACGTCCATATGGCACTATCCTGTGAAAGAAATACGAGATCGGCCAGAGGAAGAAAGGAAATTAATTTTTTCTAACCAGGCCTCCCTCCTGGAAACAGGATCACCCTCCTGAAGAAAGGATCACAGCCTGAGGATCACCCAATAGGCACAAGTCCTGGGGGTCCTCTTCACATCTAGTCAACCTCATACGTGGATGGTACTGGGGGAGGGAGTAGAGGGTTACGGAATGTCCTGAAGGGAGAAATGGGACAGGACCCACAAGTCAGTCTGAGCAAGGGCACCCTGCCCCGATGGCACTGGAGGGGGACTTAGAAAATTTCCAGGGGAGCACTTCAAAGTGGCAGGCCTCCTGAGATCAAAGGCCCAGGGCAAGGACTCTACTTGCCCAGGTCTAAATGTGGCATTGGTATCATACTAGGACTTGTCACTTAGAGAACCTTTTGACACTTTCTGATGAATATGAAGCTTTTCTCAAAGAGCTATGATTTATTCTCATGATATCCCAACCAGGGATCAGGGACAATATCTCTTAGTTTCACTAATATCTGGGTTATTAAAAAATGTGTTTTCTCTCCTATAAGAATCCCTTCCTTTTCCTTTTAATTTTGGGATAAAATTAATTATCCCATTAAGACTAAAACTGAAAAAATATATACTGAGGTTACTTTGGAGGCAGAGGGATGGATTGAAATCTTAGCTGTTTCATACAGGATATAGCTTTGGGGAGTTCAATTCACTTCACTGTTTCCTTATCTGTAAAATGGGGATAATATGCCTCCTTCAGCAACTCATGAGGATTAAATAAATGCCCACGAAAGTAACTTACAGAGCCCTGTCACATAAGGATTCAATAACTGTCTATCTCTGTTTTCTCTTCTTTTATAGAAGGGAGACTTTAATGAATAAAACAATATAAAGCCAGAATTAGTATTCACGTCACATCCAATTTTGTCCCTAGCGTGTGTCCCCGATTGTGTCTCCATGTGTTGGTTCCTCACAATACTAATTAGGTCACATCAAATGTGCCGTAATTGACCACGGCACTTGTGCAGCTTTACATTTTCACACACAAAAACTGAAAATAAATTAATAACCCGCAATTTTGACAATTATGGTCAATTAATTTGTCAACATAACATTTGACATATAGACTTTCTGTTTAAAAATAAAAACTGTCTATTGAAATGCAGATTAGCAACCAACTATGAAGTTCTCATACTTTTCATACGAAAAGGGAACTAGAGATAAAAAGCATATATGCCACTGTGATATTATATAAACTTTTATACCTCATTTTCCCCCAAATAACATCCTATCAGTTCTCAATAAATAATCAAGCATTTATTTTGTATTTTAACTGAAATTATTTGTAATACTTTTTCCTTTTAATAGAAATGAAATATAAGAAAATGCATAAAGGACAGAAATTGAGAGAAAACACTTGGAACAAATATGATATTATGATATTGAAATATTTATCTTAATTATACAATTTAATAAGAAAAATATTAAAAATCCAATAGGAAAGGGGGCCGGCCCCATGGCGCAGCGGTTAAGTGTGCATGCTCCACTGCTGGCAGCCTGGGTTTGGATCTTGGGCGTGCACTGATGCACCACTTCTCAGGCCATGCTGTGGCAGCGTCCCATATAAAGTGGAGGAAGATGGGCACAGATGTTAGCCCAGGGCCAGTCTTCCTCAGCAAAAAAAAAGAGGAGGATTGGCATGGATGTTAGCTCAGGGCTGATCTTCCTCACACAAAAAAAATAATTAATTAATCAATTTTAAAAAATCCAATAGGAAAATATTAACAAAGGACACAGAGAGATAATTAACATACGCAAATATTTAGCTTGCTTAAAAACATATTAAGCTAGACAACTTAGTCATCAAAGAATTACAGATTAAAACCAGAAGATATTATTTCTGAACTACTGTATTAACTAATTTTATTTAAATTTCTTGAGGATGTGGTGAAACTAGCTGTCTCATACACTACTGCTGCAAGTACAAATTGGTACAACTCTTTCAGAAATTGATTAACTATGTTTATAACCACTTCAAAGGTGTATAAACTTTGGTGTAGTGATTCCACTTCTGAGAATGTATCCTAACAAAATAATCAAAAACCTGGAAAAAGCTATTTACATTAAAATGAGATTTCCAACATATTTTTTAGTAACATAAAATTAGAAAGGACCTAAACATTAAATAGTAGGAGTATATTTGTTTATACTATAGTACAACAATTCTGTTGCATTATTAGGGTTAATAATGCCTTATGAAGAGCAGGAAGTAATCTAGAAAGATGGTTACCCAGAAATGTTTGAAGAAAAAAGCAAAATATAATAGTGCATATTTGCTTTCATTTCCATTAAATTCATAAAATATATAATACACAGTGTAGAAATGACCTAACATAAAGGAAAAAGATTAGGTTATACATTAGTATGTACAGTGATCTTAATTTATATTATATTTTGTGTGTATTATTTATTATTGAGCTTTTATTTTCCAACTTTTCTACAACAAATTTGCATTATTTTGAAATCAAAAGATAATAAATTATTTTATAATATGAAAAAAATTAGAAGGAAATATCCAAAAAGTACCAGTGGTTATTTTAGGGTGATGAAATTAGATTTTTGAAATATAAATCAATATATAGTGATGATGCTGAATCTTAACAACAGATACAGGTCCCTCTGAAGTCCAGCAGTCTTCTGACAGAAGCTGAGGCCCCTCCAGCTCTGACCTACCCAAACCAGTGTGGACTCACTGCACATCCCACCCAATGGGATGGCCTGTCTCCCATGCCCAGAGGAGGAGAAGGAAATACTTCTTTCCATGGTTACCCCACAGGCCCGAATGGAGAAAAGGCTGGGTGTGGCTTTGAGAGATTTCAAACAAGTTAATAAGTATATTTAATATTAGAGACTATTTTGAAAAATAATGGCAACAAAATATAAGATTAATTAAGTAAAAAGCAAAACAATCCAAACAATAGGAAAACACCACATACACTAACTACTACATGTTTGGTTTAAACACATCCTCTTCTAAATCGTGGGATTTAATGATGTTGAAAATAAACTCAGTCAATGAATCTCTACAATAACGACTATTTGGTATTAAAAATAAAAGAAATGAAAATGACAAACCGATGTTCCTATGACCTATCCATTGATCTTCATCACATACATCAGTAGAGAATAGCAACAACAAAAGTTTGCCATGAGTTAGTATCAGGCCCCAAGAACAGATCCAACACTCCTATCACAAGTATTTTGAAAAGCAAGAGTTAGTACCATGTAGCTGACACCGTGCATCTGAGGTAGAATTGTCATTAGTTGGCTACCATGCAGCTATGACAAAAGATTTTTGTAAGAGAATATTTGGTGCAACCTTGTGGAAAGTCTACCTGCATGGTTACTTTTTGTGTGACAAGCTCTTCAACTGCATTATTTCACTTCATCTTCCAAAACCAGTGACTATTGTTGAATGATATACATTTTTTCAGGTAAGGAAAGAGAGGCTTAGATAGACAAGTTAACCTGAATTTAGCTTATGAATGTGAAGCCAGGATTTGAATTCAACCCAGGATATCCAGCTCTGGAGTACTCACTGTCAGCCAAAATGATATAATTTTTAACCAGAAAATAGCCTGTAATGGAGGTCCAGATATGGAGAATATTGAAGTCTGGCCTCAGCACTCATTGAAAGATAGGCTGATAAAGATTAGAATCTTTACTCCCCGGTACTTATAAATACTCTAGCCATATTGGACTATGTACTATTTCCCAAAAATATATCTGCTTGTAATGTTTCCTCCATCTGGAACCTTTTTACCCTTCTCAACCACATCTAACTAAACTCTGCTCATCCCTCAAAGTCTTTCTCAAATGTCCTCTTTTCATTAATTCTACCAACTGATGCCTTTCTCTTTGATAATCCATGGTATTTCGTTTGTACCATTTGTCATATTCTGCCTTGTATTTTAGTTATGTTTTTCTTATTTTCTCTACTATATTATTAGAGTGGAGCTATGTCTTCTTCATCTTTGTATCCTCGGTGCACCTGACACCTGCTACCACTCTTCCATTGACAAGTGAGATCCATGTTCTCACCAAACAAATCTTAAAGGCAAGACACAAAAAGATCAAATGTTTTCAAGTAAATTGACTGTATCCCTCTGCAAAACTCAAGAATATTTATGGGAATACAAAAATGTCCAGCAACCAACAAGGTAAAATCCACAGTGTCTAGTAGTTCATCAAAAATTGCAAGATACACAAATGAAGAGAAAAATCAATTCATTGCAATCAACTCCAAACTGGCACAGATATTAGAATTAGCAAAAAAGAACATTAAATCAGTTATTATAACTCTATTCCAAACAAGGCCATCTTCACAAACATGAGATCTGTGCAGTCACACAGAACCCCATGCTTAGAAGGACCCTACTTTTGGTTTAAAGCTCTACTGTTACCATGTTGAAATTTTTAGTAATTTTGAACAAGGGAACTTGCATTTTCACTTTACACTGGGCCCCACAAATTACGTAGCTTATCCTGATTCTATATGTTCAAAAAGATTTAGGGAGTGGAAGGTATTCTGAAAGGCCCAAATTGAACTAGAAATGAAAACTACAATGTGTAAGATGAAAAATACATTGATTGCAATAATGGTAAATTAGACATTGTAGAAGAAAAGATTAGAGAAGCTGAAGACATAGCAATGAAAACAATCCAAAGTGAAACATAGATAGAATATGGAATTTTAAAATGAAAAGAGCATCAGTGACCTGTGAAACAATCACAATAAGCCTAACATATGTGTAATTTAACTCTCTAAAGTGGAAGACATAAAAAATATTTGAAGAATTAGTGGCATAAAATTTTCCAAATTTGATGAAAACAATAAGCCCACAGATTCAAGAAAGTCAAAAAACTCCAAGCATAAGAAACATTAAAAAAACTCCACCAAGTACATCATAATCAAAATACTCAAAACTAGTGATAAAGATAAAAATAAGATAAAAGCAATCAGAGATAAAAGAGACATTACATACAGAGAAGCAAAGATAACAATGACAGCAACTTTCTCATAAGAAACAATACAGGCAAGGAGAAAGTGGAAAACGTCTTTAAAGTACTGAAAGAGAAAAGCTGTTAACTTAAAATTTTATACCCAGTGAAAATATCTTTCAAAAACTGAGGTGAAAAAAAGACTTTTTGTGACATTCTAAAACTGAAAGAATTCACCACCAATAGACTCACATTACAAATAATATTAAAGTGAGTCCTTGAGCCAAAAACATACAATGGAGAACGGAAAGTCTCTTCAACAAATGGTGTTGGGAAAACTGGACAGCTACATGCAAAAAAATGAAAGTAGACCATTACCTTACACCATACACAAAAATTAACTCAAAATAGATTAAAGATTTGAATGTAAGACCTAAAACTATGAAACTTCTAGAAGAAAACATAGGCAGTACGCTCTTCGACATCGGTCTTAGCAACATATTTTCAAGCACCATGTCTGACGGGGCAAGAGAAACAATAGAAAAAAACAAACAAATGGGACTACATCAAGCTAAAAAGCTTCTGCACGGCAAAGGAAACCATCAACAAAACGAAAAGACAACCTAACAATTGGGAGAAGATATTTGCAAACCATACATCTGAGAAGGGGTTAATCTCCAAAATATATAAAGAACACATGCATCTCAACAACAAAAAAACTAACAACCCAATTAAAAAATGGGCAAAAGACCTGAACAGACATTTCTCCAAAGAAGATATACAGATAGGCAACAGGCACATGAAAAGATGTTCAATGTCATTAACTATCAGGGAAATCAAAACTACAATGAGATATCACCTCACACCCCTCAGAATGGCTATAATTAACAAGACAGGAAACAACAAGTGTTGGAGAGGATGTGGAGAGAAGGGAACTCTCATACACTGCTGGTGGGAGTGCAAACTGGTGCAGTAACTATGGAATACAGTACGGAGATTCCTCAAAAAATCAAGGATAGAACTACCATATGATCCAGCTATTCCACTGCTGGGTATTTATCCAAAGAATGCAAAAACACCAATGCGTAAAGATACATGCACCCTTGTGTTCATTGCAGCATCATTTACAATAGCCAAGACTTGGAAGAAACCTAAGTGCCCATCAAGGGACGAATGGATAAAGAAGATATGGTATATATACACAATGGAATACTACTCAGCCGTAAGAAATGATGAAATCCAGCCATTTGTGACAACATGGATGGACATTGAGGGTATTATGCAAAGTGAAATGAGTCAGAGCGAGAAGGTCAAATACCGTACGATCTCCCTCATTAAGTAGTAGATAATAACAACAAACACACACATAAAGACAGAGATTGGATTGGTGGTTACCAGAGGGGAAGGGGGGAGGGAGGAGGGTGAAAGGGATAATTAGGCACATGTGTGTGGTGATGAATTGTAATTAGTATTTGGGTGATGAACATGAGAACATGATGTAATCCATGCAGAAATAGAAGTATAATGATGTACACCTGAAATTTATACAATGTTATAAACCAATGTTACCACAATAAACAAAAATTTAAAAAAAATAATAAAAAATAAAATAAAATAATAATAAAAAATAAATAAATTGAGTCCTTCAGGAAGAAGGAAAATGATACTAGATCGAAATGTGGGTTTATACAAAGTAATGAAGAGCAGAAGAAATAGCAACTACATGGATAAATATGTAAGATTTTTTTCTGATTATTCAAATCTCCTTAAAAGATAATTGACCGTTTAAACAAAAACAATAACAATGTAGTGTAAGGCATATTAAGATTTGTGGAAGTAAAATGTATGACAAAATAGCACAAAGACTGGGAAGGGAGAAATGGAAGTACACTATTTTAAGGTTCTTATACTATGTGTGAAGTGGCACAATATCACTTGAAGGTAGACTATGATAAGTGAAAGATGTATATTATAAATTCTAGGATGTCATCATCATCGCAGTGTGAGAGGATCCCTTTATCTCTCCCCTTCAATCTATAGCAAGTAAAACATCCATAACCCAAGAAAAGCTACATTGCCCAACATACCAGGATGTTGGAGAGATCCACACATTGGTACATACAAAGTTGAGTGGATTGGAGCACATAGAGGAGGCTAAATGGGGGAACAACAGAGGCTGTGGTCAGGCCTCTGGACCCTCAACTGCAGTGGCTGAACCAGCTACCCTCAGTGCCAAAGAACCTGGTCAGCAGCAGCAAAGGTCCATGCGCGACTCCAGCAGCCACTGCAGTGGCACCTGAGGCCACAGGGAGCTGAGCACCAGAGGAAGTGCAGTCTTATGATCCCAGCCCCAGCAACAGCTCAGAGCCTGGTAGCAGCAGTGGAGATGCACACAGGACTCTAACATCCTAACCACAGTGGAGCCTGTGACCAGAAGGTAACAGACAACAGCAGAGGTAGTGTCCTGAGAGCCTCCCCACCCTCCCACTGCCCCATGCCACAGCAGCAAAGCTTCCAACCCAGGTGATCTGGTTGTGGTGGAGGCGTCAGCCATCCCTGTAACCCCGGCAGCAAAGCCAGCATCCACAGTGACACAGGCAACAGCAAGGCATCAGTGACCCTAGAAGTGCAGGTGGCAATGACAAGAGTATCAGTGACAACCCAAATAAAGGCCACGGAGGATGAAGTGCAGATCCTCAAATATAGCCAGAGGCAGCTCAGGTAAGAGAAATAAAAAACCAGTGCTATAGTGCCACCTATTGAAAAACAAAAGAAAGGTGTCTAATTTCCAATTGGCTGAAAAGTTTAAATCAAAAAAAGTTATACCTAAATAAGAAAAGTGTTTGCTATGATAAATGCGCCAGCAGAGGAATAACTCAGCAAGAACCATGAAAAGCCATGGTAACAGGGCATCACACACACAAAAAATAATAATTCTCCAAAAACCATACATAAAGTCATGGAAGATTGTGATCTAACTGATAAAGAATTCAAAATAGTTGTCATGAAGAAACTCAATGAGCTACAATAAAACTCAGAAAGGCAGTTCAATGAGCTAAGGAATAAAATCAATGAACAAAAAGAATACTTTACCAAAGAGATTGAAACTATAAAAAAGAGCCAAACAGAAATTCTGGAGCTGAATAACTCAATAAATGAGATAAAGAATGCATTAGAAAGCATTGGAAATAGAAGAGACCATACAGAAGAGAGAATGAGCAAGCTCAAAGACAGAAACCTAAAAATGATGCAGATAGGAGAGGAGACAGAATTAAGTTTTTTTTTTTTTAATGTAGAAATTCTGTGAGAATTATCTGACTCCATTAGAAAGGGCAACATAAGGATAATGGGTATCCCAGAAAGAGATGAGAGAGAGAAGGGAACAGAGAGATTATTTAAAGAAATAATAGCTGAAAATTCCCCAAACCTGGGGAAGGAACTGGATATACAAATCCTTGAAGCTAATAGAACACCTAATTGTTTCAATGCAAAAGGACCTTCTCCATGACACATGATAATATAAATGTCAAAAGTCAATAACAGGGCCAGCCCCGTGGCTTAGCGGTCAAGTGCGCACGTTCCACTGCTGGCAGCCCGGGTTCGGATCCCAGGCGCGCACTGACACACTGCTTCTCCAGCCATGCTGAGGCCGTGTCCCACATACAGCAACTAAAAGAAAGTGCAGCTATGACATACAACTATCCACTGGGGCTTTGGGGGGAAAAATAAATTTTAAAAAAAGTCAATAACAAAGAATATTAAAGCCAGGAAATAAATAAATAAACAACCTACAAGGGAACTCCCATCAGGCTATCAGCAGATTTCTCAACAGCAACTCTATGGGTGAGGAGAGAGTAGAATGATATATTCAAATTATTGAAAGATAAAAGCTGTCAGCCAAGAATACTCTATCCAGCAAAGTTATCTTTCAAATATGAAGACAAAATAAAGATTTTCCCAGACAAACAAAAGCTGAGGGAGTTCACTGCTGCTAGACCTGCCTTACAAGAAATGTTAAAAGGAGCTTTCCTACCTGAAATAAAAAGGCAAAGGTATACAAAGTTTTGAACAAAGTGATAAATAGATAGAATCAGAAAATTGCAACTTAATATCAGAATAGGTTAGTAAACACTTAATTATAACATAAAAGTTAAAGGGAAAGGAAGTACTAAAAATAACTATAACCACTTAAATTTGGTAATGAACTCACAATACAAAAAAGGATAATTTGTGACAACTAAAACATAGAAGGGGGGGCTGGCCAAGTGGCATAGCAGTTAAGTTTGCGCACTCCGCTTTGGTGGCCTGGGGTTTGCAGGTTCGGATCCCGGATGCAGACCTATGCACTGCTTATCAAGCCATCCTGCGGTGGCATCCCATATAAAGTAGAGGAAGATGGGCATGGATGTTAGCCCCAGGCCAATTTTTCTCAGCAAAAAAAAAAAAAAAAAGAGAGGAAGATTGGCAACAGATGTTAGCTCAGGGCTAATCTTCCTCAAAAAAAAATAATAATAAACATAGAAAGGGAAGAGGAAAAGAACAAAACCTGCATAGGCGAAGGAATATCAGCAGAAAAAGGACTATCTCATCTATGAGACCTTTTATACAAACCTCACAATAACCACAAAACAAAACTTCAGAGTGGAGTCCCAAAACATAAAAAAAGAGGAAACAGAAACACATCACAGAAAACCACCAAACTGAAATGGCAGACAGAAACACAAGAGAAAAGGAACAATGGAAATATAGAACAACCAAAAAACAAAAGATAAAGTGGCAGTATTAAGTCCCCATATATCAACAATCACCCTAAATGTGAATGGATTAAATTTACCAATCAAAAGACACAGAGTGGCTGGATGGATTAAAAAACAAGACCCAACAATATGCTGCCTCCAGGAAACCACTCTCAGGTCTAAAGACAAACATAGGCTCAAAGTGAAGGGATGGAAGATGATACTCCAAGAAAATGGTAACCAAAATAAAGCAGGTATAGCCATCCTTATATCAGATAAAATAGACTTCAAGCCAAAAACAATAATAAAAGACAAAGGCTGACATTATATAGTAGTAAAAGGGACAATCCATCAAGAAGACATAATATTTCTTAATATATATGCACCTAACATAGGAGCACCAAAGTATATAAAGGAACTGTCAACAGACCTAAAGGGAGAAATTGACAGCAATACAATAACGGTAGAGGACTTTAATGCCCCACTACATCAATGGATAAATCATCCAGACAGAAAGTCAACAAGGAAACATTGGTCTTAAATGAAACACTAGACCAGATGCACTTAATAGATATATGTAGAACATTCCACCCAAAAGTAGCAGAATACACATTTTTCTCAAGTGCACATGGAACATTCTCAAAAATAGACAATATGTTGAGAAACAAAACAACTCTTAATAAATTTAAGAAGATTTAAAACATATCAAGCATCTTTTCCAAACACGATACTGTGAAACTAGAAATCAACTACAAGAAAAAAGTTGGAAAAGTCAAATATGTAGACACTACACAACATGCTACTGAACAACTATTAGATCAACAAAGAAATCAAAGGAGAAATCAAAAAATACCTGAGACAAATGAAAATGAAAACACAACATACCAAAATCTATGAGATGCAGCAAAAGTGGTACTAAGAGGGTAGTATATACCAATACAGGCCTACCTCAAGAAAAATGAAAAATCTCAAATAAACAATCTAACATTACACCTAAAAGAACTAGAAAAAGAAGACAAATAAAGCCCAAAGTGAATAGAAGGAAGGAAATTATAAAAATCAGAGCAGAAATAAATGAAATAGATTAAAAAGACAATACAAAAGATCGATGAAACTAAGGGCTGGTTTTTGAAAAGAGAAACAAAATAGACAAACCTTTAGCTAGACTCACTATGAAAAAAGAGAGAAAAACTCAAATAAATAAAATCAGAAATGAAAAAGGAGAAATTATAACAGATACCACAGAAATATAAAAGATTATAAGAGAATTCTATAAAAAGCTATATGCCAACAAATTGGATAACCTAAAAGAAATAGATAAATTCTTAGAATCATACAACCTCCCAAAACTGAATCAATAAGAAATTGAGAATCTGAATAGACCAATTACTAGTAAAGAGACAGAAACAGTAATCAAAAACCTCCTCAAAAAACAAAAGTCCAGGACCAGATGGCTTCTCTGGTGAATTCTACCAAGCATTCAAAGAAGATTTAATACCTATCCTTCTCAAACTCCTTCAAAAAACTGAAGATGCTTCCTAATTCATTTCATGAGGCCAACATTACCCTGATAAGGGGTAACCAGACAAGGACAACAAAAAAAAGGAAAATTACAGGTCAATATTGCTGATAAACATAGATGTAAACATCATCAACAAAATATTAGCAAATCAATTAAAATAATACACCAAAAGGATCATACACCACAATGAAGTAGGATTTATTCCAGGGATGCAAGGATTGTTCAACATTCACAAACCAATCAATGTGATATACCACATTAACAAAATGAAGAATAAAAATCACATGATTATCTCCATAGGTGCAGAGAAAGCATTTGACAAGATTCAGCATCCATTTATGATTAAAACTCTGAATAAAATAGGTATATAAGGAAAGCACCTCAACATAATAAAGGCCATATATGACAAACCCACAGCTAACACCATATTCAATGGTGAAAAACTAAAAGCCATTCCTCTGATAACAGGAACAAGACAAGGGTGCCCACTCTCACCGCTTTCAATCAACATAGTACTGGAAGTTTTAGCCAGAGCAATTAGGCAAGAAAAAGAAATAAAAGGGATTCAAATTGGAAAGGAAGAAGCAAAACTTTCACTATTTGCAGATGTCATGATTTTCTATACAGAAAACCCTAAAGAATCCACCAAAAAACTATTTGAAATAACAAATATATTAAAGTTGCAGGGTACAAAATCAACATACAAAAATCATTGCATTTCTATACATTAATAGCAAACTAGAACAAAAGAGAAATCAAGAATACAATCCCATTTACAACGCAACAAAAAGAATAAAATACCTAGGAATTTAACCAAATTTAACCAAAAAGGTGAAAGACCTGTACACTGAAAACTATAAGACATTGTTGAAATAAATCAAAGAAGACACAAAGAAAAGGAAAAATATCCCAGGCTCATGGATTGGAAGAATTAACATAGTTAAAATGTACATATTACCTAAAGCAATCTACAGACTAAAGGTAATCCCTATCAGAATCCTAACAACATTTTTCCCAGAAACAGAACAAAGAATCCTAAAATTTATATGGAACAACATAAGACCCTGAATAGCCAAAGCAATTCTGAGAAAAAAGAACAAAGCTAGAGGTATCACATTCCCTGATTTCAAAACATACTACAAAAGTATAGTAATCAAAACATCATGGTACTGGCACAAAAACAGACACACAGATCAATGGAACAGAATTGAAAGCCAAGAAATAAACCCACACATTTATGGACAGCTAATTTTCAACAAAGGAGCCAAGAACATACAATGGAGGAAGGAAAGTCTTTTCAATAAATAGCGTTAGGAAAACTGGACAGCCATATGCAAAAGAATGAAAGTAGACCATTATCTTACACCATACACAAAAATTAACTCAAAATGGATTAAAAACTTGAATGTAAGACCTGAAACCATAAAACTCCTAGAAGAAAACAGAGGCAGTACACTCGTTGACATGAGTCTTTGCAGTATCTTTTTGAATACATCTCCTCTGGCAAGGGAAACAAAAGAAAAAATAAACAAATGGGACTACATCAAACTAAAAAGCTTTTGCATGGTAAAGGAAACCAACAACAAAATGAAAAGACAACTTAACAACTGGGAGAAGATATTTACAAATATATATTCAATAAGAGGTTAATATCCAAATATATAAAGAACTCATACAACTCAACAACAAAAAAATACTCGATTAAAAAATGGGCAGAGGATCTGAACAGACATTTTTCCAAAGACGATATACAGATGGCCAACAGGCACATGAAAAGATGTTCAACATCACTAATTATTAGGGAAATGCAAATCAAAACAATAAGACATCACCTCATGCCTGTCAGAATGACTATCATTAACAGGACAAGAAATAACAAGTGTTGGAGAGGATGTGGAGAAAAGGGAACCCTCATAAACTGCTGGTGGAAATGTAAATTGGTGCAGCCACTAAGGAAAACAGTATAGAGATTCCTCAAAAAATTAAAAATAGAACTAACATATAATCCAGCTATTCCACTTCTGGGTATTTATCCAAAGAACATGAAAACACTAATTCAAAAAGATATATGCCCTCCTATGTTCATTGCAGCATTACTCACAATAGCCAAGACTTGGAAACAACCTAAGTGTCCATCAGTGGATGAATGGATAAAGAATATGTGGTATATATATACATGGAAATACTACTCAGCCACAAAAAAGATGAAATTTTTGCCATTTGCAACAACATGGATGAACCTTGAAAAAGAGAGAAAGACAAATACCACACTATTTCACTCATATGTGGAAGATTAACAAATACATAGATACAGAGAACAGATTGGTGGTTACCAGAGAAGAAAGGGAGTGGGGGGAGGGTGAAAGGGATAAAGGGGGACGTTTGTACCGTGACAGATAGCAACTAGACTTTTGGTGGTGAACACGATGTAGTCTACACAGAAGTTGAAATACAATAAAATACACCTGAAATTTATATAATGTTATAAACCAGTGTTACCTCAATAATAAAATAAACTGTAAAGCAACCCCTAAAATAGCAAAGCAAAGAACAATAGCCAATAAGCCAACAAAGGAGATAAAATTGAACCATAAAATATATTCATTTAATACGAAACAAGGCAGGGAAAAAGAGAAAAGGGAATAAAGAACACAAGAGGCAAATATAAAACAAACACCAAAAGATAGATGTAAACCTAATCATATCAATAATTACATTGAATGTAGTCTAAACCCCAATTAAAAGCTGAGATTGTCAAATTACATAAAAACATAAGACCCAACTATACGCTGCCTATGAGAAACAAACTTCAAATATAAAGACACAAATAGGTTATAAGTAAAAGCATGAAAAATAATATATCATGATAACTCCAACAAAGCTAGTGTGGCTATTTTAATATTAGACAACGTAGTTTCAGGAGAAATAATCTTACCAAAGATCAAGAGAGTCATTTTATAATGGTAAAGTGGTCAATTGATTAAAATGATATAAAAATTCTAAATGTTTATGCATCTAACAACAGTTTCAAAGTACATGAAGCAAAACCTGATAAAACTGTAAGGAGAAATAGACAAACCCACAATTACTGTCAGAGACTTCAAAACTCTTCTCTTAATAATTGGTAGAACAAGCAGACAGAAAAATCAGTAAGGGTATAGAAGATTGGAACAATACTATCAAACAACTTGACCTAATTGACATTCATAAAACATTCCACCCAACGTAACAGAATACACATTTTGTTCAAGTGCACTCAGAAATTTTACTAAGATAAACCATATTCAGGGCCATAATACAAATATTATAAAAGGATTCAAATCAAATAAGGTATGTTCTTTAACAATGGAATTAAATTATAAATCAATAACAGGAAAATGTCTAAAAAATCCCCAAACATTTGGAAACTAAATAACATACTTCTAAATAACCCATGAATCAAAAAAACTAAAAGAGAAATTAGAAAGTATTTCAAACTAAGTATAAATGAAAATACAACATATCTAAATTTATGGATGCTGCTTACATAGTACTTAGGGTAAAATTTAAAGCAATAATCACCTACATTAGAAAAGAAGAAAGGTCTCATATTCTACCTTAAGAAACTAAAAGAAGAGCAAACTAAACCCAAATTAAATGAAAAGACACTAATAAAAATCAGAGCAGAAATTGATGAAACAAAAAAAGAAAATCAAGGAAGCCAAAAGCTACTTCTTTGAGAATATTTTAAAAAATTGATACACCTCTAGTCAGACTCATCAGTAAGTAACAAAAAGAGACAAGACAGAAATGAGAAAGGTGAAATCACTACTAATTCTATCAATATTAAAAGGATACTAAGGGGGGCCGGCCCTGTAGCTTAGCAGTTAAGTGTGCGCACTCTGCTACTGGGAGCCCGGTTGGGATCCCGGGTACGCACCGACACACTGCTTGTCCGGCCATGCTGAGGCGGCGTCCCACATACAGCAACTAGAAGGGTATGCAACTATGACATACAACTATCTACTGGGGCCTTGGGGAGAAAAGGGGAAAAAAGGAGGAGGAGTGGCAATGGATGTTAGCTCAGGGCTGGTCTTCCTCAGCAAAAAGAGGTGGATTGGCATGGATGTGAGCTCAGGGCTGATCTTCCTCACACACACACAAAAAAAACATACTAAGGGAATATTATGAAAAACTTTATGCAAATATTTTAACAACATGAATGAAATGGACATATTCCTTGAAAGACACAGACTACAAAAGCTCACTCCAAAGAAATAGATAGGACATTAGTGAGAATGAAGTAGTAAGAATCTCCTGAAGTCCTCTCCTCTGTAAAAGCAACAAGAACACAAAAAAATCAACATTTCAGAACTGTGGAAATTAACCAAAGGCTTGTAGCCATCTGCAAGGCATCTATTCAAGACAAAAGGATGAATATCAATAAGAACAGTGAACTTTGTGGCATTTTAACTTGCTGTATTTCCCTCCACCTCTCCCCAGTTCTCAGTAGCCTTGAAAACTAACATCCTGCAATCACACCTGGAAGTCACTGGAGGACAGAATAAGTTTGGAGCTCTTCCAAAGCCCCATTCCCAGAGAACTGTCATTATTTTACCTGTCCGGTGGTTCACTGGAAGACCCCACTCACAAGACTTGTCTTTATTTGTCCTGACTCAGAGCTCACTTACTGCAAACAGCCTTTTCTCAACAGGATTTGTTGAGAAAAATTAGAAGCCATTGTTTGACATCATGGTTGCCTGATGCAGTAGACTACAGTTGAGCAAACAATATGCTAATCAAAAAGCTTAAAAGGGAAAGCTGGCGAATGATATGTCCATAGGGGATGTTATGGACTGAATTGTGTCCCCCCAAAATTCATTTGTTGAAGTCCAAACTCCTAATACCTCAGAATCTGACTGTATTTGGATTTAGGGCCTTTAAAGAGGTAATTAAGTTTAATTGAAGTCATAAGGGTGGGATCCCCATCCAATATGACGATTGTTTTTATAACAAGAAGAGATGCCAGGGATGTACACACACAGAGGAAAAGGCCATTTGAGGACATAGTGAGAAAGCAGCCATCTACATGCCAAGGAGAGAGGCCTCAGGAGAAACCAAACCTCCCAACACCTTGATTTTGGACTTCTAGCCACCAGAACTATGAGAAAATAAATTTCTGTTGTTGGAGCAACTCAGTCTGTGGTATTTTGTTATGGCAGCCATAGCAAACTAGTACAGGGAGCTTTGAAAACTCTAGAAGGCCATGCATATGTGAAAGCTGTGCATGTGCCCAGAGCTGTGTACATGCTCAGGAAAGACCTGAGAAGGCCATGAGCTCTCATCCCTAGCTGACCTTGAGACTCTGCACAAGAAGTAAAGGCTTAGGCAGAGTTGTAAATTGCCTGGCTGAGTGTTGAAGGTACGCCCCAACATGCACACAGAATTCCTCAGAGGGGGATTCATTGGATTTACTTAAGGAAATTACCACTCATTTACTAGCTGACCACTAAGCTGAGCAGAAATTTCAGTGACCACACATGACAAAGAATACAGACTTTACAGAATTAGTTCATAAAAGTTATTAAACAAACAGCAATAACAACAAACTCTGGCTGGGTTTGGGGTGGAGAATCTGATTTCCAAAGTTGCCACATATATTATTTAAGATGTACAATTTTCAACCAAAAATAACTACAAGCCATCCATAGAAACAGGAAAGATTTCACACGTTGGGAGTTGGGAGAAAAGCAGTGAGTAGAAACTATCCCTGAGGAAGCCCAGATGTTGGACTTACTAGACAAAGACTTACTTTAACAGAGTAGAATTAAAACAGTGTTTCACCAAAGAGAGAATATCAATAAAGAGGTAGCAACTATTTAAAAAAAAAATAGAAATTCTGTTATTGAAAAGTACAATAACTGAAATGAAAAATTCACCAGAGGAGCTCAATAGTAGCTTTGAACAGGGAGAAGAATCAGTGAACTTGAAATTATGTCAATTGAGATTATCCAGTCTAAGGAACAGAAAGAAAAGAGAATGAAGAAAAATGAACAGAGTCTCAGAGACCAGTAAGGCCAAAAAGAAGAAATAAACCAAATGTATATCAAGTGATGAATGAATAAACAAAATGTGATATATCCATACAATGGAATATTATTCAGACATAAAAAGGAATGAAGTACTGATATACGCTGTAATATGCATGAACATTGAAAACACTATGCTAAATGAAAGAATCCAGGCACAAAAATGCCACATATTGTATGATTCCATTTATGTGAGATCTCCAGAATAGGCAAATCCATAGAGACAGAAAGTAAAAGTTAATTAGTGGTCTCCAGGGGTTGGAGGGAAAGAGGAGAATGGGAACTGAGTGCTAATGGGTGTGGGATTTCTTTTGGAAGTAATGAAAATGTTCTGGATTTAGATAGCGATAATGGTTGTATAACTTTGTGTATGTACTAAAATCCACTGAATTGTACACTTTAAAAGGGTAAATTTTATAATATGTGAATTATGTATTGGTAAAAAAAATTGTATGAGAACAAAAAGATTAAAAGAAGAAACAGATAACCTGAACAGATCTATATCTGTTAACAAAATTCAATTTGTAGTTTAAACTATTCCCAAAAAGATGAGTTCAATAGTGAATTCTACCATATATTTAAGAAAGAATTCAACACAAACTCTTCCATGATATTACTAAAGAAGAAATACTTTCCAACTCATTCTATGAGGCCAACATTACGTTGATATCAAACTCAGACAAAGACATTACCAAAAAACAAAACTAACTACAGAACAATATCCCTCATCAAATGAGATGTAAAATTTCTAAACAAATTTAGCAAACTGAACTCCACAATATATAATAAAGATAATACACCATGGGGTTAATCGTGAAATGATTGGGGTTTATCACAATGATAATGGGGTTTACGAAATGGGATTTATCACATAAATGTAAGATTGGTTGAACATTCAGAAATTAACCAATAAAATTCACCATATTAACAAACTAAGTATATATATAGTTACATTAAGATATATATATCCATAAATATAGAAAAAGCATTTGACAAAACTTCTATTCCTAATTTTTTAAAAAACTCAGAACTGGGAATGAGAGCACTTCCTCAATCTGATAAAAGACATCCATGAAAAATCTACAGCTTATATCATACTTAATGGTGAAAGACTGAATGTTTATTCCCTAATTTAGGAATAACGCAAAATGTTTTATCTCCCTGCTTCTATCCAATATTGTACTGGATGTGTTGGCCAGCACAACAAGACAAAAAAAAAAAAAATAGGTAAAGGAGGGAGGAAGGGAGGAAAGCAGAAGGAGTGAGAGGGAGGAGGGAGGAAAAGGCATCTAGATTGGAAAGAAAAAATTAAAACTGTCTTTATTTGCAGCCAATGTGATTGTCTATGTAAGATGGAATCTATAAAAAAGCTATCAGAACTAATAAGTGAATTTAACAAGGCTGTAGGATACAAGTTCAGTACACAAAAATCAATTGCCTTTCTATATACCAGCAAAAGAATAATAGAGAAATTAAATTTTTTAAAAAATCCCATTTACAATGCCATCAAAAATATGAAATACTGAAGAATAAATCTAATTAAAGTTGTGCAATACCTATTCACTGAAAACTAGAAAACATTGCTCAGAGACATTAAAGAAGACCTATATAAAGAGTTATACCATGTACATGGGTTGAAATATTCAATATTGTTAAGACGTCAATTTTTCCCACATTGTTCTATAGATTTAAGGCAATCCCAGTCAAAATCCAAGCGAGCTTTTTTGTAGACATGGACAAGCTCATTCTAAAATTCATATGGAAATGCAAAATACATAAGATAGCCAAAACAGCTTGAAAAAGAACAAAATTAGAGAAATAACAAGACCTAGTTTCAAGATTTACTACAACAATACAGTAATTAACATAACAGTAATCAATACAGTATAACGATGGACTAGTGGAACAGCAAAGAGAGTTCAAAAGTAGACCCACACTTATATGAAGAATTGCTTTTTTACCGGTGCAAAGAAATGCAGTAGGAAAAGGATAGTCTTTTCAATAAATGGTAATAGAACAATTGGATATCTACGTGCAAAAAATTAACTTTAATCCATACCTATCCATACTTCACACCATAAAAGAGACTAACTCAGAGTGGATTATTGACCTAAATATAAAACCTTAAACTGTAAAACTTCTATAACAAAACTTAAGGAGAAAAAAACCTTCATGATCTTAGCATAGGCAAAGATTTCTTAGATAAACACCAAAAGCATGATCCATAAAAGAAAAAATGGATGAACTGGACTTCATCAAAATTAAGAACTTCTGTTCTTCAAAAGATGCTGTTAAGAGATTGAAAAGAAAAGCCATAGACTGGGAGAATATATTTAGGAACCATATATCTAATGAAAGATCTATACCCAGAATAAAGAAATTTCCAAACTCAATAATAAGAATATAAGCAACTCAATAAAAAAAAAAAAGACATACGGATAGCAAATAAGCTCATGAAAAATATCCAACAAATTAGTAATTAGGGAAATCTAAATTAGACCTCAATGAGGTATGACTACATACCTATTATAATGGCTAAAATTAAAATGACCATGTCAAATGTTGGTGAGAATGTGGAAAACTCTTATACACTGCTGGCAAGAAAGTAAAATGGTATAACCGCTTTGGAAATCAGATTGACAGTTTCTTTAAAAGTTAAACATCACCTACCATATGATCCAGCAATTTTACTCCTAGATATTTACCCAAAAGAAAAAAATACACAAAGACTTGCACATGAATATTCATAGCATCTTTATTTGTAATAGACCAAAACTGGAAACAACCCAAATGCTCATCAACAGGTGAATGGATACACAAAGTGTGATAAATCTATATCATAGAATACTACTTAGCAATAAAATACTACTCAGCAATAAAACAAATGACCTCTTGATGAATGCAACAATGTGGAAGAATCTCAATATAATTATGCTCAGTAAAAGAAGCCAGGAAAAAAATACAGTACTGTACGATTTCACTTATATAAATTCTAGAAAATGTAAACTAATCTATAGCAACAAAAAGTAGATCAGTGGTTGCCTGGGCATGGAATTTGGGCAGGGAGGGGTAGAAATGAGAGATAACAAAGAGGCATAAGGAAACTTTTTAGGTGATGGATATATTACTTAGCTTGGTTGTGGTGATATTCCACAGGAGTATACATATGTCAAAATTTATCAATTTGTACAGTTAATATGTGCAGTTAATTTTATGCCAATTATATCTCAATAAAGCTTTAAAACATATATTTGGCTAATATCTTAAGGAACACTCTGCACTTAGGTCAAGATTCATCTTACTGTGAGCAGACATAAATCCATATTTCAAACAGTCTTCTTTATAATTATACATTTTTGATGGACTTCTTATGGATTTTGCTTTAATAAAAATCTTACAGAGTTTATTATCATAATTTTTTACATCCTAATGAAGCTGGCAAAGAGCTTCAAGTATGAGTAGGAGAAGTATCATTTCTTTCACTTTGGCTCTGGTCTACACCACATATATTTATTCAGGGAGCTAGGGTGAAGGGGCAGCAGCTAGCTCCGAGCAGATGCTCAGTGAATTCATTCCTTTGCTAGGCAATGTGGGAGATAAGAGCAGGAAAGAGCATGACAAAGTCTATGTACATAACTGGAAGAGGCTCTGATGGAGCCCTAACAGAAATAAAGATCAAGCGCTATATATGTCCGCTGAAAGGCAAAATTACACCACACCCATGGCTGTGAAAGAAGTGGCATTCAAGATAGGCATTGAAGGACTAAAACGGACTTGAAAGATGAAAATGGCTTTCTCAAAAAGGGAATTCAAACTCTTATGCTAATGTATCTTCAAGACCATCATGCTAGAGGGCAGATGTGTGGAAGTGGGGTGCAAAGGTCATTGAGGAAAATTAGGAAAGTGAAAGGTGATGTAGGTCCTTTCATAATATCTCTGGGAGAATAGGACCCAAACATTGTAGCAAAATTAATTACAAAATAAGTGTAATTTCAGCCTTATGTTTAACAGTTTCTTTTTTTGCACGTCTTAGTGGAAGTAGAATTAGTATTTGAAAAAGTATAAAATCGTTATACTTGATTATTTGAACCAAAGTAAAAATGAGAAGTACCATGAATGTTAGCATGTTTTTCAAATTCTATGTGGAACTGGATGTATCGTGCTCCAATGGAATTCTGAAATGAGGTCAACTTCTGGCAGGTCACACGACTAACTCTATTAAGCCACTGTTCTGTGATCGGCTCCATATGCGTCACCCTTCTGCTGGGTAATTTTGTGCTCAGTCTAAAGATGTTATGAAAAACAGCAAAATTTTGGTATATTGTCAAAGGTCACACAGTATTATAAAAATCAAGCTACAAATATATAATTGGTTCAAAATCTGAGAATAAAATATCACCTCACTTAGAGTTTATCAGACAGTTATTTCAGTTCTCCCAATGAAAATCACTTAGGAAAAAAAAATTCATCATTGCAATGCATGATCCTTGATTGTATCCTGGATCAGGAAAAACAATTTTTTTTTTTTGTGAGGAAGATCAGCCCTGAGCTAACATCCATGCTAATCCTCCTCTTTTTGATGAGGAAGACCGGCTCTGAGCTAACATCTATTGCCAATCCTCCTTCTTTTTTTTATTCCCCAAAGCCCCAGTAGATAGTTGTATGTCATAGTTGCACATCCTTCTAGTTGCTGTATGTGGGACGCCACCTCAGCATGGCCGGAGAAGCGGTGCGTCGGTGCGCGCCCAGGATCCGAACCCGGGCCGCCAGTAGCGGAGCGCGTGAACTTAACCACTAAGCCACGGGTCCGGCCACAGGAAAAAATTAAAATAGCTCTAAAACATATTTTGCAGGGCGCCAGCCCCATGGCGCAAGCGGTTAAGTGCGCTCGCTCCGCTGCGGCAGCCCGGAGTTCGCTGGTTTGGATCCGATGCACACACCGGCTGCACCACTTATTAGGCCATGCTGTGGAGGTGTCCCATATAAAGTAGAGGAAGACGGGCACAGATGTTAGTTGGGGCCAGTCTTCCTCAGCAAAAAAAAAAGAGGAGGATTGGCATCAGATGTTAGCTCAGGGCTAGTCTTCCTCACAAAAAACAAAAAAAAAGATATTTTGCAGTTAATTGGAGAAAAGTTAAATATGGAACAGATCATTTTATGGAATTACTGTTCATTTCTTTAGTATGATAATGGTTTTGAAGTTATTCAGGAGAATTTCCTTATTCTGAGAAGGTGCAAGTGTCATGATGTCTGCAACTAAATTTTAAATAGTTCAAAAAAAATTATAGAAAGAGAGACAGAGACAGAGAATGTACTCAAATATGGCAAAATGTTAACAATTGTTGAATTTAGGTGAATACAGGTATTCATTCTACTATTCTTTCAACTATTTGTTATATTTGAAAATTTTCAACATAAAAAGTTGGGAAAATAAAAATAGTCTATCCTTTATTAAATCTAATTTTAACTCAAATGGAATGCCAAGGATTATAAGAAATCTCCTGCTTAAACGACAGATAGAAAGGATTCGTGAACGTTGTTTGCATGCTTTCTAGATGAGTACTAGACATGCCTGGTGAAAAAAGAAACTGAGGTTGAAAATTTTTTCCCCTTTGTCTTCCCTACGCTACATTAGTTTCATTTTGCTGTGCACAGATTCATTCATGGAGTTTGATAATGAATCTCAAGTTCAATGTAACCATCTATCTCTGTGCCACGTGCACAATGTTTTGTATTATTTTAGTTTTAGTCTTGCTATGAAACCACCATATACTAAAGTATGCCATAAATATAAATCCAACAGAGATTGATTTTTCTAAGAGAAACAAATATTACCCACATAGAGATGTTTTTCAATAAAAAGCCTAAAAATTAGAATTTGATCAAACCATGACACAAAGGAGTTTATACAACAAATGTACAGGGCAGAGGAGAGATGAAGCACAATGTTCAAAATTGTACACCTTTGCTATGCCACAATGCGGTTGCAGCTGTATAGCAATGCAAGAGCCAGTCTGTAGATGAAGATGCATCAGTGCATGCAAATATTCCTCAAGGTATATATTCCTTTTCTGCACAGTAATCAATGCTGCTGATAAACAGTACATACGGATATATTTGCTCTGTATATATTTGCTTTACCCATAAAATTGCATTTCAAGGTACTCCAGTTTATCTAAGAATACAAGGATCAAATTTCTGAGTTCTTTTTACTATAGAAAATGAATTGCAATTAAGGGAATAGACATACATTAGCATAAAATAGTCTTTTGGGGCAAGGATATAAAGGTTAGAAAACAGCAATGTTTTATGACAGTATCCCAAAATTCTCTATATTCACTTTAGAATGTATAAATATAAAAATTTGTACAATAATCTCACATAAATTATCAGGTTAACGTGTAATGAATTTGAATTTTGTTTAAAATATCTAAATATACAATGAGGGAGCAAATATATCATATGCTGTGTTTAAGATATAAATTATTAAAAACAAGGTAATGATGTGGTTTACCACCTTTCATTAAATTATAAAAGATAACTCTCACATATAAGAACAGAACAATAGAGTCCACAAAAATGTTATACCATTTCTACAATTCTGTTCAGAAAAATAACAGTCTAGATAGAAATCCTTCATGGAGCTCCTGGAAACGGAAATCATGACTGGCAGCCTGCCTGCCTGCTGTTCGCATATGTGAACAGGCATCGCATTCCCTGACTCAGGAGCTCCTTTACCTAGAAATGTCAGTGTCTTCAGAGTACACACTTAACCTTTCAATATACTTGATTCAATCAAATTTATGAAAAATCTAATGATGAGAAGTGCCCCAAAATAGAATAATCTGCATCAGGAGGCTGTGAATTCCCTTTCTCAGGCAGTGTTCAAGCAAAGACTCGACAACCTCTTAATCGCAGGATTGTGGTTGGGATGTAAGCACCAGATGGGGTTGGAGCAGGTCCCTTAAAACTCTGTAAATCTGTTGCTCTACGATTCTTATAGGTTTAAAGATATAAAGAGGTGAATTTTTGTGGTTTTGAAAATCTAGATATTTTTCACTTTTAAGAAATGTAAAAGTTACCTCAATTTTTTAACTTACTTTTCTGGAAAGAGGATACATCTTAAAATGGTCTTCTCTTGTAAGGCCTTGATATTAATTGTACACATTTGGGGAATAATAAATATGATATTTTCTTATTTCACAATGATCGCATATAATGATGGTGTTAGAAATACACTAACACACTGTGAGAACAGACCTCTGACCTGCAGATACTGATCTAAATGGATTTACAGGTGAACAGGATCAATGGTCTGCTGTTACAGAATGAGCAAGAGGAGGCTGCCTCCTCGACTAATTTTGGAAAGTGACAATTATTGCACCAGCGAAGCTTAAACAGAAGAGCTGGAATTAACACATCATGTTTCCTTACAAACATTTTAAGTCAATTCTCCGTATACTATTTTAATAGTTATTTCCAAAATTGCTTTGTTTAACTATCTAGCATCAGCATAGTTCATATAATGTTAATGTCTCTATGATTCCACAAATACCTCTCACATTTTCCAAATTCAGGCCTTCACAAAAAAAAGTAAGTCCTGATGGATAGTCAAGATAAAGGATATTTGTATCTACACTACAAGAAACTTGTGTTGATATAAAGTGAAAAGTGTGATCATTCTAGATTCTGACTCCGAAGACCTCAGTTACTTGAAAATAATTATGATGGAATTTTTCGCCTTTCATCTTGTTTATCCACAACCAGGGAAAGGATAAATCACTCAGCCCAGACAGGTTATTGGCCCACAAGACAATGGTTCAACTGACCATCCAGAGATTTAATTCTGTTTTCAAATAGCCTTTGAATGTAGGCAATGTCTCCAGCAATATAGCCCCGCATGAATAATGTGTTGCGGATTTTGTTTTTTAACATTTCGTCTTGTAACTTGTCAGTTTTCTCTTTGTCATACTTTCCTCTCAATTTTTTTTCTAGAATCATCTCACACACCAAAGTCAAAACTGCTAAGTTAATTCTAATTTGCCATTTTTTATATCTGATATTCCATGGAAGGGTTAAAACTACCTGAGATTTTAAGAAAATGTTGTCAAAAATCTGATAGGTTTGGCTTTCTTACACACGTATAGGTGGTTTCATTTTTAAACTTATATTTCATTGATATTTTTATCTCAAAGACAATTTTCATGAAAATTTTTATTATATCTCACATTTTTATTTCAAACTGCTATGAAATGCCAATAACTTCTATATATCACTGTAAGATGTTAGAAATACAAATATACATTTATATTTTAACTTCATGAAATGTTCACTGCACTATTTTTACATAAACAAAAATAAATGTTTATTTCACGTCTCTTTTATACCCATTATTTCTCTGTTCTGAATTCCTAATAAATAGATGTGGTACTATCTAAAAGCTATATATTTAGATAACGCTAGACATAAATTACTGTACACTAAAGGAACTTAAAATTATTTTATAATTTTTTAAATTTTAGGTGTAAAATAAGACTATGATAAGATGATAATCATATTTAGGAGCAACATATGCATGCATACAATATATTCCGATGCTGATCTTATGTTATTTGAAAATGATCCAATTCCCTACTAATATTATAATAGAATTTTTTTCCTCTAGAAAGTTATCAAGAAACTCTGTGACTAGTATTCAAAGACACAGCTTAGTAATGAAAAGTAAAAAATTTAGTCACATTCAGATACTAGCAGACAATGATCTTTATGTAACAATTTGAATACTCCTTAGATTCATCTCCAACTCAAGAATTTATAACCTCGTTTATAAGGCAGAAGATTCAGAACTTTTAACTTCTTTCCTTGCATATTTGAACATCGGCATATACAATCATAACCTGATAATTTTAGAAATAATAAAATTTTAAAACAATTTTATATTTAAGAATTATTCAAGTTACCAATATGCATAAGGATATAAATCAAATTAATTTTAAAACTAACATCTTTTATTTTTATCTATATTTCTCAAGCATCCCATAAGAGAATTATTCTCTGAGAACATTTACTTACTTAATATATTATTTAAGGACTAGGATACATAAAACTCAAAACTAATATTATCACCATGAAAAATGTTCTATCATAAGATTATGAGATTCTTTGAGATTCTGACAATTAATTCTTTTCTTTTATAATTTTTTTAATTTTATTTATTTATTTTTTCCCTCCAAAGCCCCAGTAGATAGTTGTATGTCATAGCTGCACATCCTTCTAGCTGCTGTACGTGGGACGCGGCCTCAGCATGGCCGGAGAAGCGGTGCGTTGGTGCACGCCCAGATCCAAACCGGGCTGCCAGCAGCGGAGCGCGCGCACTTAACCACTAAGCCACGGGGCCGGCCCCTAAATTTTTATTTTAAAGATCATTATCTAGGTTAGGTTCACACACAGTTTGTAATTTTATTAAAAAAAAAAAAACCTACTTTTGAATTGCAGGTTTAAAACAACACTGAATTTGTTAGCATAAAATAGAATATAAGCATAAATATAGATAGCTTTATGTATTTGTACAGTAAATATCTGAACATATAAAAAGTACAAAATTAAATTAGATTTTTTAAAACCAATCATACTCAGAATTTGCATGATCGAAATTCTGTTAGCATTACACAAAGTTGTCTGAGGAGGCTGCACTTATTGCAATTATTTGCCATTGCACAAAATATTTTGGAACAACAATTTCAACAGTGGCAAATCTCAGTCTTTGAAAGAGAATTTGATTTAGAGAAAGTCATACATCTTTGACAACCAAATTTGATGGAACAAGTTGTCAAATAAATACCAATTTTCATATTGAAATAAAATATAATTGATTTTTTGTGGGCTTCCTAAAATTGTTTTAAGGCAGTTCCAGAAATGTTTTGAGATATTTGCCACATTAGAATAAGTTTTTAGCTTCCTAAAATGATCACCTTGAAAAGAATGTTCATCTGGAATCTTTAAAGCTAAAGATTGAATTACTTTGAATCTCAAACAAATGCATAACACTTTATTATTTATATATTAAGAAAGGAAAAGAATGAGATAAACATTCACTGGTGTTTCTATAACTACAACTTGTTGGTCTTCTAAATATTGAAACATTTTTTTCACAAGAAAGATGAGCTACTTAAGAGGTAGGTAGCTGGACTATGTCAGAGTTTCTCAGTCTGGATACTGTTGATATTTTGGTCTGGATAATCGTAGTGGGGACTGTCCTGTGGATTGTATGTTGTTTAGCAACATCCTTGACCTCTACTCACTAGATGCCAATAGCATCTGCTCAGATGTGACCATCAAAAATCATTCCAGACATTACCAAATATCCCCTGGAAGACAAAATCACTCCTAATTGAGAACCACTGGATTAAGTGATTGGAAATGTTTTTCCACCTCCAAGAGCCTATGACTCATAAAACAATATAAAATACATGTACAGAACATTGTTACACATTCTAAATATCCAAAATTAAATAAGAATAAAGAATTAACATCATTATAATTTTTCTAGTTACACACATCTTCAAAGATAACTTTGTAATAAGATGAGATGGTAAATATATTTAAAATTTGTTGTCATAAGGCACAGCCTAGTAATATACTAAAAATATTAAGATATATATTAATACACAAACATACATACATATAGAGATATAGATATAATAATGTTTGTATAAATCTGTAAACTTACGCATACTCTTAGCAAAGAATGCCTTAAAACAACATGACCGTTTAATTTGTTTAACAACCCTCAGCCTCTAGAATAGTATACACTTTGTTATAATCAATACATAAATTTTAAAATAACCTTTCACATGGGAAAGCTAAATAAAATGAACGTGGTGGCCATTTATATAAAACCCTCTTATGACTTTTAAACTCAACAAATAGTGTCCTACATTACTTGTTTTCTCTGTAACATCCAAATTTCTGCAGAAGTGCAGTCTTTTTATACCCACCATCATAGTTACTCTGTCAGGAACTAGACTTAAATCAAGTAAACAATACATTTCCTAAGATTTAAAATTTCTTTCCAGGTACCAATTTTTTCTAAGTATACTTAACATAAAAATCACTTGTAACAAATTAACATTAAAGAAGTATTAAATACCCAACTGCAATAATAGTTTGGTAAAACAAAACAGAATCACTACAAATAATAATAATCTAGCATTTTCTTTTTCTTCAAATCAACTTACCTCATTTCTGATTTAGCCAATATAATATGTTCATAGATTACCTTGCAGGACATTTCTACTGAGCTAAGACCAACCACAAGGCTCAGTTTAGATCTGCTGATTATTAAGAAAACATTTCTACTAAAAATCCTTATCATAAATGAATAAAAGATTCCCAATGCTTAGAATTCCCTGAATACTGGAGAATACCATAAAGCATAAGTTATTAAGAGTATAATATTATGGATTGTGACTATCCCTAAATAAACCTGAAAGCTTGTCACAAAATTGAAATGATATTTTGGCAAATTGACAAAATTAATATACAATTTTAAGTCACAATTGTTTAACCATAAACAGGGCTCATGGGTGTGCTGCTTTTCTATTAATTAAATTAAAAAGTCTCCTCTGTAGTTATTGATGTGTGAACATATTTCCATAGAGAATTATTAAAATTAAGAGCAAAACATTCAAATACAGTTAAATATGATTGTTTAAAGATACTCTACATTCATTCATTAGCAGAGTATTCTAACACAAAATCAAAAGTAAAGCATGCCATAGGTAATTATTACTGGCTTAGCTGTCAGTTAGTCAAATCAACTAAAAGGCCAATTATTCTGAGGATACCCAGGATAGAAAGCTCATTGTTGGCATTAGATCATTTTGAGATTGTTATGGTTCCTTTTTATAGTAAATTAACTTCCCAGCAAGAACATTTGGCATATAACTTCACATGCTATAACTTACCCCCACATTTTAAATCTCTAACATTTGGAGAGAAATACAATGTTACCTTTAAATGTAAGTATGATAGTAAAAGAAAAATAGAGAATTAAAACTTCAGATTGTTAGAATATTTCATTTTTTTTTCCCGTTTCATCACCAGTATAACTCAGAAACTCAGTATCAACAGACAAGTTTTTATTTAACTTAAGAGTCATATCTGTGGTTGACTTCTCAACATAGAATTGAACTTGTGGGTATAAGATATGTTAAAATAATACATTAAGAATACTAAAACAATTTTTTAGGAAGTGTTTTAAAATTTGAGAAAGCACTGAACTACCACATACAGAAAGCCTAAGATAAGTACCAGGAGTAGAAAATGCTGTTAAGTGTCTAAAACTGAGATAATATATTTGTAACTACAATCTTCCTTCATCTCAGAATTAAAATTGCACAGTTGCCCGAGTATATTAAATTCCTTCCCCAGGCTCTGCCTGTATTCAGCACCAGGTTATTTAAAATATTAGCTCAGTGAGAGATTGTTTTGAACAGTCACTCTCTCCTCATTGTTACCCGGGGTCCCTATTCACTACTCCACCATGACACTTCTCACCAGATTGTCACTGACTGCCTTTCTGTCAATCTCCCCTAAGGACTGTATCCCAGACAGCAATGACTATGACTTATTCATTGCTCCAGGCCCAGCACCTCCACTCTCAGTACATGTGTGTTGGATTAAATCAAATAAAGACCTAAAAAGTATGATATTCAATGGTTCTCAAATCTAGCTGCACAATAGAATTACCTGGAAAGGTTTTAAAATATTTATGCCCAGACTCCTTAGATCAGAATATCTAGGGTGGGAGACTCTGGGATCTGTATTCTTTAAAAATATTCCTAAGATATACAGATGGCCAATAGGCACATGAAAAGATGCTCAACATCACTAATCATCAGGGAAATGCAAATCAAAACAACACTAAGATACCACCTCACGCCCGTTAGAATGGCTATAATCACCAAGACAAAAAACAACAAATGTTGGAGAGGATGTGGAGAAACAGGAACCCTCATACACAGCTGGTGGGAATGCAAATTGGTGCAGCCTCTATGGAAAACGGTATGGAGATTCCTCAAAGAATTAAAAATAGAGATGCCCTATGATCCAGCCATCCCACTACTGGGAATCTATCCAACGCACCTGAAATCAACAATCCAAAGAGGCTTATGCACCCCTATGTTCATTGCAGCATTATTCACCATAGCCAAGAAGTGGAAGCAACCTAAGTGTCCCTCAACTGACGATTGGATTAAGAAAATGTGGTATATATATACAATGGAATACTACTCAGCCATAAAAAAAGGCAAAATCGTCCCATTTGCAACAACATGGATGGGCCTGGAGCGTATTATGTTAAGTGAAATAAGCCAGAAAGAGAAAGACAAACACGGTATGATCTCACTCATATGTGGAATATAAACCAACACATGGACAGAGAAAACTGGACTGTGGTTACCCGGGCAGTGGGGGTGGGGGGTGGGCACAAGGGGTGAAGGGAGTCATATATGGGGTGATGGACAAACAAAAATGTACAACCCAAAATTTCACAATGTTAGAAACCATTAAAACATCAATAAAAAAAAAAAAAAACTTCCTAGATACCAGGGGCTACAGGGAGAGGGGAGTTGTTTAATGGGTATAGAATTTCAGTTCTGCAAGATGAGAAAGTTCTGGAGGTCTGTTTCACAACAATGTGAATATGCTTGACACTACTGAACTGTACACGTAAAAATGGTTAAAATAGTAAATTTTTGATAGCTGTTTTTTACTATAATAAAAAAAATTTTTTTAACCTTCCCAGGTGATTCCACCGTACAGCCAGGGTTGAGAACCACTAAGTACACAGAGAATGTTAAGGTTTCCCCCACAACCAATGCGGTTTATTGAGAGGGAGGGATGGAGGGGAGAGGGGAGACTTCATGGTCTTTTCCAACCAGTTTCCCAAACTGTGTACCAAAAACCACCTGTTCCTAAAAGAAAGAGTCCAGGGCTAAATAAGTTTCAGAAAATCTAAATGCCTTACCCAGAATCAAAACGCACATTAGAATATTTTAAAAGTTAAGAAATCCTGCAATCTAGAAACCTGTTCAACTTCTTTCCAAGACTTATTTGACTATATTATTACGAAAGAATGCTTCCCTCTCAAAATGGTTTCTGGTCTTGAAAGTGAAATGCAGCATGGAGCAACGCTTCTCAACCTTTTGATGTCCTCGGCACAATTTTGAGTACTGGAACCTCTAACGGCTGGCTTGAAGGGATTAAAACAAGACAGAAATGATTACAAATCATCTCTAATGCAACATAATAACTATAGTGTCTAAACATGCATTCATAGTTCCTGCATTATATTACCTTATCCCCTTTGGATGCTGTTGTTTTGTGGTGGAGCTATCTAGTGCTCTTGCCTCTCTCTCATATGTTCACAAGGCAAAGTTCTCACATGTCCCAATGAATATGGCACTGGCCTGACTCTAAATGATGCCTCTTAGCCTTACTCACATACTACGCTATATGCTGTTTCAGTACAATATTTCTTCCTATATTCATCACAGGAAAGCATCATATATGTACTCAGGTGTTAAACAACACATTCCACATGTTGATCAAAATTTGGTTTTGAAGGACACGAGTGTGCAGTGAGATGCACCTTGAGAACCGCAGCCCAAGGAGGCTAGACCTGATTTGATACGGCTATATCCGCCCCCGTACGTGTGTGAGATACACACTGTGGGTGGTTTGAGGGAAATACAGTCCTTGCATCCATCCTTGCTATTCCTAAACCAGCACTTTTCTGAGGAGTGATTCTGCAACAATTTGTTTGATTCTATGCAATAACTTTCAATAAAGGAAACAGCATGGATATTCTAAAACCAGAAGCAATGTAGATATGAAAAGGAACCTATTTTAATGTTTTACATAGCTATTTTATTTACTTTGACTACAGAAACGATACAGATATTTTTCAAATTTTTTCTTGTCAAGTCATAAATTTGATGAAAACTACGGGGCAGAATGATTTCATTAGACATCTGTGCACTGCTAAATTGTGTGTTGTATTTGAGAGGTACATAATTAAGTTCCTTTAATCTAGGCTGCAACCCATTGTGTTCTTTCCTCCATAGTGAATTCCATGTCAGAATAGCCACCAAAAAAAAAAGGCATCATGATAACCCTGGTTTTCTATAACTGTTATTTTGAAATGTGCTTGACAGTGTGGCCAACTTTGCAGTGTGGTTACTTAATAGTATTGAAATTACAACATTACAACATAAAGAGTCCTAACTTGCACTTTCATTGACTAACATCAGGAAAATCAATCCCCCAACTTAAATCACCTGAAATCTGCAACTCCCCTGACACCACCATAAGTTAATGATGACATTCATAATATAATTTTAAATATTGTACATTTATCTTAGGTAATTTTAATGATAAATGATTCTATGAAGCCTGATGGAGAGTAAAATTCAGCTACAGTTCTTTTTTTCCTTCTGCCATATCTACATTAATAAATGGGTTTTACTATTTTTATTGGGTTGACCAGTGAAGGTAGCAAAAAGAGAGAAAGTTTGTACTCACACAACACAAAAAAGATCTTGAGCTAATTATTTACCTAATGTGACTATCAGTTAGAAACTTTTTCTCCCTTATTTGAAACACGCCAACTGAGGTTAATGTAGTTTTCACGTCTTAGTGTTGTTTATGCTTATATTGTTGACACCCTTCTTCTTTTAGGATGTTATGCAAATTATAGTCATAGATTAAAATAAAATTCATACAATTCCTTGATTGATAAAAGATAGATAATATTAGAGAACGCAATCATAGTTCATTTCATTGTTATGGAAGACGAAAAACTCAGTCACTTTACACTATGAGCTTGAGTCTTGCTATAAATTTTGTAGATCATCTCTCATTTTAAAACAATGCACAATATTAGAAATTCAACTAAATGAAGGCTCGAGTGCTTATGTATCTTACCATGTATGCAACACCTACTTGAGGAGTTTGGTTACACTTGTATCTTGACTATTGAGAACTAACTTAGAATCTGAGGCTGTTATTCTCAACTGCTAAAAAATATAAAAAGCAAGCAAGAGTCTATTCTCTTAAGCAATGGGTTTGTTCTTCTTCAGTTATGTTACTATCTTAAGCTATATTGTCTCTGCACGCAAGTGGAAAAGGAGGAACAGAAATAATAATTTTGCTTGGAGTATTTTATACTTGCCCCCCCAAAAAACTGGTAAGTAGAAATTTTAAAAAGAAAAGAATAGTAGTGGATTCATAAACTAAATATTCCTTAAACACATTCATTTACTTGCATTATAAACATTACTCTAGTAATGAATTGACTGACTAATTGACTGAAGTCAATGTAAAGAGAAGTATCACTCATATTACCATATTAAAAGACATCTTTCTTACAGCAAAGCATAAATTAAAACTTTTATACAATAACCTTAACAAATTTCACATACATTGTTCTCAAGTCCATCAGCTGATAAGAGAAAAAATATTTTTCTTTCTCAAGGTAGTACATATTTCACTCTGGAAGGGGTCAACAATTTCCGGCTCCAGATACTAAGGCACACTCCAGCTTGCTCCCCAAAAGGCCACGTCATTCTTATACAGCTTAATCAGTAGCTACACAGAGGAGAGCAACACTGCAATCTTTCTGATCATTTTAATGAGGACCCCTGGCTATTCAGTCATTGAAATATAATTGACTTGCTCTCCTCTTATTTTCATAATAGACACTCCAACCTAGACCACGTTTATTTGCCTATAAGAAATGTCAGGAAGAATTGGGACTTTTCTGAGTGTCCCCATTAAAACTGAAAACATGCCACCCTGTCTTTTACATGAGCTGTAATCATTTTGCGTTGGTCTCATTATGCAATATAAGATGCAAATATTCCAGTCGCCCTTCTCACTAAACTGCAAGAACAAGAAAATAAGCACACCAAAAATGTCTTGTTTTATCTGTACCTTCTTACAATTTAGTATTATTTGTCCAGTGTTTTAGAAAACAGGTAATAGGAATAATAAGTGTAAATGTTACTGATGTCATTGATTTTTGGTAAGATTGCAAAGTAGAACTGATGTCTTTCTTCTTAATAATTAACCTTTTTTTTTTTTTTTTGGTGAGGAAGATCAGCCCTGAGCTAACATGCATGCTAATCCTCCTCTTTGTGCTGAGGAAGACTGGCTCTGAGCTAACATCTATTGCCAATCCTCCTCCTTTTTTTTATTCCCCAAATCCCCAGTAGATAGTTGTATGTCATAGTTGCACATCCTTCTAGTTGCTGTATGTGGGATGCGGCCTCAGCATGGCCGGAGAAGCAGTGCGTCAGTGCGCGCCCGGGATCCAAACCTGGGCCGCCAGTAGCGGAGCGCACGCACTTAACCGCTAAGCCACGGGACCAGCCCTAACCTATTTTTATAAATTGCAAATTTTTCCTCCAAGAAATTACATAGTCTGTTTAAGGATTAAGTAAATGTCATTTGCAAAATAACATTTATGCTGAGAGATTTGAGTTTGCAAAATTAATTACTGTAATCTTTGAAATAAAGATTGAGCCCTGCGAATGACTTTACATTTTGGAACTCTCAAACTTGTATTAATTAAAGTTTGAACAATCAAAAACTATTTGATAAGGTGGAATTTTAATTTAAATCTAAATTTAAAACTTAGTCCACCATGGAAATATCAATAATTTCATAAATCCCTATAAAGGAGTCCAAACATCTTGCCAGCAGAAATTTTTTTCTTCACATGGAATATTCAGAGTTGAAATGTCCTCCATCAACTTAAGTAATAATTATTCCATTCATTTCTATTTCAGTTAAGATAAATTTCTACTCACTATTGGTAAAAGTGTTGGGCAAAAGGAATTCACATATTGTTAAATAATTTTGGAAGGGAGGTTAGCAATATGGGTTATTTGAATGGTCATTCCTTTTGACTCAGCAGATATTCCACTTCCGTGAACATATCCTCTAGTTGAACAGTTGCATGCACACACACATGTATACACAGATGTTTGTTGCACCATATTCTATTCGTAAACAAAGAAAAAACACTGGTAACAAACCAAACGTCCCAGTGGAAGGCTGATTAAATAAGTAATGATTTATTCACACAACTAAATACCATATATCCATTAAAAAGAATAGGGTAAGTATACGTGGATTAGCACAGGTATATTGTTAAGTGGAAGATAAAGCAGAACAAAGTATAGGGAGCGTAATGTCTTTTCAAACAATAGTATACAAATAAATTTATGTGTTAAAAATTTAGAGGAATACACAGCAAATTGTTAACAGTGATTGTCTCTATGGGATTAAATTAAGGAGTTCTACTCCATACTGTTTGAATATTTATGATTCATTCATTCTTTTGACCAAGATTTATTAAATACCTACAATGTGCCAGTAATTTTCTAGCAGCGAGGGATACAGCAGTGAACAATACAAAGTCATGAGTTTGTGTTACTTTTAAAATCAAAAGAAACAATAAAAATAAAGTTTAAAAATTTCTGGAATTTCAACTATTACAAGAAAATAAAGCAGAACCATTCATCTCATTATCTCTGTTGAAATCCTTTATCCTTGTCTTTTTGTTGCTCAGAACGTTTTTCTAATATTAAACTAACCATGGCCAGATCTTAACAATAGAAGCCATCATTAAAGACAATCTCTACTAGGTTCAACACTTTTATGAAAAAGATGGCATGATATTTTATCATACAAAACAAATAGTTCTGGGCTGGCCCGGTGACACAGCAGTTAAGTGCGCACACTCCGTTTTGGCGGCCTGGGGTTCGCAGGTTCGGGTCCCGGGCGCACACTGACGCACCGCTTGTCAAGCCATGCTATGGCAGCGTCCCATATAAAGTAGAGGAAGATAGGCACGGATGTTAGCTCAGGGCTAGTCTTCCTCACAAAAAAAAAAAACAAATAGTTCTGTTTGTAAATATCTGAACATGCAATTATATAAAAGTAATGAAATACACTTGAGATTTCATTAGAAATATTTTATATGAAAGTAATAGGATAGCTATGTATACACAAATAAGACTATGTAACCATACACATGAATATTTTCATAAATATTAAATAATAATCATAAGTATTCTCACTATATAACCACAAAATAATATTAAGTTTATGATTCTATAATATTTCAATACCTTACTCAATTTGCCACTAAACATATATTAGAAGCTTTTAAGATTGATATTAATATTGCAAGAGTATAGCGAATTTCATAAAAACTATTCTAAATTTATTGTAAAATGTATAAAGGTTAATATTAATTCATATGTTTCAATTTTATCAGAATTAGTAGGTACTCACACAAAATTTTCCTAATGTCATATTTTCCCCCTTAAATTAATAAAAAGTATTTAAAGATTTCTTCATAGAACTTATTTGATTTCAATAAAAACTCATTGCACTTATTAAAGGCAAAATTTTTATAAAGTACCTAGGGTTTATATTCATAATGTTCTGAGCAACTTATAGCCAACCAATCACCACGAGAAAGGCCTAATAGACGGATACAAAATACATAAGGAGGAAAAAGCCAACAAACTCTAAATATCTACCAAGAAAGCTTGTAATATAATGTCATGGTTCACTGAAAGTGAGGCCAATCACTGTGAATGGAAAGGACTTTATTCTTTAAACAATATCTTCTCAGAACGTGGATTCACTTGAATCAGAGTGAATCGCCTAGCCAGCCATAAACCACCAGAAGTTCAAGTAGTTGAGCTACAGCCAGCTGTAATTGAAAGAATTGCCACTAGATGGCAATGTGGGTCGAAGAGCCAAATGTGTACAAGTTCTCTCTTCAAATTTGGTACCAGACTCAGGACAATATACCACTGAACTCTTTGTTATCATCAAAAAATAGATATTTTGTGAATAAAAAACACATAACCAAAAGAAAAGAAAAATAGGCTGTAAAGGAGCAAGATTTTAAACAAAAAATACTCAAAGCAAGTTTGCTGTTTACCTTTCCTAGTGTCTCAAACTTGAGAGTGCTTATGACACCTCTGAGAAACTGGTTTAAAATTTGCGTTCCCAGCCCCAGCCTCCACTTTTGAGATTCTAAATCAGAGGTCTGCTATGGAAGAGAGGCTCCATTTTTAAGAAATATCTAAGGCGATTCTAATACAAACAGTCCATGAAAAACACTGCTCTAAAACTTGAGTCCCTAAAAAAGGGCACATTTGGATCATGAGCTCCTAGCTAGTCACGCGTGAGGCCACAATCTTCAGGCCTAATCCCTTCCTGTATTGTCTGCACTTTTGAAATCATGTCATCAAATGTCAGCACACTGCAGAAATCAGAACAAGGGTAGGAACCGTTTTTGACCTTGGTTAGAGCTTATTCAAAGACTGGTCCCTTCAACACCCAATGGCCAAGCAGGAAGCCCCAGACTGTCAACTACGAGGAAGTATTTGTGAAAGAGTTTATCACACAATTCACTCCTGAGGCAAGAACAGCTGCCCTGAGCACCTTGGCTCATCTACCCACCATTCTGACTCTTCTAAAAATTCTTCTACATAATCCCTCTACCTCTGAAACTTCACCTACATATTTCTTGGATTCCTCCACCTGGCTGGTGTCTACACAGAGCCATCCCTTCCCACCTGCCCCCTCACATATAGTCCTGCCTGCCTCCTGCCCAGGATTCACCTGCTCTGTTTCTGTTCACTCTCGGTCACATCTCACCTTAATCTCAGTTTCTCCTATAAAGAGAAATATATGAGAAATAACTTCTCATATTTTCCCAGTTGAGAAATGCCTTGCCATCTATTGGCATTAGTGACTGTCATCTGCGATGTTCACCTGTTCACATCTAATCTTGAGAAAATAGAGTGAGTGGCAGCTTTAAAGAGTAAAGGACCTTGGGGGCCGGCCCGGTGGCACAAGCAGTTAAGTACGCGGGCTCCGGCTCTGCTGCGGTGGCCCGGGGTTCGCCGGTTCCACATGCACCCACACCGCTTGTCAAGCCATGCTGTGGCAGCGTCCCATATAAAGTAGAGGAAGACGGGCACGGATGTTAGCCCAGGGCCAGTCGTCCTCAGCAAAAAAAAAAAAAGAAGGAGGATTGGCAGAGGTTAGCTCAGGGCCGATCTTCTTCACAAAAAAAAAAAGAGTAAAGGATCTTTGAGTCAATGGTAATAGCACATCTGTAAGCAAGAGCAGAGTGAGGTAGGTATCACAGGGGTGGGGGGAGGCAGCCCACATAAGGAATTAGAATCCAAGCAGAGTGGAAAGAGCATCCTCACAAAGGAGAGCCAGGCATGTGATGTCAGAGCCAGATCCAGGTGAGAAAGACAACCACGTGCAGGTGTGATCAGGCATGGGGAGATACCAAGCAGGGTGCAAAGGATGTCCACACATGAGAGAGAGTCATGGCAGAGATAGAAAATTGGTTACATACAGGGAGGTTGTTCAAATAAGTAAATATAATAAGAATGAAGCAAGCCAGGTTTCTCACTGTCAGAGATAGGAGTTACGAATACGGAAAGGGAGAAAACTAGTATGAACTCTGTGACATTAGATTGAATTGGATGTATTGTTATGAATAATGTTTTTCAATATATGGAAATATACAAATAAATACAAATGTAAAATTTGTGTCTGTGAGTGTATACATGCACACACATATGTATACATATATATACACACACAAATATTCCCTAGCTCTTTCCCTGGGAGCAGCAACACCCCAGTGCCAGTGAATAGATTTATTGCTCACATATTGGTTTCTAAATACCATTTCCTACTAAAAGTCCTTTGAAAAAATGGTCAGTTCCAGGACTGAGGAAGAGAAAGTATAAGACGAGCCTGAAAGATCTTGTGGTGTCAGAGAGTAAGGAAGTACTCAAAGAATGATGAGTACATGTCAAAAGACCATAGAAATCAGCTTAAAGGGTTCTCACTGGCCAAATCAGGAATAATTTGAACATTAAAATAAATCACAATAGTATGGGACTTTACCCCTCTAAAAAATAAGACATCGCAAATTCCTACATATATAAATAAATGAATGAATAAACTGAAAGTTCGAAGACTAGGATAATTACCTTGCTTCAAAGTATCTCCGCACAAATATTTTTTAATCACAGAGGGGGAGAGAGTAACTTTACAATAGATAAGCCTGGCAAACACCACCTTAATCAAGTGAACAGAAGAATCATCATCAACGATGGGACAATCAAAATTATGTCATCCAATAACACGCAATGAGAAGAACAGTGTCACATCTTTGATATTCCTGCCAAAGATGCACACCCTGAATCTAATCACGAGGAAGCATCAGACAAATCCAAATTGAGGGACATTCTACAAAATAACTGTCCTAAAATCCTCAAAAGTTTCAAGTCAGGAAAGGAAAGACTGAAGAATTGTTACAAACTGAAGGAGACTAAAGAATATGACACTAAATGCAACATGTGATTCTGAACTAAATCCTTCTGCTGTAAAAGACATTATTGGGACAACTGGTAAAACTTGAATGGGGTATAAGCATTCAATGTAGTAACCTAGCAATGTTAATTTTCTGATTTTGGATGGTCATATTGTGGTTATGTGGGGAAGTGTCCTTGTTTATAGGAAATACTAAAGTATTCAGGAATGATGGGTCATCAGTTTGGCAACTTATTCTCAAATGGTTCAGGGCTTTAAAAGAAGTTCTTTTCACTATATTTCCAACTTCTTATAACTTTGTGATTGTTTCAAAAAATTAATAAAAAATAAATTCATCAATCTTTTCTTTTTTCCATAAAGAAAATTAAAACTCCCTCATTGTAAGCAGTGAAAGCAAAGATGTATACAGAAAAAGTTAATCATCTTCCTCCATTCCTCCTCTGTCCCTATGCCCCATAGAAACATGTTACTATCCTGATATTTACGTTTGTATAAACAGTCCCCAGCCAGGTAAAAGTCCAATTAATGAAAACGTCCTCCAACCCATATTTCTCTACTTTGACGGTAAGAATTTTTTCAAGATATATTAACATCAAATGCCAGGCTAGAAAACAGTTACACTACACCTGCCAGATTTTTCTGACCCATTGGTCTATTAACTCTAACAAAAAGTTAAATGAAATAGTCTGCCCAGCTTAATATTAATGCAGTGGATTCTTACTGATGCCTATTAAACCTCGATTATGTTTCTAAGTGCAACCATGTCAATTTTACATAATCTATTGTAAATCTTACCCAATCTTCTTAGTAATCAAAGAAATACAAATTAGAAAGCAGTGATAAAGCATCTTTTCTACCAAATGTTCAGAGTTTGTGGTAATTTCTAGTGTTATTGAAACTACAGGGATATCAGACTTTCTTGACGGCAATTTGGCAGAGAAGTATCTGAAGCCTTGAAAATGTAGATTTGCTTTGTCCCAGTAGTTCCTATTCTGGGAGTTCATCCTAAGGTCAACATGGATATGCACAAAGATATAGCTACTAGTATGTTTACTCAGCATGTTTATAATAGGGAAAAAAAGGTAACATCTAAAAGCCCAAAAACAGAAGCTTCATTAGCTATCTATCTACACCATGCAATACTATGCAACCAACTTAAAATGATGTTGTAAAATGTGTAATGTCCTAAGAAGGTGGTCACAACTGAGCAAAAAAGGCAGGTTACAAAACAGAATACCTAGTATGATCCTATTGTGTGTGTGTGTGGTGTGTACACACAAACGACTAAAATGTTTATATCAAAATAGGCAGAGTTGTCTATGGATGATGAAGTATAAGGAAATTTTTATTTCATTCTCTTTGATTACCTATATTTTCTAAATATTATTCAATACACGTGAATTTTATGAGGAGAAATAGCAATAACAGCCACTGTCTATTGTAAACACTGTCGGTTGCTACAGGCAGGGCTGAAGCTACTAGTAGAATGCAGGTGACCTGTTCCTTTTTTCTCGTCTTATTCTCCATAGTAGTTTGTTTTAACTTTCTTATTTCTCTTTCACACTCTGCTTCACATATCCCTCGACATGATTTTACTTCCTTACTGAATGGAAGAGCCTGTGAATTATGAGACTGGATTTTAAATTTCTATTTATCTCCACTTCCATGAAGCATATTATCTTACAATATGAAAGAAGATAAATAATTTCTGAAAAAAATGAATGAATAAATGAATGTCCACTGAAGACTAAATGGGGATAAATCTGTTTTCAAAAGAAAAATCCACTGGTAGTGTCTACAATATCATAGGTGTTTGACATCCAAAAATGTTGCATGGGGCTAAGCCTTTCTAGAAGGAAAGAAGTGGGCTAGGCAGATCTGAACTGGGGGGCTTCTAGATTGTTGGAGGACAGAGGAAAGGGAAGAGGGCTCCGGCAGTAGGGTATTTACAGCCAGGGTCTCAGTGAGGGTCCCAGCCTAACTGCCTGCTAATGGTTTCCAGACAGGTGATCCACAGACATTGGCCTTCTCTTGCCTCAGGTGTTTCCAGAATCATCCCATTGGTAAAGCTATGGGCCTGGGATACAACTTCTGTGCGTGCACAATGAATATCCACACTCTGTTGTTTCACAGAGAGCTATTGCCAACCCAGGAAAAAAGCTCCATCCACCATGAGTGACTTATGACCAAGCTCTTCAACTCTCAAAAGATCTCTTTTGCCACAGCTCACTTCTCTTCTATGTTCCCAGCTCAAATAAAAAAAAAGAAAATTTGTTGTTCTTGTTCATTTTTTTCCAGGCATTTTTTTTCTATTTTAGGCATCCTTATAAAAATAAGACTACAGCTCTAAGGGCAGGCATTTGGACCTTTCTGGCAGGGACTCCTGCCCTGGGCAAGCACACTTGATGATCACACGGTACATGGTCCCTTCTCTCACGACCATCTGCTAGATTGGCTCTCTGCCCACTCACAAGCTTACTGAATTGTTTCACTAGGACACAGGTGCCAGGCTATCATGGGTCTAAATGAGCAGCCCACATAATACAGCAAAATGTTCCTCTCCCCTTCTGGAAAATCTTTCCCCCTGACAGCCTTAAAGTAGTGTGACTACATGGCTCCTGAAGCTTGATTAAAGCCAGAGACATGGGTGAGCCAAAGAAAATATTGTAAGAATCAAACCCTGAGAGATGAGTGGTCACAGAGCATAGAAACAGTGGTCGTGCTAGCAACAGTGCAGGTCAGGTGTGAGGTGGACAGGAATCCTAGGAATCAGGAAGGAAAGAAATCATCCCCCCAGACTTATTTAAAATCAAGGAAGGAAGTATGAGTTGTGTGTGTGACTGTGCCTTAACCTACAGCAGAGAGAAGAACAAGTAATATGAGAGTTAGAGCCAAAGACACGAGTGCGTGACCCAGCTCTGCCACTTGAAAGCTTCAGGCAGCCTCTGAATCTCAATGTTCTTAACAGTTAAATGGGGATAATAACAACACCATATGTTACTGGCATTATAATTATGTAACAGTCACTCCAAAACTTAGTGGCTTAAGACAACGTTAATTATTATTACCTCTCTGTGGGCCAAAAATTTGGGAGCAGCTGAGCTGAGCAGTTCTAACTCAGGGTCCCTTCACGAGGTTGCAGCTGGGGAGTGGCTGTACCTGGGGTCATCTCAAAGGCTTCTTCACTCATATATTCTCCACTCATATGTGTTCTGGGCTGGGAAAACAGAATAGCTGGGGGCTGGAGCCACTAGGGTGCCTCAGGCACTTCTCTGTGGGTTTGTACACTCTCTCCACATGGTCTCTCCAGCATGGCAGCTTCCAGGTAGCCAGAGTTCTTACGTGGTGCCTCTAAAGGAGCGTCCCCTGAGAGAGAGCCAGGAGAAAGCTGCCTTGCCTTTTATGATCCAGCCCTGAAAGTCACATAGTGTCGCTTCCTAATATTCTATTGGTAGAAGTAGTTTACAAAGCTCTACCCAACCTACCCATGGAGAAATGTCAACACTGAATTATAAGAAGAGCATGACAGATGAGATATCTTTTCCATCTTTGGAAAATACAATCTGCCATGCCATACAAGGTTGTTATAAGGATTAAATAAAATCATTCACATTCATTTTATAAGGTATAAAGCACTATACAAATGTTTGTTCTTTTTTATTACAATAGTGATAAGGAAATGTTATATCTCTTTTATCTCAGTCTATTACAGGAGGTAATTTCTAAAGATGGGGCTAAAGGGGCATAGTGGTAATTAAGATGGAGCTAAGGCAGTAGTAATGGCACAGAAGGCATCTTTACTCAAAGACTGGTGGAACACTATACCAAAAATTTTAAAGAAAGGGTTTATACATTTCTTTTGTCCCATTTCAAAAAATGAATCACCTGGCCTCAATGACATCTTCTCCTTTCACGCAATTTAGTAGAACCCAAATGCAAGTCTTAGATTTGCTACTAACTGAACAGAATGTATATGAAAGAATTGCCTTATTTGGGGCTCCAAATGACCTTTAAAGTTTCTATAAGTTCTAGGAAGTTAGGAATCTTAGAGTCAGTTGGATTCTCCTTGCTAATTCAATGCATTATAATTTTAAGGCATTTATTTATACAGATCCTAAATTCCAACTTTCTACTTACAAATATCCTTACAGCAGAGGAGTGGCAACACAGATAAGAGAGGGAGAAAGAAAGGAAAGAGAAATATTGACCATACCAGATACTCCCTGGGTGGGTGATGAGAAGAGGAGGCTTTCCAGGGTTCAGAGTTCAGGTCCTGTCAAAGGTGAATCCTGGAGAATGGACTGAAGGAGGGGCTGGGGGTCCCAGGAAGTGCACCTAGTTAAAGGAAATTGGGATCTAATCCCTACCCAAGACCCAATACCTTCCAACAATTCCCCTGGTTCCTTGGTTGTCTCCCTCCCCGTCACAGCCCCCTCAACAAGATAAATGTATTAGAAAGATACACATTCCCTGAAGGTTGTAACTATTTTAGGTTGTCATCACTGTTACATCAGAGAACTCTGCCTATCAGCAATTATTAATCAAAATTACTCAGGTGGTATTTTTAAGTGATAAAAGCAAGGTACAGAATAGAGTATGCAACTACTATAAAAATAAACTAAAATATATTTATATACACATATTTATTAATTCAATCAATAAATAAGTACTTGTCCGGTGAATGTATATACTTCTATGGGCATGAAATCTTTCTGAGAGGGCACATAACAAGCTGGAGGCAGGTGTTGCCTCTGGCAAGTGGAACTGGGGGGCTAGGAAAGAGGGGATGGGAAAAAGACTTTGTTTTCATAAATTTACGTTTGTACTTTTGGACTTTGTACCATGTACATATAATACCTATTCAAAAAATCGTTTGAAGTTACTCTGGCACAACTTATGACCAGTGTGCTTGCAAATACACCAGCACAGGGCTCCCAGATAGGAGAAAGAACTCCAGGCTTCTCACTCCACAGTTCTTCCTCACACTAGGATCGCACTGGTTCCTATTTAAAGTGCATCATAAATAGTTTATAGTTTGTCTTAGCCTGGGTTTCTCTGATAACAGAACTTAAATCAAAGGCTTAAGTGTCCGCAGTTGATTTGGGAAGCGATCCCAGGTTGAAGAACGCAGACAAGGACAGCTAAAGACAGAAAGGGAAGCTGCTCAAGGATAGGCTCCTAGTCGGCCACCACTCTGGACCACTGTTCTCCTCCATCCTGAGGGAATGTCTGAGAAGCCTTATGAAATGCACATCAAAACCTGGCTGGGAAACGAGAGAAGGAAGTAGTCAACCATCAGCTCCCATCCCCATTGGTCAAGGTTGCCCCCCAAAAAGGTTTCATTTTCCTGTACCTGCAGGTGGACACTTGTGAGTTCCTACAGGGTTTCCTAAGATTTTCCACCTGCAGGTGTCAGAAAAACCCCAGACAGAGAAACCCCAGTCAGAGAAACCCCAGACAAGAGATGCTCGTTGCACAGGCCTGAGGTGAAGCAATGTTGGGATGCACCCTACTGAGGCTGGCTGACGCCCACCCAGAGCTGGTCTCCACAGCAGTGGCTGGGACCGGAGGGGAGGCAGAGAAGTGTCCAGTAGAGTTATAGGAACTTCCTGCTTTATCAAGCTTTGTATTGTTTTTCTGTCCCTGACAGAATAAAAAAGCATTAGTTTTGTACTTTTGAAGAGGAATTTAATATATAAAAACATTGTCAATTGCCAATATAAAGAATATTTCTGTAAGGGTACTCAAGAACAGTAACACTAAGTGCTTCCATGGAGGAGAATTGGAGGTCAGGGAAGTGTTTCTCCATATATCTTGTATCTTGAATTTTGAGTCACGTGAACATATTACCCATATTGCCCATTAAAAAACAAAATTAGGGGCCGGCCTGGTGGCACAAGCAGTTAAGTGCACGTGCTCCGCTGCGGCGGCCCGGGGTTCGCCGGTTCGGATCCTGGGCATGCACCGATGCACTGCTTGGCAAGCCATGCTATGGCAGCATCCCATATAAAGTGGCGGAAGATGGTCACGGATGTTAGCCCAGGGCAAGTCTTCCTCAGCAAAAAAAGAGGAGGATTGGCAGATGTTAGCACAGGGCTGATCTCCTCACAAAAAAAAAAAAAGAAAGAAATAGAGATCCAGCTCAAGAAAGAGTAGAAGAAATCCCCTAGATGGTGGTGAAGGGACATCTGTGCAGCAGACCTAAGGTCCAGACTGAAGCAGCACAGAGGTCCTAGGAGAGTTGTCTTCAAGACAATAAATCAGAGAAAACAATTGATGTGTTTGGAAGCATTGAGAGAAACTTTAAACTTACGGTGAAGGGATTAAGGATAAATTAGTGAAGAGTACATAAATCGTGAAGTGAGTGAAAAGAGATAGCGATAATTAACGCTAAGAAAAACAAAGAGTACTACCAAAAAAGAAATATAATCATGGTATATGTCATGGCTCAATAATATTTGTTTACATGGTCATAATAATATAAACAGTGAATGTAGACATAACCAAAAATCTTAAAATGAATATGTTGAGAGGATGGGGGGAATGATAAGTAACAGAAGGAGTGGTCATTCACAAAAATCTAATTAATTAATTAATTAATTAATTAATTAAAAGGCCAAATTCTTGTATTCTTCCATGGTAAGACTATAGATAGTGCTTCAAAATGAAATAGCAAGTAGTTACAATATAAGTGTGATATTCATAGAAATGGAGGTAAATACCAAAAGAAAAACAACTTAAGTTGTTACCTCCAGAGAACAGGATAGTAAAGGGGACCAGGGAGGATTGAAGGGGACTGCTGTTTTCTTTAATAAATCTTGCAGAACTTTTTGAATGTTTAATCTATTTGTATATCAAACTTTGATATACATCACTTTTTTAAAACTAATAGAAAAAGGAAATCTATATACATAATTCCTTAACTTGAATAGAACTATTATTGTATTTATATACTTCCTTCCAGCCTTTTTGAATATATTCTTATCTTTTTTACATATTTCACATGCCCATGAATTTTGTATCGTCTTTTACTTAAATACTCGAGAAATTTTTGTTCTACATTCTTCCTATTATTTTAACAATAATTTCATCAAGTTATAATACAAATCAAGTGATAATGACAAATTTAATTTGCTTAGGATAGTGCTGTGGACTGAATGTGTCCTCTGAAAATTCATATGTTGAATACCAACTCCCAAGGTGATGGTAACAGGAGACGGGGCCTTTGGGAGAGAATGGAATTAGTGCCTTGACAAAGAGCCTGAGCAAGCTCTGCTGCCCCTTGCTGCCGCATGAGGTTACAGCGAGAAGATGGCTGTCTACCGGGAAGCAGTCCTCTCCAGGCACTGAATCTGCTGGTGCGTGATCTTGGACTTCACAGCCTCTGGAATTGTGTGAAGTCCATTTCTGTTGTATATAAACCACCCAGTCTCTGGTACTTTCTTATAGCAGCCCAAACGGACTAAGACAGATAGAATTTCAGTGTGAGACTTACTGAGTAAAAAGGATTTAACATTTTTATGGTTGTCACACAATGTTTTACATCAGATTTTTGAAAGGAGGCCATTTAATACCGAGGTTAAAACTATAATTTTTTTTTAAGCTCACAGAAAACCACATCTATTCAAGTTTCAATCACTTCATAGTTGCTCAAAACAACTCCAGGGGCCGGCCCGGTGGCGCAAGCGGTTAAGTGCGCGCGCTCCGCTGCGGCGGCCCGGGGTTCGCTGGTTCGGATCCCGGGCGCGCACCGAAGTACTGCTTGGTAAGCCATGCTGTGGCGGCGTCCCATATAAAGTGGAGGAGGATGGGCACCGATGTTAGCCCAGGGCCGTCTTCCTCAGCAAAAAAAAAAAAAAAAAGAAGAGGATTGGCGGATGTTAGCTCAGGGCTGATCTCCTCACAAAAAAAAAAAAAAAAAAAAAAAAAAAAAAAAAAAAACTCCAAAACACAGTTGCCAAATGATTTCAAGAAGGTAGACCACAAAACTTAGAGAAATGCAATACAGTTAATTATATGTTTGTAGTTGTTACAGAACTAACAGATATTTTTTGCAAATGAATAAGATTTTTTTAAGGTATCAAAATAGGTTTATTTTCACTTAAATTGGAACCCACTTATTTCCTCAAAAAGCAACAAAGGAGATTCATCGTTCTCCTTCAATAGTCCTCCAGTTTCTTACCGAAGATTCCTTGTGACTGCTGTCCTGATCCAGGTCTACATGTTGAGCTGCTCTCTCCATGGGTAGAAAGGAGTCTGTCCTCTACCTGGGCAAATGGAGGGATGGTAAGATTTGAGGAATACCACGGGGGCTGGCCTTTCCCTGTCTCTATAGATAGGCTCTCCCCTAAAATTTGTGGATGCCCAGGGTAAGAAAACAAATAGGAGCCTCCATACCACATGTCCAAATATTTAAAATGTTTAAAGTACGCTAACACATTGTTAAATGAAATATGTTCTATATTCCCACCCAGTTAAATGTAACATCAAAACAAGCGGAAAGCCAGGTTAAAATTTAGAATTCTCAGACTCCTTGGAATTCTGCACCAGAATATAGTGCTAAAAGGAGAGCAGACCCCCAGCCCACAGCCCACCCTCCTCTTCTGCCCACTCACTGCTCCTTCTCACACTCAGACAGTTCTCATACACACTGTTCACTCCAACCAGCATGTGCAGTCTTTGTCCTCCACCACCCCAAAGAGCAGCCTGGCCACTCTTCGGGCCAAGAAACAGCAGAGTCCACCCCTGGGAGTATGAACCCAGAATAAAGGCCTGCACGTGCCCTAGAAGGCCTGGGCTATTTAGACAGAGAACTCCTGGGAGAACCAGGCCCTGGAGGGGCGTCTCTCCTTGGCCCCCAAAGACATCTTGTGGGGAGGGACAAGGCAAGAAGAGGACCAGACAGGTCTCTCTAAAGCACAGGCCCAGAGTAGAGAATCCTCTTCTGGTGGTCTGGAGATGGTACTGCCCACAAATATGCAAGTCTTACCTTTAGAGACATTTTTTGAATTAAAATATTTTCTTCAGAATGCATGCGTCAGGGATCTTTCCTCTCTCTCATTCACATTTCATGAATTTGAGCACATTCTTTATGGTCAGTTTACCTGATTGCTTTGTTGTTATCCAGGAAAGCAAAAAGAGGCCTTTGGGAGAGGACGTGCAGAAGAAAGGGTTGCCTGAGAAGCCAGGCCGGGGAGCACCTGAGGCAGCTGGGTGCAGCCGGGCTCTCTGTGGGGCAGGAAAGGAAAAGGGGCTTTGACTACAGGTCCTGCCTCACTAGTCTCCTCCTGACTGCCCTGGGAGATGTGAGCCGATTAAGAAAGAGGAAGAGAAAAATGGAATTGGGAAGTGGGGAAAACCTCCATGGCTGTTTCTAGATTTTCATCTTACATCAGCCTGCACAGCAGGTCTACCTTACACATGAGGGAAATACATGAGACAAGGGTGCTTCCCAACTGACATTTTTCAAACCTGTAGTGTTTAAAGACAATAATGGTATCAATTCTGTTTCTATTTTTCAAGAATATTACTACATGAAATATTAATCTAAATCATTTCCCCAATAAAACTGAACAATCTGAGAGCCTGTGAGTACTCAACAAATGAGCAAGATTGATAGTGAAGACAGTTCCTAAAGTCCTAGTTACTCAGTCATTTATCCTTTAGCTAAACACCAGTTGCTACCCTGAGGTTTCGACTATGACACAGTTCTAGATGCTTTCATTCTTAGTCACATATTATTTAATTTATAAATAAAGACTAGCCATTAAAAACAAGAAGTGTAAGGGATACTGCCATCGAATACAAGTTGATATAAGGAACATAAAAATTAAAATCAAATTGTACAAAGATGAGTTTTACCCAATCAATAAGTTGCAACAATCTGTTTATAATTCTCAAAAAGCACATCAGGATGTCTCTAAAATTTAAAAAAAAAATGTCAAAAAGATAAGATATAGTAACTATCAATTTGTCTTTGCCTTGTAACTTAACTATCAAAAGACTAACCACACTATAAATGTGCTCTTTGAATTGGAAAGCTTGCAGGAAGCAGCCTAAAGAATTCCCTCTTATTTTATCTCTTAGAAATAAAATGAAAATTATGAAAAATAAGTTAAATAATAAGTCCAAAATACAAGAATTATAACAGTCATAAAATCAGTTTTATCTATTTTAATGCTTTAAGATAAAATTAGACTTTTATATCTGAGTAAACACCTATTAAGTACCTTAAGCCAAAAGTAATATGTCATTTACTAATTTGTCAATGTCATCTTTTTGTCACATAATTAAAGTAAATTTATCCACATGTACCACATACAGTAAAAAAATTTTCCTTTACATAATATAAAGTCATTAAAATTTAATATTAAATGAACTTCATAATCTAATCTTAAATAATATACTCTTCTAAATTAAAACATTTTTACTTAAAATCATTTCTGTAGAATATCCATGAAAAACTAACAAAAAAAATATTGATGTTCTTAAGGAGATTTGCCAGATGATAAGTGACTGTGAGAGGGCTTCCTAAGTCAAAAACATTCAGGAGACAGTGGTTTATAGGGTTAATGTCAGGAGTTCCAGAGACTCTAGCACTGTCTGCTGGCTGCAGTCTGAAAGCCTCTTACAGTGATAAAATCTTTCTGTTCACCGTTAAAATCATGTGCAGGCAGGCAGAATTGGGTTCCGATTAAACTCTCTAAGCTACAGTTTCTACATTTATAAAATGAAGGTAATAGTGCCTCCTTCCCAAGATTGTTATACCCATTAAGCGAGGTGAGAAATGGAAGTGACTGGCCCGGTGATTAGGCATGTGGTCAGCATTAAATAAACTGCAGATGTGTGTGTGTATAACATTTATACCTGTAGATATGGATCCCCAGGAGAGAAATACACTGACGTGAATTCTCGCTGTGATCTAATTAACTGATATCAGCACCTTTACTGAGAAGAAGAGGAAAGCAGAAAGACAAAAGAGGAAGATATTACTCATAAGAAGGAAAAGGCACAAAAAATGAAGACAAAATAGGCCAAAAACATACTTTTGCCTAAAATACATTTAGCATAAACAAAATATTTGCAAATAACATAAATGTACTTGCCTCCCTCTGAGCCACCATGCACATGGGGACCTGGCACCCAGGAAGCCCACTAATGTAACAAGACATGAGAAGGAAAGATTGAGTCAGCACCAATTCCAGAAAGTTGCTGCCTTGTCACTAAACACAATCACTAACTAAAATACAACTAACTACAATTATAGGACCAAAGGATGGTGCTGCTGAAAGGGACCTAAGAGACCACCAAACCAGCTGTAACATTTTGCAATCAAAAGGCAAAATAAAGAGCCTAGATGACCTGTCCAAGGTCACACTCAATTAGAGGCAGAGGCCAAACTGGAATTAGGATTTCCAGTTCAGTGTCCTTTCTTGTTTGCAAAAACAAAAGCTTGTGTGCGTGTGTCGGGGAACTGGGGGAAGGTGAGACAGCCTCTGCATTACACAAGGCAAAGGTTTCTAACACTGCAAAGTGTCCTTGGCTGGCAATAAGGTCCAAGGCTGACAAGGCAGCAAGGCTTTCCCCAAAGGACTGAAAACATGCTGTATTCTCCCTCCTATAGAAGGCAGAGTAAGACATCTCTGCTGTTGAAATGACCACTCCTTTCAGATACGTTTTCCACCTACCCTTCAGAATGGAAATGAGTCCAGATCCCTTCCTCAGAAGAGTTAAGCACAGAATATCACCCAAATGGAGCAAGCAGCTTGCAGAATGGCTGCAATGAGTTGGTTCCCCAGTAAATAGATTGAACATTATCGCTCTACTTCATACCCTCAATGGAACTCCATCCCATGAATGGAATGGTATATTATAACTGGCATAAAATAGGCCACCACTTTAGTTACAACACAGGATTGTCCAAATAAACAAGCATTAATCATGCACATTATGTAGTGCATAATGCTTCAGAGAGCTTCTGCAAGCAGCTCCAAATGAACTCGACCAAATTATACCATCTGACAGCTGTTCCGTGACCTGTGGGAAATGAGTTGGTGGTCTCAGTCCAGTTCCTAGTGGACAGGTGTCCAAAGCACAAAAACTACCCTCACAATTGGGCCTAATTAGCAACCCGGTTGTTGCAGCCACAGTAAAACCTGGAGTCCATGTCACCGCCGTGCTATTGGAGGCTGCCTCGACATCAGGTGGCATGCGCTGAAGGCTTAGAGCAGAAACACAATGGCGCCTGCATGAAATGTGGTTGCTTCAGGAGAAACAGAACTGTGTCCAGGACTGGCTCTCTGCCTCTCGCCTGACTCCCCCAAGCCAAAGATGACAGAGACAGCGATGGAGTTCTCGGCACTGTTTTAATCTACAGCATGAAGATGTTCGTAACACAAACTGTTATGCACTCCCACTTTTCATCAGAGCAATAGACTCAACTATCACACAGAAAACTTAGATTTCCCTGGATTCCCAGCCATTTCTCAAAATCATTCCCTTCATGTCTTTGTCTTAATGGAAAGCTGCCCACTCCTGAGGACACTGTCCCCCACCCACCCACCCCGCAGCCCTCCCAAGTGTGCATTTGCTGTTCTCCAAGGCTCTACATACCTCAGCACCAGATAGTGGAGAAGGAGTCTCCTTGTTCCTAAATGTCACTTCCAGGCCATTCTTCCCTGCCCTGGTAAACTCCTCCTTCTCTGACACCTAAAGCATTCAGCTCTGCCCCATCTATTGACCTTCCATTCAATCCTCTTGTTCAAAAAGAAGCTAACTCCTGGCTTACAGTCTTCCTTTCTTATCCTTTCATCTGATATCATCAATGGTGATTTCAACACCCACTTGGTGAACCATAAATACTCCAGCTTCTCAGTCTTATCTTCTTCACTCTAATGACCTTTTTCTCCTCGATACCACAGCTTCACACTCCCATGGCTGTTCTCCAGACCTTGTCACTACCAGAAAATGCACCACCTCCAAATATCTCAATTCAATATTACTCTCTTGGACTACATCCAGTCATTTCTAGCTGATTTTGTTATAGTACCCTCCTTTACAACTCTCCTGTCACGTGCAGACCAATGCACCAGCCCACAGCTTTCTCACTGTTCATTAACTCCCCTCCTTTCTCTCCTCTAATGTCATTATTGGTGTCTTACCTTCCGTTACCCTTTACATCCAATCTAACACCAAGTCCTGTCAACTTTATCTCCAAATTATATTCACTTATTTCTTATTTGCCATTGTTTCCCAGTTTCTGTCTCACAATATAGACATAATAACATTTGGTGAATGAGTGAAGCATTAAAAATAAATGCTTGGGGGCCGGCCCCATGGCTTAGTGGTTAAGTGCACGTGCTCCGCTACTGGCGGCCTGGGTTCGGATCCCAGGCGCGCACTGAAGCACCGCTTCTCCCGCCATGCTGAGGCCGCGTCCCACATACAGCAACTAGAAGGATGTGCAACTATTACATACAACTATCTACTGGAGCTTTGGGGAAAAAAAGTAGGAGGATTGGCAATAGATGTGAGCCAGTCTTCCTCAGCAAAAAGAGGAGGACTAGCATGGATGTTAGCTCAGGGCTGATCCTCCTCACAAAAAATAAATAAATAAATGCTGAGGATTTCACTTCTGCTTAGGACATAGAAGCATAAGACAAGGTCATTCCCACTCTGACAGTGGAAAAAAATGGATCATCTACAAAATCATAATTTTTATTCATCCCAACAGAGAGCTTAAGTTGCAAGTAGGCAAAGTAAACTGAATTCCAAAGAAGAACAAACACAAACAAAGAGAAATAGGATACATGTACTGTTTTTCCTTTGGCAGAACATAGGAGAGAGAAATGGCTGCCACATAAGTAGATAAGAGGAACTCAGCTAAAATTTTTATTGATAAAGGCCAAGTGTGGGCTAGCACGACAATGTGGTATAAGTAGGAGGTCCAGACACAAGGAGAATTTGCATTTATTCATAAGATTTTTCCACAAGCTTCCACCAGGTGCTTATAAAATTAGAGGCAGGGTAGGAAACTGGAGACAGGGTCCTTCAGTGGGGCATGTTTACAGGAGATGACCACCAGGAAATTCTCTCCCACCCAGGACCAACCAGAGATACAAGGCAGAGTTTGGCTGCCATAGGAGGAAGGGCAGAAATATGAGAAAACACCAACTCTATGTCCCAAGTACGCTGAGCCAGCTAAGACTAAGGCTAGGCTAGGACAACAGAGAGCACTCCAGCAACCCCAACACAAGTATAACACTAAGTAACAAGCAACATCAGTCTACCATTTGGGAAGAGGCAAAAGCTTGGAGAGAGTCCCCTCTATGGTGCAGAGTGTTTGAAAGCTAAGGGTCGAGAAGGAACACTGATTTTATTTTTAAATTCACCCAGTCCCCACTCCATGCACAAAGAAACAGCTGCCAACCGCTGGAGGAATTTAAGCATGTGGTGCACTGAAGGTAATAACCACAACAAAACCCAAACTCCTCTCAACTCCTGACTAGAGTAACTTGATCCTATACTAGCAGCTTAACAGAAAAAGAACCATACTCATTTTTTTGGCAAAAATGCTATTTACTTCGGTCTTCTATGTATGTCTATATGTAATGTCTAGCAATCATACAATAACACCAAAACCAACATAAAATCAAGGAAAACATAGCCTATTTTCAAGAAATAAAGCAATCAACAGAACCAGACTCAGATATGATCCAGATATTGAAATACTTTCAAATAATTATGATTAACATTAAATGCTCTAGTGCAAAAAAGTGAGCATGTGTATAAAGAGATTGAAATTTCAGCAGAGAGGTGAAAACTATAAAAAAAGTCAAATGGAAAAGACAGAAATAAAAACCAGCATCCAAAATAAAGACTATCTTCAATAAACTAATCAGCAGACCAAACAGAGCTGGGGGTGGGGAAGAACTCGTGAACTTAAATATAGATCAATAGAAATTTTTCAAACTGGAGAGATAGAGAGAACAAAGCAACCAAGAATTGTGGGACAACATCAAATGTTCTGACATGCATTTATTGAGAGTCCCAAAAGGACATAGAGAAAGAATAGGGAAGAAAAATATATGTGAAATATGATGGCTGAAAGGGTAGCGTAAAGGAGTTTCTTTTTGGTGATGAAACAGTTCTGTATCCTGATTGTTGTGTCAGTTACACAAATCTATACATGTCATGAAATGTCATAAAAATATACACCAAAAAAGTATAAGACTGGCAGAATCTAAATAAGAGCTGTAGCTTAGTTAAGAGCATTATACCAATGTCAATTTCCTGGTTTTGATAAGTACTATGATTATGTAGGATGTTATCATTGGAGGAAGCTGTGTGAAGGATTCTCATTATCCTTGGAAACTCATTAAGATTTTGTAACTTCTTGTGACTCTAAAATTATTTCAAAATAAAAAGTTTTCAAAAAGATAATGGCCAAAAATTTTCCCCAAAAATGAAGGAAAATGAATGACCAATGCAATAAAGCCAGAGAAGTTCAAGCAGGATGAATAACACTACACGCACACACACCTAGACTCTTCAAACTGCTGAAAACCAAAGATACAAAGAAAAGAACAAAAACCAGAAACATTCCATAGAGAAACAAAAATAAGAATTACATCAGACTTCTCATCATAAGCTATACGAGTCATCAAAATGGAGAAACCTCTTCAAATCGTTAAAGAAAAAAAAAAATCAACCCAGAATTCTAAACACAAACAAGATCTTTAAAAATTGAAGATGAAATAAAAATTTTTTTCAGACAAATAAAACCTACAAAATTCCTTGCCAGCCTACCTGCACTACGTGTGAAAGAAATTTCTTCAGTCAAAAATAGTACTATAGACAGAAACCTGTATTCTATAAAAACAAATGTAGAGCACTGGAAATGGCGTAGATAAAGGCAGACATAACATTCATTGTTTTCTTGTTTTTAATTAGTCTAAAAGATAACTATCTAAAGCAAAAATAGTTACAATGTATTGTAGGCCTTGTAATATTTGTAGAAGTAAAATGTAGTACATCAATAGCATGTATTATATGAATAATAAAATGAAGTTTACTGTTAAAAAGGTTCTTATACTATACATTAGACCATATTATTTGAAGGTAGACATAAGTTAAAGATGCATATTGTAAACCATAGGGAAACCACTATTTTAAAAACGAGATAGAGAAGTCAAGATGGTGGCGTAGGCAGACTCTGAACTCACCTCCTCCCACTGACACAGCCAATTTACAACTACACGTGGAAAGATTCCACCTGAGAGAGGACTGAAAACTGGATACGAGGAATTCCTGCAACAAAGGACAAGCCTAATTGAGGGGGAAGAGGCAGAAACTCCCTTCTGGAGAGGAAAAATGCCGCCTTCACAAGCCGACAGCTTCACGGCCGCCCGGGAGCAGCGCACACGTACGCAGCCTCCCTGGAGGCGCGGGGCCCTGAGCCGGGGAGCGCCCCCGCTGTGGGCATTTTGTGGACCCAGCACAATCCAGACGAGTGGCATAATATCTGACTTTGCCTGCCACTATAACATTGGAGAGTACCCCCAGAAAAGCTGCTTCACAAAGAAATGAAAACCGGCTCTTAGGGCCAGCCCAGTGGCGCAAGCAGCGGTTGAGTGCGTGCACTCCCCTGCGACTGCCCAGGGTTCACCAGTTCGGATCCCCGGCGAGCACCGACGCACCGCTTGTCAGGCCATGCTGTGGCAGCGTCCCATATAAAGTGGAGGAAGATGGGCACGGATGTTAGCCCAGGGCCAGTCTTCCTCAGCTAAAAAAGAGGAGGATAGGCAGATGTAAGCACAGGGCTGATCCCCTCACAAAAAAAAAAAAGTCAGTAAATTTGACCAACACAAACAAAAAAAACAAAAAAACAAAAAAACCCGGCTCTTAAAGGGCCCACCTGCAAACTCACCTGTTTCAGAAAGCAACCTAAAATCACCAGAAAGAATCACCCAACAACAAGCCCTCAGGCAACTTGTGGGCCTGCATAGATTGGTGACTGGATTCTCTGCAGCCTGACAACCGAGCTGACTTCAGTGGGGCAGGGCGTGTGCGAGGAGCGGGTGCAGAGTGTGGAGCAGTGGTGGGTGTGGGGGGCTCCCGCCATGGAGAGACTGGGTCCACTTCAGGAGGTCGGGGCACAAACACGGGGCAGGACTGTGTTGACTGTGTGTGTGGACCTGTGGGCTGCAGGGCTTGTCAGCTGCAGAAGACCTGTGCTTCTCAAAGACCCACATAGGGGGTTTGCCCCACCTTCCAAAGCCTGAAACAATTGGGTGCTCCCATGCCTGAGGCCAGCCCCACCCAGCTGCAATCCTCACAGAGCTGACAAGAGACCTAAAGGTTGGAGGCTTATAGCAACTGTAAGGCCTTGAGCCTAACAACCTGCCACACTGGGGGCCTACTCACTTAAAAGAAATACTGCAACACAAATGTGGTATTAGAACTTGCAGCCAACTGTGCTGTGGCTCTCCACACCTGATAAAGACACTGAAGGGCCCACAACAACTACAAGCAGCTGAGCATTACAACAGCTGGCTAGGAGCATAACTCGGCCTCCCTGGGTGCCTACAGGGAGAGCAAACAGAAGGACACATGTAGCCCACATAGGGGTCACCCCTGGAACATTGAGAACTGAGGGAAGCACACTGGAAGCCTCCTAAGCCATCACTTACATAAGATCACCTATCCAAGAGCAGGAGACGTACCTAACACATAGACACAAGCACAGGGAAAGAGGCAAAATGAGGAGGCAAAGGAATACATTCCAAGTAAGGGAACAGGACAAAACTCCAGAAAAGGAACTAAGTGAAACGGAAATGAGCAACCTACCCGACAGAGAGTCAAACAAAGAGTGTTAAGGATGCTCACTGATCTGGGGAGAAGAATAGATGAACTCAGTGAGAATGTCAACAAAGAAATGGAAGATATAAAAAAGAACCAATCAGAAATGAAGAATACAATACTGGAAATGAAAAATTCACTAGAGGGACTCAAAAGCAGAGTAGAGGATACAGAAGAACGGATCTGTGAGCTGGATGAAAGACTAGAAGAAATTACCCAAGCTGAACAGGTAAAAGAGAAAAGAATTAAAAAGAGTGAGGACAGTCTAAGGGACCTCTGGGACAACATCAAGCGCACTAACATCCGTGTTATAGGTGTCCTGGAAGGAGAAGAGCGAGACAAAGGGGCAGAGAATCTATTTCAAGAAATAATAGATGAAAACCTCCCTAACCTAAGGAGGGAAACAGACATTCAGGTACAGGAAGCAGAGAGCCCCAAACAAGATAAACCCAAAGAGGCCCACACCAAGACACATCATAATCAAAATGTCCAGAATTAAAGATAAAGAAAGAATCCTAAAAGCCGCAAGAGAATGTCAAGTTACAGACAAAGGAAACCCCATAAGGCTATCAGCTGACTTCTCAGCAGAAACCTTACAGGCTAGAAGAGAGTGGCATGATATATTTAAAGTGCTAAAAGGAAAAAACTTAAAGCCAAGAATACTCTACCCAGCAAGGTTATCATTCAAAATGAAAGGAGAGATCAAAAATTTCCCAGACAAGCAAAAATTAAAGGAGTTTGTCACCAAAAAACCAGTGCCACAAGAAATGTTAAAGGGACTGATTTAAGGGGAAAAGAGAAGACCACACATAGGAAAAATTTTCTATTTCCATGATAAGAGGGTAATGGATACAAATGCACAAAAAAGAGGTTAGATATGATATCAAAAACATAAAAGGAGGGAGGAGGGGAGTTAAAGAGTAGAGCTTTCAGACAGAGGTCAAACTAAAGAGAGCATCAATTCTTTATAGAAGAAGAAAGGAACAGAGAAGGACTACTAAAACACTGAGAAAAACAAAAGTTAAAAAATGGCTATAAGTACATACTTATCAATAGCTACTTTAAACGTCAATGGACTAAGTGCTCCAATTAAAAGGCATAGGGTGGCTGATTGGATAAAACAACAAGACCCATATATATGCTTCATACAAAAGACACACTTCAGACCTAAAGACACTCACAAACTGAAAGTGAAGGGATGGAAAAAGATACTCCATGCAAATAGCAATGAAAAGAAAGCTGGGGTACCAGTACTCATATCAGACAAAATAGACTTTAAAACAAAAACTGTAAAAAGAGACAAAGAAGGGCATTACATAATGATCAAGGGAACAATCCAACCAGAGGACATAACACTTGTAAATATCTATGCACCCAATGTAGGTGCACCTAAATATATAAAGCAATTATTAACAGACATAAAAAGAGAAATAGACAGTAACACAATAATAGTAGGGGACTTTAACAGTCCACTTACACCAACGGATAGATCATCCAAACAGAAGGTCAATAAGGAAACATTGGCCTTAAATGATACCCTAGAACAGATGGACCTAGTAGATATATACAGAGCATTCCATCCCAAAACCGAAGAATACACGTTCTTTTCAAATGCACATGGAACATTCTCCAGGATTGATCACATAGTAGGCCACAAAACAAGTCTCCATAAATTTAAGAAGACTGAAATAATACCAAGCATCTTTTCTGACCACAACGGTATGAAACTAGAAATCAACTATAGGAAGAAAATCAGAAAAGCCACAAATACATGGAGATTAAACAAAATGCTACTGAACAACGACTGGGTCAACAAAGAAATCAAAGAAGAAATCAAAAAATTTTACCTGGAGACAAATGAAAATGAAAATATGACATGCCAGAATTTATGGGATATAGCAAAAGCGGTTCTAAGAGGGAAGTTTATAGCAATACAGGCCTATCTCAACAAACAAGAAAAATCTCAAATAAACAATCTAACAATGCACCTGAAGGAACTGGAAAAAGAAGAACAAACAAAGCCCAAAATCAGTAGAAGAAGGGAAATAATAAAAATCAGAGCAGAAATAAATGAACTAGAGACCAAAAAAACAATAGAAAAAATTAATAAAACCAAGAGCTGGTTCTTTGAAAAGTTCAACAAAATTGACAAACCTTTAGCTAGACTCACCAAGAAAAAAAGAGAGAAGGCACAAATAAGTAAAATCCGAAATGAAAGAGGAGGGCCGGCCCCGTGGCTTAGCGGTTAAGTGCGTGCGCTCCGCTGCTGGCGGCCCGGGTTTGGATCCCGGGCGCGCACCGATGCACCGCTTCTCCAGCCACGCTGGGGCTGCGTCCCACATACAGCAACTAGAGGGATGTGCAGCTGTGACATACAACTATCTACTGGGGCTTTGAGGGGAAAATAAATTAAAAAAAAAGAAATGAAAGAGGAGAGGTTACAACAGATACCTCAGAAATACAAAAGATTATAAGAGAATACTATGAAAAGCTATATGCCAACAAATTCGACACTCTGGAAGAAATGGACAAATTCTTAGAATCATACAACCTTCCAAGGATCAAGAAGAAGTAGAGAATTTGAATAGACCAATCACCGGTAAGGAGATCGAAACAGTCATGAAAAACCTCCCCAAAAATAAAAGTCCAGGACCAGACGGCTTCCCTGGTGAATTCTACCAAACATTCAAAGAAGACTTAATACCTATCCTTCTCAAACTCTTCCAAAAAATTGAGGAGTGGGGGAAGCTCCCTAACTCATTCTGCGAAGCCAACATTACCCTGACACCAAAACCAGACAAGGACAACACAAAAAAAGAAAATTACAGGCCAATATCACTGATGAACATTGATGCAAAAATCCTCAACGAAATACTAGCAAATCGCATACAACAATACATTAAAAAGATTATACACCATGATCAAGTGGGATTTATTCCAGGGATGCAGGGATGGTTTAACATTCGCAAATCAATCAACGTGATACACCACATTAATAAAATGAAGAATAAAAATCACATGATCATCTCAATAGATGCAGAGAAAGCATTTGACAAGATACAGCATCCATTTATGATAAAAACTCTGAATAAAATGGGGATAGAAGGAAAGTAGCTCAACATAATAAAGGCCATATATGACAAACCCACAGCTAATATCATCCTCAATGGTGAAAAACTGAAAGCTATCCCTCTAAGAACAGGAACCAGACAAGGATGCCCACTGTCACCACTCCTACTTAATGTAGTACTGGAAGTCCTAGCCAGAGCAATCAGGCAAGAGAAAGAAATAAAAGGGATCCAAATTGGAAAGGAAGAAGTGAAACTGTCACTATTTGCAGATGACATGATTTTATATATAGAAAACCCTAAAGAATCCACCAGAAAACTTTTAGAAGTAATAAACGAATATGGTAAAGTTGCAGAATACAAAATCAACATACAAAAATCAGTTGCATTTCTATACACTAACAACGAAGTAGCAGAAAGAGAAATTAAGAATACCATCCCATTTACAATTGCAACAAAAAGAATAAAATACCTAGGAATAAACTTAACCAAAGAGGTGAAAAATGTGTTCACAGAAAACTATAAAACATTGCTGAAAGCAATTGAAGAAGACACAAAGAAATGGAAAGATATTCCATGCCTTTGGATTGGAAGAGTTAACATAGTTAAGAAGTCCATACTTCCTAAAGCCATATATAGATTCAACTCAATCCCTATCAAAGTTCCAACAACATTTTTCACAGAAATAGAACAAAGAATCCTAAAATTTATATGGAACAACAAAAGACCCCAAATAGCTAAAGGAATCCTGAGAAAAAAGAACAAAGCTGGAGGTATCACACTCCCTGATTTCAAAATATACTACAAAGCTATAGTAACCAAAACAGCATGGTACTGGCACAAAAACAGACACACAGATCAATGGAATAGAATCGAAAGCCCAGAAATAAACCAACACATCTATGGACAGCTAATCTTTGACAAAGGAGCCAAGAACATACAATGGAGAACGGAAAGTCTCTTCAACAAATGGTGTTGGGAAAACTGGACAGCCACATGCAAAAAAATGAAAGTAGACCCTTACCTTACACCATACACAAAAATCAACTCCAAATGGATTAAAGACTTGAACGTAAGACCTAAAACTATGAAACTTCTAGAAGAAAACATAGGCAGTATGCTCTTCGACATCGGTCTTAGTAACATATTTTCAAGCACCATGTCTGACCGGGCAAGAGAAACAATAGAAAAAATAAACAAATGGGACTACATCAAACTAAAAAGCTTCTGCACAGCAAAGGAAACTATCAACAAAACGAAAAGACAACCTAACAATTGGGAGAAGATATTTGCAAACCATACATCTAATAAGGGATTAATCTCCAAAGTATATAAAGAACTGATGCACCTCAACAACAAAAAAACTAATAACCCAATTAAAAAATGGGCAAAAGACCTGAACAGACATTTCTCCAAAGAATATATGCAGATGGGCAACAGGCACATGAAAAGATGTTCAATATCATTAACTATCAGGGAAATGCAAATCAAAACTACAGTGAGATATCACCTCACGCCCATCAGAATGGCTATAATTAACAAGACAGGAAACAACAAGTGTTGGAGAGGATGTGGAGAGAAGGGAACTCTCATACACTGCTGGTGGGAGAGCAAACTGGTGCAGCCACTACGGAAAACAGTATGGAGATTCCTCAAAAAATCAAGGATAGAACTACCATATGATCCAGCTATTCCACTGCTGGGTATTTATCCAAAGAACTTGAAAACACCAATGCGTAAAGAGACATGCACCCTTGTGTTCACTGCAGCATTACTCACGATAGCCAAGACTTGGAAGCAACCTAAGTGGCCATCAAGGGACGAATGGATAAGGAAGATGTGGTATTTATACACAATGGAATACTACTCAGCCATAAGAAACGATGAAATCCAGCCATTTGTGACAACATGGATGGACATTGAGGGTATTTTGCAAAATGAAATAAGTTAGAGGGGGAAGGTCAAATACCATATGATCTCACTCATTAAGTAGTAGATAATAACAACAACAAACAAACACATAGAGACAGAGATTGGATTGGTGGTTACCAGAGGGGAACAGGGGAGGGAAGAGGGTGAAAGGGATAATTCAGCACATGAGTGTGGTGATGGGTTGTAATTAGTATTTGGGTGGTGAACATGATGTAATCTATGCAGAAATAGAAGTATAATGATGTACACCTGAAATTTATACAATGTTATAAACCAATGTTACTGCAATAAACAAAAAATTTAAAAAAAAAAAGGACCTGAAACCATAAATCTTCTAGAAGAAAACATAAAGAAAAAACTCCTTGATATTGGTCTTGGCAACAATTTTTTAGATCTGACAGCAGAAGTACAGACAACAAAACCAAAAATACACAAATGAGACTACGTCAAACTAAAAAGCTGCACAGCAAAGGAAACCATCAACAGAATGAAAAGGCAACCTATGGAATGGGAGAAAATATTTGTAAACCATATACCCTATAAGGGCTTAATATCCAAAATATACAAGGATCTCTTACAACTCAATAGCAAAAAAAAAAACAAATAACTCAATTTAAAAACAGGCAAAGAACCTCAATTGACATTTTTCCAAAGAAGACATACAAATGGCCAGCAGGTACATGAAAAGATGCTCAACGTCACCAGTCATCAGGGAAGTGCAAGTCAAAACCACAATATCACCTTACATCTGGTAGGATGTCTGTTATCAAAAAGCAAGCGTTAACAAATGTTGGTGAGGATGGGGAGAAAAGGGAACTCTTGTACACTTTTGGTGAGAATGTAAACTGGTAAAGCCAATATGGAAAACAGTATGAAGGTTCCTCAAAAAGTTAAAAATAGAACTACCATATGATCCAGTAATCCCACTTCTGAGTATTTACCCTAAGGAAATGAAATCATTATCTCAAAGAGGTATCTGCACTCCTATGTTCATGCAGCATTATTCACAATAGCTAAGATGTGGAAACAACCTAAGCGTCCAGCAATGGATGAATGGCTAAAGAAAATTTTATACATATATAAGATGGAATATTATTCAGCATTAAAAAAGAAAATTCTGCCATTTGGGACAACAGATGACCTTGAGGGCATTATGCTAAGTGAAATAAGCCAGACAGAGAAAGAGAAATACTGCATGTGATCACTTATATGTGGAATCTTAAAAAAAGAAGTCAAACTCATAGAAACAGAGAGTAAAATGGTGGTTGTCAGGGGTGGAGGAGTGGGGTAGAGAATGGGGAGATGTTGGTCTAAGGGTACAAACTTTCAGTTATACGATGAATAAGTTCTGAAGATCTAATGTACAGCATGATGACTATAGTTAATAATACAGTATTGTATACTTGAAATTTGCTAGGGGAGTAGATCTTAAGCAATGTTACCCAAAAAAAAAAAAGATGACTATGCGAGGTGATAAATGTGTTAATTAACCTGATTACGGAAATCATTTCACAATGTATACATATATCAAATCATCACATTGTACATTCTAAAATATTACAATTTTGTCAATTATACTTTAATAAAGCTGGAGAGGAACCTCAAAAAAAAAAGAGATAATTAGTTAAGCCAATAGTGGAAATAAAATGGAATCACGAAAGAAGCCAGGAAAATAAAAAAATGAATAATGTATACCTGAAGTTACACAATGTTGTAAAACCAATATTACCTCAATAAAATAATTGGAAAAAAAAAGGAACAGAAAAGGAACTTAGAAAACAACTACAAGAACTACAAAAACAAGTTGGTATATTTGAATCCAACTTATCAATAATTTAATTAAATGTAAAAGGTCAAAACACCCCAATTAAAAGACAGAGACTGTCATATTGGATTTAAAAAGCAAGACATGCTGTCAATAGGGAACTTACCTTAAATATAAAGACATAGATAGTTTAGCCTTAAATATAAAGACATAGATAGTTTAGCAGTAAAGGGATCTAAAAAAATATACCAAGCAAATATCACAAAAGGAAGATGTTCATACCAGGTAAAGTAGATTTCAGAAAAATAACATTACCAAATTTTTCCCAAATCATTAGCAAACTAAATCCAGCTACACATGCAAAGAATAATACACCATGAATAAGCAGAGTGTATCTCAGGTGTGCAAAGTTGGTTCAAAATTACAAAGTCAATCAATGCTATTCACCATATCAACAGACTAAAAGCTAAAAATCAATATGGGAAAAGATTTGACAAAATTCAACATCATTTCATGATAAAAACTCTCAGAAAACTTAAAATAAAAAGAAACTTCCTCAACCTGATAAAGGGCATTTACAGAAATTCACAGTTAACATCATGCTTAATGGCGAAAGACTGAATGGATTCCTTCTAAAATCAGAAACAAGGTACAAATCTTTGCTCTCACCACTCTTACTCAACACTGTACTGGAGGTCCTAGGCAGTGCAATAAGCCAAGAAAAAGAAATAACATGCATGTACATTGGAAAGGAAGAAGTAAAACAGTCTTTATTCACACACATCCCGATTCTACATAGGATATCCCAAAGAATCTAAAAAAGGTACTAAAACTAAACGTTGCAAAATACAAGATCAGTATTCAACACTCAATTGCATTTCTGTGTACTAGCAATGAAATATTAAAATTTAAGTTTTAAGTACCATTTAATATCGCATCAAAAAGCATGACATACTTAAAGAGTAAATCAAAAAAAATATATGCAAGATTTCTCTGCTGAAAACTGTAAAACACTGAAGTGAGAAACTAATGAAGACCTAACTAAAAGGAGAGATATCTGTGTTTATGGATCAAAAGATGCCGTATTGTTAAGATGTCAGTTCTCCCAGGTTTGATCTACAGATTCAATGCAACTCAATCAAAATCCCAACAGGTTTTTTTTTGTAGAAGTTGACCAGATGATTCTAAAACTTATAGGGAAAAGGAAAGGTCCTAGAATATCCAAAATGATTTTGAAAAATAAGAACTAAGTTACAGCACTCACATTACCTAATTTCAAGACTTACTATCAAGCCACAGTAATCAAGACAATGTGACACTGGCAAAACGGAGCACAACAAAGAATCCAGAAATAGGCCCAAAAATATATGGTCAATTATTTTCAGTGAAGGTGTCAAGATGATTTAATGGGTAAAGAATAATTTTTCAACATACAGTGCTGAAACAATTAATTGGATTTCCATAATCAAAAAAATAAATAAACCTCTACCCTTACCTCACACCATACACAAAAGTAAACTCAAAATGGATCATAGACCTAAATATAAAATAAGACCATAAAACTTCCAGAAGAAAACATAAGAGAAAATCTTTGTGACCTTGGGTTAGGCAAAGATTTCTTAGATATGATACCAAAAGCACAATCCATTTTACAAAATGATATATCAGATTTCATTAAAATTAAAAACTTCTGCTCCTCAAAAGACACTTTGAAAGGCAAGGTAAAAATGAGCCATGGGGTAGAAGAAAATATTTGCAAAACATATATCTGATAAAGGAATTGTGCCCAGAACATATAAAGAATTCTTAGAATTTAATTATAGAAAAGTCAAATAATCCAAGCCAACCCTGATGGCCAAGTGGTTCAAGTTCAATGGCCAAGTGGTTCAAGTTCAATGCTCTCACTGCCTCAGCGGCCCGGGTTTGTTCCTGGTCACGGAACCACACCACCCATCTGTGAGTTGCCATGCTGTGGCAGAGGTTCACGTAGAAGAACTAGAAGGACCTACAACTAGGATATACAACCATGTTCTGGGGCTTTGGGGAAGGAAAAAAAAAAAAGAGGAGGATTGGCAACAGGTGTTAGCTCAGGGAAACTCTTTCCCTGAAAAAAAAAAAAATCAAATAATCCAATTTTAAAAATGGGGAGAAGGCAAAAACAGACACTTCACCAAAGTGGAAATGGCAAATCAATACATGGGGAAAATGCTCAATATCATTAGTAATTCGGGGAATACAAATTAAAACCACAATAAGACAGCACTTTACACCTATTATAATAGCTAAAATTTAATTTTAAAAATAACTAACAATACCAAGTACTAGCAAGAATGTGGAGGAACTAGAACTCTCATACATTGTTGGCGAGAATACAAAAATACAGCCACTTTAGAAAACGGTTTGACAGTTTCTTATAAAGTTAAACATAGACTTACCATATGACCCAAGGGTAATATGAACCCAAGGTATGTACCTAAGATAAATGAAATCATACGCCCACCCAAACACCATTATGCAAATCTCTACAGGAGCTTTATTCTAATTGCCAAAACCTGGAAACAATCCAAATATCTATCAACTACCTAGTGTATAAATAAATTATGCTACATTCATGATATGGGATACTTCTTAACAAAAAGGAATAAACTTCTGATACATGAATGATTCTCAAAAGTATTATGCCAAGTGAACAAAGCCAGACTGAAAAGAACATGTACATTTGATTCCATTTATATAACATTTTGGAAAAAGCAATATTATAGGACAGAAATCAGTTGCCAGAGCCTGGGGTAAGTGGGAGAGGACCGACTACAAAAAAGGCACAAAGCAACTTTTGAGAATGATGGAAATATTCCACAACTTAAATGAATTATATAACTATATATATTTGCTAAAACTCGTCAAACCACACATTTAAAGGTGAACTTTACTGGATTCTCTCTAAATTCATGAATACTTTTACATTTCCATAGTAAAGCATTTTAAAAATGAATGCAAATACCATGCAAATGCTCTTCAGCTTCTATTTGTAACAAGCCACATATTTGGACGGTAAATGCAAGAATGCCATGCAAACCAAGGCACAGACCAGAAGCAAATGTTTAAAAACACATTCTGATAAAGGACTTGTGCCAGAATATATAAAGAATTTTACCACTCAATTTTATGACATACATATATATGTTACATATATTATTTATAGATATACATATATATATATAAAATCTTAGATGTAGGAAAATTTTGCCCTACTGAAGTTTCACGGAGCAAGAAAAGTCTAGCTTTTGCTATACTGAGATTTTAGTTCCAATATCCTCTTTCCATTAACAATAATTCATGATATCTCAAGTAATTCCCAGCTTACCCCAAGTCCTTATTCAAGAACTGTTAAGAAGATAAAAATTAGAGAATTTTATAAAATTCATTTGGATACCAAGGATTCTTGAGCTATGGCAAATGATTAAGGAAAATCAGGATACAAATTTCATTAATTCCCATCTGTCCCCAACTTTCCACACTTAGTACAATACCATATGTACAAGAGCTACTTGATGATTACTTGCACTTTAAAAAAATGAATCTTATTTGTAAGGGCAAGCCTTAAGACAAATCTGAGAAATTATACACTTTTATTGACGTACTTTAAAGAATGAAGTCTTATAAAAATGTGTCTGTACCAAAAAGAGTGCCCACTTTCTTGAAGACATATGTAGTATCTGTAATTTTTTTTTCATGTAAAATCACATAGCTGTGTCAGTATAAATAAAAGCATGCCCTTTCATAGTCCTACTGAACTGTCTGCAAGATTATCAGGGCCATCACATATGGCTATGTCGGTTGCATCTTCAACAAAGGCATGCAGCCCAGGGGGTGCGCATGTGCTTTGAAATCCAGCCCTTACTCTGTTGCAAGCCTTGTGTCATCGCTGATGGGAAGTGGCACCTTTTTTTCCAATGATCCTCCTACATTGGGGTCTTTATGTAATTTGTGAGCTCAGAGGGTGCACCTTTTTTAACACACACATGGATACTGTGAATGCTAGAAGTGGCCTTAATGACCATTACCGTTTCCAAAAAAAAAAACAGTCTCAGGGACCGGCCTGTGGCATAGCGGTTAAGTGCGTGCGCTCCACTGCTGGCCACCCGGGTTCGATGCACCGCTTGTCAGGCCATGCTGTGGCGGCCTCCCATATAAAGTGGAGGAAGATGGACACAGATGGGCACAGATGTTAGCCCAGGGCCAGTCTTCCTCAGCTAAAAAGAGGAGGGTTAGCATGAATGTTAGCTCGGGGCTGATGTTCCTCACAAAAAAAATAATAAAAATAAAAAAACAATCTCCGAATAACCACCCATCTTAGGAATTAAATGGTCCAAGTTTTTCTCCACTCTTTCAATATATCATATACAGAATATCTCTGACAAATATAGATAGACAAGAACACTAATTTTGCATAATAAACTACTGACTTTATCTTTAAATTTCCACGTAATCTATCTCATTCCAATCACTGGCTAATAAACAAACAAACAAAAATCCCTCTACATACATACAAAATTCACTCCTTCAGGGAAACCTGATATAAGATTTTCCCATCTTCCTTAAGGACGGCCAGATTTTCATTGCTCTCACTAAACTGTGAAAAGCTGATCATCCTGTGTATACAGCACAGAAATGTCTGAAAATTGTAGCAAAACAAGATTGTACAGAGAATTTGCAGTCCATGTAATTGACAGTACATTTAGCTTAAGCATACCAGATAAAAGTATTATAAATATATGCCACCACTCTCATCCTGCCTTCAGCAACCACAACAATAATTTCTAAAATCTTTTCTTCCTGATGCATCTATAAACAATTAGCATCTCTTTGTTAAACTCTAATTGCTCTTCTTACACAGCTGTGCCACTGTCCTGCTCAAGAAAGAGGCCCCAAGTGTTAAGACAGTTATTAATAAAATAATGCCATAACAAACTGAAAGGGCATGGGGAGTTCAAGAAAAACAGGTCTCCCCTACATCTTTTCAGAAAACCAAACCATAGACTACACCTTAAATGTTGAGTTTCTCTATCCTTTTCTCTTAAATATAAATCCACATTGGGAGGCACAAGAATGTATGTAGAGGTTAAGAACATGGCCTCTTGAGCTAGATCACGTGGGTTTGAATTCCAGCTTTTCCACTGACAGCTGTGTGACTGGGGCATGTTACTCAACTTCTCTGTGCCTCAGTTTCCTCATTTATCCCAGGTAAAAATTCATAATATTGTGAGGATTACATGGTTTAACACCTATAAAGACCTTAGGAAAGTGCCTTGCATATATTAAATGCTCAATATGTATTAGATAATATTATTATTTTTATTTATTGCTGTATACCTTCTCTTTACCAGTTCCTTTGTTTTGCTTTTCAAGTTTTTAACTCATATCTGCAATCTACCCACATCCTCAGTGACTGACAAATCTGAGCAGTAGCATTCAAGTCCACACAAACTAGCCGTTAGTACTTCAACATCACTATGGCTAAAGCAAAAGAAAATATTTTTTTCTGGGAAATAGTCACAAAGTGCTGGCGATATTCACTGACAATCCCAAGTCAGTTCTAAACCTTAGAGTTTTTCACCCTGCAAAGTGATACAATATAGGATGACAACATTCCCATCCCTTTCTACTTGAGAAACTCCAAAAACTGTTTGTCCCAGAAATATCTTGACATGTTGGAGTTTTCAGCTTCAGGAAATGAAATGCTCTCCAGTTGGGAATTGAGATATCTACAAATTTGACATGAAATTACTTCACTGAGTATAGAAGAGGGATACTCTTCAAGAAGAAAAGCCTGAGATGAAATCGCCCCTATATATTTTAACCCATATTTAGTCTCTATCTGTATGCTTCCACAGTCATACAACTTATTTGGCAAATCCAGTAACCAACAATATAGTTTCCACACTGAATCAGTTAAGCTACCTCTGCATGCCAGTAACTGAACTCTTGACCAATAATGAATTAATAATAAACAAATTTCATTTTTCACAAAGATGCTGTAAGTGTGGCTTACTCCTTCCTTACTTTATGTCATCCTCAGCAGGCATTTCCATCCTTAGGTTTGTCACCTCATGGTCATAAGATTGTTGCCTCAGCTCCAGATCATGAACTCACATAGTATTTTCCAAAGAAGGAGGGAAGGGAAAGAGCTTCCCCTTGGACATTTCTCTATCTTTTCCAGAAGCACCTCTCACCCCAGCCCAGCAGAATTGACCACATATCCTATTGGCCAGAACTGGATCATATTGTCGCTCTTAGCTGTAAGGAAATATGGGAAAGTAAGTGTCTGGTCTTCTCAGCCTTTTTCATGGGAAGAGGGAATGAAGGAAGGAGAATGGCTATTAAGTAGGCAACAACAGCATCTACCACATGTGCTTATAATGTCCTTTTCCTGATTTTCCTTCTGGAAAACTCTTGGTCATCCTTTAAGACACAGTACATCTGTTACTCCATTGGCGAAGCTCCCCTGACCCAGCCCTAGGCAGTGTTGGATGTTCATTTCTTAGTGATCTGACAGTTCTGTGGACATGTGTACACGGATGTGTCCCATTTTGTATTGTGATTGTCATTAATATTTGTTTACCCACTACAGAGTAAACTTCTGGAATGGAAAACATGTACCTCACCCATTCTACCCCAAATGTCTGTGGCAGTATAGTTGAAAAATAATTAGACCAAATTATTTAATTTATGATGATGAAACTATTCCCAAATGATCACACATCTATTCTGCCAAATTAAGCAGCATATAAAATCACCAAATGATTCCCTGAAAGAAATAAATGTAAGGGAAAATTGATTTTGTTGATAATCACCCAAGTAACTAGAATCACTCTTTCTCAGTGGGATTTTGTCTGAAATAGACAAAAGAGAGAACATCCAGCATCAGCCTGGCTCTACCCCAGGAATAGGGCTTTCAGAACTTCACAATGTGGACTGCATGACCCTCATAACGCCTGGGTTCATAATACAATCTTCTGTTCCTGATGTTTTGGAGAAGGGATATTAAACACTCCTGGAGACCTAAAAACAATGACAACCCAGTAGCACCAAGAATCCAGGACTCCTTCCAGGTCTAGGGCAGGAAAAATACAAGATAAGCCTGGAATCGCTCATCCTACCAGATAGAACAGATGCTATCAGACTAGTAGGGTCATGTCAAAAAAACTCAGGGTCCAACTTGACATGATTCACTGGCCAAAGATGGGACAATTTGAACATCAATAAGAAGACAAATTGCAATGGATTGAAACATATCAATGTGTTTAGAATCACAATTTCCTAATGATACTTAAGTCAGTCATCTTTAGAGGATACTAGGGTATCACTTCATTACTGTGAAAATTGATTGGAAAAGAATGAAGCATTTATCCTGCCTTTTTTATACAAACTTCTTTACCACTGAGTACCAAATAGTAGATGAGGGGAAGTTTCTCTTTATGGAAATATTCCAGTTAATTAATAAAAAAGGACTGATAGGATTAGAATATCACCACTTTGTAATTCCTAGTGAATTAATGATCTAGGCATTAATCCTCCACAACTGTTAACATTACAAAAAGAAAGATAACCAAACATCATGTACATCCTAACGCCTCTATGAGGTAGTCTTGTCAAAAAGAAAAAAAATTGAAGTGGAATTTGATCAAGCATTTATCTAACTACAAAATTTATGAGAAATACAGAGGACAAAGGACATGCTATTTAATGCCTTAGATACACAACTGGCAAAATATAGATCCTGGGAAACTGTAGGACAAACAGCCCATATTCTTCAACCAATAAATTACAGGAAGAAAAAGAAAAGAAAGAGGAAACCTATAGATTAAAAATGACTTAAGAGGGGCCAGCCTGGTGGTGTAGCAGTTAAGTTCGCACGCTCCACTTCGGCAGCCCGGGGTTCACATGTTTCGGATCCCTGGCATGCACCGACGCACTGTTTGTCAAGCCATGCTGTGGGGGTGTCCCATATAAAGTAGAGGAAGATGGGCACGGATGTTAGCCCAGGGCCAATCTTCCTCAGCAAAAAGAGGAGGATTGGCAACAGATGTTAGCTCAGGGTGAATCTTCCGCACCAAAAAAAATAAATAAATAAGAGACATATTCACTAATTGCAATGATCCTGATTCAAAGAAACTATTTTTTTAATTATTACAGTTATGAGACAATTGAAATACATTTTGAATAATGGCTAGACATTTATCACATTAAGGGATTGTTGTTTTAAAATGTTAGATGTAGATAACGGTATTTGGGGTTTTTGTTAAGTTCTTGTCTTTCGAGTATACATCCTGAGATATCTGCAGATGAGGAGGTACCACGTTTGGGATTTGCTCTCGGGTGATTTGAGGAGGAAGGATGTGAGGTGGATGGAGCAGATTGGCTGTGATTTGTGGGTTGTTGGAGCTGAGTACACAGGGATTCGTTATAATGTTCTATCTACTTTTGTGTATGTTTGGAATTTTCTATAATGAAACAGTTTTTAAATGCTTTCCTAATTCAAAATATCAGTAAACTAAAAAACAATTTAACTAGCTTCCCTAATTCACTAAGGTAATAGAAATGAGACAAGATTGGGCAAGACAAGCTATTAAATGGAATTTGGCCAGCAGCCTATAAGGAAATGATTCATTTTCAAAGGCAGGTAAAAAACCATCCTCAGCTGCTGTATTAGTTTGTTAGGGTGCCATAACAAGGTACCACAGGCTGGATGGCTTAAACAACAGAAATTTATTTTGTTGCAGTTCTGGAGGCTAGAAGTCCAAGATCAGGTTGTGGGCTGGTTTGGTTTCTCCTGAGGCCTCTCTCCTCTTGGCTTGAAGATGGTCATTTCTTGCTACGTTCTCACATGGACTTTCCTCCATGCTTGCATCCCTGGTGTCTCTCCAGGTTTGCAAATTTCTCTTCTTATAAGGACAATAGTGAGATTGGATTAGAGCTCACCCTAACAAGCTCGTTTTAACTTAATCACCTCTTTAAAGGCCTTATCTTCAAATATAGACACACTCTATACTGGGGGTTAGGGCTTCAACATATGAATTTGAGGGGAACACAAGTCAGCCCACAGCAGCTGCTATAGTTAGCAATCTGACTTCATAAACTAACATTCTGGGAATTTGTCTGACAAGTCAACCTCTCTCCACAGACCTGAAAAAAAGTCAAGAATTAGGTCAAGGGCAGTGGGGTGCTTCATTTCAATTAGCTCCCAACAGATTCTAGGCATCCAAGAAGTCAAACCAGGCTTAAAAGATATTCTGCCTAGAAGAAAACAAGAATTTTCTGTGGAGAAAGATTAAAAAGAAAAGTCTCACACATTGGGGTGTGCAGTTTGCCATTCAAACCCAATGAACCTGTCAAAGCTTGGATAACCAATGTCTTTCTGACTTTGCTTGAGGCGTCTTATCTCATGCAGAGAATGGATGTGTGCAGAGAAAACACGTCTTTGCTCGCGTACAAAGCTGCAAATAGTCAACATGAACCCCTCTGTGTACCATCTGCATTCACAGGGAGAAACATAGGAAACTTCCTGCTATGAGCAACAACAGAGCTTACCCTCCAGCGCCCCACAGTCCCCCAAATGGCCCCCACACATGTTCTCTCTACCTGGATTCCCTGCCAACATCTTGTTCAAGGGTTTGGCCAGAACAAGCAGGGCATTCTGTTCACAGGTGGTTTGGTTTGTCCCATTCCAAATTTTCTAGGCACCTAAACAAATCACAGCATCTTTCCTCTCTTACCCTCTCTCTCCCATCAGTCTGCCAAAGAGATCCAAAATTGTGGTTTAATTGGGCATTGTTTTGCCACTTGAAATGAGGTTACATTTCCAGGGACACACACAATCTCATGCCCCTCCTCCTTCTCTATCCTTTATGAGAGCTTACTTTACACCAAGGTCTTATTGAATCAAATATATTGGCTAGGCTGGCATCATCGTCAGCTCTAAACCAACCACTGAAGCCTGTCAGACCCACTTGCGTTGTGTTTTACCTTCTGACATCAACTGAAATGTCAGAAGGTTTTTTTCCAAAACCGCTCTGCCCAGGTTTGTACATTTATGTAAGGACTTGCACAAGCTTGTACAGACCCTGCTTTCAGATACACTAATTCCTAGATTTCTCCTTATTATCACTTATTGATACAAAAGGGTCCTTGGTCCTTAATTCTTCAGATTGACATAATAAATTACATATTCCTTTTTCATAAAACCACTGGCATTCCTGCAGCCAACAACCCCCAATCATTCTGTATTCCCGAGTTCCCCCAAAGTCCTAGTCCAAAACAATCCCACCAAGTAATAACTTGGAAAAGCCAATATGCCATGGAAATATACAATATGCACTAGAAAAAGGCTACAGCAGAGAGTCTTACAGACAAAGCCATGGGAAAAAGGAAAAAACCTGAAGATTGCAGTATTAGAGAGTGCAGTAGTATCCATGGAGGAAGCAAAGAAAGGATTGTGCAGGAGAAGACTGGAGGTGATGACCCTGAGGACCCTCCACAGAGGTGTAGCAGCAGCAGATGTCCTTGTCCCCAACTTCCCCAACCACACTCTGCTCTAGAGATCTTTCCCCTTGTGCTGTCCAGATTGTGAGCATGGAGTCTTGGAAATGAGGTATCCGGGCTTTGATTGGGGCACCTGTCAGCTAGAGCAAAGAACACCATGAGAAACCATTACAAACCTTCCTCTTGGGTCAGCAGAAGTATGGAAAGAACCCACATTTTGGAGTCAGGCAAGCTTGGTTTCCAGTCCAGGCTCTTCTACTTGCTATCCTTCTAGATTTGGGCAAACTACTTAAGTTCCCTGAACCTCTGTGTTCTTATATGTAAAATGGGGATAATGTCATCAGAAGGTTATTTAGAGGATTAAATAAGATACTGTAGGTAAAGTACCTGCCACACTATACGGCTCAATAAATGTTTTCCCTTCCAGAAAAACTCCTGAGAGCCAAGACAAAAGGGAATCATTAACTGTGACATCTCTTTCATTTTCTGATAACAACAACATATCAACATCTCAGAAGAGACAAACTTTTCCTTAATACTAAAACAATGTGTATTTCAAAGTTGCTAAGAGAGTAGATCTTAAAAGCTCTCATCACACACAAAAAAATTGTAACTTACTGTGATACTTATTGTAATGATCATTTTGATGTCTATCTATACATATATAATCAAATCACTATGTTGTACACCTGAAACCAATATGTTATATGTCAATTATATTTCAATTAGAAAGAAACATAAATAATAATAGATAAAAAAAGAGAGAAATAATTAGATTAAAATGTATTAAATTATAACAGACAAGAAACTTTACATTTAATTCTTCTGTCTACCACATTCCAGTGGAAGATTTTCAATAATTGTGGAATACAACCAAAAGCTCAGGGGTTGGGGAAAAACCAGCCATTTATCTTTTGCAGCCTTCCTTAGATTCTAAGTGTCAATACCATCAAGGTAACATAATGCACAGGAGCTAAGAAACAGCCCAGCTGTCCATTTCTTGCAGTAAGACCCTGTGTGACTCTCATAATATTCAACCATGGTTCTGAACCATGGCTGCACAGACCCCACCCCAGATCAAATAAACTAGAATCTCTGGGGGTGGGACCTAGGCGTCAGTCTATTTTAAATCTCCCTAGATAATTCTAAAGTGCTGCCAGACTTGAGAACCTCTGGTCTAAGACATCTGCAGAAAGGTGGTCGTGCAGGTCCCAGGAGGAAAGAAGACTGTGCTGCCATCTGACACTGGGGCTGCCAAGGAAAGGCCTTCTAAAACTGGAAGCAAGGTCACAACAGAAGCCTCAGAAGGACAGGAACAAAAGGAGAGATTTACTGAGAAGTTCACTGATCTGCAAAAATACTTTCCTAATTTAATATCAGACACTCTGTTTAATGCTAAAAGAAAAGGAAAATAATTTAGTTAATGAAAAAATGGAAACAACCCAAACGTCTTTCGATAGAGAAATGGATAAAAAAAATTCTAGTGTTTTATAGCAGTTAAAAAGGAATGAATTAGATCTGCATGTGTTAACACGGATAGATCTTCAAAACATATGTTGAGTTAAAAAAAAACTGTTGAATAATACATAAAGTACAATATCTCAAGTAAAATTTTAAACACAAAACAGTATTATATTTTACTTTAGATACATAACACATATAGCAAAAGTCTAAAAGTATAGACCTGACAGGTAAAAAAATAAAATAAAATAGGATAATGGTTACTTCTGAGGCATAAAGGGACTGGAAAAATATAACAATTAATTGTAATGCATAAACTTTATTTGGATTCTTGTTCAGAGGGAAAAAAATTGGCATAAAAGACATTCTAGGAACAACTGGGGAAATTTTAACAGGACTGGATACTAGATAATCTCATCAAGTTACTGTTAATTTTTTTTCAGAGATGACGTTACTACGATTTATGCAGAAAATAAACCTTATTCTTAGGAGATGCATACTAAAATCAATGATATCTACAACTTACTTTCAAATGGTATAGCAAAAAAAAAATATGTATTGGATGTATACACACACACACACACACACAGACCCCGTACAGATAAAATCACCCTAAGGCTTGGTAAAATAACTACCACAACGGTGTTTCTAGGAGAATTGCAGATGAAGGTTGATATTTCCAGGCCCAAAATCCCCAGTAGGAGAGTGAAGGCCAGAAACCCCAGGCTTGTTTCCCTCGTCTAGTCTCCGCATGGCTGATTTCTGCTACCTGCAGGACCAATCTGTCCTCTCAGCACACTCTGCTCTCTGCCATTAGAGCTTCAATTAACACACAGAGCAATTTTCTGTTTATTTGTCTCTATCCCCCATCAGTCCATGAGCTTCATGAGGACAGGGACCATGTCTGTCTTTTTGCTGTTGTCCTTCTAGCACCTAATACAACTCCTGGCACATAGTAAGTACTTAATAAATATTAAGTAATTAATCAATGATGGCCATTTTCCAAGAGGACGATGCCTATCTCTTCTCCTCACCTACCCATCCATGCCACAAGACACAATAGACCCGGTAAACATGCTCCTTTGAGCTCATTTCTGATCATGAAACATTTGTTAAAGTGCTGTGTACCCTGGGGGCACAGTTGAAGCTGCCACAATTCCTGTGCCTGCCCAACAATTACTTTAAAAAGTGTTTATTTGCTCCCATAGAAAATGCTTGCGTGGTAAGATTTAATTAACCTAAATAATCTTTACTTTCCTGCTCATCCAAAAGCACTTACTATCTCTGAAGCCCGAAGGACAGTGCTAGGCAGATACAATCCTGTGTTCGTTTACACATGTAAGTTAATTATATTCAGGAATGCTTCATTCTATAAGTCAGTTATAGAAATCTCTCCCCTGTAATGACATAATGCTTGGTGTTTGTATCTTCATTATTAAGTTTTCATCGACAAATATACTTACTGTATGTACCCACGACTTAAGTACACATATTTCATTCAAAAGGTTACCTGGAATACTCACATTTGGGTAGCCAGGGGCATTCTCATTCCCTTATAGTGGCTAAGAGAGTGTCCAGAAAGACCAGCTTGGCTGACCAGTAAGGTATTACCAGAGAAGAGATGGTGGCATGAGGTGAAATCTGGGGGAAGACGTAGATGAAATAGGTCAACAATGAAATTCCCCTTAAAAAGTAGCAGGTAAGGGAATATAAGAGCTATTTTTAGGAAATAAATATGATTCTCAAGAAATATGGACAGCCAAAGGACAGAGAGAAGAAACAAGAGAAGAAGGTAAAGAATGAAGAAGCAGTACTCCATGATCAACAAAGATAAGAAATACTATGAAGGGGCCGGCCCCGTGGCTTAGTGGTTAAGTGTGTGCGCTCCGCTGCTGGCGGCCCGGGTTCGGACCCCGGGCGTGCATTCATGCACCACTTGTCCAGCCATGCTGAGGCCAGGTCCCACATACAGCAACTAGAAAGATGTGCAACTATGACATACAACTATCTACTGGGGCTTTGGGGAGAAAAAGGGGGAAAAAAAGGAGGAGGATTGGCAATAGATAGCTCAGGGCCGGTCTTCCTCAGCAAAAAGAGGAGGATTGGCATGGATGTTAGCTCAGGGCTGATCTTCCTCACAAAAAAAAGAAATACTATGAAAGACATGTCAACAGGTATAGGAGGTTGATAAGCCAGGCCTTCCAACTTAGCTCAAACCTCCCTATCTAACATAATGTGTGAATAGAATTTCTATTAATTAAATTATTTATGAACATATGAGAGGGGTTTATCACTTAAAGTAGTCCTTTTGGTGAGGACTATAATTTGTTTAATGAAAATCACTCAGTAATTTATCTTTTGTGCTGGCACAGATTTTCACCAATTCATGTTGTTAGAAATCCAGAACACCTGTAATTTTGCTATTCTCTCTGAATTTGTAACCAAAATATCAAAATTCTCTTCCCAGAAATCTTGAAATTTTATTTTGGTTATTTGGTATAAGAAAACTGATACTATTTAGTCCATTTTTTTAAACCACCAAATTGCAAACAAATCCTCTTAAAAGTTACAAAGATGTAATGTTTTCATTTAAAAATATAAATACTGCCCAATTAACATAAATACTAAATACAACCTACAATTTCCAATAAACCTTCCCAGAAATACTTTTCCAGTATATTTACTAGCCCCAGACTCTGAAAATCCTTTAAATCTTTTACTTCAAATGTTTTTCATTAATATGATGTTCTACTTCCCTCAAGAAGTAACTCTTGAAATGTAAAATGAATTACAACACCCGCATTAAGACAAGAAAACTTTTTTTCTTAATTTTAAAAGTAGACTTTTGAACATAAGCTGTAGCAGCAGTAATCTTTTGCCAAAAAAAAAGGAAAAAATCCTCATTGATATCGGCCTTCAGGAAAGTTCCTCTCTAGCAACCTGTGGCCTGCCCACGAACCTTAATTAGTTTGAGATCATGATATAGAGCCTCTTCAAACTGGATAGGAGTGGTAGCTCTCTGTGGAGAAATAGAGCAAGCTTTTGTACCAGGTAATTTAAGGAGCAGCAACAGGCTAACATGTAGACAAGAGAGGGTGTAGCATGTGGTGTGGTTCTCAGCAGAGCAGCAGGCCTCTAATGAGGCCCAGGAGTGGATAGCAGCTGGTAAACTTGGGGCTCAAAATAGGAGGCTCTGAGGGCCTTTATTTGCTAACAAAAGACTGCAAATTGCTCAAAGGCCTGAGGAGGCAATGAGAACATGTTCATATGGTGAGGCAGTATATAAATTTTCAAAACAAATATTACAATATATGGATTTACATGGCAATGAGAATCAGAAGAGTTCCATGATTGTAGACATTTTGGTAAGAATAGGCACAAAAATTGGCTATTAAATTTTGTATAAGAAAATCACCACCTGCTCTTCTGTCTGTTCTGGAACAGACTAAAATGCATGCGGCGTGTGTCGTAACTATTTGTGTAACCATGCCATACACTCTGTCTGCAACCCCAGACGAATGACAGAGCAAGCATGATATCTTCTATAGAGCATTACAAAATTAATGGGATTTATGCATGACGAAATTACTTCCTAGTTACCCAGTACGAAATTCATAATGTGACAAATCGTATAAACCACAAGAAAAAGCTTAAATCTCCTGTGATAAGGGTAGGAGACCAAGACTGACTTAGATCTTAGAGGCTGATCCTAATAGGTTCTTGTGGATCCAAAAACAGTTTGATTTTGAATAGTAAGCATTAACTTCAGTAGTTTGGCCAGAGGCACAACCAGGGATTCCCAAAGGAAACCCATTCATATGAATACTAAATATACTACTCAGTTAAATATTGAACTTTTTCACTTGTCATTTCCTAGCACTGCTCTGAGAAATCTCAGAAGTTTGTTTCTACAATTTTATATCTCTTGAGAAAACATTTTTAAATTATAAAGAAAAAGCACCAGTATAATAATCACTCTGTGTGTGCCCTTTTAAGTAAAAGGAGAGCACTTCTTGCATCCATTACAGATCTAAAGTAAAAAAGATTCGGACTTAAAAACACATGTCACGGGTCATGTTTCTCCCATTCTCTTATAATAATCTGAGCCACTCATTAATTGCAGAGAAACCCCCTTAGCAATTCCTAATACAGGTCTTAGTTCCAGGGCTTTATTCTGTTGACATTTTTGGAACACGGTAATTGTAACTCCGTGATTTATAACTGGAAGTTATTTTTGACTCACATTTTCCCCATCCTCTCCACATCTAATTCTTCACCATATTTTTCCAATCCTTCATCTGAAACACGTCTCATTTTCATAGCCATACTCCAGTTCAGACCCCACCATCTCAGCTCTGGGTCAGTGCTGAAATGTCTGGAATCCCCATCTTGTCAATGCTGTTCAGCCCTCCAGTGCCTCAAACTCTGCACTCTCTGCTGTGTCACTCCTTGACTAAGAGCCTACAGTAGCTCCTCATTTCCTGAAGGAGCTGTCTCATGTTGAAGCCTTCCACCAACTGCCCCCGAGTTCGCACTTGCCATTTACTGGCAAGCACTACTTCTCCTAGTAACCCTCTGCTTCCTCACGGAAGCACCTCACCCCTGCCTCATTCTATCTCCACACTTTGACTCATGCCATCTCCCACGCAATTGTTTCCTAACTGTTGCATGTAGGTCTGGGTACTCAAACTAGATGGCAGCCAGGAAACTAATTTTCTGCCAGCACTCAAGTAATTTAGCAGACATGTATTGAGGGCACTGAATGAATCAAGTACGATGTTGTTAATTCTCAGTAATCCAGATATGCACATCTGAAATGCAAGTTACAACCCACATCCTATATCAGATATAATTTTTAAAGTTTTTTCGTCCATTTGGGGTGATTCACGCCACAGCCTGTCCATTAGTGAAGATAATTACATTGACTAAACAATGACAAATTTTTTCACTTCATCCAATATACATGCATTCGCTCAACCACTCTCTCTCCCTCTCTCTCCCCTCCCCCGTCAACTGCACAATTCAGTAAACCTTATTCATTGTTCACAATTTTGTATATAACAGCCTAACTGGAAATTGTCTCATCATTCATTGGTGAATAGGGTAAGTATTTGATCAACAGAAAACATGAGCAATAGTGAGCTTAGGGGAAGAGGATGAAGACATGTAGATTCACTCTTTTCCTGCTCACACCACATACTCCCTACCCAGGCAGAGACTGCCTTCATTCCAGTCAGATCTTGGTGTCCATGACAGATCACGAGGAAGACTCCTGAGGTAAGTACGGTTTACTTCTATAAATAGTACACATAACAAGCTGATCTTTTTAACCAGGCATTTTTTCCTGTTTTCATTCATCCTTGTTACTAAAGACACAAATTTTTGTTTATAATTCATGCCATAGTAAAACTAAGACCCCCTGTTTCTAATTCACTTCAGCAAATGGCTGCAGAAGCAGAGCAAAGAAGTGCGCAAGTGTGTCCCTTGGCTGCCATCTCAGACCCAGCCCCCCACCACCCACTCTCCCTCATACACCCTCTTCAAATCCTGATGAGCTGAGCCCATCAAAAGTCTCCAGTGTATGATGCTCATTCAGTTACAAAGTCCATTCCACGTTATTATGGATCATAATGAAAATACCCGCCTGGGGCTAGAGGAGGGGTCTGCTCGGAAGTGAGAGAATAGGAGCCACTCGGCAGGGGCCAAGCAGAGCACCAGGCAGCTAGGGTTGGTGGCCCTAGGGGTCAGTCATTTGTCACAAGCTGCAGTCAGTGAGCTTCTGGCAACATTACCTAACCTCCTAGATGCCACACTGTAGTTCCCCTACTGACAGATGGAGCCCTTGGTTAAAATATTCCCAGGCTTTTGCTAAAAAGCCTTATGTTTGGTTTTCATATTAGCAACTTGCTTTAACCCATAAAATGATCATTTCTAAGACTGATTTTGCTCAGCAATAGTCTTCCTTTATATGCCAGATTTTACTAGGAAATCCCAACACTAATAAGTGTGACCACGGAGTTAGCTTTCACTCCAACTGTAAAGGTAACACTCTTTACAGACATCTCCCCTTGTGCGTATGAGTGCTCAGACCACCACTTATATTTGCAAGTAACATTGCTAAGCTGACTCATACTCATATACTAGTTAAAATCCCCCATTATGCATAACACAATTATAATTATTTTTTCAATTTCATTCTTCCCTACTGGATAAGAAGCTCCAAGGGACAAAGGGGACAAAAATCACATCTGTTTTGTTCACCAGCATACACCCAGCCACTAAGACAATGCCTGCCCACAAAAAAAGATATTTGTTGAATAAATGGTTAAACTGTGTAAACAATATATTAACCTCAATCCTCATTGCTATCATCAGGATATCTGTGTTCAGCATTTGGATATAACACAATGCCTTCCAGTGTTCCTTAGCTTAGTATTCAGCAGGGCCAATCATCACCAAGAAATATATCTTATTCAGATATAGAGAAAAAACAAAAAAATCCCATGGGAATGGAGAATCTCACACGTAGCCCTTCATTGTGATCTTTTTAAATTACGGGATCATTTTCCTCCTTGCTGCCCATGGATAAATTGCTTCTGTCACCCTTCAAGAAGTCACCCAGCCTGAGTTGAGTCTGCACGTGAGCAGGATACAGAGATTCATCTCCAGCCTTTCTTTGGCTTCAAAGTTCACATTTCAGCAATAGCGAGCACCTGTAATTTATACCTCCATGTCTGTACCCATAATCTTTCCTCTGCCAGGAAAACTTGCCCTCAATACCATTCCCCTTTTCATTTAGTTATTTCCTACTTGTTCTGCAAGTCTAAATTCAGTTCACTTCTTCCAGGAAGCCTTCTCTGACTACCCTAGGCTGGGTATGGCAACTCTCCCTATACCTCCCATGGAACACCGTGCTATCTCTGTCAGCATAATACTGAGCAATGGGCTCACTCTGCTCGCCGCAATCAGAGCCAATTAATCACAACGAGTTAGGGATTGAGAAATGAAGTTTTAATTCTATTAGCCAGCGTAACTGGGAAGATGGTAGACTAATGTCTCAAAAAACCATCTTCAAAGATTACAAAATCTTAAGGCAGTTATATAAGGAATACGAGCAGTAAGGAGTGGGTGCAGGGATGTTGGTCTCCAGGCACTACAGGTTCCAGGCATTACATTGTTCCATTCTTCTGACAGCTGTGACGGATACCTTGTAGATGTGTTTCCTGCCTGTGGTCAGCCTGTTCCTGGAGAGAAACTCATAGGACAAAGTTTTTAATTCATCAAGCTATTGGGGAGTACATACGCAAGTGTAGGCCATAAATTAGAAGGGCATGTGAATTTTTTGGAGTACGTGCAGAGGAACAAGCAGTCACGCAGAGGAGGGGCTGGGGCCATTTGGTGTAACAAGATGGCCTCACTTATGCTCACTTACAAGATGGCCTTACTTATGTTCACTTGCAAGCACACATCACATTATAACAAAATGGTCCATTTATTCACCTGTCTCTCCCTAGATTATTCGCTCTGAAACTGCAGAAATCATGCCTTATTCCTCCTAATTTCTTCAACTCCTAACATAATGCTGGACAAAGAGTAAGTGCTTGATAAAAGTGTAATGAACTGATCAGAGCCAATAGCCCTTGCTTGGGAAAGGACAGAGATGGTAAGACAGGGGCACATCCACAGACAATACACTCACCTAGAGAAGGACCAGGATGTGAGTAACAATGAAACTGGGATGAGCCAGGGCAAGGCCGAAAAGGTTCTGAAGGCCCCATGTGGGCACAGGGGTTCTGAAGGGGGTGAGGAAGAGGGATAGAGGACAATGGCTCTGACCATTTCACCCACTGAAGGTATGAGCGTAGTCCAGCATATTAAGAAATTAAGCAGATTGAAAATATGAACCAATTCCGAGCAATTCATGAATAATAAGAGGTTAATATGGGACAAAATGGTCACTCAGGTTATATAACCAACTTATCAAAAAGAACACATACACTTGCCAAGAAAGACCCTTGCGCTGGATGGACCGCAATAAAACACTGAGGAATCTGACGCTTGAAGCACATTTTCTGGTCGTGGCACTTTTTGTTACTAACTAGGTGACTCTCCATTTGGCTTATCAGGAAAGGTAGAGCATCTCATTTTCAGCTTATCCACCACTACTTTATTGATTGCCAGGGTCACGTTCTTATTTCTACATAGAAGGGGCAGAATAAAGTTTGAAAAGGGCTCAAAGTGTTGAGCATCAAGATCTCCATTAAGACAACCTAAATCAGAAATAACACACAAATTACATTTCCCTTGAACCTCCATGACTATAAACTCTTCTTACTGACTAATTAGTATCCAGTATATGAGGTTCATCATAAAAACAGAGAGAAGATTTGCATTGCGAAGTGCATTTTAAATAAAGTCACTTTTAAATGTCATAAAAAGAAACAGCCTAAGTCAAAATTCCCCCCAAAATGTATTCTTTTGAATACAAATTCCAGAAGATGTTAATAAATAAGGGTGACGTAGGGTTCTGGGGTCAAATAAATTTCAGAAATATTGAATTAAATACAGACAGGCCTCTTTATTGCAGGACTTCTTGGAGTCTTTATTATGCAAATATGCATTATAAATCTCTAAGAGGATAATATCTTATGCAGCATTTTACCAGCTTATGTGAAAGCCCTTTTTCATGGCACACACTTGAGGAAGCCTAGGCTAAATCTCTTGAAAGGTGACTGGATATTCTTGAACTACTTGGTCATTAGCAAGTAACCCATGATAGAAAAGGTAAATACTAGTCCCTGAAACCATAAGCTAGCTTCATGGCTATCGTCCCCTTACAATACACCATAACCCTGGGCATGGTCTGCTCCCAACTTCCCAGAAACCCCACAAGGAAGTGGCAGCTGCCAAGATGAATCAGCTGCAATCCAGCAACCTGCATCCTTGGGCAGGAGGAATGGGAAATTAAGTAGTGCTATTAGATGTTTCAGAAATCCCGAGGAAATCTTAACAAATATCTGTTATCTTTTGACTAGATTGAAACATCAAAGAAAAGCAGGACTGCATCAGAATTTTAAATACTTCCTCTAGTTTTATTCCAAACTGAATTAAATTGAAATTATGGATCAAAAGTGCCCTAAGGAAAACCTTCTGAAAATTAATTATGGGCATATAAATTAATTTGGAGGAAAAGGAGACATATGGAAAACCAGCAGCACTGGAAAAAGCACAGCAAATTGGAGTGCAGGCTGGAAAGTGGGCAGACGGGAGCTAGAGGTTGTCAGGACAGGGAAAATCTACGTTCTTCCCTTCCGGTGGCTGGACTAATAGTAAAATTGACACAAGACCAGATTAACAGGAGAAAAATCCAGTTTAATACATACATATTGGAGACTGTAAAGAAATGATGCTTGGAGAGTGAACAAAACAGGCAGTATATATATCTTTTACACAAAGAAACATAAATTTGTGAAAAATTGACAGGATAAAGAAACTTAGGTTTGGGGTACATAATTAGTGAGGAATTTAAGCAGAGTTTAGACTTGAGGTAGTAAATTTTTTTTTTTTTATGAGGAAGATCAGCCCTGAGCTAACATCTATGCTAATCCTCCTCTTTTTGCTGAGGAAGACCGGCCCTGAGATAACATCTATTGCCAATCCTCCTCCTTTTTTTGTCCCCCTTTTTCTCCCCAAAGCCCCAGTAGATAGTTGTATGTCATAGTTGCACATCCTTCTAGTTGCTGTATGTGGGACACGGCCACAGCATGGCCGGAGAAGCGGTGCATTGGTGCATGCCCGGGATCCGAACCCGGGCTGCCAGTAGCGGAGCACACGCACTTAACCGCTAAGCCACGAGGCCAGCCCCTTGAGGTGCTAAATTAGCAAGGTTTGTTTATTCAGATTTCTCAGGTTTGAATTCCCTAGCTCTGGTGATAAGAATGCAGGGAGAGCACCTTTCACATAGGAGATTTATTTCCTGCTTTCAGGGAGAACAGAGACAGGAGGGTCAGAATGCCCCTTTTCTTCTCAAGTAACTTTAATTCTAAATAATTAATATGCTATTGTGGGATATTTTGGGGTGGCCTGCCCTGGGCTCCGACAAGGTAAAACTGGGAGAGACAAATTACAGCGGACTCTCCTGATTTTCCGAGTCCTGCCTCACACAGAGCCCTTTGTAAGAAAAGCAGCCACTGGTGACTGATGGCTCAGAAGTTGCCATGTGGATGGAGCTAAACTCAAAAGTGGTGATCTATAGGCCAGACACAGTGAGGAGGCCGGGCTGGGATAGCTTATTCCCCTTTGCCTTCTCACCTTTCGGATGGGAAATCCCATTTTCTTATGGAAATGCCTCCAACTTTGAGAAGCCACGAGGACTGTAAGAATATAGGCATGAATGTAGAGACAGATTTACCTATTTATTCTATTCTATTCTATTTCTCTTCAAAGTCTAAAGGTTCTCAGTCACATCGATTTATTTCCTCCATTCAAAATGTTGGTAAAATTCATTTAATATTATTTCATAACTAAATTCCCAGCTTTCTCATTCTCCCTGATAAGGGGTTGGTATCTTAAAAATGGAGGTTTTTGTGGAACGAGATATAGTTAACAACTATTATCCATGGGGGACGGGAACATTCTTGTATCACATGATTTCTTATCTATTCTAAAAACAGATAAATTTTTCAAACTCAATTTTCCAAAAGTTTCAGATCCAACCATTGATTTCCATCTTCTTCTATTCTTTGTCAAACTTCAAAATAGAAGCTGCTCTGCCCATCCTATGTTTGGGTGAAAAACAGATAGCCAAAAACAACAGAAGCCATGGATAACCCACAGCCATATGTATTCTCCATTTTTCCTAAAACTTCAATTGTCCATGAAGTTATTCTCCAGACCCAATCTGGTCATTGATACGTTAGGTTAGATGGTTACAACACTACATCAGTGGAAGCCAAAATTAGATTCAGTGTAACTTAAAACATTTTTTATAAGACGTTAACCTTATTTTTCCCATATTCTATAAATACCGTGAATAATATGCAGCCCAACATTCATCTTTTAAAGTATCTCATCCAAATTTTTGAAACTATTCATCAATTTTCAAAGCACATTACATTTTTAACAGGCTTTCATAAAAAAATCAATCATTTTCCCCAATGACGTTCTTTCTTTATTGCTAACTCATTTCAAAAGATTACATAAAAATAGATATATTACTCCCCAAATTCCAAAATGTTTCCAATTTCCAGATGAATGACAGCATACACATTTGCAGTTCTAATATGCCTTCTCCTGTTCTGGCCATGAACCAGTTTCTACTGTTGGAAGTCAGCTCTGAGCAGCCTTTTGTTTGTTTGTTTGCATCTGCCAGAGGCAAGGCCAGAGGGCCCAGATATATAAAAGTATCTCACATTCAGAAGGAAGTCCTCAGGTCTTTGTGCCAGTAGATGTGCAAAGAAGCTTAAGTAAGTGTGGGAAAACAGCAACTGTGGATCAGAATTTGCCATAAGGCAAGACCTAACACGGTTTTTTTCTGGTTTGCCACGGACAGATGGAATAACAGCATAATAGGTTTGGGCAAAGGGTCTCCTGAGCTATTCTCTCCATTGTACACACACAACAGAGACAGTAAAAACACAAAGAGACGGTACTTAGGAAGGAAGTGTCTCCTTAAGAGCAAAGCCCTCTACCGTTCATTACTTTCATCAAAAAGTGGGCAAGAGGATTGATGCAAAATGCTCCTATGCTTCCTTCTTGAAAGTCAGTACATTTGTTTCTGAGGGTCAAACTTGCTGCATGGGTACCAGTCTTCACTCTACATGCAAAGACAGGCAGCTGGGAAAGGACAGCCAAGACTTTTGTAAGGCTGTATCTTAGCTCAGCATCACCTAAAGACCCTTTGAAAAAACAGCTGGACATAAGCCACTGGATATTAGCAGGTGAAGGACAATCAAAAGAGCCACAGGAAGGGTTCCAGCCACACTCATCCAGCTGAACTGTATCTTTACAAGGCGTAAAACTGAACTGTCACCTGAAATAAATGAGAACAAGAAGGGTAGAAAAAGTTCCTAAATATTCTCTACCACTATCTCACCAAGGACATTTTCTAAAGTCACTGTTAACTTGTGAGTATTGAACAATTGAAGAAAGAAAGAGTGGATAGCAGAAAAGAGACACTTTTCTAAAAATGACTAAAATAGGTGAAATAAGATTGGCCATGAATTTATCATTGTTGAAGCTAGGAGATGGATGCATGGAGCTTCAAAATACTATTTTGTTCATTTTTTTGTATATGTTTGAAATTTTCTATAACAGAAGGTTCCTAATTATGTTTGCATAATTGTTCAGATTTTCAAACAAAATATAGCATTGCTATAAATAGTATAATGCTCATTTTATGGTTTTTTTTTAATCTGAGGTTAAGAAAATAACCTGATTAAAACAAGAATCTGCTCCCAAATACATTTCCATTAAATAAGTTGCCTGCAGATACCTAACAGGGAATAATGTAATGATATTATCCTTTCAGGAAGGTTTAAAAGAAATTTGGGGAGTTTTTTCTAAGTTTTTTTTTTGAGTCAAAATTTGTGATACGGAAAGAAACTAAAAATCACTATATTCCTATCCACTGAGAGGCTCTGCCCAAAACCAAATGTCTCTGAGAAAGTCATCCTGCTGTCTAGGGTCTGCTGATGTAGATTGAAAGATACCAAACACATTGCAGCACAATTTCAATCTGTTCTCAGCATATACTTAAGTTCAAAGAGGAAGTCTTCTCCTTTTTTTTCTTTTTTGCCAGCCTTCCTCTATATGTATGTACTTGCTGTGAGTGTAGCACATATGATCCTTTTTTGTGTGTGTGCGTGTGTGAGGAAGATTAGCTCAGAGCTAACATCTGTTGCCAATCCTCCTCTTTTTGCTGAGGAGGATTGGCCCTGGGCTAACATCCATGCCCATCTTCCTCTACTTTATATGGGATGCCGCCACAGCATGGCTTGACAAGCGGTGCATGGGTGCGCGCCCAGGATCTGAACCTGCGAACCCCGGGCCAGCAAAGCGGAAGCACACACTTAACCGCTGCACCACCAGGCCAGCCCCTGATCCTTTTTTTTTCAATTAGGTTTTTTTCCCCATCATGATTAAGGTATAAAATAATTGACAAATAAAAATTGAATATACTTAAGGTATACAACTTGATGTTTTGGTGTATGTATACATTGTGAAATGATCACCACAATCAAGCTAATTTTGAAGGTTATTCAGCAGTAATATTCAAGCACAAAATACTATTTTAAAGCCTTTAAATAATTTTTCAAGCAGCTTCCATTTATGTCATTCAATTGAAGAAAACTTATATGATTTAATGCTACCAATATATAGTAATATCTTTGGGACAACAACCAAAATAATACGGCTTTATACAAGACTAATGAAAGAATATTTCCAGTTAACCCTAAAAGTGATATTTGGAGAGAAATACATAACGGTTCAGAGAAATGGCCGAGTTGGTTTTGCCTATGTAATTGAAAGTAATGAAATAAAATCTTTTCAAGAACCGGCTGTGGCAATTTTCAATACATCAACTTAAAACATAATCAAGAGAGATTATCTGCCACTCTGTTAAGAAAAAGAGGTAAAAATAAAAATTGTCCGTAGAAATCTTATCAAAAACTTTAGAAAAAATGAAAAACGTTACCACTTACAATCATCAATACAATAAACACCTTATGTCCAGCAGAGTGCTAGGTACAAAGTATACAGAAATCAGAAAGACACAATCCTTGCTCTCTGGGCAGGTGCATTTGACAGTGAGACATATGTAAACAGACACTTACAATCAGTACTTTTCATTAAAAACAAAAAGTTGAGGGGCCAGCCTGATGGTGTAATGGTTAAGTTTGCGCACTCCTCTTCGATGGCCCAGGGTTCGAAGTTTTGGATCCCAGGCACATACCTACACACCGCTCATCAAGCCATTCCGTGGCAGCGTCCCACATACAAAATGGAGGCAGAAGGGCACAGATCTTAGCTCAGGGACAACCTTCATCAAGCAAAAAGAGGAGGATTGGTAACAGATGTTAGCTCAGAGCCAATCAACCTCACCAAAAAATAATAATAATAATTAAAAAAATAAAAAGTTGGGAGAAGATCGGAATGTAGTTTTCCTGACACATACCCTAGTCATTAATATGAACCAATATTTATTAATTAATAATTATAATTATGAATATTTGTTAATTCATATGGCAGGGATTCTATGATTAATATTTAAATTCTAAGAATTAACAGAATTTTAATAATAATATTTGTTATCTATTAGTAACAAGTCAAAATATATAATCTATTTGACTTCTTGATGTATTACCTATATTTTCTCATAAAACAAAACTGAAAAATATTCACATCTGTTTTCATTATAATTGACTTCCCTTTTTCTTATTATACTGAGAGCATCCACACCTGAGTATCATTCTCACCGTCGTCTTATATTTTGTAAAGAAGAAAGAACTAAGAATGGTCAGTCTAGTAGCTCCCTGCAAACAACAATAACTCCTTGTAGACCCGGGGGGAGCTCAGGGGAAACAGTAATGGATGTACCACTTAGCCACACAGCATCACAAAAGTAGTAATTACCTACAAAACCTGCTGCTTCCCTCTCTCCTTTCTCTGTCTTTCTTTTCTGACATTCCCAGTGGTGTGAGCCATGAAACAAACAAGCCTCCCATTAGACCCAGGAGAATTGAAACAGAGTTATATATTGACGTTTTTAAAAGAAGAAGAAAAAGAAAAGAGAAAAAGGAAGTAACTATTATTGTTACAGGAAATACAAAAATAGATATAAATAAATATATGTTATTATTTGAGTAAAGTATTAACTTCCATTGGTATACAGTGTGTGCTTTACTATGTTGGCAATGAACATCTGATAAAAACCAAGTTCCAGAATGCTGTTCTAATTGCAACAAATCTGGAAAAGAGATTTCTGAATAAGATTCTGGTATATCCTATCATTCCTCTCCCCAAAAAATGATAGCCCTGATTCTTAACAATAATGGCTAATATTTATTGACAAGTTTACAAATATTAATGCACAATCATCTTATGAGGTAGATACTATCACTATTTCCATTAATACTGTGTTATTACATGGTGTGATAGGTTAGGTGTGGCATCACCCAGCTCCTCTTGGAGGACAGGGAGGACAGGGGAAATCTCCAGAGAAATATCTTGAGATGACTGCTAGAGGATAAGTCAGAATCCAATAGTTAGATACAGGATGGGCGAAGGCCGACCGGTCAGAGGGGCATGTGCATGCGCAAAGACACAAAAGTATGGGTAATTATGTGTGGCTGCAAGAAGTTATGTATGGCTAGAGCAGAGAAGAGCACCGGGGGCAGTGACTAGAAATAAAGTTGAAAAATTCATAAAGACCTTGGTCTACCAGGCTAAAAAGTTCAGTTTTATGCTTTGGGCACTGGAGAGCCACTGAGGGACTCCACAGACAAATAGATGATGAGGTTTGCATTTTAGAAAGATCACCCTGATAGTAATTTAAAGGACAGATTTAAGTGAAACCAGATTGAAAATAAAATAAGTGAGTGAGAGTTTAGTTGAATAGTCAATCCAGGATAGAAATGATGAAGGCTTGACTAAAGTAGTGTCTGGACAGACAGAGAAAAGAGATATTTAGGAGATAAAAGTTAGAGAAATTCTGTATAATTTTTCCAGTTCTAAAGTAATAATTATACTTCAAATATATTCACAAAGCACTTTTATATATACTGTATCACTGAGCCTTACAACAATCCTATGAAATTCGGGAAAGTATTATTATCTCAGTTCTACAGATGAGGAAACTGAAGGTTAGAGAATTTAAGCGGCTTACCCAAGGTCCCATGGCCCAAGGTCATTCCTGTCGTCTGGTTCTAAAGCCCCTTATACACAAAACTCAAAGGCTTAAAGAGAAGGTCTCTAAACAAAGCGAAGCAAAAAAACACATGGCACTAGAGTTGCTCATCAAAAAAATTATGGAAAATTGTGTTAAAACTAAGAGAAAGTACGCATTCTCTCATAAAGTAGAATGTAAACAGCCTGCTGAAATTCTGGCCCTGAGAGGTGCAGGCCGACTCTTTCATTGACTGAGCACTTCCTGAGCTTCTGGAAGCTTCTTTAGGAGTGTGATGCAAACTCTTCATTCTCTCACGTCCTGCAGGATGTGGGAGACAGGTGACTTAGAAAGCTTAAGGCTGGGATCTCTTGTAATTTCCTCAGACCTCTAACATTAAAATAAATGTTAAAAGAGTTTAATATGCTATCACATTTTTAATTTTATTCATCTTACCCAAGCAAAATCTTTTGCATATTTGTGAACAAGTCTGCCCTCAAATAAACACACAGCATATATTATACATAGGAACTGATTTCCACCTTTGAAACATAACGTTTCAAGTACTCAGCGAGTCACCAAGCTTATCTTCCTATGTGCATTATTTTTGCCATAAAGGTCAAATAAAGACGCAAAAGACAACTATTTTAAATTACAACTAACTGATGTATTTTGTGTTGTTTTTCAGCCTTTGTGATTTATTTCCCCTCTTTTAATTCTGAGAGGGGGTCTTCTCACTTGGTTACAGATTTCTTCAATAGATGGGGAGAAGGAATTACTTTCCTTGTCTCTTACTCTTTGTGTCCCACCCAGAAAGCACAGTGTTCACAAGAAGCAGATAATAAATATTTGACTTAACTGAATTTAATTTTCCTAATATTATTTTCTGACACATGCTGGTCCATGGTAATCATTAACCATGGAAAACTACTGTCCCAAACTATAAGTAAATATTAGTTATGTTTTATAATTTTTACCTACGAAGAAAAGATTCATAAAGGAAAAAATATATATGGTCCCTTTCTCAAGAGGAAAAAAAAATATCTAGGCTAACAGCAAACCTATGAGAGCTCTAACAGAAGCAAGAGAGGCTGGTACAGAGCAGATATCTCCAAAAAAAAAAAAAAAAGTGCTGAATGAATGTTTAATTGAAAGATGAAAGGCAGATATTTAGGGTACTAAAATCACTTCGAAAGGGAAGCACCCCTGATTAGTTTTAGGACCTTCTAAGAGAGAAATATTTGGGGCTTTCATTTCTATGTCAGAGGAACAAACAAAAACAGAAAGAGTTTCTGGTCTTAATGTTTTTAAGACATTAAACTGACAGATTTTTTTCTAGCATTTTTGCTATAAAATTGATTCTTATCTTCTCTAGCTTAAGTATAGATTATTAAAGCATAAATATGTATCTTGCTTAACACAGAAGTTATTTTCATAGAACAAGCTTAATTGTGATTTATTCTTAATTGCCATTGTATATACACAGGACTAGCTTTATTCTCTGACTGTAAAACCTAGTATGGTCATGGTAGTGCTATTACCCAAATTTATTATTACTCTTTAAAGAAACAGTCCAAACTGAAATGGGTGTTATAAGGATCAGTAGTAGTCCCTGAGCTGTTAAGAGATGTTCCTGAAAGAAACAACTCCATGGTCAAAAACCTGGAAGGTGCTGCTACTCTAGCCTTCTGCTTAGAAAGTCGTATTTCAGTTAGGAACTCTATTTAACTATGTTGAACTCAGTGTTTCCCAAAAGTATTTGACCGTGGAAATATTTTTTCAAGTAACATCTGTTAACATCCCATGGAATCTTGGACAAAACAGGCTAAAACAATTCCCCCTTCTTTTAGTAAATGATGAAGGTCATTCAGACCCCCCAAATTAAGTTTGTAAAACACAATTCAAGTCAGGTGCTGTGTGCAAATGACTGAGTTACCAGAGTCAGGAAAAAGACTATAGACCTAACTCAAAATGTATGTACCAGGTCCAGGCACTCAGGGAAATTGACTTAGCTACTGAACAGGCCAGTGAAACACCATGTCTAACTCTGAGAGGTAGAAGGAGATCTAGACCACAGGCAACACTTGTGAAAAGAGAAATAGACAGCTGACCCCTCAGTTGACTCTCCTTATACATAGGACAACAATAATTAGATCAGGATACAAAGGAAGTCTCCAGGCCCAAAGGACAACTGGTGTTAACAGGACAAGGCAAAGAACAACAGGGTCCCTGTCACCAGGCTAAGGTTTTGGACTGAGTTACAATTCCACAAGGGAAACCATGATACTCATCAGAGAACAGGACTAAAACTGGGTAGGAGAGAACTTCATCTAAAAGGCAAAATTGGCACTCAAAGTCTATCCCTGGGACACCAAGTTCCTGGAAGATTAGCTAAAGTTAACTCTGGAAGTGGTAAAGATAATCAGCAAAGTAGCCACTGAATCCAAAATCCAGGAAAGTATCTAGATTCTAAGCTGCACAAGACGGCAGGGCCAACGTTATTGATAGGCATTCCTCGTCTCTGGAAGAACAGGCTCATGTGGTTATGACTAGCATGAAAGACTGAAGCATCAGTGGTTCTAACTCTAAGAATATCTAAAAGCAGAGGCAGGAAAAAATGAGGTAGAGGCTGACATTTTGAGATTGCCATTCATTTCTTGGAAAGAAATGGAAAAAAAAAAGTTGCCATGATTCAGAAAAGATTGGCAGAACTTTTCTTTTCTTCTTTTCTTTCTAACCCATTTCTTTCTTCCATCTCTATTGTTCCCATTCTGTTCTTTCAAAGACAATGAAAAAGAGAACTAAAACATAGCCTTCTCTCAAATTATTCATACAAGGGAATGGAACATCTCAAAAGCAGTCCGGCATATGCTCTTCTAGCAGAAGTCCCTATTCTGTGGAATCACTGGCATGTCATGCTTACCAGGACACCTGGTTCCTTCATTTAATATAGCAGTCATTTATTGCCTGCCTACTACGTCCCCAGCGCTGTAAAAGGCACAAAAGGAGAACCAAAGCAAATGAATGGCTACAGAAAACAGAGTCTAGGTAGAGGCAGGAATTTATGAAAGACAACTTATAATCAAGTGTCAAATAATCTCATTGTCATTAATCGTAAAGAGATGAGTAACTCCTTCATAAGAAGTAAATATAGAAAGCATAGAAGTCACAGTAGAAATCCATTTATCTTCTGCTATGTCTAGTTTTATGAAAACATTGGTATGTTTCCCCATATTCTATAACCCAGATTACAAATGTGGGAGAAATAAGAAAAGGAAACAATCAGTTTAGGCTAGAACAATAGGAAAGAGCTTCACAAAAGGTAGTTTTTGAGGGCCAGCCATGTGGTGTAGTAGTTAAGTTAGCACACTCCTTTTCGGCGGCCCAGGGTTCACAGGTTCAGATCCCTGGCACGGACCTACCTACCCCTTGTCAAGCCAAGCTGTGGCAGGCATCCCACATAAAAAGTAGGGGAAGATGGGCACGGATGTTAGCCCAGGGCCAATCTTCCTCAGCAAAAAGGGGAGGATTGGCAACAGATGTTAGCTCAGGGCTAATCTTCCTCACCAAAAAAAAAAAAAAAAGGTAGTATTTGAGCTAAGCCTTGAAGGAAGAGCAGAAGACATTCCAGGAGTGGGAGACTGAAAGAGCATGGCATATGCAAGGGACAGAGAAGATATTAGCAGAGGCTTCGTTAGGGGGATTATGGAGACAACAATAAATGAGACCAAATTAGGGAAAACTTTACATGGAAGAATGGGGAGTTGGAAACTGAGAGGCTGCACAATTGTAAGTTCTTAAGGATAACTCACAGAATCATTGAATCAGGGAACCTCAGGGTTATAAAGGATCTCAGAAATCACCGAACACAATTTTCAACTTAGTGCAATAATAATCATATGTGATCATATAGCCACTACCAAAAACTTTCCGGTGAGAGAAAGAAAATTTACCATCTCTCAAGAGAAAGAAAGCTCAAATTGTTAGACATGTCTTCTTTTTGGAGTTACCATTGTTCTCTTATTGATCTATGGAGATATATAATTTTGTGTGTGTGAGGAAGATCAGCCCTGAGCTAACACCCCTGCCAATCCTCCTCCTTTTTGCTGAGGAAGACTGGCCCTGGGCTAACATCTGTGCCCATCTTCCTCCACTTTTTTTTTATATGGGACGCAGCCACAGCACAGCCCGACAAGTGGTGCATCGGTGTGCGCCCGGGATCCGAACCCAGGCTGCCAGCAGCAGAGCGCGCGCACTTAACTGCTACGCCACGGGGCCGGCTGATATATAAATATTTTTAAATGTAGCATCCCATTTTCATATGCCAGGCTGTAAGTGCCAAGAATAAATTGGTGTTCATGACACTGCTCTGCAGAATATATTAGAAAGGATGGTGATTGTCATTTCCAAGGAGATCCTAGCCCACAGCCCCAGATCCATCTCAGTTCAAGAGACCCTGAGAAACTGAATCTATTCAAACAAACTCTTTACTGTCATGAGATAAATTCATATCTGAACCTCTCCAAGTTGCTCTGAATTAGACTGTGTTTGGTGTCATACAAGACTACAGCATTAGGGTTTTCCCCAAATGGAGTTTAATCTCAAGAAGTGAAAGACACAAGCAGCCTTTGGCCAAAATATATGTGATTACAACATTCATGGACCACATAATTTCTCCCTGCTGGTGGAAGAACGTGGTTCTATTAAGGAATTTGTTGGTGACTCTGAAGCATGTCAGAGTTTAGCATATTGCTTCCATCACACTTCTGCAAGAGCAGAAAATGAACAAATTTCTACTTTAATTATAAGATGAGGGGTTTTTTCCATTTTTATTCCTTATCTCTTGTCCATAAAGAGTCCCCTTAGCAGAGCATGGAAAATCTATTCTCTTTGCAATTCCAATTTTCCTCCTAAATCAACTATTCCCCAAACCATAAAAATAATTGACTGTTGAAAAGGGAGAGGATCAAATACGACACAGTGGTCCCCTCATAATCATATGAAGCAGGATTTCTCAACCTTGGTACTACTGACATTTGAGGCCAGATAACTCTTTATTGTGGATGACTGTCCTACGCACTGTAGGATGTTTAGCAGCACCCCTGAACTCTACCTACTAGATGTCAGTAGCACCTTCCCTCTCCAGTCATGAAAATCACAGATATCACCAGACACTGCCAAATATCCCCTGGGAAACAAAACTGTCCCTGGTTGAGAGCCACTAATATAAAGATATGGTTTGGTTAAAACCTACTCTGGGCTCTGCGTTCCAGGCACATTTTTAAAGTGGTGGTGGCTGCCGTTTCTGGCTTACATCCACATAAAGTCTGCTGTTTATTCCAATCTCTTCAGAGAAGTGTGAACACCCCGTTTTTTGACAAATGACTTTGATTATTAGATTGTACCACAGTGTGCATCAAAGTACAAGGACAGAGCTTTAGCTCCGCTGTCAAGACAACCGCTGCCTCTTCAAGCAAAAGGAAAATCAAAGACTTGTAGAATGCCAGTTGAGTCGGAACCTTAAGCCAAAGGCAAGTACTGTGGCCACGACTGAGCACCTGGCACTTCCCAATGAGAGCTGAATACTCAAGAAAATTGAGACTTCAAATGAGCTTCCACCTAACAAGCTGCAATTTTGTTTCATTGGGGGGAGAGTAGGGGATGAGTTACGGGAAGAAGCCAGAGGAGAATTCAACATGACAGTCCATTTGCTAATTCAGCGAGGAGGAGTTCAAGACTACCTTCAGAATGAGCAAGACAAAAGCGTCATTATCTATAATTACTGCTTACCAGTAGCACAGATTGATAACAAGCTTCCTCTGCCAGTCTTACCCTGCCATTATAAGAAGAGGCGATTAAACTAATTAACAAATCAACTTTTCTGTGCAATATTGGGTTCAATAGCAGAAAATAACAAGAAAAAGCTAGTTATTCAAAGGGATGAAATGAGATAGGAATCTGAAGTTAACAACAATATGGATAGGGAGCTTGAATAATTGACAAATGTATACATTTTGAGATTAGAGAATCTGATTGCACATTGGGAAATATTGGGCTATTTGTTTAAAGCACAGTTTAAATGACAACTGGCTTTATTTGATCATGAAAAGCATATACAATTATAACAATCATGCACAGCCTCGTATATGTAACACATACAAATATAAAATAATGTCTCACTATTGAGAAGTCAGACTGTCGGGAAACTCCGTCATCTTGGTCACGGATATTAACTCAAAAGGAATCAAAAAAAAGTCCTTTCAGCCACAAAGTTACGTTATTCTATAGGAAGAGGCAAAGAACTACTCTCAGATTATTGCTATATTTTGAACTCCTCTCAACTCCCCTACTCTTGAGCGGGGGAGGGGCACCACGTCTTACAGCCTGTCTCTAGCCTAATGCCTTTTTATACCTCACAGGTGTTCAGCAACCATCTTTAGCAGTGTTGACCAATGTCAACATGGTCAACATGGTCACAACCACATGTGGCTACTGAGCACTTGAAATGTGGGTAGTGCAACTGAGGAATTGAATTTTTAATTTTATTTAATTTTAATTAATTTTAATTTAAAAACTGATACTCAGTTTGCTCACTGGGAAACCTTTAATAAGTTTGGAACACCTTGGATATGTGAATCTACTTTTTCAAATGTAAATTTTATGAAATTTCTTTTTACTTTGTTTAATGTGACTGCTAGAAAATTTTAAATTACGTATTTGGCTGTTAGATAGGACTGGTCTTTAGAATGAATGAATGATTTGCAACATACAGCAACATGTCAGAAGCAGCAAGAGAATACTCTTGCTTTGACAGCAGCCAAAATGACATCTACAACTAGAGGAAGACAGAAAAAATCAACAAAGCACAGTTACCTGGAGCCATCTGAAGTATGAGTATATATTCCTACTTATTGCAGAGGTGCCCAAGGATATCACGGTTATTTATGTATTATAACTCTTAACCACAAAAAAAGGTAAAAAATTCTTTTCTTCCTACTGTGTTTAAGAAGACATGATGGTGAATCTTGTAAATATTTTAATATTTAACAAGTTCCATTTATATAAAGATTTCGTTAATATTTAACAATTCAGTTAATTCACACAACAACCTTATAAGATAGATATTATTATCACCTTTCCCACTTTATACGTAAGGAAGCTGGGACCTAGAGAGGTTAAGTAATTTGTCAAGATTATGTATATTTACCATAGAATTCTATTATCTCTGTCAAAATTCCTTTCCAATATTCACATATATACATACTTGACCAAAGTGCTGTTCTCCTCTGTCTATGAATATTGTTCCCTTTAATGGAGCCTTTAGCCCAGAGAGGTTTAGCCAAATCAACCCTGGGGACAAAAGTTCTGCCAGACGTCACCTGTATATCTCCATCATATTCTCAAACGTTAGTCAATTAAGTCCTGCTGATGGAAGGTCCAGGAGGAGACTGGCTTATAAAGTCTTTCTCTTAATTTTTGGCTAAGAGTTGCCAAAATTTCTAAAATTCTCTATGGTTCTTCTACATGGTAAATAATATCCTAGCAAGGACTTAACAATAGTACATGAAACCGTGAACATGACAGTATTTGTAATGCATTACCCATGATGATATACCAAAAGGAAAGATAAATATTGTATCCTTAATCTCTGTGGCTTCATTCAATATATAAAAGGTTTCACACAATGAAAGGTGAGTGAGAAGATTAAGATGTGCTAGGACACCTAAAACAATGAAAGGTTGATTGAAAGTATAGGAAGAGAGTGAGAGTTAAGAAGGCTAAATAATTAAGCAAACAGGTTGAATGAAGAGAATCAAGGGATCAGAAGGCAAAAATGCTACAGAAAGATCAAAAGATTGAAACCTCATGTGAAATACAAGGGAAGTGAAACTAAGCAGCTTAATAACAAATTCATAAGCCGGCCCTGGTGGTCTAGTGGTTAAGATTCGGCTCTCTCACCACCGCGGCCTGGGTTCGTTTCCTGGTCATGGAACCACACCACCCTTCGGTCAGTTGTCATACTGTGGCAGTGGCTCACATAGAGAACTAAAATCTAACAACTAAGATACACAACTGTGCACTGAAGCTTTAAAAAAAAATCATTTAGAGGAGTCATATCATCATGCATTGGAGAAAATGGAGTACTTTTTAAGGGTGAGCATTAACTTACAAAATTTATTAGCACAGAATGCTTAATGTGCTATGTGTTGAGCTGTTTAGTTTCTCTCTTTTCTACTTGTTGCCTTGTTTTTTCCTATTTGATGGTTATCTGTTTTCTTTTTCTAAATAAAAACAAATCAATATACTCAGAGTCTAGGTATTACAATTCAAGACATGGAAAATTAAGCATTTGGAATTGATTCTAGTTTTCATAAAAGGACAATCAGAGCATCATCTCTTATTCACTTATTATCTGTTTTTAACCTATTTGGTAATAATGAGGAGTGAGAAGAGCTATTAAAAAGGTTTGTGGACCACAGAATATCCAGGATTTTGTAGATGATGACCACTGTTCTGCCTTTTTCTGTGAATGCCTTGGGAAATATCATTGTATGTAACTTTAATTTTCTTCTGGTGGCTTCTAGGGAATGACCCCTTGTCAGGAGGGAGAAAGTAGTCAAGTTTTTCTTTAAACTCACTAGGTCCCCACAGTGCAGGCTGACTTTCCCAGAAGCTGTTTAGTGATTTTTATTTGCTACGTTTTTTTCAAACAGGAGATGCAAAGAAAAGGAGCATTAGTCGCCTGTCAGTTCTGGACACTCTGCCAAGAGGCCTGGCTGTCATCACAAGGATTTACCCAGCTTGCTTTGCAAGGCCCCTAACTTGACCAGAGTCACTAAAGAACCAATACTTGAGAGCCCAGCGAACACTCTGGCCCGGATAAAGTTCTGATATGAAACAGCACATGCTGTTACCAGAGCCTTTGACCAAAAGAAGCTGGAATCAGAAAAGATTACCTTATGGAAAATTTAATGTAAAGGACTTTTAAATCTTGAACTGAAGTTTTGTTATCTTGAAATGTTATCTTTATCGAGAGCTTTTTCTTACATAACTTTCACAGATCTCCTTATGGCTTAGTCCCTTGGGAAATAATATGTATCTTTAGTTTTGTATTATTTTTCAAATCTGTTGCATTTAAATCCCAAGAACAAGTTATTAAAGAGTCATGAGAGAAACTGCAATTCCAAACAACCTTAACAGAATAAAACATCCACACATAGAGATGTGTTTGCATTTGATTAATTTTTTTAGTGCTTATAAATATTCTAACTCCTTTTCATCTTGTTTCTTTTAAATAAGCTTTTGGACCTTCAAAAAGAATATACTTTTTTTTCTGCATTCATTTGAACATCTTTTCTGGTTTAGAACTTGTCTCAAGGGAAAGCCTTGACAGAAAATTAAAACTTCTTTTTTAAAGCCCACAGCAATTTATTAATATTTTAAAGCTTTTCAATACAGTCGTATTCACAAATTGGATTTGCACTGTTTGATATAAAACAATTGTTTTATTCCCATTTCAAGTGCTCCACTGTTTTCAAGCTTGTTAATTAAATGGTTTATTAAAAAAAAAAATACTGCACAAGTTTCTCAAAACTTCATCTGCACCTGCTCCATAAATGAAAAGATGTCCTTGGAACAACTCCAGTTTATTAAGTGGAAAGCCATTTATTTCACACAAGAATTCAGTCTTTTACCTGTAAGCTTTAACATGAGTTACTGTGCATTGTGTTCTTTCACCTTTCATTTGCTGTCAATTAATACAAGCATTGTTGTACGTAGAGGGGAAAAAAGACATGTCATGTGGAATGTCCTTCCATTGCCTCATGCTCCTATGTGTGTGCTCAACTGACATCTCTGTAAAGCTATTTGGTGGTTGCATCTTTCAGCCTGGCCCTTTTGGTCTTTCCCTATCATCCTTTTTCCAACGAGACTGTGTAGTGTGATCTGATGAGATATAGAGATTGTGTGGAGCAGGAAAACTGCTACAACTTTTCAGAAATTTCCATAGCAGAGCCCAAATTAGTAAACTGCTTTCTAGCACAGAAAAGAAATGAGAAAACTGGCAGAATTTGTTTACAGATTGGATCTGGGGTATGAGAGCAAGAGAGGACTTCAGGATGACTCCCAAATTATTGACCTAAGCAAATGAAAGTTTAGGAATGCCATTCACTAAGGAAAAATGCAGGAGGAGCACATATAGAGGGAGAAAATTGGGATTTTAATTAAAAAAAAAAGAGAGAGAGAGAAAAGAAATGAGACACACTGCGTCCTATAGGACCATTAAGATCCTATTCATTCTTACCAGAGGCATTTGAAATTGGTGATGTTAAACACCACTAAGACAAGTCTTCAGTGAATGAACTTTGGTCAGAGATCAATTTAAAATGTCCGAATATCACAATTACAGAGCCCACCTAACCTTACTTAGCAAAGAAAGCTCATAGCTTCTGCTAAAAGAACTGCTTGGACTCAAAAATATCAGCAATAGGGGCTAGCTCAGTGGCGTAGTAGTTGAGTTCGCGTGCTCTGCTTCAGTGGCCCAGGGTTCGTGGGTTCAGATCCCAGGTATGGACATACACACCGCTCATCAAGCCATGCTGTGGTAGCATTCCACATACAAAATAGAGGAAGATTGGCACGGATGTTAGCTCAGGAACAATATTCTTCAAGCAAAAAGAGGAAGATTGGCAACAAATGTTAGCCATGACAGAGGAGAGTCCTGGAGGTAACAGACCAAAGCACTAACATTGTTTTTCACCAGGTAAGTGACATTGTGGGCATTTTTTAATTGTCTTCTTTCTGCTTGTTTGAACTTTCTAATTTTTCTGCAATAAATATGTTCTTCTTTTCTGATTTAAAGGAACGAGCTTTTTAAAAATATTTTTTAAAGATGTGTTGCACTGGGTTATAGCAAATACAAGGAGTGAAGAGTAAAAAAAAAAAAAACAGCTCTTCAGTCATCCACTGGATCAATGAAATAAATCAAGAAAATTCACTTTTGGAAGATATGTATGCTATTTAATAAATAGCTTTAAAGCTATTTTGACAATCATAAGAAAATGTATTATAAAGTTTAAGAGTATAAAAATATCTATGTCTCATACATCTCCCTTTCTTTTCTTGACATCGTAAGAAACTGACATTGTTTTACTGCTGGTTTCTTTCTTTTTTTTTTTTATAATTTGCTAATCCAGATATCTGAATCCATACTAGATTCCCTAATATCTCTTCATTTCCTCTACCTCTATATAGTCTAAAGAAAATCAGGCCTTAATTTTTTTAATACTCTATCGCAAAGAGAGATACATATTTTCCATTAATAAAGGAGGAGAGGATTTTCTTAAATTAAGAAAAAGAAAAAAAAAGTTCATGTGGTCTCTATGAATTACAATTGATAATATAGTATTCAAGATGGTACTCTCAGTACAAGGTGGGCCTCTGTTCCAAGAACGTACTGCCCAGAGAGAGATTGGAGGGGGTGTTTTTCTGTTTGTTTATATTTAAATTTTTTATTTTTTTCGTTGTTGAAAAAATATAAATAAAATTTACTATAGAACCAGTTTTTACTGTACTGTTTAGTAGTGTTAAGTATATTCTCGTTGTTATGCAATAGATCTCCAGAACTTTTCCATCTTGCAAAACTGAGCTCTATGATCTTTAAACAACAACTCCCTATTTTCCTTCCCCCCAGCCACTGGTAACCATCATTCTACTTTGTTTTTCTATGAATTTGACTACTTTACATACCACATATATGTGGAATCACAAAGTATTTTTCCTTTTATGACTGGCTTATTTTACTTAGCATGTTGTCCTCAAAGTTCATCCATGTTGTCACAGGTAACAATACTTCCTTCCTTTTAAAAGCTGAGTGATATTCCATTGTGTGTATATGCCATATTTTGTTTATCCATTCATCTGAAGATCAATATTTGGGTTGCTTCCACCTCTTTGCTATTGTGAATAATGCTGCTCCGAACATGAGTTTGTAAATATCTCTTCAAGACTCCACTTTCAATTATTTTGGTTATGTACCTAGAATTTGGATTACTAGGTCATATTGAAGTTCTATTTTCATTTTTTTGAAGAACTGCCATAGTGTTTTCCAGAGTAGTTGTTCCATTCTATAATCCCAGCAACAGTAGGTAAGAGTTTAAATTTCTCCACACCCTCACCAACAGTTATTTTTTTGCATGTGTTTTTCATGTCATATCCGAGAAATCATTGCCAAATCCGAAGTCAAGAAATTTTCACCTATGTTTCCTCTACGTGTTTATGTCTTCTGTCCTATGTCTTACTTGAATACATTTTGAGCTAATTTCTGTTTATGGTATAAGTGTTCAACTTCTGTCTTTTGTATGTGGATATCCAATTGGCCCAATACTATTTGTTGAAGAGACTGTCCTTTCATCATTGAGAGGTCTTGGCACCTTTGTTGAAAACCATTTGATCATATACGTGATTGTTTATTTCTGGTCTCTCTATTCTTCTCCATTGGTCTATATGTCTGTCTTTATGCCAGTACCACACTGTTGTGATTTTTTGTAGTAAGTGTTTTATAATAAGTTTTGAAATCAGGAAGTATGAGATCTCCAAGTTTGTTTTTCTTTTTCAGGAAAGTATTGAGTATTTGGGGTCCCTTGAAATTCCTTATGAATTTTAGGATGGATTTTTCTATTTCTGCAAAAAATACCATTGGGATTTTGATGGTGATTGCATCGAATCTGTAGACAGTTTTGGGTAGTATTGACAGCTTAATGATATTAAGTCCTCCATTCCATGAATACAGGATGTCTTTCCGTATATTTGTGTCTGCTTTAATTTTTTCATCAATGTTTTCTAGTTTTCAGTGTACAAATCTTTCACTTCTTTGGTTAGATTTATTTCTCAGTATTTTATTCTTTTTGACAATATTGTAAATGGGATTCTTTTCTTAATTTCCTTTACAGATTGTTCATTTAACCTAATTTTTATTTTTTTAAAAAGCTTCAGGGGCCGGCCCGGTTTCGCAAGCAGTTAAGTGTGAGCGCTCCGCTGCGGCGGCCCGGGTTCGCCAGTTCGGATCCTGGGCGTGCACCGACGCACTGCTTGGCAGGCCATGCTGTGGCGGCGTCCCATATAAAGTGGAGGAAGATGGGCACAGTTGTTAGACCAGGGCCAGTCTTCCTCAGCAAAAAAAGAGGACGATTGGCAGATGTTAGCACAGAGCTGATGTCCTCACAAAGAAAAAAAAGCTTCATCGTTTCAGTAACTTATAAGAGGTATCCTCATTTCAGATCCTCTTATTTCATAGATAGTTCTGGAGGCTGGGAAGTGCAGTATCATGGCACCAGTAGATTTGGTATTGGTAAGGGCCCACTTCTTTGTTCCTAGATGGCACCTTTTCACTGTGTCCTCACATGGTGGAAGGGGAGAGATAGATTTTGAGACACCTGTTTATACCCACCCCCCACCTCCACACTCCGCTGAGCCACAACTTATACCAGCTGCCTCTGGAACCCTCTCTCCTCTTGTTAAGAGCAGGAACAGAGCATATGTTTTGTGAATTAGTGGTCGTCCCACTTTGCAAGACTAGAAGGAAGTGAGGAGCCAGGATAATGTGTCCCATGGCCTTAATTCCACCACATTGCCTATGGACTCCTACCCCAGAGATACAACAAACGGTAGATATGTATGGAAGGAATGAAAAACGTCCAACTAAAGAAGTTCTCTTTTTCCTCTTCAGTGAAGGAAGTATTTCGGCATGGGCAATTAGCACTGATTTGCCGAAATAATAAAGTACTTTTGCTTCTCTATCTGCCCAACACAGCCTATTTGGATGACTTCCAGGATGTAAAACAAGGCATGCTATATTATTAAGTTGGTTATGATGACTGGCTATTGATCTGGCCATAGACTATACTAACCCTCAGGGACTGATAATGCTCTATGATTAGTTTTAATATAATTCTTAAAATAATTTTTATTTAAAAGTTATTTAATTTTTTGTTTAATGTAATTATTGAAATATTTTTTACTTTGATCACAACTCAAAAATCAAGTCTGTAAATTTAAAGCATTTGCTTTATCTGTCAATTTAAAGATTTGCTTTCTTTCCCTCTAAATATAGAGAGATGGAAAGATAGAAATGAATATATTTTATAGAGATATAAAGATATAGATATTATAGATATATAGACATTGCTGAACCAAATGACAGTAAATTGCATACACTACAACACTTCACCCCCAAAACACTTTAGCATATACCTCTAAGAAAAAGGACATTCTTCTTTATAACCTTAATACAATTATCACACTCAGATAATTAAACTTTGATCCAACACTATTGTCTTATATAGAACCCATGTTCAGATTTCCCTAATTTTCCCAATAATGTCCTTTATAATTGGGTTTTGGGGATTGTGTGTGTGTGTATGTTTCCAATCCAGAATCCAATCAAGGATCACACATTGCATTTGATTGTTATTGCTTTAATATCCTTTAACCTAAAACAGTTCTTCAGCTTTTTCGTCCTTTTTAGTCTTCCATGACATTGACCTTTGGGAAGAATCTAGGCCAATTGTTTTGAAGAATCCCCTTCAATTTAAATTGGCCTGTTCTTCATGATTATATTCAGGTCAAACATTTTTGGCAGGAATACTATACAGTTGCTGTTGGTTCATTTAAAGTGCATCTCATTGAGGACACAAGTCAGTTTGTCCCATTCCTGGTATGTTAAATTGGATATGTTGATTATGATGTCTCTGATAGATTGGAGAGACATCTTAATAACTAATCTGTTGTGTGGAATAAGGATTTTAATCCTACCAAGTTGTTACAAACAACTTTGCCCCAAAGGTTTATAGCTTTATGCAGAAATTGTATGGCTCTTATTACTGCCCCAGCTGCAAGTCTCTCTGGTAGTCTATCTTCTCCCCATATTGTTCTGAGCCCTCCCTCTGCAGTCCTCTTCCCACCCCTCCAATCCCTAGCCCACAGCTTACTCTTCTGCTGCCCTCCTACAGCTCAGTCTTTTCTATTTTTCCCTTTGATTCCAGCAAGTCCTTCATCAGCAAGTCCTCCTGCACTCTGAACCTTTCACAGCATGCTTCCTATCCCAGCGGAGTTAACTGAAACCTAGGCTTCCCACCATCTCAGGACCCAGCACTCCTGGGGGCTCTCTTCATTGAAGAAGGATCCCTTCCCTCTTCCAAGGGATCTGGGGACAGCATTCTCCTACCCTCTCCTGCATCCAGACAATTCCATTTCCACACAAGTCTCTGAGAGCCATGCCATGCCTCTGTACCACCCTCTAAATCTCCTCCTGAGTGTCATCTGCCAGATCTTTCCTCCCATGATCTTGGCACCTGGTTACTTTCTTTTCTCTGGCCCTTTTCATGATTCTTGGGGACTTCAATATCCATTTAAAAAAAAAAAAAAAAAAAACTTCTCCAAGAGTACCACATTTCCTTAACATTTTAAACTCTAAAGATTTTACCTCCACTCTACTTTAGCAATCCACATCCATGACCACGTCTTGGATCTTATCGTCATCCAGAGAGTTCCACATTTAAAATCCCAAACTCCAATATCCCCTCATCCTTCAAGTTTCCTCCCACCTGAATATACCTGCAATCTTTGATTGCATCATGCTGAAGCACCTCAACTCTTTCTTCTTCTTCAAGTACATGAAGTATACAAACTCCTTCCCTGTGCAACTGCGATATGGTCACCTCCTCAACTCCCATTGCAAAGACTAAACTAGAATGATCCACTCACTTACATTCTCTTAATCTTGTACTGTTGCTAAGCCCCTCAGGAAAAATCATAATCACAAAGAGCTCCTGCTTCCCCAGTTTCCCAACTGCTCCTCCTCCAGCCTTCCTCATCTCAGTCACAGCACCACCAGCCACCCCAGCTTGCATACCTAAAATCTAGAAGTTAACATTGATTCATCTCCTTCTTTCATCGCCAACATGAAATCCATCTGCAACTGCTTCAGACCCTGTCTCCAAAGCGTACGCCAGCATCCAACCACTTGTCACCACCTCCATTGCTAACACTAGAGTCCAAGCCACCATCATCTCTCCCATGAATGCCCCCATCACTTCTCAGATGGCCTTTCTGATTCCACTCTTGCCTCACTCTGCAATACCTTCTCCACCCGGGAGCCAACATGATCTTTTTAAAACATCATTGCCCTGCCTAAAACCTTCTAATGGCTTCCTACCAGCATTAGAACTGAAGTCATTATCCTTGCCTTCTTGACTTATAGAGCCCTAACTGACTTCACCTCTGCCTACCTCAGGTGCCTCAGCTTATCCCACTCCTCCTCTCATCACACTGGCCTTTCTCTCTTGAGAGCACCAGACTCATTGCTGGCATAAAGCATTTGCATTAGCTTTGCCTTTGCCCCAAAGGACTTACCCTTGATATCCGATGCCTGGCTCCCCTGCTCATTCAGACCTCATCTTAAACATCACTTCCTCAGAAAGGCCCCTCTGACAATCAGATCCACAGAAGCTCCCCAGTCCCTCCCTGTCACATCATCAATTTTACCTGCATAGCACTCAGCCCTGGTATCATGCTTATTTACTCAGTTGTTTGCGTTTGTCTTCTGCCACCAGAACGTAAGCTCTGTGAGAGCAGGGACTTGGTTCACCACTGTACTCACTAGCCCTAAAATGTTGCCTGGCAAAAAGTAGGCACTCAAAAAGTGTTTGTTGAATGAATGCAGATTGGAAACAAACACAAATTTATGGCTCACTGTGTCTTCTCGTCAGTAAAGTGGAGAATAATATTACCTAATTCATAGGATAATTATGAAGATCAAAGTGTATGAAGGGCTTAGAACAGTGCCTGGCACGCTGTTTGCTATTATTATTATTTGTTAAATAAGTGAAATAACAAAAACAAAAGGGTTAGAACCCAGTAGAAAAAACCTTGCTAAAATAACCACATACCGATTCATTAATTTCATATAAAAATTAAGTATTAATTGCCTTCTATCTTCCTGTTGCTATGAGTGGCACGGCAAATATAAAAAATAATATAGAGTTTCAGTCCTAGCAGAGCTTACATTTTAGTAAAGATGACAGATTCACAAACAAAGATTTAAGGCATGTTATAAATACTATAATATAGATATGTATGTAATGCATTGGCAACAATTACTACCACAAGGAAAATCCAGGAAGCCTTCACCAAAAAGATGACATTTGAGCTAGACCTTTCTTCCATACTGAGGAAAGAAAAAGCATTCCAAGCAGAGGTAACAGCATTAGCAATTACAGTCCATGCCTCAGTTCCCCTGCACCCCCATCCGCCCCATTCATCCTCCCACTTGTAAACCCAGTCCCACCCCTGCTCCAGTGATGAGGTGGCTCAGTGACATCACAATGTGTCCAAGGCCATAAGAGACCAAGTGGAGCTACAGTTCCCCTCTCTGGGCCACCTACTCATTTCACGTGAAGCAGGTATATGTGTGCCTGCCCTGGCTCCCAAGCATTGTCTACACAGCATGCTGAAACTCTGGGATCCACTTGTCTGGCCATTTGACACACATGGAACAAAAGAAAGCCTCCCTCACCTTACTCTGATAATAATTCAACATCATCACTGAGTTGAAAATTGGTTAGTCACTCCTTCTTTTGCACTCCCAGGGACTTTGTATTTCTGAAATCCTTGTTTACCTGACTGAGTCCTCTCCCAAACTGTATACTGCTTAACAGCCTCACTCCACAATACTTTCTCCACTCAGGAGCCAACATCATCTTTTGACCATCCATGTCTTTGTAGCTTTTATCACTGCACAGTGCCTGGCATTGACCACGCCCTCAACAAATGTGTCATGATGAGTGAATGAATGAATGAACAAAAGAACCCACAAGTGAATGAATGTAAGACTGTACCCATGCTTTTTATTGTTATAAGTAATATTATATACATATATGCAAAGATATTGTAGTCTATATATTATCCCACATATCAATATTACTTCATGTGAAAGAAAATATTAGAAAGAATTTAATAAAGATACTATGAGGAAGTGCAGCTATGACCTACAACTATCTCCTGGGGCTTTGGGGGGAAAAATAAATAAAATTTGAAAAAAAAAAAAGATACTATGGTATATGATATCTGAGCATACTAAATGCAAAAATAAACTATGTTAGCTATCTAGCTATAGAGAGATAAATCTATGAAACAAAAAAAAGCTGAAAGTTTATTTTTAGCTAAAAGGAAAATTAGGGCCGGCGCTGTGGCTTAGCGGTTAAGTGCGTGCGCTCCGCTACTGGCGGCCCGGGTTCGGATCCCGGGCGCGCACTGACGCACCGCTTCTCCAGCCATGCTGAGGCCACGTCCCACATACAGCAACTAGAAGGATGTGCAACTATGACATTCAACTATCTACTGGGGCTTTGGGGAAGAAAAAAGGAGGAGGATTGACAATGGATGTTAGCTCAGAGCTGGTCTTCCTCAGCAAAAAGAGGAGGATTGGCATGGATGTTAGCTCAGGGCTGATCTTCCTCACAAAAAAATAAATAAATAAATAAAAGGAAAATTATTATTCTAATTATTATTGCTCTTGCCATGTATAGACAGTAGACATGTAACCACCTGATGCCATCACTAAATAGGAAAAGAAAGTTCTGTTTTATTTTATTCTCAATTTCCTGCCTTGTTTTCAAAGTATGTTTCATAAAGGAGGAAATAACCAATAAAGCCAAACTCAATGGGAAAAAAAACATATGTGTTTATATATCGTGCGTTATTATCTACCAAACAGAAGAGTTGCAGGTAATTAGAAATTGTTGGCTTAAAATGACCACGGTTTTTGATCAGGAGCCACTTCTCCCTGTACTGGCAGATTTCCACTCATTTGCCCCAATTCTGTTTGCTTGCACTGGGTCTGACAAGGGAAGAACATGGCCAGCTGGTTTCCAGAGCAATATGCTCCCTGGTCTGAGGAAGGCCTGAGAGACCTGTCATAAGACAGCTGCCTCTATCTCCCCAACCAGCCAGACATAAGCTGAGCAGAACAAAACCTTGAATAAAAAAACCTCGACTTTTCATGCAAGGACAAAAGGTGGTTATTAGGCATACCAGGAAGGGTCTTTTATAGCTGGTAATTACGTATAAACTGGGGACATATAATAAGAAAAAATCATTTCCCTCTTCATTTACTTAAAAATGTGATTTCTGCAGTCATTATATAATTACTGGTATTTTTCAGTAACATTATTAGGAATAAATGGGCTACTGTTTCTGAAATTATCATAAACATAAAAATACTGAAACTTCTTTATTATAACTGGTTGTTGAGTAGGTAGAAAGGCAAAGTGGTCTGTTTCTCTAAAACAGCAAACTGAACTTTCTTCTACGGCAAAAGGACTCAATCTGCCATCTTTCTCCTTTAAAAAAGTGATTCCTCCTATTTCTCACATATTCTTTCAAGCCCTCCATCCTGCTTAAATTCCACCTCAAACTTCTTGCTCTTCATTACTGCTGGCCTGTAAGGAAATCTCCCACAGAACCTAGAATCCCATAGTTTCATGCCCCCGGGCAACAGGGTAGAAAAGAAAAGAGCAGGTAACAGAATCCCGTTTTTACTTTCTAGGCTACTTTGAGGGCTTAAGCAGAGTCACCCTCAACAAAAGTATAAAGCAGTAATTTGTTTTCTCAGACCTTTCAACATTTTTCTTTCTCTGTCTTCTACTCTCTCTATAGTCTTCATTCTTGGAGATCCTCACATAAAAATCTGAATCAAGTTCCAGGTATGCACATTATCTGTACCATGGGAACCTCCTTCCCGCATCCAAGCTAACAGTCCTGTGTTCCATTTCCAGCTATGTGTTCCAGACCCAGCTATAGAGAAAGCAAGTGGTAAGCAGGTAACAATAAGATCAACAAATTCCTGCTAATATGTTCATTAATGTGCAGGTCTTTGCTCCTCCCATCCTCGCTCCCAGGTAACATCATACCTTAACCCGGTTACGATTCACGAGTCTGCACAAGTCTCCCTTAAGGGAGAATGGCACTGTTGGGGGTGTCAGACACTATAGCTGGAAGAGGAAAATATTTCCTCAGGCCGACCTTTCATCTCTTCTCAAATCATACCACACAAACATCAAAATTATGCCAGGGCATAAAGCTGACACTGTTTATAATTGTTGTTACTTTGAAAGTTTACAGCTTTCAGGGAGAAAGGAGGAAGGGAGGAAATCTCCCTCTGAAACCCTGGTTCCAGGCTCTCTCTCAAAGCAGTGTCAGAATTTCAGCAGCCAAGTTACAGCTGTGCCAAGAACTTAGCCACAGCCCGGGCTAAGGGTGTGTGAACTGGCTAATGCCACCAGCTGCAGAGACCCGAGGTTTAAAAGGTAACAGAAGAAATAACAAATGCAGAACAAATAGTAGACTTAGAAAACCACTATTTTGCATCCCTAATGAAAGAACGGATCTTAGCAAGTTTCATCAGTGGCTGCCAAAAACATTAGTTGAAAAGATGATGACTACACCTGAATCCAATAGTCGATCTTAGCACCACTAAAAGTGGGACATGCACACATTACACACATCGTGATGCAATACAATAAGTATGTGGCATCACCTATGAAGTAATTTTGCCCCCTCCCCCACATAAAAACAAGGACCCTAATCTAATCAATCCTCTAAATGTAACTACCAGTTTGCAGAAAATATGAGGGGTAGAGAAATGTGTTAAATAACACGAGGGGGAAACAATCAGGCAGAAGGCAGATTCAGAATGTGGGAAGTTATAAAGGACAAATGACCTGGTTTCTTCAACAAATAAAAGTGGGCGGTGGGGGGGGAAACTATTATAAATGCAAAAGAGCTTTAGAAACATGAATCGATGCAATGAGTGGATCTTGTTTAGATCCCAGTTCAAACAAATTCAACTCTAAAAAGACATCTTTAGGACAATTGGAGAAATTTCAACACGGAGTGGGTATTAGATGACATTAGGAAATAAAACTCAATTGTCAGGTGTAAAGTATTAACAGGTGAACTGATACAATGCTTGGAATTTACGTTCAAATACTAAGCAAAAGCCAATGAAACAAGATTGCTAAAACATCAGGAGGGTCATTTTACCATTCTCTCTACTTTGGGGAATTTTAGAAAACTTCCATAGTAAAATGTTCTTTGGTGGGTTTTTTTGTTTGTTTGTTCATTTGGGTTTGGGTTTTGGCTTTTTTTTACAAAAGTTACAGGACAGCCTTGATAAGTATTAGGTAGTCACATCCCTCATCGTCGTTTTTTTAAGGTCTGACTTAATTCAGAAGATCCAGCTCATCGAAAGAAGGGACAGTTCTTTGCACAAATCCTAGAGAAGGTAAGTCAGCCACTCAGCCAGGTGTTTAGGAGCTGGCAGCTCCAAGCAGAGGAGGGAGGGTTGTGTGAAATCTTGGGACCTTCCACAACTGGCTTGACAAAGGCAACACTCCGAAGTTCCTCACCCCGAGAGCACAGACCTGCTGCCTGGTTTCCCACCCCCTCCTTGCCAGCTGGCTGCAAGGGTCTACGAGCCTGTGCCCCCGGCTCCCAGGAGCAGAGGGCAGGAAACAAGAGGCAGCTCCTCTTGCAGATGGAGCCAACCATCTCCGAGCCAGCTGTCCTCCTCCTAGGCTCCACACCGAGAGGCCCAGAGGGCTGACGGCTGATCCCTCTGAGCCAGCCAGCCTGGGGACACTCCCCACCATGGCACCAGGGGCTGGGATCCGGTCACTCTCCACCCAGCAGTGTACAATCCCACTGGACTGGGCAGATTTATCAAGTTATTTCATTTTTATAAAGACAATGTAAGTTAGGAAAATTTGAATGTGGACTTGGTACTAGATATTGAGGAATTATTCATTTTGCTTGATATCATTATGATATTACAGTTATGGAGGAGAATGTTCTTGAGGCAGACTAAACTATTAAGGGGTAATATGTCATGATAACTATAAAGTACTTTAAAATACTTCAGCAATGACAAATGCCAAAATGTTAACAATTACTAAATAATGTCACAGAAGTAGACTTGCTAAGTAAAATTTAAAAAGGCAATGTAGCGCACGTGAGCATATGCACAAACCCAGCACAACTACTTTCATATTTTGCGTATTACTTCCTAGTCTTTATCTAAACAAATATATATTCTTAAGTAACTGCAATCATAATGGGGAAACATTTTTATTCAGTTTTTCTCACTTAATATTTTCAGAGTTTTCCACTGTTGTATCTTAATAATTATTTTTTACATTATCTCATAATATTGATGCTCCCTAAATAACCATACCTTAATTTTGAATATTTCATTGTTTTTTTCTCTAGAGTTTAGTGCTGCAGTGAAAAACCATGTGCATATAACTTTATGCTTTTGTTAAATTGTTAAATTGTTTCTCTAGAATAAACCCTCAGAAATATGAGTTCTGAGCACATATATATATAGCCCTGGCAAAAGTTTTCCACACTGCTGGACAAATGATTTTAGTGACATCAGTAAAATGTACTTCCATCAACTTCAGAATGTTACTAACATTTTCTTAGCTTTTTATCTAATTTTTATATTTAAGGGTATTTTAATGTGCATATCTTTGATTTCTATGAGAAAAAACATGTTTGCACATCTTTGTTGACCAGCAACTTGGTTAATTCTTATCGCTTGCCATTTAGTTTTCAGAATCATGGAGCTTTCTCATAAATTTTAATGAGCTATTTATATATTGCTATCACCTTCTGTTATTGGCAAAACTAATATTTTTCTTAGACTACAATTGTTATCTTTAGTTAATTCATACATTCAAATTTATCAGTCTTTTTTTCTCTTTTTTAGGCTGTATTTCTCAACAAGACAGAACACCTCTAAGATCATCCTGACCTAAAGTACATTTGCCAACAGCCCATCAACGCAGTGTGATACTACTGGCCACTTTGTAACTGTCCTGTCACTAACACACTTGACTCCTTACTCTCTCTCACCCTCCCCTACCCAGTCACAACATCCTATCAGTGTCACCTCCTAGATATTTAACTCTGTCCTCTCCTCTCCATCCCTATTACCACTGTCCCTCATCATTTGTCCCCTGAAATGCTGAATGCAACTGCCTCCTACCTGGTCTTCCTGCCTACAAAACAGTCCTCTCGCAATGCAAACCGCCTGTCAGTGCTGGCTTAAATCTTTCAGAGACTCCCTTTATGGCCCCTGCACAACTATCCAGTCTCTCAAAAACAATTAGCCAACATGCTTTGAATGTTTACCCTGTGCTGAGCACATTGCAAACATTACTTCAATTAATGCTCACAAGAATCCTTTAAATACAATGCCATTGTTGTTCCCATTTTACAGATGAGTACACTGAGGCATATCGAGGTTATGTTATTTGACCAAGTTCCCACAGCTAGGAAGATGCAGAGCCAGGATGCAAACTTGGCTCTGCCTAACCCCAAAGCCCACATACCCTCCTAGCCACGGCACCACACTTCCTCACAGAGGGATCCTCATCTCTCAGCAATACTGCCTGCCTGTCGCTCTGCCCACCAGCAGCACTGTACCGCCTGGAATTTCTCATGTACATCTATGCTGCTTCGCCACTCAGTCCCTTCTCTCATGCTGTCCTGTCTGTTGGAAATGTCCTTCCATCTCTCTTTACCTTTGACCTATATGACTCCTATCCATCTTTTAAGACTCAGTTCAAGTGTCATCTCCTCTGGGAAGCCTTTCCCCATATAACTCCTTCCCTACCCTTACCCTTTTCTTTCTCTGACTGAAGAAGTACCTTTCCTCTGTGCTTACCTCCATTATTATACCCAGCACGTTGAGTCATCAATTTCTGTTCCTGTGTTTGCCTCCTCCACTGGACCATGAGCAGCTTGAGACAATAGTAATCGTCCTGTGTTCCCAGCCAGTGCAGTGTCTGGCATACAGCAGGCTCTCAGTGCTTCATAGCGTTCAGAAGAATGAAAAAATCGAGTGTTTAATCAATTAATTCTCAAATATTTGTTGACTATCTATTTATAAGGTATTATCCTAGGGATATTTTTAAAAGCAAATGGCATAGTCCATGCCCAATATATGCATTTGACAAAATCAGTGACAGTAAGTATCACAGACCACCCACTGTGGAAGTTCAGAGGAGGAAGAGACCACCTTGGGCTGGGACAGTCAGAGAAGGCTACAGAGAAGAGGGGAGATTTTAAATGGGGGTTGAAAGATGAATAAGGCTCAGAAAGCAGCACCACCTAGCAATCATCTAAGTCTAACGTTTGAGCAAATGCCTAGGCTAGGGACCACGGCTAGCAATGAAAGGCAAAGCTGAGAAGTTGATCTTCTTCCTCTTGATCCTGAGCTTTCTCAGATCAGCTGTTCCCTTATCTGAGTGCAAGATGCCAGATTCAAGTTTTATTCCAGGGCATTCAACCTTTCAGTGATTGAGCATCTCACCTTAACTCTCAGACCCTCTCCTAGGACAGAAAATTGTGAAAATGCTTCTAAATAAATTAAAAACCTAGAGATTGTTAGATCATGAGATACACCAATAATGATAAAATGTCAGAAACATGTGCAACCCCATGTAATGAATTCAACAACTATGCTAAGGTCATAGAGGTCTTCCTGCAAAATACATGTCATTCTGTTTACATCAAACACAGAAAACTCATTTACAAGTGAATGACATTTTCATCTATGTTCCTTGGCCAAGTGCATCTCATTTGCATTCGTTTGTTTCCCTACTGGAGCGCTTGCCACTATCCTACAGCTGGTGTGGGTTGTGCTCTGTACCTGCTACTTACCATAGGCCCACACTCCAGTCATCTGGTTACAGGTCTGAACCATAATCTCAAAGATGGTTTCACATAACGTACTTTTAAATAATATAAATCGTAGGGAAATCAAAATTTGATGGTAGTGTTCCCAGGAAAAAACCTTAAAAGTTCAAATGCACATGCACACAAACACATTCTCCATGTTAGCCTAACATTGGGATTCCCATGTTGCCCGGCCTGGAGAAGTACAGTTCTAGCTAAGGTCTCCCACGGATTCTTTGCCAAATTCCCAAGAGAACCAAAGAATGGGATGGAGGCCCCATTGTTGTCTTCCTGTTGGAGGAAATGGATAAGAGCTAAGGTGCTCTAAGTTTTCCAACCACAGAAAGAGCAAATTGAGCAGTCAGCCAATCGCCCATCTCCTAGAGGCTGGTCTGGTTCTGACACTGTCCTGGCCAGCTCAGAGTCCCCACTGACCACCTCCCCACTGTAATCAAAGCAGTGACATCGTCTGAAAAATACCTGGACCCCACCTACAAAATCACTTAGCACAAGTTCTTCATTGAAGCATTCTTTATAGAAAACAATCCAATTGTCCATCAATAGAACAATTGGTTAAATATGTATGTCTACCATGCAGCAGAAAAGAAAAAAAAAATGAGAAAGCTCTCTTTGGACTGCTGTGGAAAGACCTCCAGAGTATATTATTTAAAAAAAAAACCCATAAGATACAGAAAAAAATCTTTAGCTTAAGAAGAGGAGGAAAATAAGAATATATCCATTCCTGGGTGTTTATACTTATAAAAAGAAACACTGGAAGTATACAAGAAACTAAAGTAAATAGTTACAAAGTACAGATCCAGTTACAAAGTACAGATCCAGATTTTGTGGGTTCTGAAACTCACAGGATTTGGGGTGGCCACTTTAAGAAAAAGAAGACAGAATTCAGTACAGGTCTTGGAAAGAACTCGTGCCAGTGAGCATCACGATAAATATACCTCTGTCATTACCTCTGGGAGGACAGGAGTGTACAGAAATGAGGTGGGACTAAGACTTCTAAATATAAAGACTCCTACTTATACAGTTTTTATCTTTGAACATCTGAGCATATTACCTATGTAAAAAGCAAAATTAACTTTTTAAAAATGCTTATATCCAGGCTCCAGTCACTCAAGGTCTTGTTCCTTCACCACCTCCTTTATTCTATCTCAAACTTTTTGTTCTAGTTTGGTTTCATTCTGCTGCCTTGTATCTATTGGGATTCTGCCTCAGCCTTGCTCTTTCAGATGATAATGTGCCTGGCATTCTATTTTGATTTTGCTCCTCTATTTCTCTCTTTCTGATGATCCTTGGTTCTACCATCAACAGAGCAGCTTCATGCCAACCCAGCCCCACCCCTGCACCCTGCCTGACCCAAACTCCCAGGAATCCAGCCTGCTACATGTGAAAAGAGTTTGAAAATGGACTAAACTACATCATGGTCACGTGATCAATCCCAAGGGATGCTAGGAGACTCGAAAATTTTTTAGGTCCTAACTTGGGAATTGGGTGATTCTCTGGCAGTGCATAGATAGTCTTGAAATTTTCAACAGTCCCTATCATACCTTCCTCTCTAGAGTCTTGAAATTTTCAACAGTCCCTATCATACCTTGCTCTCTAGAGTCCTCAAGACCACAGATGGGCCACTCTAGACTCACCCTCATATACACATCTTTGTGTTTAATAAGACCAAGCCAGACTAGACTAAACTGAATCCAGCCTTATAAGGATTTACCAGAATTCAAATAATTTCAAGTATATAACAAGCCAAAGATTAATTTAACTAATTTAACTCTGGTTCCAGCTGAAAAAGCCTGGGAACGCATTGACTTTTCAGCTCATATCATCATTGTCCTGTAAAACATTCATTGATTCCGGTTATAAAGGATTCAAACTGAATTTCTGGACACTTCCTACATCAGATGACAGTGTTTTAAAGATGACATACGGCATGTCGAGAGCGAGGCTGTGGGAACATTTCTAGCTAGCTGTGCAACGTAAGCTTCATTTCCCTTATCTGTAAAATAGGTTGTGATAAAGATTAAATGAGATAATGAAGATTTAATAAAATGAGTTCTGTCAAAAAAAAAAAAAACCCTCAAGGCAAAGCTATTTTTTTTGCTCACTTAATGATGAGAATATTGGCCAATATGAATATCACGAAGTCCCAAAGTACCAATTCAAGGCAAGAATACACATATTGATTTTGGAAACAAATCTCGGGCATGATATACGTACAGACAGCTATAGATGGCAACCCAGTACCCTGAAACCACATTTCAGCATACTAGTTTTAAATAATTCAGAAAATCTATCCTTTAAATCCCCTAACGTATTTTCTTTTCTGTCTTCTTGGTTGCAAAGGCATTTCTTTCTCCAGCTTTCTAAAAATTACAAATAAGCTTATAAAATGCGACATCTTGCATTCACTCATTTCTCATTGGGTTGACTTTTAGCATACCTGAAAGCATTTTGTTGCTCACAGATGTGTTCTTCTATGGTCCAATGCAATCAAGTTAGTTTAAACCTGACCTGGTCATGTCTCCATTTACCTTAAGGTGATTATTCAGGAATCAACTGCTCATTGTCAAGTATAGAATCTTATCTTTTTGCCGGTTGTCAGAGATTCGAAAAAAAAAAAGATTAAAAACTATCTTTGACCTTCACTATGTTCTTATGTAAAGCCATCTGCTATTGCATCTCTCTTCACTATATCTCCTGTCACATAAGACATTTCCACCTAATGCTTCTACTCAAATCACTGGAATTGAGTGTCTTCCATTCAAATACAACTTGCCACAAAACGTTGGATTTTAAATCATTCTCTATTTAAAGTAACTTCCAGGAACATCACTGTGCTTACAACATTAAAAGTAGGAAATGCGTATTTGCAACCATTTCCTACAATACTGAATTACACAAAAATGTATGTGAATACAAAAAAATAGAGAATACTCATGAAATCTGGATATTTAATATATTTTATTTTTAATAAAGATTCCTCACTCTACATGAAAAAGTTCCTCTTAATCTGTTTGATTTTAATTACCAAAAATCTGTCTTTTATGCTATTGCTTTTATATTTTTTAATGAACTCATACTTTAGTTTTTATCTACTTACATGAAATGCTAAAATTTAAATAACTATAACATATTGTACTTGAAATAAAATCAGTGTCTTCAAAAGGTTTACACACACACATACAGCCCACCCCATCGCTGTCCCTTTTTGAAGGCTCCTCGTACGGTTTGCAAGCCAAAGGCATTAACAAGTTGTCTGCCGTACATGGGTTACACCTAATTTGAATTAAACTACAGTCGCAGATGACAGAAGCGCTCCTTTCATCTTTTGTAGGAAGGTCACCCAGCCCAGAGCGAGCGCCACGCTCCTTCTGGAACTAAACACGTTGGCCCCGCCGTCTGTTGAGTCCTCCCCTTCACAACTCACACCTGGGTGGCCAAGGGTCACGTCTGACCTCCGGATGGCGCCAGCGCCTCTGCCCTCTTCCCTTTAGGGAAGCAGCAGATGGCGAGGGCGCGCGGCGCTGGTGCCGCAGCTCCCGCCACAGCAGGGCAGGGGCACTTAAACAAGGACTAGTTCGGCGCCTGGAACTCCCTCAGCCACCCGCTGGGAGCCGCGGGGGGTCTTCCTGCGTCGCCCGCCCATCCGGGGCTCGCGGACTGCGCACCTAAACGCGGCGAGACTCCCACACCTCTGCTCCGAACCCAGAACCCGCAAACTCCTGTCCCCGGGGAGAGCGAAGCTGTAAGCCTCAAGAGCGCCACACACACACACAGGCTGACGCCCCAACACTCACCCAAGTGGGGACACCGCCACTGCGGCCGGGGGCCCGGGAGGCCGCGCCTGCCTGGACCTTCGCGCGCAGCCAGCCCGCCACCAATAGTAACCCTGGCTCCAGGCATGAGCCAATGGGAGCGCTCGGTCTGAAGAGGCGCAGCCAATCACCGCCCTCTCAACTCTGGAGCCCCGCCATCAGTACCACCACCGCTCCTCCAGCCCCGCTGAACCGGCGTTATAACCTGGAGCCCCGCCGCCGCTCGCCTCCTTCCTTCAGAGTCTAGACAGTAGATAAACTTTCCGCGGATAGAGCCTTGCGGAATTGCAGCTCTTGCTGTATGCTCCGCTGTCTGCTCGGCTCAGGAGGGGAGATGTACGCATTCAACTCCGCTGCATTCCTCTGCTCAAACTCATCACTCACCGTACAGCAGGGAATTTCAAAAATTAGTGAAAACAGACGAAGAACATTCTTCTCGCCGCTCACTTAACCGCTATGAACCATGTGAACCAGTGTCTGAGCTTAAATGGAAAGATAGCTTAATAAAGGGTCTGAGGAAGTTTCTCCTTAGCAAAAGTGTGAAAGGCCTTTCTTTACTGAAGTTGGTGCGAGTCTGTCTAGGGCTGGAAGTGAACCAAGAAGAGAACGAGTGCCCTCCAAAAAGATGTTAATGCTTAGAAAACGGCATCAACCCTTATCTCGTTCTTTGATGTCTTGGAAATGAAACCCCAAAGAGTTGCTGGAGTTATTTTAATATTGTTGGGAGATTGCTATGTCAGGCTTGATTCTAAGCAGTTTACCTGCATCAATTCATTCAATCTTCACGACTACCCTATTGCTTATTTCGACCTGTTTTACAGATGCAGAAATTGAGGCAATAGAAAGACTGGCCCAAGATGCCACACTAGTAAGCAGTAGAAGCAAGCTTAGAACCCACGTCTGCCTGATTTATTTAGATCAGCAAAATGTTTTAATGTCCAAATTAACTAGACCCAAACAATCTAGAGTCTTTCACTTCTAAATTCGTGAATCTTCCTATCTTTTCTTTTTTTTTTTTTTTAATCTTTTGGTACAAAATATTCAGTTAAAATCTCGGAAACTTCCAATGGCTTTAGCATAACCCTCAAAGTTAGCTGGGGTCACCAGGATGAGAAGGATTGAGGGTGGGGGGACGGGAGTGGAGAAAAAGAGATGCAAGACTCAAAGAAGTAATCTGAGAAACACTAGTTCAACTGAGCCATTTAAAATAAGTAATATTATTGTTACTGATTGTATATCAGTGATTTGACTTCCCCATTGAAATAAATAACTGCATTAATTATGTATGATAGTGTGCACATCCATGGCCAATATACAGGTTATCTGAGACAATTATAAATGAGAATTACAAATGACCTGTGATTAAGATCCTTTTAAACCTATGTTCAATTTTCATTTTTTATATTGAAATTTATTCTAATAATATAGTAGATATCAATTTACTAAGGGAGAAACAGAAGGCTAGGGTTTTTGTTGGTTTCATTAAATCTTTATCAATTCTAAGTGTATTTCCTTTCACCAAACTATTTTTAATTTATTTCTTTATAGGTTATTTTCATACAAGACAACAAGAGTTATAGGACTTAGTACTGAGCTAGGAAATGGCAGAAGGAAACATGACTTGTATGACTGATGAAACTTTTCCTATGTTTCAAATCTGGGCAGCCTTTCTCACTTTCCCTGAGGACTTACATGATCTGATTTCAGAAAAGTTTTCCAATATTTCTCTATAAGGATGGATTTGGCTTCAAGCAATAATTGCTTCAAAGGGCAAGACCAGCTACTAAGCAGGCGGTGAGAAGCCCTGGGCCCCTGGATCCCAGGCTGAACAGGCAGATGCTTGGGTTCCCTTCCAGTTCTGTGTGGCAGGGCCATCACTGAACCTGGTGAGGCAAGCCCGCTGTCATCCTCTTCAGAGAAGAAAGAATTGCAAATAGCATAAGGATCTAGCACAGAGGAGGCAGATGGTAGTATCATCGTCAACCATATGTACATGTTAACCCGCACATATTTTTTGTTTCTCATTGGGCTTCCTTTTATGAAGCAAAATATTTTCTGGTCAGCTGACACTAAAAAACCTATAATTCTTAGCGTAAGTTTTCTCATAGAAGAAACTTTTCCGACACATAGAAGTCAGATGCCCTCCCCCACCACCCATGTCTCCTGCTGTGATGGGTCAGAAAAAGTCTTTGCCAGCCACCTGGTGACTGAGGCGCTGTTCCCAACTGGGGACAGCAGGGTGGAGACTGCTGCAGTACTCAGGATTCAGAAAATAAAGGGCATTTTTAACAGAGATAATTTATCAGGGTCATATCCAGACCCTTTGGTGACCTACTAGAACCTCCCCACCAACCTCCGAGAGGAACACTGCAGACCTGGGCTCTCAGGTTACCTGCCCTTAGCTAAGGGGATGACTAATGCTCCACTTCTACATAACTCAGTGAAATTCTCCCTGGAGAGTGGGGGGGGGGCGGAGGAGGAGGGCAGGGGGCAAAGAAGGAAGGAAGGAAGAAGAGGTAGGTGAAAGGATGCTTTCCAGTTTTAGCCCACAAAATTATATTTTTTATGTCCTTCCATTAGCTAGCATTAATTTTTCAGACCCGTAAATAAAGTCACCGCTTCTAACTTTGCCATTCTAATTATGGGTTTCTCAGTGACCTTGAAGAGTACTTTTTCTCTTCTGTAAAATGAGACCCATATCACAGTACCAGAATGTTGGAAGGAGTAGGCGGAGAAAAAGAAACCTACGTAGAGCAAATAGATCAGCACCTCCAATAAAATAGATTCTCTTTTAGTATTTGTTGAAGGAATATTAAAGTGTATGAATCATAAAAGGCACTGAGCAAGTTTCCTTTTTTTGCTTCCCAAGGCAAGTTCTGTCGAAATGGTATATAAAAAGAAATAATGATTCTACAGTCCTCTGATTCTTTTTGATGAGGAACATGTGTGTGTTTTTTCCTGAAGGTCATTAGCTTCTTTCCATAAACAAGAAAACATTTATCATAATTAACAATGGTTTCAGAAAACAATTGTTTTGCCTGCTCTCCGGGAGCCTGTGAAATGCACATATTGAAAGTGGTATATTTCCCTATTACAACATTGCTTAACATTTATTTTATGAATAATCAAAGTATTCAAGTGTCCTATGGCTTATTTTATTATGGAGTCTCCTTGAAAATCGCTTTCAAATTAAACTATTTCTTTAAAGGATCTGCTGAAATCGCGAAGTGAACAAACTCTCGTTTGTATATTTATTTTTATTAAAGATTGCACAGACTGGAACCAAGACCAAAATAGTGAATCCACTGTACATCATTCATTATAAAACGACATACATCACATTTGTATTCTACCAAATAGGACATTTTCTTTAAAATTATATACTGCGTGCTCTTAGATTCATGCTTTAGATATTTTACATTTGTCATTATTATCTTATAAATAATTGCAACTTGACCAATTTGTACACCTGCTACCACTATATAGTCAATGAGGCAAGGCGTCCTAGTCTTTGACACCAGAACAGATGAAATGGAAACAAGTGTATGGATGTCACATCTAGCGAATTGCGACTACTGTTTTGTCTATGCAGTGAAATGCTAAAGTAAAATACACACACAAAACATCGTTTCAAAAGGCACAATTTCCTCCACAGAAAAGAACGATTTTAAAATACGTGGCAGTTAAAATCGGCGCCCTCGAGGGCTCTGTGACTTCACATTAATGTGATCCTAAACCTCGAGAGCAGACCGCCTGGGCGGTTGGGGGGAGCCTGTCCGCGGAGTCCAGAGACCTGGAGCGCGCCAGGACCCGCCGCCCTCGGGCTGCTCAGGAGGCCAGATTTCTTTAAGATATCTCTAAACCTTTGCTCTGAGTTTCAGCATCGGACCTGGGTCCTCTCACTGTTCCAAATCTGGTGCCCGACCAAAATAAAAACGGTTTCGTTAACCAGGTCCTTCCTCTCACCACCGGGTGATCCTCTTCTCCCAGAACAGAACCCCCACTTCTTCTCTCTGTCCACGCCCCCCACATACACCCCTTCCCGGAAGGACTCGTTACGAGTCGCGCCCGCCGCCGCCCCCGGCCTCAGGGTCGCTCTGGTCGTCCGTGAAGCACACGTCCACGTCGCTGTCGTTGTCGCTCTTGGGCTCTCCAGGCTCCGGGGGGTAGTCAGGCTCCGCGCCCGGGCCGTCGCCCGCCTTGGCGAGCAGGTTCTGGCCGGGGTGGCGGGACTTGACGTGGCGCTCCAGGTCCCGGCGGCGCACCAGCACCTTGCCGCAGAACTCGCAGCGGTAGGGCGTGTTGCCCTCGGCGTGCAGCCGGATGTGCTTGTTGAGATTGCTGGGGTCGCCGAAGGGCCGCAGGCACACTTTGCACTTGAGCGGCTTGTAGCCCGTGTGCGTCCGCATGTGGATCTTGAGCCCGTACTTGCGCGAGTACAGCTTGCCGCAGTAGAGGCACAGGTGGCCCGTCTTGGGCTTGCCCGCGCCGCCGCTCCCGCTGCCGCCACCCCCAGGACCACCCGCCGCCACGACGGCCGGTGGCAGCGTCCCCGCGTCCAGGCGGCCGCGCCCTTTCCCGGCTGCCATCTCGGACAGCTGCTGCGTGTGCATGGCGATCTCTCGGTCGATGCCAGCCAGGGAGCCCAGCTCCGCGGGACTTAAAGCTGCGGCCGCCGCCGCCGCCGCGGGCCCGCTGAAGTAGGAGATGGACTCCGGATACTTGAGCAGCCCGCCGAAGTGCAATTTGAGCGGGTAATAAGCGGCGGCGGCCGGTGAGCCGTAGAGAAGCTCCCCGTTGTAGACGGTAAAGGCCGGCATGACGGCAGGCAGGTGGCTGCACTCCCCACCCGGGTAGGCTTTGAGCCCGCCCGCGTCGAGGGCGGGCAGCGCGCAGCGCTCGAGGGGCAGCCCGGCCGCCGGGGACAGATGCGCGTAACGCGCTCCCGGCAGCGCGGCGGCAGCGGGCGGGGCGCGCTCCACATGCTTGAAGGCGGACGCCTCTTCCGGGGGGCCAGGGAGCAAAGGAAAGCCGCGCAGCGCCCCGGAGCAGGGCAGGCCAGGCGGCGGCGGCGGCGGCGGCGGGTCCCCCGCGAGCAGGCATTTGGGATGATGGTGGTGCGCGTGGTGGTGATGGTGGTGGCCCGCGCCGCCCGCCGCCGGGTTCTCTCCACTTCCAGGGCGTCCGCCCGCCCGGCCCCCGCCCAGCAGCCTGCCTAAGGCCAGGCCGGCCCCGGGTTTGCCGCTGCCCTCCTCCCGGTAGGGGTCGCCGTGGACGGCCGCGGCCGCCCTAGCCAAGCCGGCGGGCTTGAAAGCCGAGCGCACGCCGGGATAGAAGGCCAGGCCGCCGCCCCCCGCTGGGGAGCCGCCCACGATGCCGAGGAAGTGGCCGGGTCCCCGGGCGGCCCCGCTCATGTCCAGGGCGCGGTCCGGCTGCTCCTTTCCCTTCTTGGACGGCCCCCACTTGGCCGGGGGCGGCGAGGTGGCCAAGGGCGCGGAGGAAGCCTCGCGCTTGATGCTCTCTCGCGCTGCGCAGGCCTGGAGGGGCTGCTGGGCCTGCGGGTGGGGCCGCAGAGTGCCCGCCGAGGCGGCCACGGAGAAGTCAGGCGCCGGGGGTTTCGGAGAGAGGCGAAGGCCATCCGCGGCCGGGGCAGCGCCTGGGCGAGCCGCGTGCTCGTGGTGCAGGTAGGCCCGGCCCCCGCCGCTGCTGAGCACGCAGTGGAAACGTAGGTGGGCCTTAAGGCTGTTGGGGTATCTAAACGTCCTCCAGCAGTACCAGCAGATGTAGCGCTCCTCTCCTGGGCGAGAAAGAGTGGAAAAGCGACCCCGTGAGAGGCGAACGAGCGAGAGAGAAAGAAAGCGCACCCAAGGCAAAGCTCAGGTTTTGACCAGCTAGATGTGGGGCGAAGTAGGAGTATTCTAAGGTCCCGGCGAATAAGTGAGTTCGGTAGCCTCACTGTAGTAAGAGCCCCGAGAAGCCCCAAATGGCCGACTTTGTCACCATCTCCATCCTCTGGAACTACTCAGAGGCCAAGAGGGGTGACCTGGGCCTTTCCAACGAAGACTTCCTCGGGGCCATCCGAGCAAATCTTCGTTGGGAAGGCAGCGCTCAGGCGGGCTGGCCGGGGAAGAGACGTGAGTAGAGAGCAGCTGTTGCTTTAAATCAAGTGTTGAGGCTATGCTGTGCCCGGGCCCATCTGTTGGCGTTTGCAGAATAGGTGGCGTATGTCAAGGAGTTTGGATAAACTGAACAAAGGCCAATCTAATGGTCGTGAGCGCCTCATTACCAGGCGAGACAATATCCTGTATGTATGGGCCATATGTAATCATTCCTTTTTATAGAACAATGTCTTTTATGTCCACTACCCACCCTTCCCACCCCTCCCAGCCTTAAACACTTTGCCTGAGGTTGTCTTGGAGCGTGACCAACTGAAGGACCACATAGGGACTATGATTTGCTATTCTTCGAAATTATTTGTATCCTTATTCCCTCTTTAATCCCATTTAATTTGATGGGAGGAAAGAAAAAGTCTTATGTCCTGATATTCTAAAAACTGAAGGATGATGTTGCATTAGCTTGTCAGTTGTTCCACCTGGTAATTAATTAACTCCTAGATAGCTGCACAAATCCAAGCTTAGTAAAGTCCTTGGAAAAGATATATAGTTTTTTTATTACATGAATATATATATAAGTGATATAGATACAGATACTCAGCTTTTAATAAGTGCACATTTCTCTACCAGGAACCATATATGTGTGTTTTTGGTGTAAACTCTTTTGGGGGGTTTAATATTATTAACCTTAGTTGTTTTTAATTGTGCTAGGGTCTGTGAACATGATCAAGAGACACATGTATGAAACAGATTCTGATCACGTGGTGGAAGTTAATTTTCACTAAAAACGGTCAAGTTACATCTGTACAGAGAACAGTGATCTTGCAATTGGGTTTCTTTTTAAGTGTCATGGTTGACAATACTGAAGGAAAGGATGTCTGAGAAAGAAGGTGAGCCACAAGGAAGTATCCAAAGTATATGTCGGTCTCATTAAATTTAATGGAAAAGTTAAATTTTCCCTCCTTGCACACAAGCAGCTCAACCTTCTAAGACATGACTACAGAAACAATGGGGAAAAAATCCCAGATCTTCCTCCCTTCATGTATTTTACTTCTGGCTTTGCATAAAACATGTACTTCCCGCAGATAACTAAGATGGAAGTTCAAGTAAGGAGCAGTTTATTCCAGCTGAAGCCAAGGGAGAGCAGAAGGAAAAAAGAGGGGAAGAGGATTTGCCTATGAGACCCAATCCTAATTGTTTAGGAAGACAGATAAAATCATTTCAATACTTCTGTTACCTTGTATTGAACAGCCATGTAAAATAAATCTTGAAAAAAGAGAGAAGAGACCTCCTAGGTTCTCTTGGTAGGTATGTTGATTTAATATCTTAAATAACTTCCCTTCTCCTCAGTTCAGAACCTCCCTCTTATCACCCCTTTTTAAAGAGCGTTTTCAGAGGCTGACCCAGAATGACTCAGCTCAATGCAAAGCCAAGTAAGCTTTGTTCCTATTGACAAAGGGTCAATATATTCTTAATCTTACTATGGAATTGAAACCCACTGGAGTTAGTCACTATTGGAAGAATAGCAGCCGTCCCTACTTATTTCTTCCTCTTTTCAAGATTTAAGCAAATGTATGCTTTGTGTTTCAATATGTTCCTTTTTCACTTCATCCTAACTAACTGACATGTTCTCCGGACTCTGAAATTCAACCTATGCCAAAAGTATCAAACACACTTCATAAGTGACTTTGCCTCCTCTCCTTTATGTAACTCTAAGGTTGTTAAGATTTCAGGCATCTCAAAGCTGGGGCAGTCGAGGTTCGAAATAACCCATACATTCTCCAAAAGGAAAAGGGTGTCTATTTTGACATCTGTTACCATATTATTTATGAGCTCGATTGGCTGAAATGAAAACACAAGGGCCACCACTCAAACAAGTTGCTTTTGTACTACTTGAGAGTAGCAAAGGAAGAGTGTGTTCTGTGCGGAAATGCCTGGCCCCTGAAGGCCAGAAGTCCTCAGGATTGTTCTGTAGTGGCAGATTTGAGAGTTCTCCACGATGGGGTTTTTGTCACGTTTCTCTTTTACGGGAAGAAGTTGACAAGAGAATTTAATATAGTGTGATGCAAGGAACAAAGTAGGATAATTTGTTGTGAATACTGCACATACAAATTTACCCACAAAATCGATAGAATTAATTTACAGAAGACAGCAGTACTTTGAAGTGAAGTGATTCGTCATTCTGAATAAACCTCATTCTGCCTTATTCATGAAGTGTTTCTTTATTCCCACATTGGTATTAATTTCTTTAACCCTATTTCTAAAGGGACAAGATTCAGCAGGCAATACAGGAGGAGACCATGTTAAAATATTTCACAGCATTCATTATGTTGACTTGAAGTATAACTGTCTCGAGGAGAAATTACAGACAAACTAAAATAATTAGCAAGAAAAAAGGAAGTCAAAGAAGCTTTGTGCATGAAAAGGGAGCCTCAAGATGTAACTGTCTTAGCACCTCCCAGCTTTTTTCCACAGGAAGTGTTCCTCAGTGTTCTGGGGAAGGTTTGAAAATGTTTTTCTTTTTAGTTGCTGCACCTTAATTTGCATAAATCCGCTCTTGGCTTTGGAAGGGATCAAATAAATCTGAGAAGAAACTGGGATACATCCCAGATTCAATTTAAGTAGGGAGGAGGAAGTGAATAAATACTATTTAAATGGAAGGGCCTCAGTACCTGCCAACTGACCAACTTTAAGTACCGTAATGCTTCTAAAATGCTGTAGAAATACATTACTCTCCTTCCAATCAGTGGAAAAGAGATGTCCCTCCACCTTCTACAAGCATTCCAGGTTTGAGGTATGCTTTCTGGAGCTCATGATGTGATTACTCTAATATGTTAAGACTTCTTTGTTGATTCTTAATTGAGTAAACAATTGTCTCTTTGGGTATACAGTAGGAAAGGATGACCCCCATGAAGTTCATAAAGAGTATTTTTTCCCCTGCCATCGTGAGCCGGATTATTATTGTCGCTGTCGTTATCATTTACTGTTGATTTTAAGGAGGTAGTAGTTACGTCGCCTTTCTGCCTGCACAGAGAGGGAGCGTGAATTCAGTTTTACAAAGCACAAGAGAAAGGCCCTTCAGGTCTGGGGACACGCCCAAAGACCGGAGGAGGGCTGGACTGTCGCCCACCCGCGCTGGCCCCAAGACCCTCTCGCAGGCAATACCTTTCTCGTCGTGCGTCGGAGTTGCAATTGTGGGGATGTCGAACCACTGAGCCAAGGAGTTGGAATACCACACGGTCAGCTCCTCCCCTGGCTGGACGTCTCGCAGCGCTCGGTAGAAGATCTGGGACGCAAGGAACAGGACAGCTTGCTGTCATTTCCTGGGTAATTGGTCAAAAAACAACTGAGAGGAAAGGTTCGAATCCCCGCTCTGACGCTGTGTGACCGTGGAAAAGCTATTGGACCTCTCTGAACCTCATTTCCCTCATTCTTCAAACGGGGAAAGTAATAGTATCTGCCTTATAGGGTTGTTGGGACCTTTAAATGAGACCTCTAGCTAAAGCGCTTTGCTCTTATTATTGCCGGCCACCTCAGTGACAGTTAGGTAGATAGATTTGGCAGTGGGGGGAGCCCACAGTACCTGTCCTCCGGGTAAGTCTGCAATAGCTTCGAGAGTCTGTTCCTGGGGGTTCCTGGCTGCCCGGATTAACCCTATCCACTCCAGAGGGGAGCCCCCCGACTCGTCCACCAGCTCCCCTCTCACCATGCGCACCTGCAACACAAGCAGTGGTCGTTCTCCCCCGCGCCACGGCCAGACCCACAGCCCAGAGGGAAAGTTTATCCTCCACCCCACCCGACTCAGGAAAGTGGTTGTATTCGCTTTGGCCAGCCGGCTGTGGGCTACTGAGAGGAGAGTAATTCTTTAGGACCCTTGCTTGGGGGAGGGAGGAAGAGGAGAGGCTGGCTAGTATAACAGTCCCCGCTCTTCTCCACCTTGGCAACACGTGGAGGTGAGAACATCCTCCCTGAGGGGCCGGGAGCATCTTGTACCAAGACGTCCCCGACGCCCACCCCAGCTCTGCCTCTTGCAGTTCTGAAAGCAGCCCTAATACCCGGGTAGAGACGTCTCGAAGTCAGTCCGAGAACCCAGTGCCCGCATACCCTCTCGTGCCTCTCCATTCTCGCTGCACCGCACCGAGGCGCGGACGTGCCAACGAGCCCGGCAGCGAAAGTGTCTGAACAAAGCGGTAGCAAGCTGGCCGGCTATTTAAAAGCAATTAAAGCGCGTTTAAAGAGGAAGGCGTGGTGCGGGTAAACCCGGCTTTAGACCCCGGGGAAAGATGATTGCGTGAGGAGCCAGATGCGGGTCCCGCTGGCTGGGCACCGGAGACGTTGCTTACGAGACAGCTCCAGGCAGCGGCAAGCCAAAGCTCAAGTCCTCTCCTCACCAAACTCCGCGCCCTTGCGCTCGCGGTGCCAAAAGGCGCCCGCCTGGATTAAAAAGGCACAGTGCATGCCCGGCCGCGTCACTCCGGGACTCTGCCCTCCACCGGATTCTCGCCTGCATTTCCCGGTCACTGTTTGCGACCTTTGCGCGCTGCGACGCCTCCGGGCGGGGGCCTTTAAAACCCCTCTCTGGCCCGGGTCGCGACGCTGTTTGGGGAGTCAGAGCTGGCGGGTTGGCCCTGACGCCTCCCAGTTGCGACCCTGGACTCCCTGAGCCCGGCTGCAGGCCCCCGGACCCGGTGCCCGCGCGGGTGGGCGCTCCTCGCCCTCGGAGCCCGCGTCGGAGCCCGAACCTGGTTCAGCCTCAATCCATTTACCCCCAACCCGCAAGCAGACACCCGCGGAAAGGAAAACTGGGGGTGGGGGGGGCGGAGGGGGAGGACCTGCGGAAAGGAAAACCGGAGGGGGGGGCCGAGGGGGAGGTTCTAGGAACTGAGAGTTCCCCTAGGATTAGTTTTTCAGAGGAAATGAGATTAAATTATTTTAAGGTAAATGTAAACCTAGATTAGCATACTGAAGGGAAGAAGGTAAAAAAGTCCTCAACGACCTGCGCGTTGTGTAACAGAGAGAAGGCGCGTGTGCCGAGAGAGGCGAGGGAAGGGCCGCCTCTGCGAAGGAGACCCCCGAGTTCCGGGAAACTGCGGGGTCTGAGTGGTCCGGCACGTAAAGAGCCCGTGCACCCCACCCGGAGGCTGTCCCCTCCGCCACGTCCTGTCCCACAGCCCGGCCCACATCCAGCTCTCAGTTAACGTGACTGGCGGGGAGTCATTGAAGTCCCCAACCACCTGGCAGAACTGGCAGGTTCCGATTCAATCACCGCTTTCCTCCACTTGCCCTATCGACCTCTTTCCTGGGCCGGGGCAGAGGGAGGCGAACGGCAGGGGGCGGAGGTCGGAATGGCTAATACCTTTTTCTTGGGCCCGGGTTCCCTGCGGTCTGACAGGTACTTGCCCAGCTTGAAGGTTCCGGGCACGGGCCCGAGGCGCAGGCCGGCCGGGATGCAGCAATCGGCACTCACGCTGGTGGCCGGAGCGCGGGTGGTTCCGTGCATTGCTGCCGCCGCCGCCAGGCAGGCGCTTGGGCGCGCAGGTCCTCTGCAGGGCGCGAGTGACAGAGCCCGCGCCGCGCGCGAGCCAGGGAGCCGCGCCCCGACGTGCGTCTTCCGCCCGCGGAGTGACGCGTCCGGGCATGCACTGCGCCTTTTCAATCCGGGCGGGCGCCTTTTGGCACCTCGAGCGCAAGGGCGCGGAGTTTGGTGAGAGAGTTGTGCTGCGAAGCAGCTGCAGAGTCCCACCCGAGAGGGTCACATGGAGTGGTTCCCTCAGCCCCCTGCATAATCGAGGCCTCTGAATGGCTGGCGCACAATGGTCCAGGCGACCTTCTCATTGCTAAAAATCCAATTTGTCAAGGGCGAAGAAAAGGCGCTAGTGAATCAAAGGTCCGGCGGGACCATTAATCCTCAGCATGGGGTATTGTCCTCGAGACAGTTACGATATTTTAAGTGACAAATCCACTGTATAATTTCTCCATAAATTTTACTTCCTTTTATTGTTCGCCGACAAACCAGTTTTGGGAAATAAGTGACTACTTTAAGTCTACTTGGCTGATTCCTTTGAGCCTTGGTCTACTTCAAAGATTTTTAATTCTCTCCCCTTGGCTTTATTGTAAAGGAGATTAAACAAAGAGATGGGGACTGTTTGGAGGACTTGTTAACTTCTATTGATTTCTGGCGTGTGCCATACAGAAATTAGGCAGGTACTTGATGGGAAAACACCAGAAAATACCTACACTTTTTAAATAACGACCATATTACCATTTCAGGGGATTGGGTTCAGGCCAGTCCTCTATTTAGAACCGCTTTATCGTTCCCTCTGTCCAATTTCGCCCCAAAATATGAAGTGTCCGGACCAATTTGGGGAGACGAGGTCAGCTATGCATCTCTACTCCCGGGTGCACCCCGGGCCCGCACTTTCTCTGGAGAACTGGAAGCGGCCACAGAGCCGTGGTTTTGCGGGCGATCCCATGCCCTGGCTGCACCCAAGGGTTGAAGAGGAGTTCTGCCGGCTGCGTTTTAAATCATGTCTCCTCCGCATGCCAACCGACCGACTCAAGCCCTGATTTGCTTTCAAGTTTAAAACGAAGAAGAAGTCCTTGGAGCTAACGTCCCCAGGACTCAGCAAGCCAGACATTAAAAAAAAAAAAAAAGCACTCTGTCTAAGGTGGTGGAAAAGAAGGCTAGGTGGGCGTTGGCAACCCCTGCCTTTAACCCCGTTCATGAACTAGGGGAACTGGTACTTTGGAGTTAAACCAGAGTGCTTCTCGTCTTCCTTTAGGGAAGCCTCCGATTTGTGTGGGCACATTTATTTTCATAAGATAGCCGAGTAATCGAGTTCATCAGATATTTGTGACAGTTCCGCCCGCACCTGCCATGTGCGGCTCATCCCTGGCGCCGCTCCCTAAATCCTATGGACCAGCTCGCGAGCCCCACACGGTGTTCCGGAAGAGGCCTGAGTGACTCCGGGTCTCCGGCCTGGTGTCGGAGGCCCAACCTCTGTACAAATGGGCGGAGGACTCCCAGGAGCCACCATCTCGAATTCTCCACCCTGCTCCGCTGGCGGAAGGCGCAATTCTTAGGCCACTGGCAGGGGTGACTCTGATTAACACTGGCGGCAGGACGCAAGGTGGCGACGCCTGTAACTTGGCAATTTGTCCGACGAGGCCCTCAAAGAAGCGCCGTGTGGCAACCCTCGATGGATGGAAACCTGCGTTCGCCATACTGGACACAGTCAGGAGACGTGGGGTCATTCAGTCTGTGCTGTCACTCAAGACTAGGGGAACCTTTAGTGAATTACTTCAGATCCTCAGTCCTCTAATCCGTAAATGGAAATGGTGATGCAAACTGACCTTTGGCCTCCACTCCGCGGTTCACTCGAGTTTGTTGCGAAGGTCAATAGCAATGATCTGCAGAGTGAATGCGTTTTGGGCGCTCCAGAACGCGTGGTTTGCGCAGTGGGGGAATCTAGGCCAGGTCAAGGGTCTCATGGCTAAGCATCTCAAATCAGACGGTGCTGTGACACATGAATAGCCTGCCTCGGTGCTAACTCCAAGGCCTGTGTAGACGCGGCTGCTCCGGCGGAGAAGAGAGCCGCTCTGCGGTTGAGGGCGGCCGCACGCTGTGGCCTCTCTAACCATGCAGCCACGCTATGCCCAGGGCCACTTTTCGAGGAAGCTGGCACTGATATTTCCTCTTAACCCTCCAATTGCCCCTCTGTGGGCCGCTAAGGTTGCCTGCGACAGAGAGGAGGGAGCCTTTGATCCGGCGGCCCCTGAATTGCGAAAGCGGGGGGGAGGGGAGGAGGAGAGGAAGCCGCTCCGAAGAGTCGAGGGCAATAAATTTAAGCCATGAACATGTCCCTCTAACCTCTGGCCTGGCGACTCCGGGATGACACCCAGTTTAAATTACCAGCAGTGCGAGCGGGAAGGAGCGAGCGCGGGGCCTGGGTTCGGGGCTCCTCCCCGGCCATCCTTAATGAGTGAAAAAGCGTGAACGACACGCGAACAATTTTATCAATAGGACCATGTAAAGGCTGACTGTGAGGAAAGTTATTTATTAATATAGCCAATTGTGGCTGGTTCCCAGCCCCGCGAGAAGAAAGGGACTGCGCCAGAGGCATTCACACCAGCTCACCCAGTTTTATTCTGTCCTGTGGCTCAGAGTTGAAGTTCCCCAAGTGAAATAAATTGTCCACAAAGGAGGAAAGGAACACATTTTCTTTTATTTTTCCTCCCCTAAAAAGCAAGGGTGAAACCAATCTAATGTGCCCAGTGGAGCAAGATGGGCCGTGAAAGGCTGGGTGTTAAAAGTAAAAGCGGGCTGTGCAGCAAATGGGATGGAAAATTAAATGAAATTAAATAGCTTGAACGGCCGTATTGTCCCTTATTAAAAAGACACATTAATTACATGGTCTCAGCCTTATTCAAAGACAATGTTGAGATTCAATCAAAACATTCCACTCGGCTTTTTTATGGACTTAAAATGGGCGTCCAGAGGCCCGGTTAAGGCGAAATCCCTTCTGCACCGAGGTGCGGGGCGAGACGGTTTTGGGGGCGGCCCTGCTCGCTGCCCATCGTGGAACCACGCAGGCACGACTCCGGCCGCGGAAACAGGTTGCCCCTAATGAGGCAGGGATGCTCGAGAGCCGCAGCCCGCCGGAGGGGCCGGCTGCCTGGAGCGAAGTCCCACCCGGCGCTGCTTTCAGCCGGGGCTGAGTTGGGGGACGGCCCCCGCCTGCGCCTTGTTGCTTCCGCGCACCGGGCTGGAAATGCTGCCGGCGCCGAGCACGTGTGAGCTGGCGGGGCTCCGCCTAGAGGAAAACAGCCTCCACTGGACTTCGGGGCTGAGATTAGCGGCACCTTTCGGAACACCGAGAGCTGCCGGTCCGTGGGGCGCAAAGCCCTTGGGCTTCCAGTCCCCAGGGGGGCCGAGTTGGCTGCCCCTTGGGTGTTGGGGGTGTCACCAATCCCACCCACCCTGGCAGGCACGCAGAGTCCCCAACCCCGCCATGGAGGGAGCGGCGCGGGATCAGGGACTGCAGGCGAGGTCGCGGGGGAGACAGAGACCTGGAGACTCGGCGGCGGAATTGGGGCTTGTGGTGGCGCGGGTCGCGCCCCCAAGGGTGTCCGCGCCGGCCGGGCCGGAGGGTCAGCGCGGACCAGCTGCGCGGCCCCCGAGGCGCGGGTGGGACATTAAGGCCGGGTCTGAATAGGGCGGCGGCGGCGGGCTCTGGGAACGCCACCAGATGACACGCCGGCGACGGGGCCATTTTCCCCTTAATTGCGAGGCCGGTGGGTGCGCCGCGGCCGGGAGGCTCCAAACGCACGGCCGAGACGCAGCCCGGGCGCCGCTGGTGGGTTTTGTGGTGCTTTTTTGTTGTTTTTTAAGTCATTCTTTGGAAGCGGCTCAATAAAAGTATTCAGAGTCCCTCTCAAGTTGCCTTTTAACCGGAGTTCCCCAACTTATTTCTTGGTTCTTTCGGTTGACATGGTGTAAAGAAAAGTCAGCGAGAGTGTTGCTGAATTGCAATGTCTCGGGGCACCTCCACATTCAACGCTCCTCTGCCGGCCGCTGCCGAATGAGCCCGCACTCAATTCGATTTTCCTTGCTGTTGGGCACATTTAGGAGCGCCTCTATTTGAGAAGTTCATTTCTAGGCAAATGTATTCAAGAGCTGATGGGAATGAATAGGACCGTGTGTCAGCCGCCCCTAATTGGGATTAAAGCACTTAGGAGCATATGCAGAGAGTGACAGAAATTCTCAGGTTGCATTGTGTTCAGACTTCCACCCGCTTGGACGCTCCTCCTCCAAGGGAGATTTATAAAGCTTGCGGGGAGAAACTGAGGAAAGAAAAGCGAAACGGAACAGAACCAGGCTAATGGCTCACGATGGGGCTGCGGTTCAGCAAGTGGTGGTGACAGCTTCTGAGAAAAGATGCTGGAGGATAATTGAACGTGGGAGGGGGAGCGGGTCTGAACTCTTTAATCAGAAAGGCGGAGAGTTAAAAGGCGAAATAAAGATGTTCTTGAGATTCCCAGACGGTTTCTTTTTTTTTTCCTTTTTTTTCTCTCCCTTAAAGAGCTTGGCTTTCTTTCTCTTTATCTGTGCCTTCCATCACCACCCCAAAGAACATACCCTCTGCTGGGACAATAATAAGAAAAATTTGCTATTTGAATTAGGGGGAAAAAAGACAAAAGATACCAAAGTATCTTCTTTTGAATGTTAAAGAGAACTTTACCCTCAAGTCAATGAAAGTATTTCCTAATGTGTTTGTGTAAAATATACACACAGTATGTTTTTAAAAAACAGGCATAATGATAAGTAATCGTGTACATTCAGACTGTTATGTAGATCTATAGTCTTTTCTAAATCTCCACCCTGTAGTTTCTGAGCTGAAGGTTTCTGAGCTGAAGGTGACAAGGCCTTTCAAAAGCTGAAAATCAGCCTGGAGCTGAGGCTGGGACTGTTGTCTAAGCAGAGAGCAGTGACAGCCTCTTTTAGCCCCTGAGGAGCAGAGAAGCCAGAAATGAGGGATGAACACTGAACAAAAGAATAATGAGGGGAAGAGCATATACTTCCAAAATTATCTGGATTTCTTTGTTCCTTAATTTGTTTAAATTCACTTAGAAACTTTGGTTCCCTGGAGGGGTGGGAAACTCTGGGGACAGGAGGGAGACTTCTCGCTGTATCCCTTTTGTTGTTATTTTGGATTTGGTACCATAAGATGTATTTCCAAAAAGTTATTTTTGAAATTTAATTATTTTTTAATATGCATGGGAGTAAAGGAAAAAGAGAGAGAAAAGAAAAGGAAGGTGATGTGCAGATCTAGAGAAGAGATAATAGCCAGTGGTTTTATAATAAAGCTCTACTTAAAATTATGCTCCCAAACTCTAGGGATACCTGATGACCACACTGAATCCAGGCTCCCAACCCCCTGCCTGAGCTCTGGTGGGAAGGTGATTTCTCCAACTACAAAAGGAATTCTGGGCAGAGGACGTGACTATGTGACAGAGAGACAAGCCCCAGTGGTAAGCCGTGAGTCAAACATTTTGTCTCTCTTTCAATTCCTCAACAGACCTAAAAACCTCCTCTGTCTCCAGCCTGATCCACCTCATGAAGAAAGAGCTTGTAAATCTGTGTTCAGGAGGCATAGAATTTTCCTTTAACCTATGATCCACTTTTCAGCTTTTTGGAAAGTGGTACATATCAGGAGGAAGCTGTCCTGGCAGATATCTTTACAGCCCCTAGAATAACCTGTGGACGATGGAAGTTCATTATGTGGTCATGATGGTAGCAATAGGAAGAAAACAATAAAGATATCCAGCTTATGTCACAACTGAAACCAAACTCATGTTCATAACCAGTATCTCTGAATAACAATTAGTAAATTTATCAGTAGAATCCTGTGTACTCTCCTAATGTCACCACTAATATGTAGTTGTCTGATTTAAATGCAATGCCATCATTTGTGTTATTCATGCTCATGTTATTCATGTCCATGACCAAATGATGATATATTTTAACTCCTGAAAGCATGTTTGAATTTTATATATCATTCATTTTGCAGTAGAGATTCACATAATTACAACATGAAAATTAGGTAAGGTTAAAAAAGATGAATTTTTATGCACATACACACAATTTTTCTTTGTTAAACAGCTTTACTGAGATATAATTCACATACCGTACAATTCACTCATTTAAAGTATACAACTCAATGTTGGATTTTTTTTTAGTATATTCATAGGGTTGTGTAATGATCACTACAGTCTAATTTTAGAACATTTTTATCCCCTCTCCCCAAAAGAAAGCCCATACTCCTTAGCTATCACTCCCCATTTGTTCCCAAACTCCCCAGTTTTAGGCAACTACCAATGTGTTTTCTGCCTCCAAAGAATTGTTTATTCTGCACTTTTCATGTAAATGGAATCATATAATATGTGGTCTCTTGTGACTGGATTCTTTCATTTAGCATAATTTTTCAAGGTTCATTCATGTTGTAAGCATGTATCAGTATGTTGTTCCTTTTTATGGATGAATGATATTCCATTGTATAGATATATCACATTTTATTTATTCATTCGTTAGCTGATAGGCCTTTGGGTTGTTTCCACTTCTTTGCTATTATGTATAATGCCACTGTGAACATTTACATACAAGTTTCTGTATGTATATATGTTTTAATTTCTTTTGCATATATACCTACAAGTGGAATTGCTGGGTTATATAATAACTCTATGTTTAACTTTTTGAGTAACTGTCAAACTGTTTTCCAAAGTGGCTGCGCCTTTTTACATTCCCACCAGCAGTGTACAAGGCTTCTAGTTTCTCCATATCCTCCAACACTTTTAGTATCTCTTTTTTAATTATACCCATCCTAGTAGGGGTAAAGTGGTATCTCACTGTAGTTTTGATTTGCATTTCCCTAATGACTAAGTGACTACTGCTTAAACATCCTTTCATGTGTTTTTTGCCATTTGTATGTCTTCTTTGGAGAAATGTTTATTCAAATCCTTTGTCCTATTTTTAATCGGCTGATTTGTCTTTTTATCATTGAGCATACATGCATTTTTTATAATTTTTTAAATGCCCAACACAAAATAGGTTAAGTTTAACCATCATAACAACACTATGAAGTAGATTTTATTTTTTATCTTTTGCCAATGAGAAAAGTTCAGAGAGGTTAAGAAGCTTGCTTAGGGTCGCACAGTAAACAACAGAGACAGAATTCCTCCCACATCCTTCTGAGTTCACAGCCCAGGCTATTTGCATTTGACTGCACTGCATTCAGAAGGTTTAACTGACTTCACCTATGTCCTCTTCTCTATGAGGATTGTTAAGTTATCATGGGATGTCCTAGTGGTTGTGAGAGTGGGCTCTAAAGTCAGACTGCCTGGACTAAATTCCTGCCTCAGACCCTTACTAGCCATGTGACCGTGAACAAGGTAATCTTTCTACTCTTCAGTTTCTTCATTTGTAAAATATGAGTAATAAGAAGACCTATTTCCTAGGGTTGTTGAGATTATGAGATGTTGATGGAAGGTGCTTAGCATAGCACTTAGGACATAAGATGTGATGAGAAATGTTAGTTATTAATATTTTTATAATGATACTTACGCTTACCATTCACTGAGCCCTATGATAAGGTACTTTACTGTTAGGCTGGAAATCGTACATGATAAATTACACGAGGAGGACTTCTGACACCAGAGGCCACTTAGTCAGGCAGTCACATAAGATATAGTCATGCATACCTCGGGGCAACAAATAATTGATGACGGGAAGTCTCATTTTATAGACATATTCCCAATAAATGAAGGAGTTCAAGAATTCAAATTTTTTTTTTTTTGCAACCCTTAGTGATTAAATGGATGCAGGCAATGACCATCAATGATGGCTGGCATCACAAAGAGCAAGCTAACTTCATATTATGTGCCTCTGAATGGAAGAATGCAACAGTGTCTATGAAATAGTCTTGTCAAAACAAGCGAGCAAGCAAGCAAACAAAATTAAATCTGAATCTGATTGCTCTGATAATAGGAAATAGGACAGATGAACTTGATAAACAAATCCATGGGCTACAGTCAGAAAACCAGACTGTGGAACCCTCTAATGGACAAATGACCTGTTTTTATTTTTAACAAATAGATTGCAAAGGGAAAAAGGAAAGGAAGGAAGAACCAAAAGATTTAAAGAGACTTAAGGGATGTGGTGGTTTAAAAATATGTCCACAAATTCTTTGACAATCCTCCTCTCCGAAGGTGGAGCCTTGAGTGTGAGTCAGATTTAGTGACTTGTTTGTAACCAATAGAATAAGGCAGAAGTGACAGTGTGTGACTTTTAAGATTAAGCCCTCAAAAACATTGCAGATCCCACCTTGATAACTCTAGAACTGACTACATATTTAATGATACTAGGAATTAATATTAATTTTAAGTGGAATAATTGTAGTATGTTTAATTTTTTTTATTGGTGTCATAATAGTTTAGAGCATTGTGAAATTTCAGTTGTACGTTACTGTCAGTCACCATATATGTGCCTGTTTACCCTTTATGCCCACCTCCCAACCCCCTTCCTGTTTAATGTTTTTTTAATCCTTATTTTTCAAAGATGCACGCTGAAATGTTTACAGATTAATATGATGTCTAGGATTTGCTTCAAATAATTCTAAGGCAGTGGGGTACAGGTATAGATTGGGATTTCAACCTCAGCACTATTAACATTTTGGACTGGATCATTCTTTGTCGTGGGGCCTGTCCTGTGCATTGTAGGATATTTAGCAGCATCCCTGGTCTCTCCCCACCAGACGCCAGTAGAATCCCTCCCCTAATTATGACACCAGACATTGTCAAATGTCCCTGGGGGAGAAAATTGCCCCCAGTTGAGAATCATTGGGTATAAATGGAACAAAATTGACCATAAATTGATAATTGCTGAATTTGAGTAATGGGTACATGGGGTTCATTACACTATTCTCTCTACTTTTGATTGTGTTGGAACTTTTCCAAAATAAAATGTTGTCTAAAAATAAGACTTTAAGGGGCCAGCCCAGTAGCGTAACGGTTAAGTTCTAGCACTCCGCTTCGGCGGCCCGGGGTTTGCAGGTTCAGATCCCAGCGCTGACCAACGCACCGCTTGTCAAGCCATGCTGTGAGAGTGTCCCATATAAAGTAGAGGAAGATGGGCATGGATGTTAGTCCAGGGCCAGTTTACCTCGCAAAAAGAGGATTGGCAACAGATGTTAGCTCAGAACTAATCTTCCTCAATAAATAAATAAATTAATTAATTAAGAAAGATTTTTTAAAAATCCAGTAGGGCAGAAGAAATCTGAGGCAGGAAGCGGATGTGTATACATTGCCAACATTCCACTGAAATCTGTGGGGAAAAAAAATAGGTTCTTTGGTTCTGTGATCTTTTAAGAAGCTATACCAGGGATGAGCCAGAGAGAATGTGCTGAGTTGCAGTCTGCGAACTAAATGGCCATCTGGAATCCTCACAGCTACAGTGGTGCCCTACCAGCCCTCAGGAACCCACAGGCATAGTGTCCAAAGCTGTCACAATCAAAAACGCTAATCCTATGGCATTGAATAAAACTTTCTCTTCTTCTCAGTTGGAACAGAAACCACCAAATGTGGTCTGTGCTTAAGTCAATAATAAATGGCCTAAATTCATTTTATTGTCACAAATACCTTCCTTTAAAAAAGAATCAGTGAAGTTATTTTACATTCATCTTGGAACTTTGAAGCCTTGCTGTTCTGTTTTTGAGATCAATAGGAAGGAGGAAAGGCGGGGGGAGGAGGAGAGTCTTCTGTATTACTACCGAGTTTGGGGGTACTGTGGCCCTAAATCGATGTCCCAAGACATACCTGTATCAGTGAGGGTTCTTATGTATTGTTATGGGTTGAGTTGTGTCCCCCCAAATTCATATGTTGAAATCATAACCCCCAGTACCTCACAATGTGACCTTATTTAGAGAAAGGGACGTCACAGAAGTAATCAAGTTAAAATGAGGTCATTAGAGTGGGCCCTAACCCAAAATGACTGGTGTCGTTATAAGAAGAGGAAGTTTGGACACAGACGTAAATATAGGGAGAACATCATATGAACATGAAGACGGCCATCCATAAGCCAAAGGGTGAGGTCTGGAACATATCCTTCCCTCACAGCCCAGGTTGTTCAAAAGAAACCAACTCTGCCAACACTTTAATTTTGGACTTCTGGCCTCCAGAACTGTGAGACAATAAATTTCATTTGCTTAAGCCACTCAGTTTGTGGTACTTTGTTACAGCCACCCTAGCAAACGAGTCCAGGTACAAACATCAGAAACCCTCTCTTAATGGTTGAAGCAGAAAAGGATATTAGGTAGTTTGAATTCTAAGTAAATACCAGGAAGTCTGACTTGGAGGTACACCCCCAGGAAAATTGCCCAAATTAGACCACAGGATGGCTCCACTGGAGACACCACAGCCACCGCACAGGACACAGACCCCACAAATTGCACTGACAACTCTGAGCACGGACCTCTTCACTGCTGCCTCAGAAAGTTTTATATCTCTGCTGCTACCCTCACAAAAATGGATTCCACATAGGCATTGGCTTTTTCACATTACTTATTTCCAAACCAAAGTCTTGGATGGTAGTGTCTGATTTAGGTCCTAAGCCGCATTGCTATGTGGTAGATGCATAAGGAAGGCTGAGAAAGTGAGCTTTTGACTTACAAACAGGGAAAGGATGGAGCCACAAGGTGGGATATTTCCAGTTATAGTTGAAGGGTCTTCATAGATTCTGGTGGAAAAAAAAAAAACAAAAAACCGAAAACAAAACAAAAAAAGTGATACAATTTCACTGCACTGCATTAGTCATTGTAGCAAAGTCTTCTGTTTGCTTCCCAAGTATCCTTTCTCCCCATTTTCTAACAGAACCCTGATTATGTTATGTTACAGCTGGTTACTTTGCTTCTGGAACAAAGACTACATCTCCCAGCCCATTTGTAGCTAGATGTTGTTATGTGAGCTCTGGTTAATGTGACATAAGCAGAGTGTTGTCTGAGATGAAGAAGACAACTCAGCCCCTTTTGCCTTTCTTCGTGCCTGAATGCAAACACAATGGCTGGAGCTACAGAAGCCCTCTTGGTCTATGAAATGACCTCGTTTATGGAAGCCATGTGCTGAGGATGCATGAACAGAACATAGAAGGTAGCAGGATCCCAGATGACTTCATGGAACCACCACGCCAACTCTGGATCATCTATGTCTGGACTTCTTTTAGGTGAAAATAAACACTAATGTCTTTAAACTGCTACTTTGGGTATGTGGGGAGGAGAAAGAGGAGAGGAGAAGGTCTTATTACTCACAGCTGAAAGCGGTTCCTAAGTGGTACTACTAACAAATGGAAGATGGTTTGTTTCCTTTGGAGCTTTGGCTTTGTTTGTGTGTGTTATCAACAAATTGACTTTTTAGATTTCCTTGTAATTTATGTTGATTGTTATATTCGAGAGGTTAATAAATATATAAACCTTTTCAATTGAGATACCGTTGATTTCATTTTACCCAAAATACTTGGAGACTAAAAACAAAATTTCAGGTTATTATTAAAACAGGAACCATTCTCCTGAAAACTGCCATTTAACTTTTTAAAATAAAGAATCCAGTACAACATTGCTGTGCATTCATGGATTTGTGATCTGTGGCATAAGTTATAGACATTGTCAGTTGACCCAAGGTTTAAGTGTATTTTAGTAGCTGCTTAATAAAATGCATTAAACTATTCACATAGTATCTATCTTCTTCAGTTTCTTATTTATTTTTTTAATTGATGAACTTATTCCTTATATCAAACAGCTGTGTGATGTATCTTAGGCTTCTCAGGTAAAAGTAACAAATGCAAAACTGTGTTAAGTGCAGAAAGAAAAAGCAGGCTCCTATCCCTGAAGATGAAAGAGGCACTCTTACTGGTTTCAAGATCAAACCAAAGACCATACCCATATGGTCCTTAATTTTAGCACTGGTGGTAACAACAGAGGACTTTAATTTCGTCTGCTTCATTTTGAGTCATGTGAAGAGTTGAGTTGATTTGAGAGAGGAATGAGAAAAAAGAGAAGTGGGGATAGAGAAGTAGATGATAAAGGGGCAGGAGGGAGGAAAAGGAAAACAAGGGAGGGAGGGAGAGAAGCTGTTAGAAAGACTTCTTCAGGGTTGGCCCTGTGGCTTAGCAGTTAAGTGTGTGCGCTCCACTACTGGCAGCCTGTGTTCGGATCCCGAGCGCGCACCGACGTACAGCTTGTTCAGCCATGCTGAGGCTGCCTCCCACTTACAGCAACTAGCAGGATGTACAACTATCTACTGGGGCTTTGGGGGAAAAAAATAAATGAATCAGACTTTATTTTTAAAAATAAAGAATTCTTTATAGCTGAACAACAGAGAAAGATGGAGTGACTTGCTGATTAGTATGATTGAAAACATGAGGAGAGATGGATTCTGCTGAGACATCTGGATTTAAGACTTCATAAGGAAAAATATAATTCAGCAAAATATTTTCTCTTCTGTGATGACTTAACAGACATTTCAGTGCCTACTAGCCACAAAAAGAGTGGTTTAACAAAAGAGCAGCCGTCAAAAGTTTACTCGCTCATTATTACACCAGAGCAGAAAGGACATGTCTTTTTATGATATGAAGCAAAGTAATTAATGAAGTTGACAAACTGAAGGCAATTTTCTGGTTCTTGTTTTACTAGCAACTTGCCTTTTGTTTTCACAACTCTATGATGCTGGGTAAAATAAAACCAATAGACAGAGAATAAATCAAAACAAAGCTTGGTTGATTTTACGCATGAAAAATATCTGGGAAGATGCTTCATTTCTATCCTGTACCTGATTCTGTTGTCTTCATCCATACTTGAATTTAGTTTCACATAATTAAGTTTTTATTAATTTTAAATATATATAATAAATCATACATAGCAAAAGTATTATTCTGCAGGCTTGGTACTCTCATTTTTACTTTTCACTCAGTCATAGCTTAGAGAAATTGTATAGTATTCTGGAAAGAATGGCTCTTTGTTTTATTGAAGTATAGTTGATATATTGACATACAATATTATACTAGTTTCAGGTGTACAACTTAGTGATTTGACATTTATATACATTATGAAATGATCAACATGACAAGTCTAGTAACCATTTGTCACCATACAAAGTTATTACCATATTATTGACTATAGTCCCAATGCTGTATATCACATCCCTGTGAATTATTTATTTTATAACTAGAATTTTGTACTTCTTAATCCTCGTTACCTATTTCACCCATCCTCCCTCCCCTCTGTTGACCACTAGTTTGTTCTTTGCATCTATGAGTTTCTGTTTTGTTTTGTTTTGTTTGTTGTTTGTTTTGTTTTTTAGACTCCACATAAAAGTGAAATCATATGGTATTTGTCTTTCTCTGTCTGACTTATTTCACTTAGCTCAATACCCTATAGGTCCATCCATGTTGTCACAAATGGCAAGATTTTATTCTTTTTTATGGCTTAGTAATATTCCATTGTACATATATATAACATCTTCTTTATCCATTCATCCATTGATGGTCACTTAGGTTGCTTCCATATCTTGGCTATTGTAAATATTGCTGCAAGGAACTTGGAGGTGCATATACCTTTTTGATTTAGTGTTTTCATTTTCTTTGGATAAATACCCAGAAGTGGAATTGCTGGATCATATGGTAGTTCTATTTTTATTTTTTTGAGGAACCTCCATATTGTTTTCCATAGTGGCTGTACCAATTTACATTCCCACTAACAGACACAAGGGTTCCCTTTTGTCCATATCCTCCCAACACTTATTTCTTATCTTTTTGATAATAGCCATTCTAACAGGCATAAGATGATATCTGTAGTTTTGATTTGCATTTCCCTGATGGCTAGTGATGCTGAGCATCTTTTTACGTGCCTGTTGGCCATCTGTATGTCTTCTTCAGAAAAATTTCTATTCAGATCCTCTGCCCATTTTTTAATAAGATTGCTTATTTTTTTAATATTGGGTTGTATGAGTTCTTTATATATTTTGGATATTAACCCATTATTGGATATATCATTTGCAAATATCTTCTCCCATTCAGTAGGCTGCCTTTTTGTTCTGTTAATTATTTCCTTCATTGTGCAAAAGCTTTTTAGTTTTTATAGTCCCATTTGTTTGTTTGGGGTTTTTTTGTTTTGTTTTGTTTTTGTTTTTTTGTTTTTTGCTGAGGAAGATTCGCCCTGAGCTAACATCTGTTGCCAATCTTCCTCTTTTTGCTTGAGGAAGATTTGCCCTGAGCTAACATCTGTGCCTATTTTCCTCTATTTTGTATGTGGGTCACGACCACAGCATGGTCACTGACAAGTGGTATAGGTCCACTCCCGGGAACCAAACCCGGGCTACCGAAGCAGAGCAGGCCAAACTTAATCGCTGGGCCACAGGCCGACCCCCCTGCCCCTCATTTGTTTATGTTTGCTTTTGTTGCCTTTGCCTGAGGAGACAGATTGAAAAAAAAAATACTGTTAAGACCGATGTCAAAGAGCTTACTGCCTATGTTTTCTTCTAGAAGTTTAGTGGTTTCAGGTCTTAACTTAGGTCTTTAATCTATTTTGAGTTTATTTTTTTATATAGCGTAAGAAAGTGGTCCAGTTTCATTCTCCAAAAGAATGGCTCTTTGATTTTCACTATTCTTGCAGTGATTTTTCTTTTCCCTCCAGTGGTTAATCTCCTATGGTAAACTGTTAGATAATCGTCCCCTGTGACTCAAACCTCCTGGTATCTATGCTCTTGTATAGTGTCCTCTCACAAAGACTCTGGGCTTGGCCATATGACTTGCTCTGCTCAATGGGATATCAGCAAATGTGACATGAGCAGACTTGATAATTATTTGCACATTGGGGCTTGCCCTTTTGATACACTGTTGATTACCATATGAAGAAGCTTGATCTAGTCTCCTCAAAAGTAAAAGATCACATGGAGAGAGAAAGAGAGACCCAGCTGTTCACCAAATGACTACAGCCACTTGAATGAGACTTGGTGACACCAGCAAAAGATCCATCCAGGTAAACCCAGTCCAAATTGCAGAATCGTGAGCAAATAAATAGTTGTTCCTTGCTACTAAGTTTCAAGGTGGTTAGATATTCAACAACAGATAATAGATACACTTCCTATAAGTGAATACTGTACAATTAAATACAACGCGGGGGCGGGGGGAATTGGCTTGATTCAAACGATCAGCTGCCTAGAAATGTGAGATAGCAACCAACTGATACAAGACATGGCCAACAAAATGGGGGGGTTGATTGATCACGTGTGGAAAACACTATTAAGATGTCTACCCAACAGCCCTTGTCCTCTCCTCTTTCTTGCTAACATACTCTGATTTTATTTACACATAAAAGTGGTCAAGTGCTTTAGGGAATACTAAGTCCTTTCAAATCCCAGGAAGTGAATCTTGATTAGTTTATATCTATCATAGCAGTTCCTTTCCTCTTGCCTGTGCTTGGTTTAGTAATGGGCATGTGAGACAATTCTGGCCAAAAAGACATGAGGGCGAGTTTTCTGGAGATACACGGGAAAGGTTTATCCTGATCCTAAAAAGGGTTATCCAAAAGGAAAGAGCTCTTATTATTTGTGTCTTTGAATGTTGTATGAGGATGAGATTCCTAGAAAAACATCAATCAATCGTGAGAGAACAAACCTGAGGACAGAGACCAACATGCCAAGGAGGCCAGATACTTGTTGTCATCAAGCCATTCTGTGCCATTGCATTAATCAACCTTAGAGCAATTCTACCTTTAGATAAATAAATAATATCTGAGGATATAAGTGCTATGAAGCAAGGTAAATGGTGAGAGACTGATGAAGTAAGGCGCTATTTTATATGGGATGGCTAGGAAAGGTCTCTTTGATAAGACGATATTCGAGACTCAAAGGAATGAAGGAGAAGGCCATGTGAGATACCTGGGGGAGATACAAAGGCCTGAGGTAGAAGTGTGCCTAGTAAATTCAAGGTATAGCAAGAAGGCTGGTATGACTGGAACAGAGCATGTAAGGAAACGAGTAGTAGGAGATGAGATTAGAGAGAAAATAATGGGGCTATTCATGTAGGGCCTTTGAGTCATGTTAAGGACTGTGGATTTTACTTTGGTGATATGGAGAATCATTACAGGGTTTTGAACAGGGGTGTGACATGATTGGAATTTTACTTTAAAAGGAGCACACTCACTGCAGTATGGACAAGAAGCTAAAGGGGACAAAGGTGGAAGCAGAGACTAATTAGGAGACTTAACAATATCCAGGAGAGAGATGGTGGTGGCTTGGACCAGTGGTGGTGGTGGTGATAAAAGGCAAACTTCTAAAGACGTTTCTAAGGTGGAGCCACCAAGAGTTCCTGATGGATTGGGTTGGAATGTGAAAGAAAGAGGAATCAAGGATGACTGCTAGGTTTTTGGCATCAGCAGATTGTTAGTATGGATTTGTCAGTTACTAAGATGAAAAAGACTGAAGGAGCTGCAAATTTGGGGAGTAACACAAGTTCATATGAAATTTGAGATGTCTATTAGACATTTAAGTGTAGAAGAAGTAGGAAGTTGGAATGTATAAATTTGGAATTTAAAGGAGCAGTCTGGTAGAGATATAAATTGGGAAGTCCTCAGTATAAAGTATGTATTTAAAGGCATGATAATGGAGGAGTTTGTTAAAGGAATGAGTACCATAGAGATGAAAAATCCAAGGACGGAGCCCTGGGGCACTTAACCTTTTAGAAGTCAGAGAAGTGAGGAGGAACCAGCAAAGAAGACAGAAGAAGCAACCAGTGGAGAAGAAGGAAAACCAAAGGAATAGTGTTCTGGAAATCAAGTGAAATTTCTAGAAAAAAGGAATGGTGATCTCTGTCATACGCTGCTGAATTTAAAAGCTGACCATTAGTGGTGGCAACATCGCAGTCAGTGTTGACTTTGGCAGGAGAAGTTGCCTTTGGAGTGCTGGAGGTGAAAATCTGTTAGGAGTGAGTTAAAAGAGAGTGGGAGAAGAGGAAGCAGGCACAGTGACTATAAGCTACTTTTTAAATAAGTTTTGCTATAAAGGGAACCAGAGAAATAGGATAGTAACTGGTGGAGGATATGGGATCAAGGAGTTCTTAAAGGTTGGTAGATATTACAGCAGGCTTGTATGATGGTGGTAATGATTCACAAGAGAGGAAAATATTGATGGTGCGAGAGAGAGGAGGGGACAACTGCTGAGTTAATTGAGAGTTAAATCAGGATGTTTGATAACAACATATCCCTGAAAACTTTTAGCATATTGGGAGACAAGCGCAACAATTCAATCCCTAAGACTATTCCTCCACATCTCTCATAAAATCACAAAACTGAAGGCCTTAATGATCATCTAGTCCAACCCCTATTATTTTATAAAAAGAAACTGAGGCATAGAAGGTAGCCACACTTGCCCAGAGCCATACAACCAGCAAGAGGTGAAGCCTGCCATTTCTACCTCACCATGCTTCCTCTAGTGTTGTTTAAGGGAGGAGGTGAGAGAAGCAATGTCTCCTCTTGGAAGTCAGAGGGATTGACCCTGTCCCTAGCACTCCTCTGCTACAGCAGGAAGGCTGACCTGCATGAGTCATCCCCAGCATGGCCACCAGCTCTTCTGCAAGCAGCACTGGGGCCCCGGTCAATTTGGGTGAACCAGGATCTAAATGAGATTTTAGATGCATTCATCTAAAGTTTTGATTCTGGGGTCTGAAACCAAATGAGTTTATAGTCTAGTTTGAATTGATCACCTCCTCTGGGCAACCATTATTTTTTCTCCCAAGCCTGGCTGAACTCCCAACCTTTAATACAGTCTTACCAAATACCACCATATCCTAGTCATTAGGCAACTCCAAAAAGGCATTTGTATTGCATCTCATGAAGCCAAGTATCTCAGAACGAAAGGGACATCTAGATGCTCCAGGTGCCAACTTTCAGATACTTTATAAAAATCCAAATAGAGATAGTTAAGCTATAATTCAAATAAAATAAATAGCACTTTTCCAGGTTGCTTAATTAAAATAAATCCCACAGGACATCTTAATTTGATACTTACTGATACTGGAACAGGTGACCATCTGAGTCATAGATTCTTCTACTATTCTCCTTTTATTCCTCTACTCTAGTCACATTTGAGCTTCCTTGGCCTCAATATTTTATGGTCCAATAAAAGAGAGGTACTTCCTCTCATTATAACACACAAATTATACCACAAAATGGAGGAAACCCCCAACAAAGTCACTTTCAAACATAAATTCAGGGCATTTTATTATTTCCCATAATATCCCTCTGTAGAAAGAGTGTATGGGTAAACCCCCAAGATTTTGGTGTGTTTAAGGGCAAAACAATTTAAAGGCTTCACTTGAGAGCAACTGAAATATTTAAAGAGTTATAAAAAGTGATAAAATGTTTATTTAATAATGAGAATACTGAACACACAGGCTACATTTTCTTGAATTTTACTCCACGTTAAGGAACCATAGCTACTCAGTCAAGACTAAATTGCCCAGATATCCAATGAGGCAATTTTTTAAATTATTCATATTGTTTAAATGCTGGATAGCATTACTGTCAAAATTCTAAAGTTTGATTATTTTAGATGATGACCATGATGACGGTGGAGAATTAACTAGACTCCACATAATATTTACAGGGAAAAGAAAGTAAATTCAGTATGTGTGTTGACCAGTGAAACCATTCCTACTTCTTTTGATATTGTCTATATAATGGAGAAGGTATTTTCAAGACTTTCTGTTAGTAGGCTGGAAGTCCAGAGAGATAACATATGGAAAAGAAAAGTCCATACCGTTTGATTTCAGGAAGAAGTTACATGCTCTCCCAAGTTGGGAAGAATTTGTGAACTAAGGATGGTTGTGATTTATTCAAAGTCCTAACCTATGACTTTTCATTCTTGGCACCCAAGGCAGTAAACATGGGAGAAACTTAAAATTAAGAATATGTCCCTTTTTCATATTACCAACTAAATTTCAGACTAAGGATATTGAGATCTGGCAAGCTGAAATATTCATTTTAAATAAGATATTTGTATAAAAATGGTGTTAGTTGGAAGAGGAAAGACCTTTTGCGCTCAGCATCATAAACTTATTCCTTCCAAAACACATTCCAAAATATGCAGTTCTTTCTACTTTGCTTGGTAGGATTGTTCCATTTGAGGAGATCAAGGAAGGTTGAGATTGGATATACAAATTAGAAGGAACTGGTGCTTCAGCTATTCAAGGTCCTGTCCTAAGGAAACTTTCTGCTCAACTTTTTACACCTAGGTGTAACTAGACCTCCACATCAAAGAATAAAGAAATGTTGGATGCTTATTTGAATAATTCAACAATAATTTCTGTAACCTAAATGTGAGATGTGGGTATTTTGTTTTCCTTCTTCTTGCAAATTGGGGATTGAAATAGGAGGAAGAAAATCGCTAGGAGAGGATAAGAAAGAAGGACCAGTTTTCAGTAGGTGTTTTAAACTCATTTTCCTAACTAATGTTTTCCCTCCTGTGCTTCCAACTAATTTGCCTTTCAGCATTGTTTGGCCTTTTAAAAACTCGTTAGAAATTTGTAACAACATTACAACTCTACCTCCTTTTTAGAAAACAAATGCGAACAATCGATTCTACAATCTGGAAATATTAATGTTACAATGAATGCTGGGATCTCAAAATGATTCCTCTTTCTGGAGCAATGCAATTAGCCGGGTTTTCCAATGATTAAATGGGTCATCTCCGACAAGAAATGATTGCTCAGTGCATAAGATTTTCTTCATTCCATCAACGTGACGTTCAGGTGCAGAAAGCTCCACACAAGGTGCTCTTTGACAAACACAGAAGAGAGCAAGGAACGAAGTGTGGCTCCATCGGTTCCCCCATTTGATTCTCCAGCCCCCCTACAGAATTGTCTGACCTGGGGCGTCGGCAGAAACGCAGATGCAGAGGAAGCCCAGGCAGAGAGAGGAAGGCCGAGGATGTTTGCAGATCCGGCCGAGGCCCATCCTTGCCGCTGAAGAGAGACATCCCAATCCCTGGGCTGGGGACTGCGGCGGCACCACGCTCGGCCGCGGGAAGCCCGCAGCGGTGACCCGAGAGGCTCCGCCCGACAGCCGTACTCAGGCGCTTTCCTAGGAGTCGACTTGCGTCGCGGTCGCCCTGGACCACATGCTCCTGGAAAGCCGCGCGTGGCGACAAAAGACCTCGCTGTGGTCCGTGTGCCGGCGAGCCTCTGGGTGGGTTCCGGGAGCTGCCCCCGGAAGGCGGGCGGAGCTGGGCGCCTCCTCTGAGGACCCCGCCCGACTCTGCTCTGCGCCCCCCGCGGGGCGCAGCTGACTGCAGAAGGCAAAGCGCAGCGAGCCGGGTCTTGGGGTCCCGTGGCTCGCACAGCTCCAGGAAGGTTTGGGGCGAGGGGGACAGGGGAGCCGAAACCGGAGCCAGGCAGGTGCCGCCGTGACTGTACCAGGCTGGCGTCGGTCTCCCAATACAGGAAAGCTTTTAAAATAATTTCATTAAATCTTTTTAATGATGAAGACATAAATAATAATAAAAGAGAAGCAGGAGCTCACATTCGTCTGTATAAATTTGAGTAACCGGCCTCTTCGTTACGCCAGAGGGGCATGAATCCGTCCAGGAGCACCCTATATTAATTCACTCCTCATTCATGCTTTCCATGAACACGTAATGAGCACTTATTATGGGACAGCTCCGCTCGTGCTTGACAAGCATCATTCTAGGCCCTCCCAGGCCCTTCAAATATGACCTTCCCCCACGTTTTCAGCAGCACTGCAAAGTAACTGTTACACAGACCGTTGTCAAAGGTCTAAAGAGCTTGGTGACCTTTACAGAGAAAGGCACCATGGCGCACAAGAAAACGTTGTTCAACGTACTTGCGTGGTTCCAGGCTCAAGTCCGGGGTCAGGCCCAGGTTTTGATGCTTGGGAGAAAATGGACCAAGGTCAAGGGCTTGGTGCACGTCAGTCACTACCTCGAGGAAGACACGGAATACTCTAAAGACGATTTTTATCAGGATTATTTACTTCTTTTTTTAAAGGTTTGAATGTGTAAAATCAGTTCTACTTAAGGAATTACAACTACAGTTGAATAAACCTGTAGTCAATATAGGTTTTCATATCCTAAGGGAAAATACAGAAAACTGATGACTGTGATTGAAAAAGGTAGTGATTGTTCCCTGCGGCCATAGTGGGCAGTATGATTCTGTATAACATGAAACACAACGAGAAAGCACGCTTATCAAGAAGGAGGACTTTTTTCTTTTAGAAAATCTTGTAGGTGAAAATGTTGAAATTGTCAGTTGAAATATCTGGTGAAGTCTAACATTATCCTTAACTAAAACACGAGCGACAGGAGGGTACAGACGCGATATTCCTGGTGGGAGATTAACTCTTCCCCTGCTAGTCCTCCCTCCCACCTCCACTGCCGAATTCGCCACACTACAATGGCAGGGCTGGCAGTGTTGCGGGAAGTCGGGCAGAGGTGACAGGGTTCAGAGGTCTTTGCCTAAGTAAAAGATGGTTAGTCCGTTCCCCGGGCGTCGGAGGCCGGGCAGGCTGGCAAAGGCTGACTGTGGGAGGGGAGGGAGGCTCACACAGCGCCTGCTTGCGGCGACGGCTGCTGCTGCTGCCGCCTCCCCCGCCAGCTCCCACGCGGCGGCTGCGCTCCCTCCTCCGGGTCTCTCGCAGCTGTTTAGGGTTTAAGAGACGAGAGGAATTTCAAGATCTCTCTGGAATTCCGCCCGTGAGACTGGTTCCTGGGCACAGCGGATTTCTCTGGCTCCAACAAAACCTGAGGCTTGGAGAAGCAGCCCTCCAGCGGCGATTGGACCCTGCTCTGATGGAGGTGAGAGCACCTCGCAGAGGACCCTCGGGCATGCGGGGGAAGAAACGCAGAGCTGCGCCGCGCCCCAGCCGCCCTCGAGGCTGCTCTCACGCACTTCCCCGGGCTTCGAACCCGAGTCCACGCCTCATCCCCAGAGCGGAGTGGGTGAGGTCGCGGGGAAGAATTATGGGATTTTTTGAGGCCCCGCTGCTGTTCTGGTCCGCAGCCTGGGGAAGAGCGGCGCGTCGCTCCCTGGAGTCCTGCAGGCCTGAGCCGCAGCTGGGCCGACGCGGTCGACAGGTGTGTGCTGCTGAGCCCGGGGTACCGGGATGGGTCTGGGAGCGACAGTCGAACGCCCGGGGCGCGTCCGTCGGGAGGAATCATCTGGCGTTCAAGCCGCTCCCTGGTCTGTTGCTGGCGCTGCAGGTCGGTCCGCGCCGCGGGAGCCAGAGGGGCAGGAACCGGGCCAGGAGAGACCCTGCACACGCGCACGCCACCCAGCGCCGCCTCGCGCTGGTCTCAGCCCCGAGTTCCCTCTGCTGGGCAGAGCACTTAGGGTGTCGGTTTTAGCTCTCTAGTGTCTGCCTCCAAAAGATGCGCGGTGTAGTCGGTACCTGCCTATTCTCAGCTCCTAGAGCGGTACCCAGCTCACAGCAGCGCTCGGTAAAATAAATGGTTCATTCAAGTTGTTGAGCGCCCACTATGTGCCAGGCACCGAAACAGCCGTGAACAGCACAGACAAGGCATCTAGCCTCAGCAAGCTTATATTTCCAGTTGGTTGAATGAATGAAAAAAGAATCAGGTATCAAGAGCAGCTGTAGAAAAGATGTCACTTCTGGGCCACCTTCTCACTGGTCACCTCAAAAACGACAAGAAGGGAAAACAGGGCCAGGAAAATAGAACTAGAGCCATCCCCTCCCACTCCCACGGATCTCTAGGGAGAGGGGAATAAGGTAAAGGACGATTGGAGGGATCCCCTGCAGTGATCAGCTCCGCGTTCTGTGGGCATAAGGAAGTATTCCCTGCTCTCTCATGGTATTCAGTACTACCGTCTGAGTGTTTGTGTCCCCCAAAATTCATATGTTGAAACCTAATGCCCAATGTAATGGTATTAGGAGCTAGGGCTTTTAGGAGGTGCTTAGGCCATGAGGGTGGAGTCCTCATGAATGGGATTCCTGCTTTTATAAAAAAGACCCCAGAGAAATCCCTTCCCCCCTGGCCTATGAGGGCACAGGGAAAAACAAGCCCGGTCTGTGAACCAGGCAATGGGTTCTCACCAGACATCAAATCAGCAGGAGGTCTGCATCTTGGACTTCTCAGCCCCCACAACTGTAAGAAATAAGTGTTTGTTGTTCTTAAGCCACTCATTTTCTGGTATTTTGTTACAGCAACTTGAACGGACTAAGACAGTCGGTATATTTTGTATACTAGGGAGGGAGGTCTGTCTTTGAAGTCTAAACATAATCTGCCATTCTAGTGTCATGGAAGAACACCCAAAGAAGACAAAGGCTGAATAAGGAAGGTGAAAAAAGGAGAATGAGGATAAGGGAGTACATGGGCAGTCCAATGATTAAAAACAAACAAAAAGGGGCCGGCCCGGTGGCGCAAGCGGTTAAGTGCGCGCGCTCCGCTGCGGCGGCCCGGGGTTCGTTGGTTCGGATCCCGGGCGCGCACCGACGCACTGCTTGGTAAGCCATGCTGTGGCGGCGTCCCATATAAAGTGGAGGAAGATAGGCACAGATGTTAGCGCAGGGCCGTCTTCCTCAGCAAAAAAAAAAAAAAAAAAAAAAAGAGGAGGATTGGCGGATGTTAGCTCAGGGCTGATCTCCTCACAAGAAAAAAAAACAAACAAAAAGAATGAGGGGCGCTAACATCTTGTCCCGTTTTCCCTTCTCACAAAGAAACATTGTGCATTAAAGTCACGGGAACTCTTCACCGTTTTAACTTAGATCAAGGACTGCCAATTAAAGGAATTAGAATCACAAAATAGGGGACGGCCGTGGCTTAGCGGTTAAGTGCGTGAGCTCCACTACTGGCGGCCTGGGTTCGGATCCCGGGCGAGCACCAACGCACCGCTTGTCCCGCCGTGCTGAGGCCATGTCCCACATACAGCAACTAGAAAGATGTGCAACTATGACATACAACTATCTACTGGGGCTTTGGGGGAAAAAAAAAAGAATCACAAAATAAATACCTTCTGACACCTTCACCGGGAAATGGAGGTCTTGGTACTAGTTTTAACTACTCCACTTCCTCTTAAGCTACTTCAGCTTCTGGCTTTGCAAATACCTGCTGGGCCTGTGTTCTGTGCCTAGGTCTTAATTTATAAAGACGACTGAGTGACAACAGGGAGAGGTCAATGCCATTGAAAAAAAAGTTTAATGTTACAGTTCCCCAAGAAACAAGAAGCACGGCTCACCACACAGGGCCACAAGAGGAACACCAGCTTTTGGTCAGGAAGCAAAGGCAGGAGCAAGCAATATGTTTAGGCCAGAATCTTGATGAGAGTTTCTGTGAGAATGGTAAACCAGGGCAGGGTGAACAGTTTAGGGTTGGCTAGTTTGAATAAGTTCCTTGGATTTGGAGTCATAGGAATGGTCCCTAGTTGCCTGGCGCCTGGCCCCGGGGTGATTAAGGCAGAGTAATATTGCCTCCTGGGGTGTGTGGGCAGTTAGAGGAGTATGGCTCTGGAGTGGTGAGTTTGCATGTCAAAGACATGCTGCAGGCCGGGCCCTTTGCAGTCTCGGAGGATTGGCTATCCCTGGAAGAGGCAGTCTCTCCCCTCCCAGCCAGAAAGATTAAGATATAAACATAATATACAGAAAATAAAAAATATGATTAATACAGCCTGGGGTAAGAAAAAGGGACATAAGTTTCCTGTGTTCTTTGAACAGAATGCCCCTGACAGTTTAATATCTGGGCAGCCTACTCTCTTCTCTTCAGCTCCAGAAAATGACTTTGGAAAGGAAGCTGATTAGTTTGGGTGGAAGGGTGATGGAATCAAATGAAAAAGTTAGAAAAATAAGTTCAGAGAAGTAGGCTCCAATGAGAGAATCCTGAGTTATTAGCTAAACTTGTGGTGGGATGTTGAGCTAGGCTTACACCATACTCAAGTCTGGGTAGTAGAGGCTGAGCTGGTTTTTCCAAAGGAGGGGTTCTTTATCTAATAGGCTTCTTTGAACTTAGAATTTGAAACTGTAAAGCCTTTTCATTTGTGGGACAAGTCACATTTTCCAAAGAACTTCTCTGTATATGGTCCCCACATTGGGAAGGAGGCCCAGCAGAATTGTTATTCTGGTTATAAAACTGAGCCTGAGGTAAAGTAATTTGTCCAAGGCCCCATGGTTTTTAATAGAAGAGCCTTGTTACTTAGCACGTGGGTCTGAATGCTTAGCTCGGTGCTCTGCCCATCACTCCTAAACAGTATAGTTATATTTCAGCAAGGACATTTTTTAAAAATTTAGTAAGTACTTATTGAGGAACCAGTAGTAACTAAGTTCTCAGTACTGTGTGAGGGCCTGTGGTGTGATATTTGCTGGTCCTTAACATGCTCAATGTTGACACGTAGCCAGTTTGTTCCTTCCTGGCACTATCTGTATAAAACAGAAGTCATACACACTCCAGTTACACAGACTGGCTCCACGATGCTACATATGTAGACCTGGGCTCATTACTTAACCTTTCCGCCTAGGTTTTCTCATCCATAAGAGGAGCATAATAATCATACCTACTTAATAGGCTTGTTAATAGGACTAAATAAAATATATACCTGTAACCTATTAACTGTGGTAATGTTTCAGGTAGCTGAATTAAGACAGCTGAATAGACAGAAGATCAAGAATTGATTACCCAGCAGCTGAATAAGGATTTCTGTATTCAAAAATGTGAATTAAAAAGACTAACTCATATCAAAAGTGTTTCAAATCATTATTAAATTTACAGTTTGTAAGGAGAGATAGCATTAGCTCACCAAATTCGAGTATTTTCTGTTACAACTTGGCTGAACCATGGCTTTCAAATTAAAGAAAACATTTAAATCAGTTTATCCAAGGCACTGCTCCTACTGGCCATAGGAGCCTGACTCTCTTGCCTCCAGTGTTGCCACCACACATCTCTTGTTAAATAACCAGTTCCCATCAGACCATCTAACGCCTTTCACTATGCTCTGTATTCCTTGATTTCTCCCCTCCTATCACATCAGAAAGAGAAAAAAGAAAAGAAAACTATGATGTTTTTCTTTCTCCACTTTCCCCTATTCCCATTTACCCACTGTTTTAATAATTAACATAAAAAATTATTTTCCAAGTTCAGTTCCAAAAATTTTTCTAAGTTGCAGATTTAAAGAGATCGTGCTGTTTTTCCTTTTTAGTATTTTAAGTGTCTTTGAACAGAAAAGTTTTGGAGCTACTTCCTCAAAGAATATATAAAAAGTATATATATGATTCCTGATTTCAAATCACTTACAAATAAGTTTTATCTTAATTTTTGAGTAGGACAAATAAAATCAGTGCAATTTAACGTGATGGAAGTGTCCAGCTGAGCATCTCAACAACAACTGGAACTAATTTGGGGGGCTTCCCAAAGCAAGTAGTATTTCGGAGAAAGTTGGTACTGGATTGGCCATTTCCTCCTGCCCTGGGACACTATTGCGTATAGCCCCATCACGTTTTTTGTCCTACTCCTTCTTTTTTCTCCTTCTGTGTCATTTAGGATGCTCTTGTCTGTGGGTATCAGAAATGCAATTGAAAGTTGTTTAAACAATAAAGGCACTTATTATTTCCACCTGACAAGAAGTCCAGAGGCAGATGCTCAAGAGTGGGTTAGTTCAGTGGTTCCACCATGTTGTCACCATGAACCAATTTTTTTCCTGTCCTTCAGTTCTGTCATCCTCAGCCTGACCTCTTGTTCTCATAATCGTAACACAGCTGCTACACCACATTTCTCACATACAGCAGTTTCTCAATCTTGGCACTATTGGCATTTGGGGCTGAATAATTCATTGTTGTGGGGGGCTGTCCTGTGCATTGTAGGATGTTTGGCAACATCCCTTGCTTCAACCCAATAGATGCCCTTAGCACCCTCCCCACATTTGTGAGAAGCAAAAATGTCTCCAGACACTGCCAAATGTTCCGTGGAGGGCAAAACCACCCCCCTGTTAAGAACCACTGACATACAGGCACAACAATCAGCAGGAGCAGAAGACAGACTGATTTTTTTTCCTCCAAATGCTTCAGTTTAAGACCAAGGAGGTCCTTGCCCAGAAGCTCTCAGTGGACTTCCCCTCTGTTGCTTGGCCAGAATTGTCACATGCCTATGCCTAAACCAACAACATACAAAACAGATGGGAACGTGTACTGCCCCTAGACTCAGTCAAGTGAGACACTACTCCAGCTCACGCCTCAGGGGTCCTGTAATTTGCAGTATATATATTTACAGTACACCTTTTATTTCAGAATAATTTAAACTTACAGAAAAGTTGCAAAGATAGTAGAGAAAGTTCCTATATACCCTTCACCTGGTTCTCCCTAATATTATTATCTCATATAAATATGGTTACATTTGTCAAAATTAAAAGATTAATATTGATACACTACTAGTTACTAAATTCCACACTTTTGGATTTTACCAGTTTTTCCCACTAATCTCTGTTTTCTGTTCCAGGATCCCGCACAGCACACCACATAACATTTAGTCATCAAGTCTCCTGAGTTCTCTCTGGTTTGTGACAGTTTCTCAGTCTTTCCTTGTTTTTGATCACCTTGACAGTTTAGAAGAGTACTGGTCAGGTGTTCTGCAGAACATCCCTCAATTTGGTTTGTCTGATGTTTTTTCTCATGACTAGTTATGGGGTTATGGGCCTTTGGAGGAAGACCACAGAGGTGAAAAGTTCTCATCACATGGCAGGAACATATACTATCGACATGACTTATCGTTGTTGTTAACCTTGATCTAGTTAAGGTAATGTTTGTCAGGTGTCTCCACTATAGTTACTATTTTTCCCTTTCCATAATCTATTCTTTGGAAGCAAGCCACTAAGTTTAGCCCAAACCCAAAGGGAGAGGGATTACTTTTCATTTTATGGAGGGGAGGAGTATTTACATGTATTATTTGGAATTCTTCTGTAGGGAAGATTTATCTCTTTTTACTCTTTTGTTTGTTCACTCATATATCCACGTCAGTAAGGATTCATATACATTTATTTTATTATTTGGGTTATAATACTACGTTATTTTGTTGTATCATTGCTCACATTGTTCCACCTTAGGCTACTGGAGTCTCTTTCAGGTTGCCTCCTGTGTCCTTTTGACATATTCCCATTCTTTTGTTTTTTGAGCACTTCCTTTCTTCCTTACTGGAAGTATGAGTCAGGACAATCTTGTATGTTCCCCACCTAGTCTTAGAATTAGCCGTTTCCCCAAAGATCCCACGTTCCTTTTTTTTGGAGAATGATATTTAGAAACCAAGATTTGGGTGTGAGTGTGCTAAAGACAATTGGGTTGTTACTGCTTCTATTACTAATATATGTGTACAAACATATCTATAATTATTTCTATATCTATCTGTGTATATATATTAACACAGTTAGTTCTGTAACCTCTGACTCTAATCTATTACCATAGAGTTCGTTCTATCTTTCCTTTCTTGATTATTTGTAAGTTCTTTCTCTAATAGTGAGTAAACTGGCTACCACTATTTACTATCCATTTAGTTATTTGTTCAACCTCAGCATACATGTAAAGCAGGTTCAGAATTTTTAACGTATACTCCCCTAAGAAACAAATTTATAAACCAGTGTATAATGTACATGTACAGATATTTTTGTTTTTAGCCTTACAATTTCCAGTGGAGTACATTTTTAATCCAAATGTTTATACAGAAAGAGACCACACAGAAAATTTTGCCCAAGACCCCACACCCTGGCAGTGGCCCTGTCCTATCTCACTAATCTCATTATCATTGTAATGTCTCAAGCATATTCTTCCACATTTTTCTCCTTACACATAACTAAACAAGCACACAGCATATAAATACATGTATATGTTTATTTGTTCTACAGAAAACATTTGCTCCAGGGGTAGAGTTTGAGAAATATAGAATGTTTTAGAAGCACCTCAAGTAACTCTAAAGTACAGTCAAGGGTAAGGACCACCACTCTAAGCCAATCATGGTGCAGAGCCCCAGACAAATATTTTGTGTGTGTGACCTCTATTTGTATAAGAAAACAAAAGAAATAAATAGAGAATGAAGTAGAGTGGAAATGAAGCTGAAAGTTCATAATGTAGAGAAAAGCTGAAACGCATCCAAACTAAAGTTACAATGAGCAGAGACTATGAAGTAGATACAGAACAGGGAGATAGTATGGGCCAGTTGGGAACAGAGAAAACACACAGAAGTATGCCTCAATTCTGGACGGTTTTCTAGTTACAATTCTAGTGTGAATGCATGTTTCTTTTTATAGTGAACTGTAAATTTGTGGGAGTAACTTTAGCAACCAGAGTCTAATTAAAATATACACATTTGAAATAAGAATAAGTGAAAAGAAGGCAGGGAATTGGCTAAGGTTCCAAGGATAAAGGATGTAATGGAATAAGTTACGAGAGTGTTTAGCCCATAGCCTGAGGGTGAGATCCATTCTGAGTTTCGGTTTGAAGAGAAAGTATGTTAAAGTTGGATTTCAATCATTTGGGAAGACTACTGAGACAGATGGACTTCCTCAGGGTCTGGGAATCTGGCCTTTATTCTTGCAGACTCAGAAACCTGAGCTGCCAGCTTACCAAGTCTAGACCATCTCTTAAGTATAGACACACATTAATCAAGCATACAGAAATTAATATATTGAAAAACCAAAATAAATTTACTGATTTATAAGGATAATAATAATTGCCAAATTGACCAGATACTTTTGTTCACTGCTCAGAGAATTATATTTCTATAAACAAATCAGTGGAAAGCCGAATTATTATTGGAAGATTGCATGGTAAGTGTACCATTAGATCAATTAGAGTTAGTTGGAGTTACTGCTGTCAAGCTATAACACTCTAACGCTCTACTTCTATTCTAAGAACATGCCTGCTTTAGAGGCTAGATACTTAAGTCTGTGGGCCAGAGCCACTGAAAAATCTGAAGGCACTAGGGAAGTCAGAATAATGCCTCCACATCCTCTTTACATGGCAAAGAGGAATTAAAGCTGCAGATGGAATTAAGGTTGCTAATCAGTTGAATTTAAAGAGATTATCCTAGCTTATCCAGGTGGGCCCAACGTAGTAATCACAAGGGTACTTTAAATGTGGAAAAGGGAGGCAGAAGAGTCAGTATCAGAGTGATGCTATGTGAGTTAACTGGTTATTGTTGGCTTTGAAAATGAAAGGGGGCCATGAGCCAACCTCTAGAAGTTAGAAAAGGCAAGCAAAATGGATTCTCCTCTAGAGTCTTTAGAAAGGAACACAGCCCCGCTGACATCTTGATTTTAGCCCAGTGAGACCACCAATGTAGGACTTCTGACTTCTGGAACTGTAAGATAATGAATTTGTGTTGTTTTAAGCCACTAAGTTTATGGTAATTTGTTATAGCAGCAATAGGAAACTCATACAGACCCCTGCCAAATTTGATCTTTCTGATTTCCATTTATATATTCCATAAAGTTCCCTTCCTTAAACACTTTCTTTTTAAGTAAAATAGTACAATAACTTGGTGTAAACTTTTGCTCACGCTCACAATACAGACAGGCTTCCCCAGCTGGATCACCTTAAGGTGTGAGCTTAAGAGGTTCACCAATTATTTGGACAGTTTATGTTCTGGGGAATCTTTTCGAAAATTGGCCATTTCTTGGTCCTGGGAATCTTCAGACAATAAGAGTACTGGGCTCCGGCTCTAAGGTTTCTTACTGATACATTGTGTTCTCTCAAAGGCCATTCCAGACTAACTGAAACCAGAAAGTAAATTCCAGAATCCCCCAAACTGTTTGGGGATTCCAAACCTAGGAGTGTCCAGGGTAGAACACAGCATGAGTTAACCGGCACATTGTAAATCAACCTATTTGATTATTGTTCCCTGTGGAGTACAAATGCATTAAAGTGTCAAGGGCTAGTGTTAAGAGAGAGTGTACACTTACCTAGTGTATCAAGGTAGCACTATTATCCTAATCTCTCAAAACAGCTCTTTATAGTCCAGATTGTAGGATCTAAACTTGTTTTAAATAATAAAAGCTGCGAGTAAAAAAAAAAAGTAAAAGCAAAGAGTTATTGAGCTCTTACCATGTACCAGGCACTATTCTAATTTCATTTAAGATTTATTTAAACCTCACCAGAACTCTATGATTTAGGAAGTATGATAATTGCTGTTTTACAGATGAAGAAACTGAGGTTTAGAGTGACTAAGGAGTTTGACCAAGGTTACTGCTATAGACTGAATGTATGTGACCCCCATTCATCTGTTGAAGCCCTAATCTCCAATGTGATGGAATTCGGAGGCAGGGCTTTTTGGAGTTAATTAGGTTTAGATGAAGTCACAAGGGTGGGGCCCCCATGATGGGATTAGTGTCCTTATTCTCTTTCTCTGCCTTGTGAGGACTCAGCAAGAAGGTGGCCATCTGCAAGCCAGGAAGACGGTTCTCACCAGGAACCAAAACTGTTAGCACCTTGATCTTGGACTTCCCAGCCTCCAGAATGTGAGAAATAAATGTCTGTTATATAAGCCATCCAGTCTATGATATCCTGTTATAGCAGCATGAGCTGACTAAGACAGTTACACAACTGTAAGTGGTAGATCTATCACTTGAACCCGATCAGTATGGTTCAGAGACTGAGTTCTTAACTAGTACGCTTTATTGTAAGTTAGAGGTTTAGCCATCTTCAACAAGTACAGGTATCCAAGAATTAAAATAAAAGGAGGCACAGTGAATGACTAGATAGAGAAAAGGACATTTTCACAATAAAGACTATTAGTACCAAAGCAAATTACAATCACAATTTAATTAAAAGTGAGAAGATAGTCCCCAATAATAGTGTTTGGGAGGAGAAACTTCAACTACAAGCCTGGAATAATGTGTTTACAGTAGTTTAGTCATTACAGTTTTATTGAAACTGGGTTGGGTGAAAAGTTGGGTGAAAAGCTCATTGCAGGGGGAATCAGAAGAACTGGATTCTAGCTATTCTTGCCACTAAGTAGCTAAGTAAGCCTGATAAAGCCGCTAAACTTCTAGGCTCTAGTTTCTGAGAAATAGTATTCATGCTGCTGGAGAAAGCATTGTAAGAAAAAAATACTTTTTTGTCACAGAAGAATCAACGTTAGCATCAATAATTTACTGATCACATCCCTATTTGAAAATCACAAGGTAAAGGAAGAATTAGACGAGACAAGACTGATTGATTTCAGTAAATTTAAATTCTGTGAGTAGTGAGGACTGAGAAATAATACTCCTAAAATTATAAGGAAAAGTTTAACAAACTATCAGCAAAAAGAAGCAAATCTACATGGCTCATCATCTTTTGCATCCAGGTAAGCTGGGATATGTAGGCATTTTAACAGCTTTTGTAAATTGCTCGGTCCCCCCAGAGATATCCTTAAATGAAGTTCATTTTGGTTCAAGTCAATTCAATTCAACCTACATTGATCAAGTACCCTCAAAGATGATTTACCCTGAAACTAATGAAGCATAAGCTCAGGACCCTGACTTGCATGGCCACTGGGAGCACTGGGAGCTGCTGAGTATTTGGATTTCTAGGTGGGGAGCAGAAACCAGGTTGCAGACAGGAAGCATTTCTACGAAGCATTTCTGGTAAATTGCCTAAAAGAGTTCACAGAAGGAAGGGACCTAAATCTTCAAGGCTCCAGTAATTTGTTGTGATTTCTTTTCGCATTCTAAATACTCAATTTTCAACCTAATTTTGTGTCCATAGTGTTATAGTCTTTTTCTTTAAGCACCCCTCCCACCACAATTATATAAGAGTCAGGTTCAAATACCATATCTGCTGTGCCTAACATGTGTTATGCCCTGAACTAATGGAGATACAAAGATGAAGGGGCTCACAGTTTTATGGGAAGAAGAGTACAGAATAGATATAAAACAGAATGCTAGTCTAGTGGTAGAAACAAAGCAAAGTAAGAGGAGCAAATAGAACAAAACATTTAACAATACTACTTTGTCGAACTGTGCTTATCTTCTGGATGGTGTCAGGCTGACAACCTGGGAGTTGAAGAAATTCTGAACCTCTGTTAAGTAGCTTATGGCCTGATGTTCCTAAGCTACTGTCCTGCAAACTTTTTTTGACTGGGATCTGCAACATAACAGACAATAGTGTTTGTCAAATATACCACATGCTTCCTACATCTCTCAGCCTCTCTTGCAGTTAGATTAGAGGCATGAGCCTATTTTGGTCAACAGGTCCTGAGAGGAAGTGATTGTGTTGTTCTCTGGTTCAAGTCTCTTAACATTGATTAAGAGCCAGTGAGAGTCCTCTGCACTCTCTCTAGAAGGGTTTTAAGCCTGGAGGCAAAAAACCAAAATGGAGTAGTTGAAAGATGGAAACATACTAGATGCTTGAAGATGTGGAGGATAACCACCAGGGAGAGCAAACTAGTCTACATCAGACTTTATGGGACTTGATGGGAGTGACATGTGACATAATATATTTTTACGTTAAGCTACTGACATGCATTTCACATTTTGATTTAGTACATATATACATAGGTAACTAAATCAAAATTTTAAAATAATTCTCTTGCTTTTTCTGACATACCTGATATTTTGTTTTATTTCATTTGGGAAAATACTTATCATACTCAATTTCACCACACCCTAAGTGGTCTCCACCCACAGTGAGAAAAATACTGTCTTAAGGTACCTTGGAACACGGATCTTCCATGAACAACTTTCAAGTGTGTCCAATTATTTTGAAAAATAATTAGAACTTTTACAATAAATGCGATGTCACAATGATAATAGAAATGGGAAATACAGATTAGTTCATCTTGCAAAATTAAATTATTTCATTTTGTCTGTATGTTTTTATTTGGTACATCTATGTGAATATACATGTGTGTACATATTTACATATACATATATATGTAATAGAGGAAAACGTTTTTAGCTGTTCTGCAAAACTGGCGGTTCTCTAGATTTAAAAGAAAACACTGCTGCTCTACAAGTTTGCGCTTCACTCCAAAAGAATTCCGTTAACAACGTATTCGGCTTGCTGCTGGTAGGTTTCGGTAGGTCCTTTTTTTTTTGTGAGATCAGCCCTGTGCTAACCTCTGCCAATCCTGCTCTTTTTGCTGAGGAAGACTGGCCCTGTGCTAACATCCGTGCCCATCTTCCTCCACTTTATATGGGACACCGCCCCAGCATGGCCTGGCAAGCGGTGCGTTCGTGCGCGTCTGGGATCCGAACCAGCGAACCCCAGGCAGCCGCAGTGGAGCGCACACACTTAACCGCTTGCGCCACCCTGCCGGCCCCTCGGTAGGTCCTTGAGGCCAAAATAATCTTTATTTTTCTTTCCAATTGCAGGAGAAAGAATTAAAGTCAGAAAATCTTATACTTTAATACAATGTCATAGTACTGCTGTGGAGGCCTATAAGACGAAACACCACCACCCCGAACAGCGCTACTTCCCCCATTTCATCCGTACTCCGGTCAACGGTCAACGTGCGCTGCCCACAGACGACCGAGCCCGGACGGCTCTAGGGCAGGATCGGCGCGAAACTCTCGCGAGAGCCTCCCGATCGCAGCGAGCCTTCGGGAGCACCAGTTCTCGTCTCCCAGCTCAGTGCGCGCGCAAGCTATCTCCTCCCCGCCGGCTTCCTCCGCTACCGCGGGAGGAGGAGAGGGCGGAACTTTTATCCATAGGAACGGATTTATGCAGTAGTGTTGCCGGCCGGCGTCAAGGCGAATACGGTGCCATCCTCTTCCTCTACCGTCGCCGCCGCGGAGCGGAGCCGAGCAGATCAGATTGAGGAGCGCGGTTACCGGGCGGGCTGGGTCTATGGTCGCTCCGCGGGCCACTCCGCCGGCTGGTGCTTTTTTATCAGGGCAGGCTGTGTCCCATGGCAGGGAACTTTTGGCAGAGCTCCCATTAGTAAGTGTGGCCTTCCGTCTTCTCGCCCGGGGCCGGCTCTTTCGGGGGCGCTGAGGACGGGCCTGCGACTCGGCTTGGCCTGGATCCCGGCCCCTGTCCCGACGCCGCGGGGTCTCTCGGGAGGCGGCGGCGGCCGGAAGCGGGATGCGCTCTTCTCTGGCGATTCCCCTCTCCCAGCCCCCTGGCCGGGTTTAGGGGGGAATGATCTGTGAGCGGGAAGCGGGGGGAGAGGGTTCAGTCTCCGAGGAAGGAAGGTTCGCGAGTTTAACTTCGGGTTCTCGGATTAGCTAGGCCTGGGGTGGGGGGGATGGGGTGGGGACAGGTATGGGAAGTGTGACACAGTCAGGACTGAGGCTGGCTCTTGTGGTTCGCTTTGGCCTGGGATCTCTTCAGGGGATCGGCATCGTCGTCCTTTGTCATTCCTCCTCTGTCTTGAGTGGATTTGATGTTATTCCGGGGAGAAGGGGGAGCCAGGCTTGTTCTCCCACTAACCGCTTTCTGCCACTACTTTATGCCTCGATGGAGTTTTAGGTTGGTAAGGTCTAGGGCAGGTGCTCTCAGAGTTTATCCATTTTGTTAGTCTGTGCCATATGTTTTATTTTGCAGTGACTTTGCCGATTTCTTTAACCTTTTTCATGAATAAGATATTGTTTCTGTCTAGCTCTTCCAGGAAGAGCTAGAGTAATATGAAAAACACTTGCCCCCTAAATGTATTTGTTTAATTAGGCAGGAAGATGGGTGATGGGACTAGTTGAACTTTGACCAGGCTTTCCTCTGTGCAGTTGAAAGGTGAACAAAATCTGAAGATGATACCTTAGTGTAAATAATTTTTAATGATAAGAGCATTAGTAACTGTAACTTAAATTTTGATTCTGTGAAGAAGACGGATTTCTGTTATTCTTTTTTTTTTAGCCCTTTGCACGAAAAAAAAACAGTGGGCTTGGAAACCTATTTTTAGAAAAGCAAGTTTTCCTTTTGCTCTAAAGCGATTCTGTGGAGAGGAAATGCTCTAGAAGCTTTACTTCTGATCATATTTTTATTTTACACTGTTTTCACTCACTGAAATATTTGCTTGGGCAAAATTAAAATACAGAAAATTTAGGTGATGGAGAAGAGAGATGCTGATAAACTTTGAAAGAAGCTGAGAGAATTAACAGGTAGCTAGCTGTTGGTTGTCAGAAGTTATAGCGGTATTCAACTTTCTAAAAAAAAATCCTGCCTCCCTTTTGATAAGTGTTTTCATTAGGCTTTCATTTACTGTTGGCATAATGAGAACACTTATCACAAGGGGGGCAGGATCTATTTTATAAAAGCAATTATTTTTTCACTTTTCAAATATAAAATTATTATAATATTAAATGTGGTTTTTTGAAACTGTCCTTGCCTCCCAATTCAAATAGTCCTGGAGGAAGGGGCCACTTTGCCCTACTCAGATCCCTTGCGAATCATGGAGCCCATGATCTGCAAAAGGTAACGAGTATGAAAGACAAGACAGTCAATTCTGGAAAAGCAAACAAACAAAAAGATTGTGAAAGCCATTGTTTTAGGTGATTTTGGTGAAAAGGGAAAATTGACTTGAAATATGCTGTATTTCATGGCTCCAAGTTGCACATTTTAACATTTCTGAAATCAGCATGGCAATTTTTTTTCTTAGTAACACATAAATAATGATGAATCTTAGAATTACAAGTCGTATTGGTTTTACCTTCCATACTATGTGAAATTTATATTTTTAAAAACATAAAATGACTGTAGAGATGAAATTAGTAATAATTCTGAAACAGAGTGAATCACAATATTTTCCACAAAGTTGAAGTAGAACACAGCACATTCTTTCACCAAGATGCAGTAAAACTAGAAGGGTGCTAAATACTTGCTGGTTGACTGAATGAATTAACAAACAGGTAACAAAGATAAAAACTACAAAACCAACTCTGGATACTTTATTGTATCAAAGAGGTAACTGAAAATACAGTTACATAATATCTAGGAACTAACATAATAAGATCAATATATATCCGTATCTATGGGATTATAGCTGGCGCCAAATTTAAGAAAATTAACATAACTGAGAAATCAACATAATTGAAAATTTAACTGAATAACTAAGAAAGAATAAAAATAAAACAAATATTCTACTTAAGAATATTGAAAAGGAAACAGTGAAATAAACCTAAGAAAAACAGAAAAAAAGACTTAATAAAGGTAACACTGATAGTAATGTATTAAAAGGAAAAAAAATTGTCAGAAGTTATAAAGAGCTGGTTCTTTGGAAGAGAAAACCAAAACAAGATGAAACTACTGCTAGCTGAATCAAGGTGAAAAGGAATGATACAAAAATACAAAGTTAGAGGGCCAGCCCGGTGGTGCAAGCGGTTGGGTGCTCGAGCTCTGCTGTGGCGGCCTTCGCCGGTTCGGATCCCGGGTGCGTACCAGCGTACCACTTGTTAAGCTATGCTGTGGCCGCGTCCCACATAAAGTAGAGGAAGATGGGCACGGATGTTAGCCCAGGGCCAGTCTTCCTGAGCAAAAAACAGGAGGATTGGCATCAGATGTTAGCTCAGGGCTGGTCTTCCTCACAAAAAAAAACAAAATTAGGAATGAGAAAAGTAAATAAACCCAGATGTACCTTTGGGTTGTTTCCATGGTAGTAAATTTGAAAGCCAAAACAACTTAAGAAAGTTACCAGAGGGATACTACTTAAAAAATGCTCTAGGCCCACATTATTTCAAGGATAAATTTTTTCTCAGTTTTCAGGCGAATCTGCTGTTGACATTGTTCCAGGTCACAGAGAAAGAAAGCTTTCCAGTTCTCTTTATGGTGCCATGATAACGCTGATAAAATCTAGCAAAGGTAGCACTAAAAACAGTCTCACTTTTGAATATTGATGCAAACATAAAATATTACCAAATGGAGTCCAGCGTTACATTAAAAGTATAAAAAAATGACAGTGATTTTATTGTAGAAGTATAGTCAATATTGGGAAATCTGTTAATAAACAGTGAAGGCACCAAGAAGACATGTAATAAAATTCAACATCTATTGACTAGAGCTTTTACTAAAACGTAAATAGGATGCTTTTGTAATGTGATAAAAACATACCAAAGCATTAAGAGATATTTGATGGTGAAACATTAGGAAACTTATGGTGCCTCTTGAACATTGTTCTGACTGTGCTACTCAGTGCAATTGATAGGAGAATGAGATATAAAAAGAATGACAAAATTATCAATATGTGGAGATAAAATTAACTAGAAAATTCAATTAATTGAAAAATTATTAGAAATAAAGGTTTAAAAAGGTGTACAGTTACAAAATGTAAAATAGAAAGCTTTCTTTTAAATGATTGATAGAAAAATATAATTTACAATAGCAATAGAAAATATAAAATACTCAAGAATAAACTTAAGAAATGTACAGAGCCTAATGGAAGAAAATTTTTAACGTCTGTAATAGAAGATAAAGACTTTACTAAATGAAGTTTGAATTCTAGCATTGTAAAGATATTATTTCTTCCTATCTTGATCTTTTAACTTAATGCAGTCCCAAACAAAATTTTGAATGGATTTCCTGTTTTGGGACTTGACTTAAGGATTCTAAAGTTCAGGTCGGTCTTAGAATAATAATTGTAATAGAATAGCCAGAAATTTCTGAAGAATAGCAGCAAGGGGGTATTTTCCATACCAGATTTTAATTATTTAATTTTATATGTTTTAAAATAGCATGGCATAGGAATAAGAAAAACAATTAAAAAATAGGAAATTATAAAGAGGATCCAAATATAATGATAGAATTATCCATCAGGAAATACTTTGGCAACATTTGGATAAGCATTTGACAAAACATTTAGCTGGATTCCTACTTTACATCCTGTACCAAAATAAATTCCAGATGGATCACAAATTGAAAGAACAAAGCCTGAAGGGTAGGTATTAGAAAACAAGTGAATATTTTTTTTATCATTTTGTGCCAGAGAACAAGCATAAAATCAAAGTAAAATATGGGTAGATTTGAATAAATGAGTGAGTCAGATTTCTGTATTACAAATGATTAAATATTGAGAGATCATGCTAAACTTGGGAAATGTTTGCAGCATATTTGACAGAGAAATGATTTATTATCCATGTATACAAATTTTAGATCAGAAGAATCTCTTAATCTTTAAGAGATGACCATCCCATGAGACAAATGGTCATATTAGAATTACAGTGTGCAAAAGAAGAACTATGTTTGGCCAATAAGGGCATGGAAAAATGTTTAACTTCAGGAGTAAATAAAAAAAAAAAAAACCACAGCTACTACTTTGACTTTAAGTTGTACAGTGTTTAAAAGATTGGCATTAACCCACAGGGTTAAATATTTTAGGATGCACTGATGTGCTGTTAATAGGAATGGAAATTGGTTTGACTTTTATGGAAGACAAACTGACAGTGTATACCCAAGTTACCAGCAAAACTGATCCATCAGTTCTACTTCTAGGAAATTATTCCAAATATATTATTACTCAAATATACAAGGATGAATTACAAAGATATTCATTAAAGCATTACTTGTAATAGTGAAAAAATGATAACCTACATGCCTCTCAATAGAGATTAACAAAATAAATAATGATCCATCCGTAATGCTGTGCAGCAATTTAAAAGGATGCTGAAGAACAAATTCATTGACATAAAAAGACTTCCAATACATACTGAGTGACAAAAGCATGTTGCAGAATACTTTTTTTGGGTCATGTCAATTTCATATCTCTGGTTAAAAATAGACTAGGCAGGAGGAGGAGGCAGTGTTATAAATTCTGAAACAGCTTTTAACATGATTGGAATTTATGAAGTAGGGAAATGAAATACTCTAGTTACTCATGAGCAACTGAGAAAAGATATACTTCATCAAATCTAAGGTGCCATCAATTGGTGCCAAATAATTTCACCATTATTTTATGTGTCACTAAGAAAGAATAAACATACTGTTAATTAAATTGCTAAGGCATCACTGTAAGATGTATCTTTTTTTAAAAAATTATTTTATTGAGGTGACATTGGTTTATAACACTGTAAATTTTATTTCAGCTTTTGTATAGACTGCATCGTATTCACCACCGAAAGTCTAGTTTCCACCCATCACTATACACATCTGCCTCTTTTGTGCCGCCCCCCTTTCCCCCCCCACCCCCTTCCCATCTGGTAACCACCAGTCTGTTCTCTGTAAGATGCATCTTGATATCAGAGTCTTAGAATCAGTGAAATACAGTATAATCTAGTAAGAGAGAGAGACTGAGAAAGAAGAGAAAAGATTAGAGCAGAATTTTTTTCAGGGCATGTATACATTTATTAGTGAGATAAGTCTTAGTGTCAAGAGTTGCAAGAAACGTGAAAAATACTGTCTTTCAAGGTTACTTGTATTTTGTACTTCTCAGAATGTTAACAACCCTTCAATTTCAGAATGTTTTTTGTTAGTTGATCTTCTATAGCATGTCTTAAAATCTTTGCTTCTTCTAGTTTGCAATGGATTTTGGATAAACAAGATCTGTTGAAGGAACGCCAAAAGGACTTAAAGTTTCTCTCAGAAGAAGAGTATTGGAAATTACAAATATTTTTTACAAATGGTAAACTTTTCTTTAATTGGTTGAAATGATACAGTTGGTTACCTCTGAAGTAAAATACTTTTTATAGTAATTTGTGATGAACTGTTTTAGTCCCTACTTAACATTTTTATTTACACATGTGTTGTTTTTACAGCTTACATCATTTGTCTTTCTTTTTAAGTGATCTAAATAAAGTCTTTTGTGAATCTTATATGTCAGAGACACTCAAGACCATTTGAAAGTGTTATCTCCCTAAGCCTTTATAATGCATTAGTAAACCCAGTTTAAGATTGGCTGAAGCAAAGTACTTTGATTCTTTGGATTGACATTCAGTGTTGGTCATTCCTGTCTTACAAGTTTGCTTTGGAGGGAAGGGGATTTAGAGTCAGCAGATCCTGGCTGTGCCACATGGTAGCTTTGTCACATGATCTTTCTAACCTTCAGTTCACCCTTCTGCAATCCTACTTCACTGTTGTTTTGAGGATTCATTATGGATTTTTTAAAATAAACTTTAAAGCAGTAATTATCATGAGTTTGATAGGTGTCTTGATATTTTCTTTTTATTCTTATTTATTCTAAAGATAATATGAAAAGCATTGAAAATAGTTAGAAGATGGAGGGGAAATATACCTATCATTCAACCTCCTTAATGCAAGAATAATTTTTCCTATGGGGCAATTTCTATTTGTTATTGTTTATGCATACCTATATATTTTTTTAACAAATTTGCAAATTCTTATACTAGACCACTGTGATCCAAGTAGAGCTTTATAGCATGTATAGGGTTTTCTCTTTGTTAAAAGTGAATATAGTCATGATTTAACCACATGGAAGTTATTGTTCAGTGTTAATATTATAATGATACCGGAAGATATATTTAAAACTTTATTATTTTCCTTTTAGTTATCCAAGCATTAGGTGAACATCTTAAATTAAGACAACAAGTTATTGCCACTGCTACAGTCTATTTCAAGAGATTCTATGCCAGGTAGGGCTGTTTTATTTTGGGACTATGTTATGCCTATTTGAAATTCTTACCTGATGTTGATGAACCTTAGTATAAATAAATCATGTGTTCGCCATAGAATTATCTTGTTTTTTTCCATGTGTTTTCTATATCAATGACATTTAACTTTATCATATTTTAGGTATTCTCTGAAAAGTATAGATCCTGTATTGATGGCTCCTACATGTGTGTTTTTGGCATCCAAAGTGGAGGTATGAAATAATTTTCTGTTCTTCATCAAAGTATAGTCCATGAGTGTTGGTTAATCTGTCCCAGTTTTCACATTACCTGTGTAAAAATAATAACAACAGATGGTGATTTATGCAAAATATTGAAATTTATACAAAATCAAATAAATATATACATATCTTTATTTTATGTATTCAGTTAACAAACATCTAGCACTTACTATGTACCAAAAGCTATTCTTAGTCCTTTTACAAGTATAACAGACTTAATCCTCATAACAAACTATGGGATATATAGTAGCAATATTCTCATGTTATAAATGAAGAAGCTGAGGCACAGAGAGATTAAGAAACTTGGCTAAGATCATAGAGCTGTTAAGTGACAGAGCTAGTATTTGAACCCTGGGTCTAGCTCCTAATCCCATGCTCTTAACTGCTTTGCTCTACTGCTTCTAAGACATTTATTGTTTGGCACTAAGTAGTCTTCATAAGTGCCGCAGCTTGTCTACTATAACCTGAGAATGTCCCTCTTCTCCCTATGCTTCCTATGCCCTACTGTCTTCCCTCCCTGCCTCCTCATGATTGGCTTGTCTACCAAGCCACAGGGAAAGCAAGGGGGAAAGCAAGGATTAGGGGTGGCTACTGCTATAGAGATTCTAACAAGGAATATTTTGGGTAGTGAGGGTAGAGAAATTAAGTGAGAGAGAGAGAGAAGAGAGATGGGAACTTGCAGGTGAGACCAAATCTCAGCTCAGCTTATTTACGTTTTCAGTAGTTTTGAGAGAGCTCAGCTAAAATTCAGACAATTATAGCAGATACTGACTGGTTTTCATAACTGATCAATGCAATCTTTAGTGTTATGAAACTTTTGTGTTATGCTTCAATTTTTGGATGGTGTCTTTAGAATAGTAATTTTATTTGTGAATATTGAATGTAATCTTAACCTAGTAAGTTTACATTCCTTTTGCTACTCGTTTTGTTTTAGCCATTATTTAGGATTATCCATGACATCTTTCCGAACTATTACCTAAAATGAGAGTTGACTGTATTAGAAATAATATTAGGAAAAGCTTTCTAGAGGTTTAAAGTTTTCTAATTTTAAGTGGTAGTTTAAGGAGGCAGATCCAGCTCTGTTGTTGTTAAGTTCTTTAAAGGAAGAGAAAATGTTTATAGAAGGCCTGTATTATGGAGTGGTTTCTCCAGATATTACCATGTAATTTTATGTAGCACAACCACTATGGGAAACCAAGACAAAATCTTTATAATCTTCTACTCTTGTGATTAACTTGGGCTTTTAATTTGTCTTGTTTGTTAAATATCTTTTGTTACATGATTTACTGAGTAGAACCCTGTTTTATGATTTACTGAGTGAAAATTTTCACTTTAAGAATTTTGGATAAAGAGTTATTCCTGGAAAAACATGTATTCTTTCATATTTGGTTATAGCATTATTTTCTTTTTATCTTTAACTATGACCAAATCTTTCTGTGTTTGTCTAGTTTTATGGGAATTGTATAGAAATGGCATTTAAGATGTCTCAGGCATTTAATTTTTAGTTTCAATTATTATGGTTTGAGGTTTAAATATAAATATATATGCACACACATGTATCCCCCCTCCACCGCCATACACACACACACACACACACATAGGATAAGGATGTAGGTTGAAGGTATTTGAATAGACTACTATTAGTTTAGTTTCTTTTGTTGGATAAGGAACCAATTCTTGATTTTTCTGTTTTAAAATGACATGAAGGTTTTAGGAATCTTATGAAGTTAATCAAATTAAATGAGACAGTATATGTCCATCATCTGATAAATTTTAGTTATTTTTACAACACTCGTATATTAAGTTCAAGGAGGAAATGGGAACTGACATTGGAAGTCTTATACTGTATCATCTTGTCTCCCTGTTCTGAAAAGAATTGTTTACATGGTCTTTTGAGTTCTTTTCGTGATATTAAAGTTTATCTTCTTCAGAGACTGAGTTGTTTTATTATTAAATGGCATGAAGTACCTGCACATTAGTCCAGGTTCAATTGAATAGGAAGCATACTTAATATTTATTCTTGCAATTAAGTGTAGACTCTAACAATCTTCTTGGAAACTAATTTGAGTACAGAAAACTGGCACTGTTACTTTAGGGCTTGGTTTCTAATGTGGTATCTTTCAGTGATATTAAAGTATAAAATTATTTAAACATTCGTCTTAAATTGTAGCAATTTTATGGAAAGGTAATGTATTTAGAGATTTCAGTACTTCATACCACAAGTAGGAAGAGATGAACAGACTATAAACATTGGGGGAATGTAGGAAATACTTGGTTTTGAATAGACCTCAGATACCCTTAGGTTCGTTGGGTTAACATGTACCTGATCTCATGTACTTTTCTTTCTCTAGGAATTTGGAGTAGTCTCAAATACAAGATTGATTTCTGCTGCTACTTCTGTATGTAAGTGCAAAAAGTATATCCTGCTTTAAGGTTGTGCTTCTAAAGAAAGCACCATAGGATGTAGATATTTTTCAGTTTATGAGTCCTCTGAGAGATTAGTCGGGTTTATTAACTCTCCTAAGGACACCTTTATGGCTACTGTATTATGGGTAAAAATAAAGTTAAAATAAAAAATTTTTTAAACACTGATAGTATTATCTCTAAGACATGATGTTTAATGTTAAAAATGGATAGTAACAATTGATCCAAAAACAACTCAGTGGCTCTTAATTTTATGATAAGGGTAAAGAAAAAATTCATTTCCCTACTTTACTATATTTTTTGCTTCCTAATGACCAGCCATTGTGTCAGTCTTGTGGATGGAATAAGCTATTTCTTTAGCAACTGTAATATATGTCTTTGATGGGAATTATGTATTTTACCTCCATATGGAAAAACATGGTGCAGAAAAAAATGCTGACTCTGTAGTCAGTAGACCTGATTCTTAGCCCCAGTTCTGTCTTTAAGCAGCAGCTGCATAACCTTGAGCAAGTTACTTTACGTTTTGGCCTTAGTTCTTTATCTAAAAAAATGGGGTTTAGCTGCCTGTGAGTCATGGTATTAAAGGAAATAACATTGTAAAGTAGCAGTTGTAAAGTATTGTACACAGGTATTAACATTATGCTGTGCTCCATCTTCATAGGTTAAGCAGAAAGCCATCACCTAACAAAAGATAATTCGGATTAATTTTTTTTTTCTTCTGTGATCTTACACAGAAGAAGCATAAGAAGGCTTTTTGTGGTTTTAAGTTTGTGAGCCTGACTGATTTTCCTATTTTGGGATCATTTCCCTTTCTGAGAAGAGTGTAATAATCTAATTCAATCTTTTCCATGTCATATCTTATTCTTTTAAAGATAGAAGAGTAGTAATCAGTTTTGCTGTAGACTTTAATATACCAAATATGTCACATTAATGAAGTATTGAGTTGCCCTCTGTAAAATCGAATTATTAAAAAATTGAAAAATGACTGGAAGGAAATCTACCAGAATGTTAGCAGTGCTCATCTCTGAGTAGTAGATTATAGGTGCCTTATTTTCTGCTTAGTCTGTTTTCCAAATTTTTTAGAAGGGTGTATATTTTTAAAAATGTAAAATAACGTATTACCGAGGTTCGTTTGTTTATATCTTTCATGCAAAGGCTTAAAGATATATTAATAAGAGTGTTTGGTTACCAATGAATAGGAAATTTTTATAGTAGACTATTTTATTTATTTCACAAATTGTATAGTGAATTATATAGGCCAGACAGCTTAGGTTTCAAATTTCAGCTCCAGTGCTTTCTACGTGATGAATTGAGCAAAATATGACCTCTCTATTTCTCAATTTCCTCATCTGCAAGATAAGGCTATTAATAATATCTATGTCATAGGGTTGTTATGAGGATCAAATGAGTTAAAATCAATACAGCTCTTAGAAGAGTGCTTCGCTCGGTGTATTAGTTTGCTAGGGCTGCCATAACAAAATGCCAGAGACTGGTTGGTTTAGACAACAGACATTTATTTTCTCAGTTTGGGAAGCTGGAAGGCCAAGATAAAGGTGTCAACAAATTGATTTCTCCTGAAGCCTCTCGCCCTGGCTTGCAGTTGGCTGCCTTCTTGCTGTATCCTCACATGGCCCTTTCTCTGTGCATGTGTACCCTTAGTGTCTCTTCCTCTTATAAGGACACCAGTCCTGTAGAATTAGGGCCCTACCCTTATGACCTCATTTAATCATTTATTTTATTTTATTTTTTGTGAGGAGGACTAGCCCTGAGCTAACATCCAATGCCAATCCTCCTCTTTTTTGCTGAGGAAGACTGGCCCTGGGCTAACATCCTTGCCCATCTTCCTCTACTTTATACAGGACGCCACCACAGCGTGGCTTAACAAGCGGTGTGTCAGTGCGTGCCCAGGATCAGAACCTGCGAACCCTGGGCCTCCGCAGCGGAGCTTGCGCTCTTAACAGCTGTGCCACCAGGCCAGGCCCTGACCTCATTTAATCTTAATTACCTCTTTAAAGGTCTTAGCTCCAAACACAGTAACACTGCAGGTTAGAGCTTCAACATGAATTTGTGAGTGGGGGAGACACAATTCAGTCCATAATACTCAGTAAATTTTAGTGGTACTATCATCATCAACAACAGCATGATTATCACTGGAAAACACCATACTGGATGCAGTGGTGGATACAAAGATAAACACAAGCAATTTAAGGGCAAGAAAATAAGACAGCATATACAAATATGAATACAGAAGAAAATAAGTGGTATAAGAGAGTTTCAGAGAATGCAGTGAATGTTTTGAGTGGGAAAAGATTATTTGTTATATGAATCCAGAAAGGCTTAAATAGAATTCAGTGAAGAAAGATAGAATTTGAACCTGGGGAAGTGTAGGGGAAAGACAGCCTAGGAACATTGAAGAGTTTGGTCAAAAATAGAGAAAGCTAATGAGTTATGTTAAGTGAATGATGAGTAAGGAAATAGGGGGGAAGAGCCTACCTGGCTAAGGCCAGATAATAGAGGGCCTCCAGTGAGGAATCTGTAGTTTGTTCTGTTGACAGTGGTGGTACCTTTGAAAGCTTTATTTTTCAAAAAGAGGGTGATGCCAGAATTGTGCATTAGGAAGGTGAATCTGGCAGAATTATGTAAGGTGAATTGGAGGAGAGTGTGAGTCGAAGTAGACAGACAAATTTTGACATTTTTCACATGTTACAACGTGGATGAATCTTGAAGACAGTATGATAAATGAAATAAGCCAGTCACAAAAAGATAAATACTGTATGATCCACTTATATGAGGTACCTAGTGTCATCAAATTAATAGAGATAGAAAGTAGAATGGTGGCTGCCAGGGGCTAGACGGACAAGGAAATGGGGAGTTATTGTTTAATGGGTACACAGTTTCAATTTTGCAAGATGAAACAAGTTCTGGAGATGAATTGTGGTGATGGTTGCACAACAGTGTGAATGTACTTAATACTACTGAACTGTATACTTAAAAATGGTTAAAGATGGTAAATTTTATGTAATGTGTATTTTTACCACAATTTAAAAACAACCAAAAAAAATCCTCTCTAAGAGAACTGTTTGGTGGTTACCAGGGCGAGGGGATTGAGGGTTGGGCACAAGGGGGGAAGGGATGCATTTATACGATGACTGACAATAATGTACAAGTAAAATTTCACAGTGTTATAGACGATGACATCAATAAAAAAAAAAACTCTCTGAAATAGTTTTATGTAAACTACAAACTGTAGTGAGTGCTGTCACCACAGGGTGCTGTGAGAAATAAAAGCTAAGAGGTTTAAGATGGAAAAGAATTTTTTTGAAGTTATTGAAGTAATCTAGGTGAGCACTAATGAAGGCTTAAAATAATGTTTTGGCAGCCAACAAGGAGAACCAGCAGGCTACATTTGAATGATAGAATCAGCAGGACTTTTGAAAAGAAAGGATTTAAGAAGAGTCAAAAATGATTTTTGAAGTTTCATGCCTGGACATTGAGGGGGTAAGGGTGGTACCAGAAGAGGAGAATAAGTGGGCTCTGAAAAGAATTATATTTAATCTTTGTTTCTAATACCATTCTCTAGTAAAAGGGTTCCTTGGAGAAATGGCTGCTTCTAGGACTGGAGCAGGAAATACACAAGATAGACCTGGAACATCTTATAGTGCCAAGGAAGTACTCAGAAAAAAAACACCCTACAGTAATGGGGATATGTCAGAGGGACACAAAAGCCAACTGAAAGAGCTCTCGATGGCCAAAGTTGGAAGAATTTTAGCAACAAAATTTAACAAGTATTGGATTATAACCCAAAGGATAAAATAAATATCCATGAGTCCACACTGATAGGAATAATAATTTATGTATCGAACTCCACCCTCAAGTAGGGGAAGCGTAAATTTCCCTTAGGCGTTGGCTTCCTTCTAATGTGTACATTATGAAAAGGGTGGGGGGAATAACTTTACAGTGGAGAAACCTGACAAACACTGCCTCAGTCAGGTGATTGAGGTTAATATCAACAGTGATAAATCACATGAATAGTACGTACCTTTGATGTGTTATAATGAAGTGGCGCTTCACCTCTGTGGTCTTCCTTCCAGCACCCCAAAACCCCAGTCTAATAAATATCAGACAAATTCCAGTGGAGCGTTAACCTACAAAATACTTGACCAGTACTCCTAAAAACTGTTAAAGTCATTAACAACAGGGAATGTCTGGAAAACTGTCACAGCCAAGCGGAATCTAAGGAGACATGACACGTAAATGTAATGCGGTATCCTGGAAGAGCCTGGAACAGAAAAACGATGTTAGGTTAAAAAGTAAGGAGATCTGAGTAAACTATGGATTTTAGTTAATAATAATTTATCTATATTGGTTCATAATAATAACAAATGTACTATACTAATGTAAGATGTTAATAATGGGAAACTAGGTGAGGGGGTATCTTAGTCTGCTTGAGTTGCTGTAACAAAATACCATAGACTGGGTGTCTTAAACAACAGAGATTTATTTCTTGCAGTTCTGGAGGCTGGGAAGTCCAAGATGAAAGTGCCTGCCTTGATCGGCCATGATTTGTTTCCTGGCTTGCAGACAGCCTCCTCCTCACATTGAGTTCTCCCATGGCAAAGAGAGAGAGATCTCTGGTGTCTCTTCCTCTTCTTATATGGACACTAATCCTATCATGGGGGCTCCACCTTCATGACCTCATGTAAACCTAATTAATTCCCAAAGGCCCCACTTCCAAATACCATCACAAGGGGTTCGACATACAAATTTTGGAGGACACAATGTTCAATCCATAATAGGGAGTAATGGGAACTCTCTGTATTATCTTCTCAGTTTTTTGTAAATTTAAAACTGTTCTATGGGCCGGCCCCGTGGCTTAGCACTTAAGTGCGTGCGCTCTGCTGCTGGCAGCCCGGGTTCAGATCCCGGGTGCGCACCAACGCACCACTTCTCTGGCCATGCTGAGGCCGCGTCCCACATACAGCGACTAGAAGGATGTGCAACTATGACATACAACTATCTACTGGGGCTTTGGGGGGAAAAAAATAAATAAATAAAATTATAAAACTGTTCTAGGGCCGGCCCCGTGGCTTAGTGGTTAAGTGCGCACGCTCCGCTGCTGGCAGCCTGGGTTTGGAACCCCGGGCGCGCACCGACGCACCGCTTCTCCGGCCATGCTGAGGCCTCGTCCTACATACAGCAGCTAGAAGGATGTGCAGCTATGACATACAACTATCTACTGGGGCTTTGGGGGGAAAAAAATAAATAAATAAAATCTAAAAAAAAAAAAAAACTTTAAAACTCTTCTAAAAAATAAAGTCTACTTGAAAAAGGAAGAGGAATATAATTTGGTAGAAGTTTTGTTTTTGTTTTTAAGGGACATTTGAGCATATTAGTAAGTGATGGAACAGATTTATTGGAGGAGGAATGGTTAAAGGTGAAAAAAAACGTAGGAACTATCAATTGAGTAGCTGAAAGCAATGCACAGTGGTGGGAGTAGCAACAGGGAAGAAGGATGCATTTTCCTCCAAGGAAGAAAAGGATTAGAAGATAGAAAATCAAAATGCAGAGCGATTTTATCATGGAATAGGAGAGAAGTTGACAGTATCAGGTAAATCTGATTTCAGTAGTTTAGGTGTCAAGTTCCAGGGGTTAGGGCTGTAGATTTGTTTTATGTACAGATAACTCTACCTTGTTGATGGTTACCATTATAAGTACCTGTTTTACTTGTGCGCTTTACATCTTGTTTACCTCAAAAAGATTTGTAAAACTCAGAAACCTTAATAGGTACGTTTTCAAATTAACTAAAGTAGGGGGAAAGGAAAGATTAAGCAAAAGTTTCCTAATATCAAGTTTAAATGGTTTACGTGTCAAATCTTGGCAGATGTTACCTATTTAAATTAGCTGTTAGAATACTCAACTGACAAAATAAAACTTTTTGAAAATACAGTACATAGAATAAATGAAATTCGTTTTAATCTCAGTGAGGTCACTTGGGCTTTGTACAAGTGGGAGGGATCACAGAACAGATCCTCTAGAACTTCTCAGTAGTCATTTGATTGAGTGAAATGTTGCATCATAATGACTTGAATGCAGTTTTCTCAAATAGTACTTAAATGTATACACTCAGACCATTTTGAGGAGATGGAGGATTGATAGGTAACAGTTTTTTTCATTTGTACTTTTTAGTGACTAAGAGTAGTAACTGTGTATGTATGTGTTTGTGTGCGGTATGAAAAAGGTCATAGAGACCTTTGCACATATATTCCTGCTTTTATTAAAACATCTTTTGATAAAGAAATACCTATTTATTATAAAAAGTTTAGAAAGAATTGATTAGTAAAAATGCTTATATTTCAGAGATAACTACTGTTAACATTTTTTGGTTGTATTATCTTTCCAATATTTATTTATATATATTTACAAATATATACATATGTATTTGTGAACACATATCTAATCCGTGTTCCTTCTGAGCTAAATTACTGAAGAATAGATCAATGCCGTTCTGAAGCTGGAAAATTTTTAGAGATGATAAAGTCAGTGATTTTTTTCTGGCCCTCTTATTTATTTTTTAAGTAGCAGAACCCTTTCTTAATATGTCAAATATGTAATTGAAACTCTCTAATTGTAATATAGATGGAGGCCTAGGGCTTCCTACCACTAAGTCTTTCCCCTCCCCTGAAAACAAAAAAAATCTGTGTCGCTAAGCGTCTCTAAGAGCTCCTACTAAAAATGGTTTAGCCCTACCTTTAATATTCTATACTGTGTTAAAGAAATTTTGGGTTAATTCACTTTCCCATTTTCTCAGTCTAAGTTGTTTTTTGTTTTCTGCAGTAAAAACTAGATTTTCATATGCCTTTCCAAAGGAATTTCCTTATAGGATGAACCATGTAAGTATATTGTATAAAATAAAACTACTTATCAAAGTTGTATATAAACTGTCTCCATTTTATATTAGAATAAACTGAATACTCTCCTAGAAATGGCAGTTTCACGTACTACAAGAACATAGACTTTAGTCTAAATTAAAGCTAAATTGCTTCTACCATTTAAAAAAAATACTTCATAGCAGTGGTTATCAACACTGGGTGCCCATTAAATCACCTTGGGAATTTTTAGATGTTGGGGCCTCTCTAAACCAACTAAATCATAATTTTCAGACTTGGTGCCCAGGCACTGGTAGTTCCTAAAAGCTCCCAGGTGATACTAATGTGCAGCTGTGGTTGAGAACTGCTATAATGGAACAGTATAAAAACCATATTTGAAATTTAAATTGTACTTTTTTGTTTCATTTTAGTATTCTTTTCTTTTACTGATTTACTGATAAGAATAACATTTTAAGTGGAGATAATTGCATTTTTGCATTTGTTGAGTGGAAAATGTTGCAAAACTGAAGTTTGTACAGGATATTTTAAATAAATAAGAATGCTTATATGATGCTGGCTTTTCCTTATAAGGATTAAAATGCTTTCTGATCATAATTGCATGCATTGTGTAATAGTAAAAAGTAATTTTTTTGCATATGTTCATTCTAATATAAGCTACTATGTTTTCCTTGATTTAAAAAAATTTTGGTAAAAATTTTTGATCAATTACTGTGATGTCTAAATTATTATGTTAGACTAAATAGATTCATTTAATTTGGTTTCATGTTGACATTTATAATCTTTTTTTAACAGATATTAGAATGTGAATTCTATCTTTTAGAATTAATGGTAAGTATATTTCTTCCTTGTGATTAATCAAGTAAAACTTATTTTCAAATTTAGTGAAGTTAGGAATTAAAGAAACGATCTGTAGGGAGGTGCACTTTAAAACCATCCAATGATACATGATGGTGAAATCATATTACCTAGTAGCATCATCACCTATATCCTCTTGGAAGCCTGTAAAGTAGTTTGTATATCCTACTTAGGATGGGAACATTTTTCTGTTCTATAGTAACTATAATAAAAAGATAACAAGCAAACCAGTCAGGGCATTAAACCACTGTAAATTATTTGCACAATTTGTGTATGTGTGTGGTGTTACTTAAAGACAGATTATGTCTTTGGCAGAATTCTGCTCCTCCATTGGGAATTACGGATTTGTAGGCTAATAAGAGGTTTCAGTGTGTTGCAGATGTGACACTTTGAGTCTCTAAGGGAATGGATGCTGACTGACTGCCAACCGATTTATCAAGGTATATTCAAGAGAGAGCACTGCCTTCACTGTTATAGTAGAGTTTAGGGCTGCCGTACTGCTCGCTTAAGAGATTAAGAGGGAAGCAAGCATGAGTTAGAGAAATACATTTTGAAATACACACTTACAAATCAGTTGGGTAATGATAAGGTTTTTGTGTTGTAATAAATCTGTTTTTATACATACACATTTTTTAAACTGTTTCTAGGATTGTTGCTTGATAGTGTATCATCCTTATAGACCTTTGCTCCAGTATGTGCAGGACATGGGCCAAGAAGACATGTTGCTTCCCCTTGCATGGTAATTAGAACAGAAGTTATTCATAGTGTAACATGTTATTAGCTAGGAAGGTTGACAACTAAACGTCAAGTTTAGTATTTTTAAAGTAACTAAACCGGTGCCCCCAAGATATTTTATGTTGAGCCAAATATCTGCTTGTTGAATTTTAATAACTATTGGTATAAATGCTAAAATGATAAGCATCTTTAAATTATCTATTTGATAACTTTCCATTAAAATTTGATTCTTATGAAAAACAGACTGTTTAGATAAAAATTAAGATATCTTTAATCAGAATACTTTTTGGTGATATTCAACATACATATTAATTCATTTGTATAATTTCTGGTTTCCTATCTGATTTTCTAATTTTTGAAAAATTAGGAAAATGTTTATTTTATATTATAATTTATTGTGAGGTTTTAAAACTTAACATATATTTAGCTGTAATTTTATTCATTAAAATATTCTTATTCATTGTCACATTCATGTATCCATCTTTTTCCCTTGATGTTTTCACCTTTGTATCTGTGCTTCAATAATATAAAAGCGAAATGTGTACAAAGATGGGAAATCTGGCCTTCTCTGGGGGGAAGTGTACAATCATGCGAGGTAGTTCTGCTTTCAGTAATAATATGATTTACATTTCTATAGGAGGATAGTGAATGATACCTACAGAACGGATCTTTGCCTACTGTATCCTCCTTTCATGATAGCTTTAGGTATGTAAGCGTGGTGTACCTTTATTAGTTAAATTGTTATAAACCTATTTAGGTCATCCTAAAAGAAATTTCACCCTATTGTACTTTATGTTTTTATGTTCCATGAAGTAATAGACTAATCCTTGCATGTGAACTTTCAATAATATGAACTGCAACTGTCACAAATCAGGATTATTGTCCCCCCACCCCCCTTTTTTGGTAAGTTTTTTTTTTTTAATCATTTAAAATAATTGTAACCAATGTCTGAATAGAACATTTTTGTTTGTTGAGGGAGAAAAGTTCAGAAGCAAGCCTGCTAATGTTAGTTGTAACTTATATAAAATAACTGAGCCTGTCTTTTGTTTCCTGAGCCCAATTAAGTCCCCAGAGGTTGAGTAAAGGAGCCTCTGTGGTCCTGAATGCCTTGCTGGAAGGAGAAGTTAGCTGCCATTCCACTATCTATGGAATGCAGTACTGTAATGGGTTAGAACACAGTCTTTGGAGTCAGATATTCCTAGGTTTAAATTTTGCTTCCTTTACAGTTGTGGGAAAATTATCTAATCTTTCTGAGTTTGTTTCCTTAATTGTAAAATGCAGGGGATACTAATAACTCCATACAGAGTTGTTACAAGAATTAAACGAGATATCTTGTAGAGCACCAAATAATGCCTACCATGTGTTAAACACTTGTTAGTTTGTTCTCTTTCTTTCTTCTGTTGATTTCCATGACTCTATTCTCTTGATTTTTCCCTCCCGTTCTTACCAGTCCAGACTTACTTTCTTTGGTTTCTCTTTTTTCAATTATTCCTTAAATGTTAATGTTTCTTAGCCTTCTTACATCAGGGGTGACAAATAGGTTATACCTATACTTTTGTAGTACTGGAGGCTCCCTGAAAACACTGTATTTGGAAGGATTCAGGAGTGGCTTCTGGGTTAAGTGAGAAAGAATGCTAGGATCTACATAGGTAGGAAGGAGGGAATAGCAGGCCATGTGCCACATCTTTGCCATCTCTGCTATCTTTGTTCTTCCTGGGTAGTCTCACTGAGGACTCTGGCTTCTAATATCTCTTATGTGGTGAAACATTTAAATTTCCTTATTTAACCAAGATCTTGCTCCTGAGCAGTTCTTCATACCCATCTGCCTTTTAGATAGCTCCACTTTGGCATCTCACTGGCACCTCAGACTCATGATCAGGACTGAACTCATCACTTTGCCCAAAAATATGCTCCTTTTAATGTCTTTGCTAGCTTGGCCAATTACATTAATTAATTACCTTATTTGGAAACCCAGCAGTTAGGCTCTTTATCTCCCTCAATACCTACATCTAGTTGGTAACCAATACCTAATGTGCCTTCCTCTCGATTGTCTCTTTCGTAATCTCATAGCCATCTTCTCATATCTATCCAGGTTACCATAGCAGTCTTTTTACTGGCCGTTTGGCCTCCAGCATCCCTGTTTTCAGAGAGCCAGTCTGTCCTCCACACTTGAGCTAGGCTAGTGGTTCTCAACCAGGGGTAATTTTGCTCCCCGGGAGATGTTTGGCAATGTCTTGTCACAAGTGGGGTGGGATGCCACTGGCACCTAGTGGGTCGAAGCCAGGGATGCTGCTAAGCATCCTACAGTGCACAAGGCAGTCTCAAAGAATTGTCCAACCTACAATGTCAATAGTGCCAAGGTTGAGAAACGCTGAGCTAGAAAGAGCTTTTTAAAAGGCAGAATTTGTCTCCCAATTAAAATCTTTCATTGCTCCTCCCAATTTCTGGATAAAATCCACAGCTTCTTTTTACCGTTTATATACCTACCATTCTCTGCTCCCACTCTCACCTTTTTTAAGACTTGGCTCAGATATCACCTCTTTAGTGACACCTTCCCCACCCCCAAACTCCCTACATTACCTCAGTCTGGGTTTAGGATGTCTCCTCTGTCTCCACTTTACTCTATGTGTGCCCCTGTCATGGCATTTTCCACTGTATTTTAATTACCTCTTATTATAATTTCAGTCTTTTGGCCTCTCAGTCCCTCCTGGACCTACACCCGACTTTATGGCTTCGTTTGACTGGGGGCAACCAGTATGTCAGTTCACATTTGAGTCGCTGTTTGCCTAGAATGTCATCCTTAGCAAAGTCATGTGGGTAACCAGACCAGGAAATACAGCTCTTAATAAGCTGGTGTGAGCCAGGCTGTTCAATAGGAATTACATTAGGCAAAGTTATGATATAGATTGTTGTCTTTGGGCTCTTTTATTATCTTTGTTAGTTTATAATGTATATAATTATATTGTATACAGTGCATTACATTTTTTTTCCAAGCTCTGTTTGTTTAAAAACGCTGAACTCTGTACGAGGGTGCCCAATTTTCGCCCAACTTGATCATGTGCCAATAACTTTAAAAAGCAGAGGCAACACTGCTTTTAATTGAAATATAAAAACAGTTAATATCATTGAAATTTATCAGCGTATTGATTGGCTGCTGCTGCTGTTGTTTTTTGGGGGTTTGCTTGGTCACACTGACTTGTGGGTGCATTTTGACCCCTACTTTGTACTGCTGTTCAGGGATCATTTCCCTGTTCTAATTCCCTCATTCGATTTTTTCCTCTCTAACGTGACCTGACTCTCAAGGCAACTGCACCGTGACTAGCGTACAGTGAGGAGCAGGAGATGTCAAGAACCTTAATATAGTCCAGTAATTTTTTTCTATCTATATCTATTAAATTGATGGGATTGTCAATGGAGCTATTATATGAATCTATATAATTTTTTAAAAAATATTGGAAAATACAATGAAAATTTTAACTGAAAATCTTATCTTTAGTTCTAAGTCGATACATTCCATGTTTTCAGTTAAACATGGGTCTTTGTCTCTCATTTTCTTTCCAGCTTGCCTACATGTAGCCTGTGTTGTACAGCAGAAAGATGCCAGGCAGTGGTTTGCTGAGCTTTCTGTCGATATGGAGAAGGTATTCTTTAAAATTCTCTTAGTTGAATATAAACTTGAACATTTTAAAGTTAACGTCATATTTACTTATCATGAGCCTAAAATCTAATGATGTCCACCAGTCTTAGAAGATTTTTGGTAAAAAAAAAAAAAGTTAAGAAACATGTCTGGTGAGACGAGTTGATGTTGACTATTTAGGTTGTATTTCTCTTTTCGGTTTAGGCTTAAACAGAAAGGTAAATTTTTGGCTTGATTGGTTGCAAAACAGCCTTCAATTTCTAGGATTATTTTAAAAGCTCCCTAGTGACTATTGTAATACTACTGTAAACTTCTGTAACACAGCTTGTCTGCTGGCAAAGTGGTTTTTGCCTTTTTTTGTACCTTTTCTGCTGAAATGTTGATAGGATTAGAATTAGTCCAAGGTTAGGTCTAACTCAGATGAGGAAGAAAGGGCTAATTTGGAAACTGGATATGACAGGCTCGTAGCTGCCAGTTTTTGAGCACCGTAACTTGTGTAGAGTAGTTAACAGAGAATCAAAACAGTGTCCATTGTGCACTACCTCTCATTAAATTGTTTGAAACAATTGGTATTAGAGGAGGGGACTTCATAGTGGCATACCGTATTTTGTTTTGGTTAAGATATCAGCAGATAGAAGGAAACCAACTGTAGAGATGGATAAGGATGGACAGAGCATATATATTAAAGGATGAGAGGCTTGGAGGAAAAGCCCAAATAGCAAGGTGGTAAAAATACTGCTCTCAGATTCATCAGGATTGTCTAATCTAACCTGAAGGACACAGACTCTGTCTTTACACTGTTTTCTGAGAGATGCCTAGTGTGTGATGTGTGTTCTTTATGTACTAAATGTTGCTTGACATTGCCACTAAGAACTTTTCAAATATTTACTTCTAGATTTTGGAAATAATCAGGGTTATTTTAAAACTATATGAGCAGTGGAAGAATTTCGATGAGAGAAAAGAGATGGCAACTATTCTTAGTAAGATGCCGAAACCAAAACCTCCTCCAAACAGGTACTTTGTAGACGTTAATTATCGATTTCATTTAATTATATAGTTTATACCCATTATCATATTTTTCCATATTTTGTTTTGTTTTCTTAAAATTTATTCTAAAACTTCATGACACGTTAATTTTTTTTTTAATTTATGACTTGATAGATTGAGAATGTCTCATTTAAAAAAATACGTTAATCTGATCACCTATTTAATAACTTTTCCTAATGCAATGGCAGGTCTATTACAGGTATCCCTCAACATATGGCTATATACTGTACATAAATTTAAACAACAGAATTAGGCGAGTTCATCTGAAATTCAGGGATAAAGAATTCTCTAGGAGTCCCATGTCTATTTATTTTTTTTTTTTTTTCCACTACTGGCTATTATCCTGTTTTATAAATTTCAGTAGCAGTTTTTAAAAACTTAGAAGATGATTGATCTGATATTATAAAAACAAATAAAGGATATTGGCTTTTGGGTGACTCGAAGATCCATGGCACACAGGAACATAATTTTGCTAAATAGGAATCAGTTGTGCTAAGAGGGCGTTTTTGTTGTGTTTTTTGTTTTTTTTTTTTAATAAGATCTATATATTTAGGTCAGTGGTTCTCAGTTCTCACTGTACATCAGATCTTTTGGAGTAAGGAGAAAAAGTCAGAAGGGAAATAAATGCTACCCATCTTAATCATTTATTAAGAAAAATAATTAAGTTATATGATATTAATGTAGATTTATAGATCTGATAAGTTAATGTTACTGTTTGGAAAAAATTAATACTTGACTTATACAAGGAGCTGTTTAAGGCAGTCATTCAAACAGCTGCCTTTGGATGCATTTTTTGCAGAAATTCCCTGAGTGATTCTTCACTAGTGGCAGGGCCTGAAGCTGCAAGATGATGATGGACAAGATAAGGCAGTAATCCTATTGCTACAGTTACTGGTATTTTCAGTTTTAGTTATTGTTTTAAAATATTCAGCATTTTCCAGAAAATTACCATATTTCTTTCTGACTTATAAAGGTTTTCTGTATTTACATATGATTTTATTATGCATTTGAACAACAATTTTTTTTGGAAGAACACTTCTTGATTTTCATAATTAGTAGGAATAAGATTTTATATGTAAGATTTAATTTTATAGGAAATTTGCTCAGAAGCAGCTCTGATCTCTATGTTGAGTGATACCTGTAATGACCATGATATCCCATACCCCAATTTAAATTTTTTGAGTGTATATAGACACTAACTTTCAGAATGTTTGTTATGTGTGGGGGCATTAAGTTACACAAGAATAAAAAAATAAAACCAAATGTTAGTCTTCTGTATTTTAATTTTTCCACATCTGTGTTACGATCAGGAATGTCTTTGTTTTATAGAGTTGTACCACAGAATAACTAACTTTAAAAATTAGTAGGCTTATCAGGGTGTTGAAAATGAGTCTTTTAATTAGTGTAAAATCTCTTTCTTCCCCACTTGAACAGTGAAGGAGAGCAGGGTCCAAATGGAAGTCAGAACTCTAGCTACAGCCAATCTTAAAACATTCCGAAGAATTCCATAGTGGACCAGTTGGAAATAAACCATTGGACAGATTTCAGTAATGCCTTCAATGGATCACAAATGAAAATGAATAGCTTGTTTCTGTCAAGCATATTGGGAAGTGATTTTATTTTTGCAAAATAAGTTTTTCCTTACTTAATTTGATTCTAGTACATAATTGATTAAATTCTCTTGATTATAAAAGTTTGGAAAGGTTCTAAGGGGACCTACAGACAGACATACATAGACATTTGAAAATTAATAGCTTTTGATTAGTATAATTTTTCTTAATTTGGATAATAGAAATTATAGCTTTTATTAAGCCAGGAAACATGAAGCATAATTTGTTTAAAATTCTCTTTGGTCATTGAAGGACCAAAAAAGGACATAAAAAGTCAAATATATGAGGGGTTTTTTCCCTCCTTAAGTTAAACTTAAAACTGTATTTAAGGAATCAAATCTTACAAAATCCTGGAAGATTTTGGTAATGATGTTGATAATTTCAGGGAAATTAATCAAGTACCTATTGATTTAAAAGTGTATTTTATTCAGTAGCTTGGGTATCTTGCCATGGAAGATACTAGCCCAGCCTAGCAGAAGAGTGCAATATGTATAGCATACTTTGACATTTTAAAAATTATATTAATTCCATAACCATTTTGAAGTGCTGGGCAAACTTTAAAAAAAATCTTACATGAAGTTATTTGAGTTAAATTCACAGTTAATCAGGCATTTTGAAAGCGAATTGGATAAAACACCTCATATGGTTGAAATCTGGTAACATTTTAATGTTTTTACTCTACTGTGAAAAGTTTTTTATATGACATACACACCCTAGTTTATTTTTGTGTCTTAGTGTGGATTTACAAATTTACTACAGGTATCCTGAGCCAGGAACACAATCAGGTTTCAGGCCGGTTTGATACTGGCTATTCTTAATTCTCATATGAGTGTAGGACTTCAGATTAAATGTTATGTCAGTGGGACTGTGCTGTCTGTGGAACTTAATAATCATTTTCTTCAGACTCAAAGGAGAGTGATAAATAAAATTTGGAGTCATAGGATATTGATGTACAATTTAAGGATTAAAGTTTTTTTATAAATCAATTGTGAACAATGGATTATTAAATTAAATGTTGACTTCCTAGTATAAAATTGCAAGAATAAAAGTAAATTCTCCAGCTATATTGGCTAGTGTCTTGAATTTATCTTTCTGGATCTGCCTTATGTTTTCTGAGAGTCCTTCTTCTTTTAGATAAGTATTAAAGCCTCCTACAGTTTGTCAAGTGGGTAATTTCAAATGGTTTATAAACAGACTTTGGGAGTTCTACTTCCCTGTGGAGAGTATCAGATAAGCTGGAAAGGGAGATTATAAACTCAGTACCAATGACAAATATAGGTCTCCTCGGCTTATGGGCAGGATAAGAAATAAGAAAAAGAGTTCTCAGGTCTGAAGGAATTAAGATTGGGCTTTGGTTGGAAGGGCAGAGTGATTATCACAGTCATTGACTTAACCCTAATTTTTCCTGTAAGGTTACTTATTTTTTTAAAAATTCTATTTTGAAAATTAATACATATACCTTGTAGTTTTGTTTACAGCCTCTTATTGTAGAAGATGTAAAGCAACGTGTACGAGGGTAGATAATATAGGGTAATGAACCCCATGTACCTATCACTCAGCTTCAGCAATTATCAATTCATGGCCAACTTCATTTCATCTAAACTCCTGCCTGCTTTCCCCAACATGCATATTATTTTGAAGCAAATCCAAGATATATCATTTCATCCATAATTATTTCAGTATGTATCCTTAAAAGATAATGGCTCTTTAAAAAAAAAAACCTGTAAAAATATTGTACATAAAAAAGAATTGGTCAAAATAATTTCATAATATCAAATACTCGGCATTCAAATTTTGAATTATTTCATAAATATCATAAAAACTTGTTAAATAATTCTAGTTAGGATCTAAATAAGGACCACACATTGCAATTCATTGATAAATCCTTTAAATCTTTTTAAATTCATGGATTCCTCAGTTTTGTTTTTAAAATTCCTCTTTTGGGTCTGCTTGTCTACTAAGAGTTTCTTGTCATACGGATTTTTGCTGATTGTATCCTTAAGTGCCATTTAACATGTTCCTTTCTCCTCTGTATTTTCTGTAAATGGTAATTGAATTTAAAGGCTTGGTCAGGTTCAGGTTCAACTTTTTTTTTTTATAGACTACTATATAAGATGTCTTTCATCAGGAGGTATATAATGGCTGGTTGTCTCTTTCTGTGATTTAGCAGCCATTGATGATGCATATTGTTTTTAAAAATCAAATACTACCATAGGCTGCACTGTTCAGTGATAGCCACTAGCCATATGTGGCTTTTGAACACTCAAAATGTGGCTAGTCTGAATTTAGATGTGCTGTAAATGTAAAAATACACGTTGGATTTCAAATACTTACACAAAACAAAAGAATGTAAAATATCTAAATAATTTGTTTATAATGATTACATGTTTTAAATGATTTTTTAGATACATAGGACTAAATAAAAAACTATTAAAATTAATTTCACTTCTTTTACTTTTTTAAATGTAAGAAAATTAAAAATTATGTCATGGCTTTCATTATAATTCCATTGAACAGTGCTGCTGTAAGACATAAAGGGCTCTGTCCCTTTCTCCCTGCCTCTCATTCCTGCTCGCCAGAGCAACTTTTAGTCATTTCTCTGCTGTTGTGTTACTTCCGCATTTCCAAGTAACAAGCTTATAATTATAGCATTTATGGAGCACTTACTATGTGACATGTATGTTCTAAGCTCTCCACATTACAAAGTCATTTAATTCTCAGAACAATCATTTTAGTGATGAGGAAACCCAAAACCAGAAAGTTAAGTAACTTACCCAGTCATAGGTCAAGTAAGTGACAAGAGCTTGGATTAGATTCAAATTCTTAAAACCCAGGCAGCTGGGCTCATTCTCTTCAATACTTTACCAAACTGCCTCCTCTGCCTACCCTCTAGTTTCTTTTTTCTTTACCTTTTGATTTTTTTTCAATTGTAAATATTGTCTATCAACTTCCTACTGTGGTAGTTTTGTAGTTTTGTGGTTAAGATTCAGTACTCTCACTGCTGAAGCCTGGGTTCGATTCCCGGTCAGGGAACCACACTACCTGTCTGTCTGTTGTCATACTATGGCTGCTGTGTGTTCTGTGACACTGAAAGCTGTGCCACCAGTATTTCACATACCAGCAGGGTCACCCATGGTGGACAGGTTTTAGCAGAGCTTTCAGACTAAGACAGACAAAGAAGAAGGACCTGGTTACCCACTTCTGAGAAAACTGGCCATGAACCCTATAGCAATGGAGCATTGTCTGACATAGTGCTGGAAGATGATGGAATGGTGAAAAAAAGACCAGGCAGGGTTCTGCTCTGCTGTACACAGGGTCGCTAGGAGTCAGAATCCACTCGATGGCACTAACAACAACAAACTTCCTACTATGGAAGATGAAGATTTCACTTTCTCACACATTTCCCCCTATTCTCCCATGTCCCTCCAACCCGGTTCTACACTGGGACTTGTATCATCCTCTCAATTGTGTAATTTTTGTTAAATTCATATTCAATATATATTAAGTATACATAGATAATATTGTGTTCTGTAGCATACTATGGTTACATTTCCTTTCTTTTAGAATATTTTTGTCTTTCTGAAAGTAGTAATTGCCTTGGTTGTAATTTGCTCAATTTACTTTGTATTTTTATTAATCTACCACCAGAATCATTTGTATTTATTCATTTATTCCATGTATCACTCACAGGGAGACATTCTTCCTTGAGTCTTTCATCTTTTTGTTTAGGCATCCAAGATATGGAGGATCCACTTCTTTTTCTTTGCTCATTTATGCCTTTGTTTTAATGCAGTCCATCCTCTAGTAGCTTCTTGAGAAAAGGTGCATTGGAGATTCCTTTTTCTTTTAAGTAGCACCTTGCTCTTGTTTGAGAGTGTAATGTGTTTTCATCATTCTAAGGGTATTAGTTTAGGTTTTTTTGGTTGTTTTAAAATTTTCTTTGCTTCCTGCATTAACACTGTTTCCTTGATGTTCCTTTTTTCTGTTTGGTTTGGTCACAGTCTTTCAAGTTACAGTCTTGCCTTAATTATCTCAGGATCCTTCATATTTGAGAGATACAAAGAAAGCTAATTGGAAAGTCTCTGTGCTTGGGTAGGACTCTTCAGTGGTGGGCTTCACTGTAGGGTAAGGGAGCAACAAAACTTTTTCTTTAGCCATCCCTCCTACCCCCAATCATATTCTGAAGCTTTTTCTTTGGGATGGGTCAGTTTTTCTAGAGAGGAAGCTTCCAGCTTTCTGAGGTGTTATGAACTGGGCTGTCAAGAGTTCTTGGAGACAAGTGAGATCAGGTGGCTGGGTATCTCATTGTTCAGTATTCAGAGTTTCACTTTATCTTCCTGTTTTCAGTAAGGGATCTCACTGCCATTCCTACCTTCAGATGTTTAGTTGGAAGTTTCACTTGCCCTTTTTTTTTTTTTTTTTGTGAAGATTAGCCCTGAGCTAACATCCGATGCCAATCCCCCTCTTTTTGCTGAGGAAGATTGGCCCTGGGCTAACATCAGTGCCCATCTTTCTCTACTTTATATGGGACGTTGCCACAGCATGGCTTGTTGAGCGGTTCCACACCTGGGATCCAAACCTGCAAACCCTGGGCCGCCGAAGTGGAGTGCATGAACTTAACCGGTATGCCACCGGGCTGGCACCTTTCACCTGTCATCTATACCCATTAATGTTAAGTGAATGCAAACAGCAACCCAAAATATCAACTGCCTATAAATATCATATGGTACTGATTCACACAGTAATAACAGCATAGTATTAAATGTTTGACATGCATTATCTGATTTAATCTATAAAATTACTACTATGAGGTAGGAACTATTATACCCACATGGATACTCTTCAACTAGATTCTACCATTATGATAATTTATTAAAATTACTCTCCTTTTTCCTTTTCCCTTCTTATCCTTGCTCCTGGAGAAACTTGTAGCACTGAAAAGAGGTGGTGACAAAATTACATTTTTCTATTAATAAATTGCTGTCCTTTTAGACACTGAAAAATAATTTTTACTGGATGATGGGAGAAACATTCAAGTTTCCTTTTTTTTAAAATAATACAAATTTCTCACAGATTAGCTGCCGATCCTACCTCTGTCCAGTATTTTTATGGCATACACATACTAGATAGCAAAACGGTATGTTATCACAGAATAACAAGAGACATCACTGAGATCATAAGGCAGGTAAGAAAGACCACGTAAATAAGGAAACGTGAGAGACTTGGATTAATTCTGAACTCAGGCTGCTCACTGTTGCCGCTTTTTCTAGGACATCTTCCTTCTGTTCCATTATGAAAATAATGTACAGTATTTAAAAATGTGATCTGGCTATTCTTCTACATTTCTAAAACTCTTGATGTACCCTTGCATTATCAGAGTAAAAGTGATATTCTCCCATGATTGAAATAAAGCAGCCACCTCTTAAATGATGTATTAAATCATATGCTATATTTTTACATTTTGAGGCATCTGTTACAGACCTTAGTAATGGTTTTACTCTTAAGAGTTTTATTGTAAAAGTCAGTGCAATTTCAGAATAACTGACAACTGAAATTGTCTTTATAAGTTTGATCTAATATAGAAAATAAATTATTCTAATTAATTTATTAACCCTTTGGTTCTTCAAAAGATAGAAGGAAAATTATATTTGGGTAAATAGGATACATTATTTATCATGTGTTTTTTTCTTTAAAAAAGTACCAGGAATCCAAATGTGTTACAATTGTAGAGTCTGCTTTAAGTATCTGCAAGTGGGGATATTCAGTTCCTATCCCATACATACAAAAGGTAAAAATAATAAGTATTTGTTTACCCACCAAACATGCTAAATAAAATGTTAACAATATTATTGTTAAAGCCTCCAGTGTTCTCTCCCCCCTAAGGCAACCATTCTGAATTTGGTATTTATTATTCTCATAATTTATTTATACTTTATACTATATATGTACATATATAAATAATAAATTGTATTTTGTATGTTGTACCGTATGTTTCTGTAATTCTTTTCTCTAGACATGGTAAGAGTCATCCATGTTAATATGTGCACTTCAGTTTTTTCATTTTTATTAATCCTTCTCATCAGCTGTGTCTAATCTGCTGTTAAACCCAGTTACCAGGTTAATTTCAGTTATTGTATTTTTAAATTCTAGAATTTCTATTTGATACTCTTTTGTAGTTTCCATTCCTCTAATAAATTTTTCCATTTTGTCATCTGTTATTGAATATATAAATCACAATTATTTTAAAGTCTGTGTCTGAAAACTCCAATATGTAGATCTGTGGATCAGTTTCTATTGTGTCTTCTTCTCTTATTTTTCAATAATGAAGTCCCATTTACTGCTATTTCTAGTAAGTTTTGATAGAATTTTGAACACTGTATATGAAAACTGTAGCGATCATTTGTGGCTCTGGCTCAGAGGTCTGCAAACTATGCCCCATGGGCCAAATCCTGCCTGCCACCTGTTTTTGCCTGAGCTTTGAGCTAAGGATGTATGCTATATTTTTAAAGGGTGGAAAAATAATTAAAAGAATATTTTGCAACACATGAAACTTAAAATTCAAACCTACGTGGCCATAAATGGTTTTACTGGAATACGTAGTGACCGCTCATTCATTTACGTATTGTCCATGACTGCTCTTGTGCTACAGTATCAGAGTTGAGTGGTTTCAATAGAGACTTTATGGCCCACAAACCTAAAATATTTACTGTTGCCAACCCCTGCTCTAACTAGACAATGGTATCTTTCTCCAAGAGAGCATGTACTTCTGGTAGGCCCTTAGGGTATCAGGAAGACTGCCTAAATTCGTTCAGGCATTTAGTTGATTCAAAGCTGGTCTTACATTTTTATGAGGGTTGGTCAATTTATGTTCACCTCTACTCCTAGAGTATAGCTTTTCAGGGGTTCCAACTAAAAGCCTGGAGTATTTACCCAGGCTGCTATTCATTGATGGACCTAGTACTTCACTGTTGGCCCACTCTCTACAGTTTTCCGTGTCTGTGAGATTGTGGCTCTTCAAATCCTCGCTGCTTTAGTATATTTGCCCTGGTAATACTTGTTTATATAAATATATAAACAAAATCTGTTTAAAGGCATGAAAGAATTTCTAAGGCAGCAAGGATTTGAAAAGCCACGGTCTCAGGGAGAAGGAAAGCTGTAGAGGATGAACTGACATCGAAGTGAGTTGTGTGTGTGTGTTTTCCAGCTTTTCTAGTTCTTGTAGGGAGTCTGCTCTGCTAGAAACTAGATGGACATTATCAGAAATAGAAGTCCAAGGTGACCATATCACATCCCTACCCTAGATTCTCCAATGGCTTAATATATCACTTAGGACAAACCAAGTCCTTGTAGTTACTTGCTAGGCCTTATATGATCTGAATGACTACATAAATGAGACTAAAATCAGATGGGTCTGAAGAGGCACAGACAGAAGAAAGCACAAATTTGTTTTACCATCAATGCACTAACAAGTGTAGGACTTAACATTCCAAAGGAATATACTCATGCTGGTGGGATTCATTTACATTTATACCTTTTTTTTTTTTTCTATTTTCATTGTTTTTTAATTGAGATAAATTATAGAAAATGTATATTTTTAAGTGTTCAATGAGTTTTGATAAATGTATATACCTATGTACTAACACCTCAATCAAGATATAGAGCATTTCCATCACCCTAGAAATTTTCTTCTTGCCTTTTCCAGTTATTATTCTCCCCTCCACAGAAGCAACCTCTGTTCTGATTTCTGTCCTCAGCATATTAATTTTTTAAATTGCAAATTATACCACTACCGTACTGGTCACAACACTGCCCTAAGTCTTTGGATGCTGTTAATGTATTTTCATCATTCATATTTTACCTACTTTCCTAGATCCCAGATTCTTGGTATTTTAGGGTCAAGTCTGTTTGTTAATCTACTGGTCTAGCTCATAGCCTCTTTGATGAATAGAAGCTATACTAATACAAATTGTCATGCATTATGATTAGGTAATACAAGCAATCTGGTCTTTTGGAATACTATTGAACTATACTAAACTATTTGAAAATTAATTCCTGGAATCCCAACCCTTATATTTCCATGGCAAGTCACATACATTATCTCAATCCTCAGTAGCCTTTGGAAGTAGGCAGGGAGAAATGGTATTTCTCAACTTATAATTGAGAAAAAGATTCACCAAATATTTGACTTATACAAAATCCCCTTCCCGTTAGCCAGTGGTGCCAGGGCTAGATTTTTATTCTTTTGCTCATTCCACTATCTTAGGCTGCATGTAGACAAGGAAAGCGCCAGCTTGTATTCCAAAATTCAATTTCCTTGTTTCTTCTCTGAAAATTCATAGGCTGCCCACTCCTTCCATCCTCCAGCATAGTGTTGAGCACTGAAAACATACATCAAATAGTTAGAACTACAGACATTTTCTCCTGCTTGATAGGAACTTCAGAGATAAGAACTTTAGAGGTTTAGAGATGCAATGGCTGCTCACCATACTATTTAGACTTTAAGCCTATTTAAAAGATTGTGTTCCTTTTGAGTAGGATGAGAAGGTAGGGGCTCTTAGTCTTGCTATCCTGCCATTATTAACATGATAATTCTAAGAAATTTTTCAGCAGACTAATAAAAATGTAATACAGTAGTCCCCCCCTTATCCACAGTTTTGCTTTCCGTAGTTTTAGTTACCTGTGGTCAACTGCGATCCGAAAATATTAAAATGGAAAATTCCAGAAATAATTCATAAGTTTTAAATTGCGAGCCATTTCGAATAAGGTGATGAAATCTTGTGTTGTCCCACCCAGGATGTCAGTCATCCCTTTGTCGAGCGTATCCATGCTGTATATGCTACCTGCCTGTTAGTTATTTAGTAGCCATCTATGATATCAAATCAACTGTCATGGTATCGCAGTGCTTGTGTTCAACTAACCCTTATTTTACTTAATAATGACCCCAAAGCACAAGAGTAGTGATGCTGGCGATTTGGATATGCCAAAGAGAAGCCGTAAAGTACTTCCTTTAAGTGAAAAGGTGAAAGTTCTCGACTTAATAGGGAAAGAAAAAAATCATATGCTAAGATCTACAGTAAGAATGAATCATCTACCCGTGAAATTGTGAAGAAGGAAAAAGAAATTTGTACTACTTTTGCTGTCGCACCTCAAACAACAAAAGTTAATGGTTACAGTGTGAGAATAGTGCTTAGTTAAGATGGAAAAGGCATTAAACTTATGGATGGAAGCCTTGAACAGAACATGTGTTCCAACTGACAGCAACGTGTTGTGACAGGAAGCACTGAACCCATACAAAGACTTCAGCAAGGGACCCCCTGAAGCAAGTGACACCAAGCCATTTACTGCAAGTCAGGGATGGGTACACAGATTCAGGGATAGGTTTGGACTGAGAGACAACACATTCATGTAACTTTTATTACAGGATATTGTTATAACTTTTCAATTGTTTTATTATTGTTCTTAATCACTTACTGTGCCTAATTTATAAATTAAATTTTATCATAGGTATGTACGTATAGGAAAGAAACATAGTATATATAGGGTTCAGTACTATCCAGTGTTAGACATCCATTGGGGGTCCTGGAACATATCCCCTGTGGATAAGGAGGGACTACTGTACATATGAAACATTGCAATACACATTCTTGAATCCCTTTTTATCCTTCATCTACGCACCTGTTAAAGCCCAGAGATATTGCTGTGTCCAGAGCCTTCTTGCTTCTCACTCCGGCTAAACAAGAAAATACTAGACTGTCACATCTGGATGGCTTTACTTCATTGTACTTCTCTTTGAAGGCTTTTGGGTTCATCTGTAGAGCTTCACCCACCTCATCCACTGAAAGAAAATGTTAAGAATTTCAATTAAATTTTATACAGTAAATTATTGAATATATATTTTTTTAAATGAATCACTTTAAGACACATCACTTACATGGTATATTGACAGACCCAGGGATTTTTCCATACTCAAGAATTTCCCATGCCTCTCTAACATCAATTAGCATAATACTTTTGGAATTCAACAGGTTTTTAAGTTCCTTATAAGTGACATCTTTAGAAACAGCCGTACAAAAATTCTGGCAGCTTCCTTTTATTGACTTCAAACCTGGAAAGAATAAAATAATTTAGTCACCTTCAAAATGCCAAACAGGCAGGCTGGCAGCACCAAGCAAGGAATGCAGCACCAATTTTATGTAAATTATAAGTCCCAGATGCCCAGTTCAGTCTGCTCCATGCTTTTTTTCCCCCTCCACTCATCTTTTCCACCTCCTCTGCTAGTCAGGGGTGTTCTTGCCCCCTGCTGTGTGTCCGCGTCCTCACAATACTGTTCTCCTTACTGTGCCACCAGAACACTTCAAAATGACATCGCTATTAATATCTGGAAAGAGTAGGTCAAAGGAAATTTCCCTGTGGTTCCAGTCAGCTAACCATAGTTGATTTTTTGACTTTATACTAAACTGTGTGTTCAATGTCTGTATTTAGCACACAGCCTGGCTCGGAGCAGCAGGATGCAGCCCTATCCTCCTGCCCTGCATGCTTCATGGCTGGCCTTGTGCTGGCTCTCTATCCTACTCTCTCTCAGCCCCCTTATTGGAGGAGGCTTATAAATATACATTCAGCATTTGGTAACGGAATTGTGCAAATAATTTATAAATCTTACCCTACTCCAAGTTACAATGTTAAGAAAATTTTAATTTCATTTCCCCCTTGCAAGTGAAGACAATAAACCATGTTAGATGTGAGGACCTCACATTTGAAACTACACTTGTAAGTCCTTAATGACACTGTTTCTATCTCTGTTAAATAATTGGTAACATAATATGGTACTGGGTAATTACCCATAAAATAAAATAAATCCACGAGTCCATACTGATATAAGGATATAACTGAATAAACAAATAAGTGGAGAGAAGAGATTACTTCAACTGATAAATGTAGAAGGAATGATGGAAACAGAAAATCATCATTAGGGAAACACCCCAGTAATAACTGTTGCGGGCAAGAAGCATTGGTAGCTGCTAGATGTAGTGGGTGAAAGTATGAAGGGAAACAGAATAGCATCTCCCCACAAGATACTTTTAATTACTAATTATCCAATAGGGTAGCAAATGCTGCCAGCTTGAAATCCTTGGAAAAAGATGGAAAACTGTCTTTAGCTGAGAAGTGTTTACTAAATAGCCATTAAAGCTCTACCTCTTGTGAATGCAACAAAATAAATAAATAACCAATGTTTTAAAGATCACTTCAGTAGTAATAAGATATGTTGACAGCATGTACCCCCTGATATGATGCACTGAGCACAACATCACTTCCTTAGTATTCTTGCCAAAAAGTGCACCCTGAATCTAAGAAGAAAACCTCAAACTCAATCTCTAAAATAACCATACTCTTAAAAGTGTCAAGGTCATGAAAGACAAAGACTGTGGAACTGTCGCAGACTGAAGCAGACTAAGGAGACATGACAACTCAACGCAATGTAGGATCCTGGATTAGATCTAGGAGTATAAAAGACATCAGTGGGAAAACTGGTGAAATTTAAATAAGGTCTGTGGATTAGTTACTAGTATTATATCAATATTAATTTCCTGGTTTCAATAATTGTATCATGTAAGATGTTTACATTAGGGGAAGTTGGGTAAGTAAGAATAAAGGGAACTCCATTTTACTTTCACAACTTTCCTGTTGGTCCAAAATTATATTTTAAAAAATGAAAGAAAATCCAAAAGATTTTAAAAATAAAATCAAAGCAAAAACAATGTTAGTAATGTTCATATTTCACAACAAAATAACCACTATGAAAATGCTTCAAATTTTGTTTAAAATATTAACTATATTATAAAGTGAAATTGATTTAAAGAGTGCAAAACTGGCATAGGAAAAGATTTAAAGGTCGAAGTCTAGAAACAGACCCACAATATACCATCTATGAGAATTCACTACGTAACAGTGATATTTCAGATTAATGGAGAAATTATATTTTATTCAATAAAAATGTAGGGCAGCTAGCTAGCCACCAGGAAGAAACTTTAAGCAAGTTATTACCTCATTCCTTACAGGTAAATAAATTCAAATTTAAACCTAAAAGCTAATAACTTAAAATAATAGAAAACATAAGCAGATTATTTAAATCTTGGGGTGAAAACGCCATTCTAAACATGACACAAAAAGCAGAAGTCATAAAGATTTGACCTCATAAAAATAATAAATTTAAATATGGGAAAAAAGTACAATGAACAATTAGAAGACAAGTGGCAGGCAGGAACAAAATATTTGTAGAATAGGAAAAAAAGATTACTATCAATAAAATAGAGCTCATACAAATAAATAGGAAGAGGACAAAAATCTCAATAGAAAAACTGTCAAAACAAGCACAGGGAATTGACATGAGAAATGGCCAATAAAATGTGAAAAGATACCCAATCTCACTTCTTATTAAGGAAATGCAAGATTTAAACAAAATTTTAAAATTCTGTCAGATTTGTAAAAATTCAAAGAACTGATAATATTGGTGAGGATATGAGGAAATGGGTACTCCTACATTGTTAGGACTGTGTAATGCTAAAACCTTTTGAAAGGGAAATTTAGCAGCAATAACTTTTATGTATGTATATCTTTTTTACCTCACAATTTTACTTTTAGGAATTTATCCTACAGGAATATTAGCATGAATACATACAAATGTATATATGCATAAATATATCATTTGGCAGCATTCTTTGTAATATTGAAAAATGGAAATTAGCTGGAAGTCTATCAGTAAGGGAATGATTATATTAAAAGTCGTACATTTGTACAATGGAATAGTATTTAAGTTGTCCAAAATATAGTATTAAATTTTAAAAAGTGAGTTGGAGAACACTGTGTATAAACCAGAGGTTCCCAAATTTTCTCGGTTCACGATGCCTTTAATGTCTTACTAAATTTTTTTCAGTCCCCATAGGCCAAAATAAATGCCTAGTGGTTCCATTTATTAAGCAGGTAAGAAAAGTCAAAACCACATCTTCTTGTTGTATATATACACAATGGAATACTACTCAGCCATAAGAAACGATGAAATCCAGCCATTTGTGACAACATGGATGGACATTGAGGGTATTATGCAAAGTAAAATAAGTCAGAGGGAGAAGGTCAAATACCGTAAGATTTCCTTCATTAAGTAGTAGATAATAACAACAATAAACAAACACATAGAGACAGAGATTGGATTGGTGGTTACCAGAGGGGAAGGGTGGAGGGAGGAGGGCAAAAGGGATAATTCGGCACATGTGTGTGGTGATGGGTTGTAATTAGTATTTGGGTGGTGAACATGATGTAATCTATGCAGAAATAGAAGTATAATGATGTACACCTGAAATTTATACAATGTTATAAACCAACGTTACTGCAATAAACAAAAAATTAAAAAAAAAGAAAACCATATCTTCTTGTAAAAACCATACACTTTAATATTTTTATTTGACTTTCTCACTGATAGCAAAAATGAACAAATAGCTATAATAGTTTAAAAATACAGGTTTCCGGGGCCAGCCCGGTGGCATAGTGGTTAAGTTCACATGCTCTGCTTTGGCGGCCTGAAGTTTGCCGGTTAGGATCCCAGGTGAGGACCTACACACTGCTCAACAAGCCATGCTGTGGCGATGTCCCGTATACAAAGTGGAGGAAGACTGGCACAATTGTTAGCTTAGGGACCATCTTTCTCAAGCAAAAAGAGGAAGATTAGCAACAGATGTTAGCTCAGGGCCAATCTTCCTCACAAAAAAAAATATAAAAAAATAAAAATACAGGTTTCCCAGCAATTCCACTCCAAGGTATATACCCCAAAAAGGTGAAAACAGGGACTCAACCAGATACTTGTACACCAATGCTCATAGTGTAACAGCTAGATCTTAAGTAAGCATGAGGGAAGCCACCTTAGGGAAAGGAAGTAATATTGTAGCTGTGATCCTGACTCACCAGTCTCTGTGAATACACGCTAGCCTGCACGTAGCCTAGATGATTAAGCACCTCTCATTTTTGCAAAATACATGATCTGCTAGCTCTATGACTCTTGCTTACATATATCTCCCAGCTGTTATAAGATGATAATTTTGTTCTCTGAGTTCCCGAAGAACATGGTGACCTCCAGAAAGAAAAACTGTGCTGGTACCCATCACGAATGACAGAAGAAAGAGATAATGTGGCTCCATGAAGTTCATCACACCGGATGATTAACATCCCTAAACCCCCTCCTTCCCTGCCCATTTCCCCTATATAACTGCCTCAAGATTCTGTATGATTTTAAGGTGGCTCTTTAGGACACTAGTCCACCATCTTCCAATTGTGCTAGCTAATCATATAAACTTTCCTTTCTCAACCACCAACTGGTTTGCAATTGATTGGCACTGGATTGCCACGAGCAGAATGAGCCTGTTTTTGCTTGGTTACAGTAGCAGCATTATTCACAATAGCCAAAAGGTGGAAACAATCCAAGAGTTCATCAATAAATGAATGGATAAACAAAATGTGGTATATACATACAATGGAGTATTATTCAGCCATAAAAAGGAATGAAGTTCAGACACATATTACAACATGAAATTACAACATTGAAAAATTATGCTAAGTGAAATAAGCCAGACATGAATGGACAAATATTTTATGATTCCACTTATATGAAATATCTAGAATAGGTAAATGCATAGAAACAGAAAGTAGGTTAGAGGTTACCAGTGGTTGGAGGGAGGAGAGATGGGGAGTTATTGCTTAATGAGTACAGAGTTTCTGTTGGGGTGATAAGAATTTTTTGAAGTAGTGGTGATGGTTGCACAACATTGTGAACATAATTAATGCCACTGAATTATACACTCAAAAATGGTTAAAATGGCAAATTTTATGTTATAGATATTTTACAATAAATAAATTTTAAAAATAAAAATACAGGCTTCCTCATCCTCTTCATATTTTGAAAAGTTGGTTCATTTTTGTCTACAAGATTAGATCTTAAAAGATCTGGAATTATTTCTCATTCAACTAGCTGTTTTGTGAATTCCCAGAATATAAAGGGCCAGCAGGCTGAATTCACACTTGTTACTATTCCTCATTGTTAGCAATTGGAAAACTATGGTAACTTAAAAAACTAAGTTAAACTCAAGATTGTGACATTTAGCCGTTGGGAAACATAATCACAGCATGTAACCTGTGTAACTGAATCAAAGATCCTTATGTTTTTTTTGTATAGTAGAGTCACATCAAACCGACATTTAACCGTCTCTAATTCAGCTCTACTCCTGTTGGGGTGGGAGAAGAACACAGTGTGTAATCATCGAAGACTAGATTTCCAGCCTCTCCACTGAGCAGAAGCCTGAAGACAGTATGTTCCCTTAATGAGTCTCGGCTCCCCCAAGCCCCTTAAGTATGAGCCTCTCCTCCACACTAATTCTTTATTTAAAGCAATAGTGTGTTTTTTTGTACAACATGGCCTCTATGTACTTGTAAATCAACCACTTCACCTGCTGCTCAACCAAAACAGTGATCTATTCCTACATGAAGAAAAACTGGCTGTTTGGGATTTATTGAGAGATGATGTGTGGTTCTCTGCAGGGCTTTTCATGAGTCATACAGACTATACCTGATTTTCACCTTTTTCAGCCTAATCTGTGAATCAACTCCAATTTTGCTCTTTCCAACTGGTGAATCTAATTCATTTGGGCACTCTCTTCAGCCTACATTACAGGATACAATCCAAGTTCCTTACTATGTTCAATAATGCCCTTCAACTCACTTTACCAGCATAACTGATCAAACCTTCTCCTCTCCCACATTCCTCCTCTGCCCCAATTACTCTGCCTTCCAGCTACATCAAAAGCATACATGTGCTCAAACTACATTTTTATAGTGGAAAGAGCAGGGATTTCAGAGTCAGATAAACCAGGTTCAAATCCTAGCTTGCTCACTTAGCTCTGCAACCCTGGGCAGGTTACTTGAACTCGCTGAAACTTAGTTTCTTATCTGGAAAATGGGAATAATCTTAGTTAAACTTTTAAAGTTGCTGTGAGGTTTAAATAATCCATGCAGTACAATCAATAAATATATACTTTTGCCTTTCCTTCATGATTTATGCACACTGTTCCTTCTGAGAGGAATACCTTTCTCCCTCCTTTCTACCTGGCACATTCTTACTCTCCTTTAAGATCCAGTTAAATGTCACTTAGCTCCCCTTTGATCCCACAATTCCACTTCTAGGTATCTATTCTAGTAAAATATTTGTACACATACACAAAGAGGCATGTACAACAATAATTATTGAAGAACTTTTTATAATAGCAAAAAATTGGAAACCAAAATGTCCATCAATAGGGGACTGTCTAAATAAACTGTAACAATCCATGTTACGGAATATATGCAGTGGTTAAAAGAGTTATATGTGCTGCCATGGAAAGCTTCTGAATACCTAAGTGAGAAAAAATTACGAAAAGTATGCACAGTAGGTCACATTATGTATATGTGATTTATAATACAGATTTATATTATATATATAACATAGATTATATATGTAGTATTTTACATTTATTTATGTATACTCATAGAAAATTGTTTAGAAGGATGTGTACCAAACCACACCTGGGGAGGAAAGTGGGATGGGGAGGGTGTATAAAGGGGGACTCACGCTGTGCTTTAGTGTTTGTTTTACTATAATGAGAGTCTAATCATGTATTACCGGTAGAATTTTTTAAAGGAAAAAGGCACCTTTTCTCTAACATTTTCTTCAACTCAGAGTCACTTCTTTCCACTGCAGTCTCACTGGACTGGGCTGTGTGTGGTGGTTGTTTCCTTGCGTCTGTCTCCCCCCAAAATGGTTGAGTGAACTGCAGAGGCTGTATCCCCAGCAGGAGGCCTGGCAGATTAGATGCTCAATAAATGATTGTAGTATAAAGGTAAAACCAAACAAAGAATTTGCATAGAAAAGCACGTCTTAAATCACAGAGGATGTACCAACAGTTAAAACGGAATAAAAACTGGGAAGAGAAGTGGGGGAGACAGTGTTATGCTGGGGCCCTGTATCTGCAACCACAAATAAAAGCTGTTGCTAAAGGAGAGGCAGCATGTAAAGCAAAGAGAAGGGACTGGAGACCTGCTTTGAACTGTAGACCTAAAGCCTCCACTAACCACCTTCGCTTCTCTGGCTTCTGTTTCGCCATCTGTAAAATTAGGAGTGGTACTTTTCTAGCTGTAACATGTTGTAATTCTAGGTGATTGCTTCATCAAGCTTATGAGCATTGCTCTCTAGTCGGTCACCAGTGTCTAACTCGAAGCCTTGTGAGTTAATCATTACGGCTCTCTCGGGCAAGAACCCTTCATCCGGCTCGCTTCTCCGAGTCCCGAATTGACCTTCATTGCTCAGTCAAGCATCAATACCTTTATAAAAGCCTTCCCACGCGAGCTCCCCGGAGCAAAGTTTACCCCTCTCCCTGCGTCCCCCAGAGCAGCCCCAAACCCCGGCAGCTCGGAATCTGCAGGAACAAGAACTGCAAATGGGTGCCACATCCCCAGGTGCCAAGAGCAATGGGTCTGACTTTTAACGGGAAGCCTAGAGAAGCAAGCGAGCACCTTCACCAGTGCCATCCCTTCCCTGGTGCTCTCCCTTTCCCCGGGGACCACCGAGCTCACCCCAGAGCGCAGAGTCCGCAGACCCGAGGATCGCCCAGCGCGCACTCCAGAGCAGCAGCCGCAGCAGCACCATCTCCACTCGCGCCCGCCCGGCTACTGACCACTTCCTTCTGCTCTTCCTCCTCCTCCTCCTCCTCCTCCTCCTCCTCCTCCTCCTGCAGCCGCCGGGCGAGCCGCGTCGGGCTCTTGGGCGCCCTCCAGCCAGGCTCCGGCCGAACCGGGTAGTGCCACAAGGCGTAGTCGTTGACAGCAACGCGCCCTGCTTTAAAACTGAACGTCCTTTGCAAAGAAACTAAGTGCTGGGCTTGCCTTTTTGTTTTGATTATTATTTTTTCATGGAGAGACAAATTTGAGAAGTGGAAAGTAGAAAATATACCAAAGATAATATTTAAAGATTTAAAGTAAATACATTTCTCTAATTTACTTTATAACAGGATTCTCATACATTGGATTAAGGCAAACTACATGGACGCTTGTTTAAGAATTGCTCTTAACGCCAATAGCTGGTTCAATTGATGTCAGTATTAAGGTAATCTCATGCTGTCATCTTTTCCCCACAACTTGATGACTGTATATTTGATGATGGCTTTGTCAGGGTTAGGTTCAACTATTTTATAACATGTGTTAGTTTCCAATTGCTACTGTAACAAATTACCACAAAGTTACTGGCATAAAACACTACAAATTTATTATGCACAGTTTTGTAGGTCAGGTGTCAGCAAACCTGTGTTCCTTCTGAAGGCTCTAGGGGAGAATTTCTCTACTTGCCTTTTTTGTCTACTAGAGACTGCCTACTTTCCTTGGCTTGTGGTCTCTTTCCCCATCTTCAAAGCCAGCGGTTTAGTATTTTCAAATCTCTCTCTAACTCTGACCTCTGCGTCTGTTGTCACATCCCCTTCTCTTTCCCTGGTGCTTCCGCCTTCCTTTTATAAGGACCTTCGTGATTATACTAGAACCACTCCGATAAGTCAGGATAATCTCCCTCTCTCAAGATCCTTAATTTAATCATATCTGCAAAGTCCTTTTGCCATGTAAGGTAACATATTCACAGGTTCTGGGAATTAGAACACCTTTGGGGGAGGAGACATTATTCAGCCTACCACATAAAGTTTCTTATTACCTTGTTTTTAATTTATTCTCAATTTGGTTCATTACCTTATTTTTGATTTATTCTCAACTTAGTTCCCAAGCATAATGAAGCTATATTTAACTGCATATTTATTCACAGTGAAAAATTAAAAATTAATTTCTAAATGGCACTGTTAAAGTATGTGTCCAAGGAATAATTTCATTAAGCAGTTTTCAATAATTTAATAAATAAAACCACTTCTGGTTTCTATATCAATGACATTACTTACAATTATGTTTTTCCAAATCATTTGGAGCTTAACCTTAGTCTCTGTGTAATCTATTGGATAAACTTTGATGTCATTATACATCGTAGATTCATGTACTCCCCATGGCATCTCCAAGCTGTCCTGAATATGCATCATCAACCACAGGTAGTATGGACACAGAAATGCAAACGATGTACTTGGCCTCAGTGAATCACATTTAATCTGATTTACACTTTTGCAAGGGCACGTATTGCTAAGCAATTCTTTTTCCAATGTTTATGACATTATTTGAGAAATATTTTTCTGTAGGATTTTTCCTTTTTCTGAAAAGATGAATATGTCCTCCCTTATCTTGCACAGTGCCAACCTTGGTTTATTTAAGAATCCTTGGAGCATAAAGACCTTGTCAATACAGAATCTTGATCATTGGTCCTTGGACAAACGCCCAAGTGCTTCCTTCAGAGAGAGTCAGCAAGGTTTAAAGTGGGATGAAAGGGAGAGAAATAGTTTAACTCTTGTGGGAAAGGTCTACTAGTGTAGAGTTGTTATGAATCGTTAATTCTCCCACAACTCATTTTATTTTTTGCCATAATGCCAGTGAAAGGCAATTGGAAAGGAGGAGATTTTTCCCATTTCTTTCTAAATCCACTTCAAGCCCCCAGATATTAGACAAATCAAGTGAAGGGTTAGGAAATGTATTGCCTTTCATCCAACTTTTTTCAAAAGACTTTCTATCAAAACTTAAAATGAACATCTATCGACTCGGCATTTCCACTGCTAATAGTCTACCTACTGAAATTATTTGCACAAGTAGGCAAAGATAAATGTACATGAACAGGGGACCAATTGGGAAAAAAATGATACATCCATTCACTGGAGTCCTAAGCAACTAGTCAAAACAATGAGGCTAATGTGGAGATATGTCCAAAACATACTAAGCAAAAAAAATCAAGCTGTAGAATAGAGTGTAGACTGCCATCTAATCTGACTGTGTTCTCTTTTAACAAAAGGTAATCATATAAAAAGATGGTACAAATGCAAATTGTATGTGCAAAGACAATTCTTTACCTTTGAGGAAAGGAAATGAGAGTGCGGGAAGGAGGAAAAGATGAGAAACTTTATATTAAACTATCATGTATTACTTTTACAATAAAGAGTGTGTCTTAAAAAATACGGGATAAAAATTTAAAAGATATATGTATAGCCTATTGCTTAGCAGAGTATCCCATACATTTCCAGGCAGAACAATGATGGTAAAATTAAGATATTTAACATTATTTGAAATATATACACAGTTAGCTGATCTTAAGCAAATTTGTATTTTCATTTGATGTTTTGTCATAATGGGTTGCAACAGCACTAAAAATATACTTACTGGGTACCATTTAAAAATGATTTCCTTCATTTGAAGACTCTACCAAATAGTAAATTTTAATTTCAATTGTGTGAAAAGATAAATAATTTGAAGAACATCAGATATAAAAACTTAGTATTAGACAGTTTTCCCTAACTCATGCCAAGTTTTGAAATACAGATTGCAATCTCTGGAGATTTTGGTCATGCTAAGGGTACATCTGCTGGAAATGAAGATAGCTTTGGAATTTTGTCATTTTCAGGAAAAATTTAAGTATTGTATAGTGGTTTGCATAATTCCTAAATTTCTTTTTATGAGAAAGAGAACCTAAATTTCCATATTCTAATTCAATCCCCTCTCTTTTTTTTACTATAAATTGGATTCCGATATATGATACATTTCAAAAAATCCTTTTTACTGCAATGCAATTCAGTACGCAAATTATTTAAATTTGCTCAAGTTCTCTTCTTATTTCTCTCCATGTTCTGTTTCAAATCTGATGTTAAAATAAATGAAAACTTTTCATTTATGAAGTAAACAATTTAACTTCAAAATTACACCACAACAAGACTTATTCTTTTTTTTTTTCCTGAGGAAGATTGGCCCTGGGCTAACATCTGAGCCCATCTTCCTCTACTTTATATGGGACACCGCTATAGCATGGCTTGACAAGCGGTGTGTGTGTCTGCACCCGGGATCCGAACCTGCAAACCCCAGGCTGTGGAAGCGGAGCGCACAAACTCAACCACCACGCCACCTGGCCCAACATGACTTATCCTTATTTGGGGAATATTTCCTTTTTACTGGTGAAAAAAATTCCCTTACTCCAAAGCATAGATTATGTACCCCTAGGTCTAGCACAGTGACTGGCGTATTTGTATTCAGTTATATTCATTGAATGAATGGTTTCCATACATACAGTGTAAACATCTGGTTACCTCCTTAGCCAAATTCTCTACATGGAAATAATTTTAACTATTTTGTAAGAAACGAATTAGAGTTTTTAAGGAAAAATCAGAGTTTTCTGGTTTATTTCTGGTATCTTTTGACTCGTAATCCAAGGCTCTATCCATAAGGTCACATCTGTCCCCCGTGAAGAGTTGTGAAAGATCACAAGACTTGTAGAAGTTATCCATAACTAGTGTTGTTTGCAATATCATCAAACAAAATATTCTCAAATCAACTACTTTAACTGAACATATGCAATATGCAGACCACTTTAACGGATAATCTAGCTTTGAAGAGGTATAGGTGTAGGTCAAGAAATTTCCTGTCTAGCAAAGAAGTGAAAACGACAGGTAAGACAATAATAATGAAAAAATGAAAGATAATACACGATGCATGTCAGATGTGACTGTATCGTACGGAAAAGTCCGACGGAAGGGAGGGAAGTCGGAGGCTGTCCGGCCAGGCGCCCAACAACAAGTGGGACTTCATCTTAGCTCTGGGAAAAGCCCAGCGGCGCACTCCAGGGAGCTCCTCGGATCCAGTTTGGAGTCCCCTGCTGTTGCTCTAAGATTAGCCGGGGCCTATCCGGATCTGCCAAAGTAGATAACGCAGGCGCGACGCGCGCCGGCCCCGCCCCGGCCCCGCCCCACTCCGCGGGCGCGGCCCCGACTCCGCCTGGGCGTGGGGGCAGGCACACGAGGCCCCGCCCACGCCGGTCCCCGAGCGGCCGCGCAGGCGCAGTCTTTTCGGGCTGTAGACGCGGCGGCTCGGCCCGGCGGGGTGAGTCGGGGGTGCACCGCTGGGGTCGCCGCAGTGTCTCGGTCTTCGCTTCCAAAACCCCGGCCCTTTGTGGCGTGACAGGCCTGGGAGAGAGGCTCCCTGCTTCCCCTTGCCTTCCTGATCCCTGGGGGCGCCAGGCGGTCACCGAGGGCCGCGTGAGCGCGGCCGGAGCGGCCCGGTGTCCGGGCGGCGGCGGGAGGAGCCGGTTGTCGGGGCGGAAAAGGGGCCGCCGGAGGGGGGGGGCCCGGGTCCGCCTCATCGTGACGGAGGGGCGGGGGCCCGACGCCCTGCTCGCCTCTCTCGCCTGGTCTCTCCTCACAGCGCGTTTTCTCTGCGGAACCTGTGGATGTTTTTGTTAGTGACCTAAGTAAAGGAAGCATGTCTAACCACGGGGTTCTGGCAGCATGGTGCGGTATGAGGCGCTCTGGAGGGCCAAATCCCCATCCCCCACTTCACTTACCTCTGCACGTAACCTAACCTCTGGGTGGCTCAGTTTCTTCACGTGTAGAATTGGGAGATAATAGTAACCTACCTCATAAGGCGGTTGTGAGGATTAAGTGAGTTAGTGTCTTTGAAGTGCTTAGACCTGAGCGTGATGCGCAGCAAAAGTATGTAAGTGCTGTTCATCTTTTTGAGCCTGGTATGTAAAAGGACAGTTGTGTCCCTCTCCTCCTGCCGCTGGCCTCTGCACTAGAAATAATTGCCCAAGAGTCGGAGAGTAGGAGACAAAGATTTTTTCTTTTTTGAGAATATGGGCTTTTGTTTGCTTAGCGTGTTTTTAAAAAATCAAGCATTTCCAAACAACTTAGTTGCACATCCTACGTTAGAGAAAAGACGTGTTAGAGTAATGCTGAGGTTGAAAACTGAAAAGTTTTGTTTGGGAAACCACGTGAGAAAAATGACCAGAACTTACTTGTGCTGAAAACAGTTAACATAGGGCCTGAGACTGCTGTCCTTAGAAAGGTGTGCTTGCAAAGTTAGCCCTTGTTTGGCATCTGGGAACAGTATGGTTTATGCCGAAGTTATGAGCCTACATAAAAATGCTGGGCCTGCGAGTCTAATGGGCTTCCCTGGGCAGAAACGTTGCACAGACATTGCTGGATTTTCCTTACTGGGGGAAGAGTGTGCTGTGTTTGACCCCTCCTGGGAGGGAGAGAACATAAGGAAGCCGGCATATGGGTTCCTCCAGACTTCGCCTCTTTCTCCATCATGATCAGGCTGTATGTCCACAACATTGCTGTAACAAACCTTAGCCATGAGTGCAACTATATGCTGCGTCCTGGTGAATCTCCAAATGTGAAGTGGTCTTGGAACTCCCGGGACAATATTGATGATAGAAAGTAGCTGAGGCTCTAATAATTGGACTTTAATTTTGTCTCTTTTTGCCTTAAAGGGGAATTGAAAAAGAAAACTCTACAAATAAGAGATTCCTAGGTAGTGGGTTACTGTCTAAAATGATTATGTTTAGACATATATCACATGTCAGAAAAGTCACTGGAAATTGACTCTACATTGCCAAGTTAAGTTTGAGTCAGTGTTTTTGAAAAAAGGTGCAGGTATTTTATAGATCCTAGGTCAAATACCTGGTTCTTTTTGTTATTCTGCCAGCATTATCTATGTGTTAATGCTCATCTTTATCAAGAGTTTATTTGTGCAGTTATGGAAAAAACATGACCAGTTTCTCATGGGCCATTTTTCCTGGATTCTGTTGTTATGTCTCTCTTTTCAGGACATCAAGTTAAAATGGATGCAAGTAATTTTATAAGTTTGGGGGTTGTGAGATCACATTTGCCATCTGATTATGTCTCTTTTCCCTCAGTAAAGTAGAAGACTAGCTTATATTTTGAGGAGTAGGGAGATGGAGGAGTTGGAGGGTTGGGAGAATGAAAAAGGTTTCACATGGCTGTGTGAGGAGTGGGTAAATTGACCAGAAGGTGAGAAGATAATGGGATGTCTTGATCCATTTGAGATTGAGATTATGAATTTAGTGGACCCAATCTGCATTCTTACAAGACTCTCTCAAGCCTGTTTGGATGCAGATATCCATGGTTAATTGAGTTCATCTAGGATTGGGGTTCTGTTAGAGGGGTGATATGGGAGTCTTTAAGGCTGTGAACACATACATACTCTGTTCCTTCTGGGTACATGATAAGGTTTCAGTCTTTGTACACTCCCTCATGTCTACTTGAAGTTAAATATTGCCATATGACTTGCTTTAGCTATGTGAGCAGACATGAGTGAAATATGAGCAGACGTAACATGTGTCACTTCCAAGTGAAACTTTGAGAACCAGCACTCCCTTTGCCACCTCCCCTTCTCCCTGCCCTGCAATAGTGATCATGGGAGCACTTGTGGAGATGCAGCCTCTTGTCAGCCTGGGCACTAAAGGAGAATAGGAGTGGCTGATCAAGCAAGTAGGAAGAGCGTGAAGTTGTGATCAGAGAACAGAATACTTGAAATAGTGATTTTGCAAGGTGGAACCGTAGGGGTAAGTGGGTGAGGAAGTTTGGAGGGAGAAGGCAGTCAGAGATGAAGTGGTCAAGGAACTTGGGGCCTTGTGCATCTCTGTAACCCTGAAGGCCTCAGTTGCAGCTCAGTTTAATACTGATGACCCTTGGACTTAAAGAAATAACTCTTAAAATGGTAAACTCAAAAGCTTCCTTATGTGGAACATGGTATGACTAAATCCAGATTCAGAATTTATTATTGAATTGAAAGATTCTTCCACCTTGATCAATAAAAGCAAATAAACAAATAACCATGGAAATTACAGGGTAGTTTAGCCATGGAGCAGCATGATATTAGATAGGAGTTAGGCTAAACTACTTTAAAAGAGCCTCCAAAATACAGTGGTTTAAAAAGTTGCTTAACTTGTATCTAAAATCTTTCAAGTTAACTTTGAATTTTTAAGAAATATAAGGGGTAGAGGTAAATAACACCCTGAAGAAAGAGACAAATTTGGTGTGGGATATTGTACAACCTTGCTCTTGAAAGTGTAGTCTATGGCGTGCCAGCAGTGACTTCCTGTTGGGAGCTTGTTAGGCAGAATCTCAGGTCCTGTGCCAGACTTGTTGAATCAAAATCCACATTTTAACAAGATCTCCAATGTGACTCATGTGCACTGTCCTGATCTCTTAAAAAAGCTAGTGTCTTAGGAAAGTAAAAGTTGGGAAGAATGGGTATAGATTAAAAGATACTAAAGTGGCATAACCAGTATAAAGTGCAAACCTTGACTGAATCCATCCTTATTCAAAAAATCAATATAGAAGACACTTTTGGGTCACTGAAGAAATTAGAATATGATGGGATATGAAATGATATTACAGAATTATTGTTACTTTTCTTAGATGTGATAATGATGTGATTGTGTAGGAGAATGTCCTTAAGAGATACATGCTCTCTGCAACTTACTTTCAAATAGTTCAGCTAAAACAAACATACTCATATGCACGTGTGTATATATGTCTTTCTATATACACATTGATATTTAGATAAAACAAGTATGGCAAAATGTTCTAGATGTGGAATCTAGACAGTATATTGGTGTTCATTATGCTGTTCTTTTAACCCTTGTGGAAGTTTAAAATTTTTCATAATAAAAAAGTGGGGAAAAAAACACAAAAAAATGCAGTAGCTTAAAAAGATAGAAATTTATTTCTCTCTCCATAGTCCAGTGCTAGGTCATACAGCACAGGTAGAGTGGCTCTACTGTGCTTGGCACATGGCTTCCATCCCTGGTCCCTTGTGACTTTTCCAGATCCTACTGTCTCCTAGCTGGTGGGACAGGAGAAAGGGCAAGAGGAACACGTGACCCAGAAGCAGCACTTACTCCTTTAATCAAACTTGAGTTTTTTCATTTACCTGGATGTCGCATATCTAGGGAGTAGTTGGTAGAAGTCAAATGTAATGTGCCATTTGTATATTAGTTTAATAAAGATTTCTTTGGTTTCAGCTAATGTTCCTCTCTTCTTCCTCTACGGATTTACTAGACCAGTTAAAATTGAAGTCATTTCAATGTTAATATGCATTAAGTAAAATACATAAAATTTTAATTTTGAGGCTTAAAGTGTATTCATTTTTTCCCCCAGCCTTTTCAGTAAATAACAGATGCGGGTGAAAGAGCCATCCCAAGCTTTACCTGAAAAAGCCAAAAGAAGTAAAAGGCCCAGCACACCTCACGATGAAGACTCTTCCGACGACATTGCTGGTAAATTGTGATATCTGGCGTCCTAAATGGTCTTGCAGAAAAGAAATAACAATATATGTTTTAAATGAATAAATCTTATGCTGTTTATTTCCAGCATTTTCTGCCTGAACTTAAAAATCAGCTGTCTAGTTCCAAAAAAATCCCGTTGGTGTTTTTAGTGGATTTTGTTTACTTTATAAAGTGACTTAGAATTGGCATCTTTGTTGTTGTCGTTCTGTTTCTCATGGCCTGTTAAAACCAAGCCGTCAAGTCACCAAGATTGGCAGATGACCCTAGGGAGCTGCTGGCTTCATGGTTTGCTTTTCACTTTAGCCTCATGCCTTTGGTTTTGGCCTCTGAGAATTTTCCTTATTTTCTTACCAGTTCAACTCTCCATTTAAGAAGATGTTTTTAATATATTGTGTCCATTTTTAAGTGTTTTTAGCTTGGATAGTGTTTCAGGATAGCTAGATTGCTGTATTGAAGGAAGTCTGAATTATATCTTTAAATATTTGTTCTATTCTGTTAATATGGTTTTTTTCAGGGATTCTGATTATTCTTATGTTAACTCTCCTTTGCCTCTCTTCCATAGTTATCATTTTTTTCTCAAATCCTCTAAAACTCCTATTTCCTTTTCATTTTGCTTGTTGTTTTCATTTTTATCCTTTCCTTTGCTTTCAGCAGTGTCTGTTTCACCTCATGCTCTTTTAGTTTTGCCTTCATTTTTGTGGTTTTATGTTTTTTTTAATTCCACTTCTTTCCTGAACTCTGCCAGTCACCTTCGGTTGGTTTTGCCACTTCATGCTAGAGTGTTTGCCTCTGTTTCGTGTTTTTATTTCATGGCAGTGATTGCTCTGCCGTTTGTTTTTCCTTTTCCTTCTTTCCTTTTTCTTATATTAACTTAGCATGGAATTTGTGCCTTCGATTTTTCTTTGATTACTCATTCTTTGATGTAGGGTTGCTTTTCTTGGGCTGGTTAGTTTTAGAATATTTGGGTAAGAAGGAGGGCCAGATCTCTGTTGAGCCCTAACTGGAGTTTGAGTTAGGCCTTTCTTTCCAACCAACAGGATTATGCAGCCCTGGGGTTTTTCAGAATCCAAAGTGTCTGTTTCTCCAAGCGCCGTAGAGACGAGACTGTTTCCTGCAAATATGGCTTGCGTTTTTGTTTCTCATTTAGTGAATGAGAAATTCCCTTCTTTTGCTTCCTCTCAAAACAAAATTGGATATAGGGGAGCTCCTGCAACTGTTGTTGAGCACAGAGATTGAGGTTTTGTTCTATGTCTGCGAAGCATACATTGTTTTCTGTGACATCTGCAGCTGCAGTGTTCTCTCTGCTTCCTTCTGTGTGCTCTCCTAGTTGATCTCTGCTGCTTTAAGGTGAGAGCCCTTCCACTTAATTTGTGACTTGGGGCTTCAGCTCTCTCCTGGTTTCTCTGAAAATGAACTTCGTATTTTTGTTTCCAGTTCTTGTTGCTCTTAGATAATTTCTGGGAGGAGAAAGGGGAAAGTGTTGATTTTATGCCCTTATTTGTAAACTGGAAGACCTCCTTGTAAAGTTTCTATTAATATTTAAGTGGAAAACATGGAGATTCTGGTTGTTTTTGATTTGTTAATGTGAAACAACTGTGGACTTGAATACATTTTTATATTTTTATTCAGGAATCTCTAGAGGACCTATTTGTCAGATGAAATTTAGACAATTATATGATTAAACAAGTTACAAAAAACTGAGAAAATTTACTTATTAACATAGAAGGAAATTTTTTTACATTTTTCCCCCACAAAAGATAGTGAATACTGCTTAAACTCTGGTTAGCTCTTGTAGGAAAACTTCAAACTTTTAATTTACTTATACATATAAAAAGTGTATATGGTTGAGACATTTAAAAGCTAGTAGATTTAATTTAGGGGCCTGGAAACTTTTTATCTTGAATTTACTTATCTCTGAATTTATTAACAGTTTCAGTTTTATGAGTCTGAATTGTAGAATCAGAGAATGGTTAAGTTGTACCCCAGCCAGATCCCACGCTAGAAATGATGTTGAAGGTGTGTAGAATGATTTTCCCCTTGGAATTTTAAAATATGAAAACTCAAACAAAGCAATGACATTTGGTAAGCCGTTTCTAGATCCTGAGCCTGTGTGGTCATTTATCAGTCTTCCCCTGACAGCCCTTTCTTTAATGGCGTGCGACCTTGCTTTTTAAACATAGGGCTTCAGAGTGACTCCTTTTATGTCTATTCTTTTAACTTGTTCTTGGTGTAAAATTAGAAGTTTTAATCTTTTATCAGACTTACGTGTTATTTTTGTTGAAATTATATTTTATTATAAGTAACTTGTCAGGAATCACATTCGTAGTCTTCAGGATGAAATGAAACTAATGGTTAGCCGCTCCCTAGTTAACTAGTAGGTGAAAAGGAATGCTTTGCATTTAGGAAGGGCAGTGGAGAAGGTTGAAATGTACATACCCCTGTTTCCCTCTTCAGGTTATTCAGTCTATTCCTTTGTTGTGTGATTTTGGCAGGTCGTTGTGGGTTTGGTGTTTGGGATATTTGAGGTGGAGAAATTGAAGTGTTCAGGCATTTGGGAGAAATGGAAGTGTTATTGTGCCCTTGGGAGAAGAATATGGTTATTTGAAGAATTAAAAACGTATTTGCTTATTTCTGCCATTTGTCTCCACACAGTGGGAATCTGTTATAACGGATAATTAAGGACCGTGCAAAATCGTTTGTTATTTGGAATATTCATTAAGGAGAATTCTGAGAATTCTTGTTCCTATAAATTATGCCATTGTTTGTTCTCTCTACTTCCTCCTGACAATGATGAAAGTAGCATCATAGCAGAGCTGGTCTATGTGAAAAGATTTTATGTGTGTATCTTAATAGAAATACATTCAAAATGCTTGACACATAGTAGCCGCTCTGTAAATAATCTCCTTTATTTTATTTATTTATTAAACTTTTTATTTTTGGACTAATTTTAGATTCATAGGAAGGTACAAAGACGTATACAAGGAGGTCCCATTCACCCTTCACCCAACCTCTCCTGATTTAACGTCTTGTATTTCTATAGTACAATATCAAAACCACAAAACTGACATCGGTACAATCCTTAGAGCTTATTCAGATTTCGCCAGATGTACATGCCCTCGTGTGTGTGTAGCTCTATGCAGTTAAATTGCATGCAAGCTTTCTGTAACCACCACTATCAAGATACTTGACTGTACCATTACCACTAGAGTGCTACCGGTTTATAGCCACACCCCCTGCTCCCCATCCATAGCCCCTGGCAACCACTAATTTGTTCTCCAACTCTATAATTATGTTATTTCACCAATGTTTTATAAATGGAATCGTGCAGTCTGTATCCTTTTGAGTTTTGTGTTTTGAATCTCTGTGCTTTTTAGTTACAGCATTTTAATGTTATTATTGGTTTACTGATGGTAGTACTTTGGTTTAGCAAAGAAAATGTTCAAATTTTGTTTTGTCTTATTCAGTAGATTTCACTTGCCCACATGTAAATCATGCTGTCAGTGTGAATCATGTGAAAAGAGCAATAGCTGAGAATCTGTGGTCAGTTTGCTCAGAATGTTTAAAAGAAAGAAGATTCTATGATGGACAGCCAGTACTTCTTTCTGATGTTTGCTTGTGCCTCAAGTGTGGTTTTCAGGTGAGAAAAGTGTTTTTTATGTGTGAGTTTGTCTTAAATTATTTGTTTTCCTTAAATGCCTACTGTGAGTTGGACTGTTGGTAATGCTTAGAACTCAAGGTAAATTTATTCCATATTTAGATAGAACTCTCCAAGGCTAAGCTTAGCAATGTTTAAAGTAAAAAGTACGTTATGTTCAGGAAGTAATCATGAGTGGTTTATAAATACTTTGAAAGAGAATGGAACCCATTTTCAGTAGTAGTTCTCATATCTGGACCTGCCTTTACCGATTTGTATTTACTTAGGAAATAGATCTCAGTTTTTTTTTCATCTTTTTAGATTCATTTTTTCTCTCTGAGAAATGATTATTCTGCTTTTTTTATTTTTGCAAAATAATTTCTGTGAACAGCTTAGAAGCCATTGATATCTATAATAAAGGAATTTTTAAATAAGATTAAAAGTATATACCTTTTTTTGGGGCCGGCCCGGTGGCGCAAGCAGTTAAGTGCGCGCGCTCCGCTGCGGCGGCCCGGGGTTCGCTGGTTCGGATCCCGGGCGCGCACCGATGCACTGCTTGGTAAGCCATGCTGTGGTGGCGTCCCATATAAAGTGGAGGAAGATAGGCACAGATGTTAGCCCAGGGCCGTCTTCCTCAGCAAAAAAAAAAAAGAGGAGGATTGGCGGATGTTAGCTCAGGGCTGATCTCCTCACAAAAAAAAAAAAAAAAAAAAAAAAAAAAAAAAAGTATATACCTTTTTTTTAAATAAGAGGAATCTTTATTATCTCATATAGAAAGTCCAGAACTTGGGCCACTTCAGAGTTAGTTAATTCAGTGGAAAGAACATTAAAAACTGAGATTTCTTCCATTTTTCTGCTGTGCCATCCTCAATGTCATGGTTTCCGGATGGCCAGAGATGTTTCATGCATTATGTATCACACAGCAATCCTCAGACCAGAAAGAGGGCAAAAAGTACATCCCTTCTCTGTGTTCTTTTTTAAAATATGTATAACTTTCCCAGAAACATCCATTAGACTGCCCCTCATGTCACATGGACTGGAATTGAGTCTTTACATGTCTGGTGAGGGAAATTCCTATGATTGGTCTGAGTCTCACTAGTTCTCAGTGGGGTTGGGTGGAGGTATGTATGGTATTAGGAAATTTGTGGATAGGGGAGGGGGCACTGCTGGCCTACAAGGATGCTTGGTGTCCCACCATGCACAAGACAGTGTATGCATTTTTAAATGTTAGGGAAATTAACTTGGCTCATGATTGTTTTAGGTAAATACTGCGTAACATAAAACAAGTTAGCCTCTTTGCAAGAAAAATTGAGTTCAATGAGAATCTGTATTTCTTTCTGAAACTTTTCCCTCGTGCTTGAAATTAAAAATGAAACAATACTTTTTCAGTATAAGTTTGAGTATGATTTAAGTTTTAAGTTTTGATTAATTTGAAACAAACTTATATGTAAATCATATAAATAACATTCTGTTCATCTTTAGGGATGTGGTCAGAGCTCAGAAAGACAGCATTCATTGAAGCACTTCAAGAGTTGGAGAACAGAGCTTCATTGTATTATAATTAATCTGAGCACATGGATTATATGGTAAGTTAGATTTTGTTAGAACTTGTGTCCGCTACAAAAAATATCTTTTTCTTTGAGCTTTACGAGGTAAAATATTTAAAGATATTATACCAGCTTATACTTTTTAGCCTGAACACAACTTATGGAATAATTTAAGAAAATTAACATTACCCTTGAATGTAAAATTTAAATAAGAAAAAATTTAGTTATCCCTCTACTTTTCTTTAACATTTTCTTTGTATGGTAAAGAAAAATTCTTGCTAGTTGATTTTTCATAATGAGCTTGCTAATAAGAATTCCAGAGGTCTAGAGGAGGAAGGAGCTTCAAGCAGTTAAGTGGTTTGGTGATTCTCTGCCAGGGAAGGGAAATGCCCTTCTTATGTAGTTTGTAGAAACTTCTCAGGTGATTCTACTACTTCACCCTGGTTGGGAACAAAGTCCAGTTCCCTCATTTTATGTATAAGGACACTGAGTATCATTTACCCTTTTATGGTTACAACGTAAAAATCTAGGCACTAAAACAAGTCTTTTGATTCCCTAGTCTCTTACGGCATACCACACCGCTTCAGTGGTATACTGAAGTGGACACTGTATTGAAAAGCTTTCTTTATGTAATTTACAATAAAAATTTTCTAACTGGAATCTATAGACTCATAGGGTTCCTTGAAGGAATTTTCAGGAGCTTTCAAGTTTTTTTAAAGACAAAAATATTTTTACTTTGTGTTTTCATTTCAGGGTTCCAAAATTAATGTAAGGATATTTTAGCTTATATCATCATCTTATGATTTAATTCAGCCACAGGGTCAGGTGCTTGCTGTATTTGTGTTTTTGTTGTTGTTGGCCCCAAGTAATAGTACTGGGGAGAATGAGGAAAGAATAGAGGGCATTTAATGGGTAAATGATGTATTGGAGCCAGGGTAGAGGAGATGATGCCATAGTGTGGCAGCTCAATAAACATTTCTCTATGGTCTGAATAGAGCAATGGTCTCATGGGGCACATCAGAATCACCAGGAGAGCCTGTTAAAATAGATTACTGGGGGGGGCCAGCCCTGTGGCTTAGTGGTTGGGTGCTCACGCTCCGCTACTTGTGGCCGGGGTTCGGATCCCGGGCGCGCACCGCTTGTCCAGCCATGCTGAGGCGCTGTTCTACGTACAGCAACTAGAGGGATGTGCCACTACAACATACAGCTGTCGACTGGAACTTTGGGGAGAAAAGGGGAAAAAAAAAAAAAATAGATTACTGGGTCCCAGGCCTAGAGATTCTGATTTAGTAGTTCTAGGATAGGGCCTAAGAATTTGCATTTCTAACAAGTTCCCAGGTGTTGCCAATGCTGCTGGTCTGGGGGCCACAGTTTGAGGACCACTGAAATACAAAAAGGTGGTGGGAGAAGTGAGTGGCACCTTGTAGAATAGGCTCATCTCAGGTGATTGTATGTCAGAACTTCTGTTGTAGCTGTTGGGGAAGAGGGAGAATCCCCCTCTGCCCTTTCCCTTAAGGTTCTTATGGCTGGCCAAATAATTAAAAGACAGGTTAGCGGGAGAAAATAATACCAAATTTAATAACATGTATACATGGGAGAAACCAGGGAAACTGAGTTTCTCAACACAATAGCAGTGATTCTCATCTTAAATACCATCTTCAGCTAAAGACAGAGGAGGATGTTGGGGGTGGTAGTGGTTTGGGATTTCAGAGGGGAAGGAGACAATTCACATGGAGAGGGAAATGTAAATGTTTGTCAGACAATTCTTTGCAGGGCCACCTATAGAGAATGTGGCCAAAGAGACAGAAATCACAGTAATCAAGAGTATGTAGATTTAAGTCTTCTCCTTCCATCCTGATAAGAGTTTCCAGAGATAAGGTCATCCCCCACCTCTTCTCACTACACAGAGGGAGATACCTTTACAAATGTAAATCTTTGGTAAACAGAACTTTGAAAAGAATAGGCTTAGCGAGGACCCTGCCAGTCTGTCCATTGCCAGAGTTAAATTCTTTTAGGCAGTTAGTGGGGGAGGTCAAATGTCCCTAGAGAAAACAACCAAGGTAAAGAGATAAATTTCAGGGTGGCCAAATCTTGATCTCCCACACAATGAAAATAATTTAAGTCACACTTGGAGGTCCGTAGAACTATTTTCCTTTTAAAGGAAGAAATTCAAGTTTGTCACGTGCATTTATAGAAATTTAAAGGTTGTGACTATTTTCTTTTTCCCATCCAATTCTTAAACCTTAAAAAGTTTAACAATTTCAGTAGAAAACTTCACTAGTTTGGATTACAGAGAAGGCCAGCCTGAACCTGAAAAACCTGAAAAAGAAAGGAAGAGTGTAGATTTGATAATTTAATCATCGCTAGCAAAGTGTTGCTAGGTGGTGGATTTAATGCTGCTTTAACAGATAACAGTTATTAGCACAGTGGTTTCTTACCTCTGACTTAACCTCAGAATCACACGGGTGGATAGGTGCTAGTGGTCCCCTATTAAATCAGGGCTTCTGTAGTTTTAAGTTCCATAGGTGATTCTTATGCCTGGTGGCGGTTAAGAGGCACTGATTTAACACTTAAAGTTAACATATAAATAAGTGCTTTTAAAGTTCTCAAAAGTCTGTTGAAAGAAGGTTTAACATTTCCCTTGTTCTCTATTACATTACTGATTTGTAGCCCTCCTGTGTCTCAGTTTCTTATCTGTAAAAAGAAAATATAATACTTCTGTAAGGCTGTTTATTTTTAAAATGAGAAGACTTTTTTGATTGTTGTGAGGAATTAAACCAGAAAATGCATGTAAAGCACTTAGAACGGTGCCTGGCACTTAGTAAATGCTGAATTAAATTTTTTGGATTATTTCTAATGGAAATAAGTAGAATTAAGTTATCTTTAGCTGTCCTCTTCTACAAATTCACTGCCATCGTGCTGTTTTTATTTACGTTTTATTTTTGTTCTCTTGAATTTGCACAGTATGTTTTATAACAAGTAAAAATTAAATTGCAATGTCAGTAAAAATTTCTTGACATTTCAATATTTTGCAAATGAGCAGTTATATTTTATTATTTTTGGCAATAGTTACACCAATAAATATTGAGCATCTATTAGAATGTAAGTCTGGTAACAGTAATTGTTTAAATTCCGTAACGGTCTATTGGAAAAGATGTTTTGGGAATGTTTTCTCTGACTTGTTTCTTTTAAAGGTATATCTATGTATTTCTGTGTGCAAGTGATAGAGTGGACACTCAGTGAATATTTTGACTGAATTTTGAGTGCTGTTTAGAAAAGGAACCCAAACCTAGTTTGCAGCTATTGATCCCAGGACCAGTAATACTTATAAGTAAGAAGATTGTGAATATGTAAGATAGTATTGGTAGAATGCATTACATTTATAAAACACTTGCAACACTTTCAAACACATGTTCTTATTTGACCATTGGGTCTCATGAAGATAAAGGAAACAAGTAATGATAATATATAGAAGAAACCTTTATTAATACTATATGCACTAGGGTGTCAACTTAGTGGAGGGTAGTTTTCTGAAAAGGATATGCTTTTGAAAATCCTAACACCCTCTTCCCAAATAAGCACAAAGCAAAATAAAACACTTATCTTGTCCAATCTTCCCCATCTCTGTAAGTGGAACCCATGTCACTTAAGTATTCAAGCCAGAAGCCTGGCAATTATTTTCTCCCCCTTTTTATCTTATTTTATTTTTTACCCTTTTAACAAAAGTAGACAAAATGGTATAATGAATTCCTCTGTACCCATCACCCAGCTTTAAACATCACCAACTAGCAGCAAGTCTTGTTTCCTCTAGACCAGGATTTCTCAGTCTCAGCACTGTTGTCGTTTGGGCTGATAACTCTTTGTTGTGAGGGGACTGTCCTGCACATTGCAGGATGTTTAGCAGCATTCTCGGCCTCTACCCGCTGGATGCCAGTAGCAGCTTCCCCAGTGTGACAACCAAAAATCTCTGCAAACATTGCCAGATGTCCCCCCAGGGGGACAAAATTGCTCCTGTTTGAGAGTCGCTGGCATACCTTCACCTGCTTCTCCCTAACCGTGTCGGTGTTTCTGACACTTCCCTCTCCCTTATCTCTTATATCTAATTCATTACTTCTTCTACCTGAAAATATATAAAATAAATTTGTTATTTCTCTCCACATCTACTGCTTCAGCCCTGATCTGCTTCTATTCCTGATGCCCTCTGATCTGACATTAGTCAGAGTGATGTTTTTTTTATTTTATTTTATTTTATTTTTTTGTGTGTGTGAGGAAGATCAGCCCTGTGCTAACATCTGCCAATCCTCCTCTTTTTTTTTGCTGAGGAAGACTGGCCCTGGGCTAACATCCGTGCCCATCTTCCTCCACTTTATATGGGATGCCGCATCAAGCCACAGCATGGCTTGCCCAGCGGTGCATCCGTGGGCACCCGGGATCCGGGCCGGTGAACCCTGGGTCGCGACAGTGGAGCGTGCGCACTTAACCACTTGCGCTATCTGTCCGGCCCTGTCAGAGTGATGCTTTTAGAGTGTAAATTGGATCATTTCCCTTCCCTGCTTAAGAACCCTGAATGGCATTCCATTATACTTGGATAAACTACCGAAACTTTAATTTGAACAATAAGGCTCTGTATGAACGGTCCCCCGCTTATTTCTCTAGACTTACCTGGTGCCTCACCCTATGTATCCCCCTTACCCCCATAATTTGAAGACAAAGTGGATAAATACCAACCTTATTACCTGATATGCAAAATATTGAAGATGCTTTCATAATATTTGCTTAAATTTCATATTTTTTCAGGTGTTATGAGTGTGATGAAAAATTATCAACGCATTGTAATAAGAAGGTTTTGGCTCAGACAGTTGATTTTCTCCAGAAACATGTTTCTAAAACACAAACAAGTAAGTTAAGCAGTTGCTAAAGAAATTTGTATTAAAGAACAATATTTTATGTTTCATAGAAAGAGTTCATAAACTCGTAAAGAGTATCTTATATTTTACTGTAACCTCTCAGTACGAGTGCCATGCATTCTTAGGTAGCAATCCTGTGATGTTATCTTGTGTTGTATTTACATAACCAATAATGAGAAGCTGGAGAGGGTAGTGACTAGATCACGGGCTTTTGAGTCAAACAGTGCTGAGTTTGAATTTAGGCTCCACCTAAATTACTCTCCGTGTGGCTTTTACTCCTTAGTTTCCTTACTTAAAAAATTAGGATGATAATTCTCTTGTGTGGGGTTGTTGGGAGGATTAGAGATGTTTTCTAAAGATTTAGAAATAATGTATGTAAAAATACTTGCATAGTGCCTGACACACATTTATGAAATGATATCTATTAATTGTCACATAATTGTAGTGGAGTTTTGACACTAACTACTTGACTTAGGCTACCCTTGCAAATTAGGGGCTCAGTCCCCCACAGGATTGCCCTTACTTCAGACACCATCCTCAAACTCAGGGGTTCTCAGGCCACCTGCATTTCTGACTAACTGGCTACAAATTCAGGGGTTCCCAATGCCCTCTTAGGTTCAGTAATTTGCTAGACTGACTCAGAGAACTTGGGAAAGTGCTATACTTACAATTACAGTTTTATTATAGCAAGGAAAAAAGGTACAAATCAGGACCAGCTAAAAGAAGACACACCTAGGGCGAGGTCTGGGAAGGTCCCAACCATGAAGCTTCTGTATCTTCTTCTTGTGGGGTCAGGACTCGTCACCTTCCAACACATTGATGTGTAACAACACACAGAGTATTTGTTAACCAGGGAAACACTGGGGTTTTGATGTCCAGAGTTTTTATTGTGGTTTCATTGCACAGACATGACAGATTGAATCATTGGCCACATGGTTTAACTCAGTCTCCAGTACCCTAACCCTCTAATCACAGAGTTGATCTTTCTGGCACGGCTGAGTCATCTCATTAGCATAAACTGTCTAGGGGCCCACAATGAATAAAAAAGACACTGCTGTCACTCTGGAAATCTAAGGATTTAGAGGGTACTTCTCAGGAACCTGGGACAAAGGGCAGCCAAATCCCTTATTATACAATAGTAATTATTACAATAGTAGTAATTATACAATAGTAATAGTATTATATGTTATATACTTTTGTGAATTATTATATTTTGTATTATATACTTTTGTGAATTATCTAACATATATAATACATGTTAATATAAATTAAGGGTATATAGGGAAGCAGTTTCTTCATTCAAAAATATTAAGTGCCTGCCACATGCCAGGTTTATACTTTTTTTTTGATATGTAGTGGTAAAATAAAAACAGGTTTATCTTGCCTCCTTGAGGTTTAGAGATTAGTGGGAGAGACAGACAAAAAATAAGCAAATATATAATAAATGCTACAAAGGAAAAGAAGAGATTGCAGTGATAGATAATAATCTAGTGGTCCCAGTGATCAGAAAGGCCAGTATGGCTGGAGTGTGGTTTGCTGGGAGAGAGTAGAATGAGATAAATTTAAGAGGTGGGTGGGCAGGTCATGAAGGATACTGTAAGGAATTCCATGGTAAGGAATTTTTGTTTTATTTGAAGTGTAACAGGAGCTATTAGAGTGTTTTAAGCAGGGGAGCAACAGTCATTTCATCTTTTTTTTAAATAAAGATTACTCTGATTGCTATGTGGAGAATGACTGTGGGGGTTAAGAGCGGAGATGGGGACATTGTTAAGAAGGTTAAAGGAGGTAATTGTGTTAGGGCAGGTGAGAGACCAGTAGAGGCACTGGTAGAAAGTGGATGGATTAGATGTATTGAGTGAGGGAGAGTGGGAGGAATCAAGTACAAACCTCAGGATTTTGATTGAGTAACTAGGTGAAGGGGAGTGAATGGACATGAAGCAGAATTGAACTGCTTAGTAGGTGGCCTCAGAAATGGAAAAATTATATAAAAATATAGCTGTCAGTTGTATTTTCTATAGCCCAATATACCATTGTTTTGTTAGCCATTGCTCTGAGACAGTAATGGCAAAGAAATTGGAGGAGGATCTAGAGGAGGTAAACTCAGGTTCCTGGACAGCAGAAGAAATGATTAATTTTATCACTCATTCATTTATTTATTCAACAAACATTGAAATCTTACTCTGTCCCAGGCATACTAGTCACAGCTCCAATTCTTCTCAAATAAAGAACCAGGAAAATATGGCAGTGATAGACCTTAATACTTCAGGAACAGATGTTGGTCTTAATGCTGTCTCCTGAAAACTGCACAGTAAATTTGTTTTATTGGCCATAATAAGAACAAAAGTAGGGAAAATGCCAAGGGTGGCAAAAGTACAATTGTAGAAATTATTTTCTCTGGATTTTTTACCTTAGAGGTTTCTTGAGGTTAGGAACAAAGCCAGTCTAACTCTATTCAGTTTTACAGATTTCTTGAATATTTATTATCACAAAGGATGTAAGGTAGGGAACATGGGATGGGATGGTAGAAAGAACATGAATTTGAGTCAGGGGGGCTCTGTCATTCAAATTTGAGTCTTTCTATCACTAGTTTTGTGACATGGGGCCATTATGGTTTGTCTGAGCCTCATTTTCCTCAGCACTTTCTCCCTCTTCTTGGTGCTTCAGGGAATAGAGATTGAGAAGAAAGTTCCTGCCCTAAAGAAGTTTATCTAAAAGAGTGTGTGAGATAAAAAAGTAATGATAAAATAAGCAGAATAGAATTTGTAGTTTGGGTGATGTTCACACAAAGTCCTTCAGCTATTCAAAGGGGGATGTAATGTTCAGTGGAAAGGAACTCAGAAGGAATCAGGGGTGAACTGGCTTTCAAGCTGACCCTTAAAGGATGAACTTTGGGTGGGTAGCCATGAGAGAAGAAATCATTTCAGGTGGTGGGAGGCACCAGTGTAATCTTTAATTGTGTTTATGGAACCATGGGTAGCACCTGGAATTGTGGGAAACAGGTTCTTGAGGGAGTTTGAGAGTTTGCAGAACCTTCAAAGTTAAGGAGAGACATAATTCTGAATTCAAGGCTTCCAGAAGTTCTAGGGCAAGATGTCATTATCTTTGTGTTCTAAGCTGCAGCGTCTCTCAGGCAAGTTTGGTTTAAAATAAGATCCGTTGGCATTCTAGAAGTAGATTTTTAGCAATAGTAGTCTGCCATATTCTTTCTTGCATTAGGCTTTAGTATATTTTTATAAAACAGTTTAGAAATCAAATATGAAAGTTGCTATTGAGGTTTGTAAGAATGCTTGATGTGATTATGCAACTATTTGAAATGATAATTGTGAAGACTGTAGAAATGTAAAACTACGTATATGGTAATTCAAAAATAATATGAAACTATGTATTGTGCTTAGGTGGGAGGATAAGAATGATTTAAAATATATATTAATTAATAATAATATATTTTGCATTAAGTAAAAATAACTCTACAGAGAGGAAAGCTTGTATCTGTACCTTAAACATGTTTTTAAGTTATGCAATGCCTGAGCTGATTTCGTATCTAATTCGGCTTCTCTAAACAGAATCTAGGCTGGTCCCCATCCATCTCTAAAAGCAACTAGATGAGTGAATCTCAACTTTTGGTCTCAGTAGCCCTTTAGGTTAGGTAGGTTATACCTATCAATATTTATCATATTAGAAATTAAAACAAAAAATTATTTATTAATTCACTGAAAAATAGCAATAATTCCATGACATGTTAACACAAATAATGTATTTTTAGAAAAGATAAATATTTTCCAAAACTGCACAAACTTAATAAGTGGCATTGTTTTACATTTTTACAAATCTCTTTAATGTCTGCTTCATAGAAGCAGCTGGATTCTCATCTCTACTTCTGCATTCAGTCTGTTGTGATATCACATGGCATGTAGCCTCTGGAAAACTGTATTGTAAAATTGAGAATGAATGAAAGTGAAAAAAGCAAATAGCATCTTAGGCTTATTATAAAATACTTTTGACCTTCAGGACTCCTGAAAGGAAGAGGGTGTTTTCAGATCCACTCTCAGAACTGCTGAACTGCCCATTTCTGTCTTTCTGTTTTCTGTCTTCAGCCTTACTTGCCCTACGGCTCAACTCAAATCCTACTTCGAGGACACTTTCCCAATCCTTTGTCTTATCTCTCTTTCTTCTATGCAGCATACTTGAGAATCTAATAACACACGGCTTTGTGGTGGTTATCTTTCATATGTATATGAGTCTTATTTATAAAACTGTACCTTCCTTGGGGATTGTACCCTGGCTTATATTCTTTTTGATTCTCATGTGGCTAGGCAGTAAATACTTGCTGAATTGAACTGAGCTAGCATGTTCCAGTTTGTACTGAAGTAGTAGATAAGCTTTGCATTTTCACCAAAAAAATTCTGAATATTAAAATCAAAATTACTGTATTTACTCATTCGGTTTACTAGATTTGAGTTTCTACCTTGTGCCAGATGCTGTGCTGGATATTGGAGATACAGTAGTGAATGAGACAGAGCTGTTTCTCAGCTCCTGCTATTATTAATCTTTTAGTTCTGTGAGGGATACTGACAAATCACACTTAATTATAATTGCTTGTTTAAATAGTGCTGTGATGGAGCAAGTACACGGGGCTATGAGAACACTGTGGAGTAGTATCTAACGTAGACTGGAGGAGCCAGAATTCTAGTTAGAGGAAGAGCCTTCTAAGCCGAGCTGAAGGATATCTGGAAATTAGCTAGGCAAAGAAGGAAGGGATATGTGTTCCAGGCAGAGGAAATGGCTCATTGACGAGGGATCTTGATATGTTCAGGGAATCTTATAGGGCTACAAGGTTGAGTTTTCAGACGTTGAGGGATGGTGAGAGGTGAGACTCTAGAGGTAAGTAGGAACAGATGTTGAAGGGCCTTGTAAGTTTAGAGTTTATCCTGCAGGCAGTGAGGAACCACTAATGGATTTTAAGCGGAGAAGTGGATGATCAGTTTTATATTTTAGAAAAATCACTTGACTGTAGTTTGGAGATAGATAGGAATGCCGTTGTATGATACCTGCCCATTCGTGTGGCATTATCAATTTATTATATGACTAAATAAAGATTTCCAAAGCTGATGGTTAACTAAGAGTTAGTGGAATTTTGAGAATAAACAGGTGAGTTAATTATTGTTTGGTTCCAAGGTAGAGGAGTAGTGGGGCAGCAAGGTTTTCCTTTTTACCACTCTTTAAAGATTAAATTTCTTTTCAGCTGTAGAAATGGGCAAATTACATTAATACTACATGATTGGTTTAGGTAATTGCATTAAACAGTTGAGGGGACCCCAGTGCAGGTTCCCAGAAGAATGCTTACAGCTGTGTAGATTTCACATCTGATGCTGGGATTTGCTTTAAAAAAAAAATCCCTCCATACCCTCCCCCTCAAACACATACCAGAAAACTAAAAACAGATAAAATCCCCATATAATGACAAGGTTATCTATAACACAAGATTGAAAAAGAGCGAGAAAACTTTCTTGTGAGACCCATCCAGAAATATGTATTATTAAAAAGTAGGCTAATATTCTCGGAAAGGCTTGTCACTCTGATAGTCTTGTAAATGTCACGTAAGTATTCTACAAACACTTATGGAATACAGGAATTCCTGGTGAAATAATACCGTTGAATATTGGTTTACTTTTCACAAACTAGATGGATGATTGACAATCCCACATTCTTTTCTAAATCAATAAATTTGGCCCATAATTTTAATACTGGTGGGATGCCATTTTCAAGGAGCTTAAAGAGAGCATAAAATATTATGTTCTGTTAAATTCATTCTTGGTGTAAAGAGACATGAGTTATGTTGGTTCTTTTGGTTTTGTTAAGTCTAAGTTTGCTGTATCTTCTTTTGAAATAAAAAAGTAAATGGTACTTGGGATCTGAAACAGTGTATCTAAGGATAAATAATATTGTGCCTTTTTACAAGTAACAATTTGAATGTAATGTAATACTTGAACTTTTTTTTGAAGTAATACATTTTGTTTTATAAAGTGACAGTTGTATGCCTAAGACATTTGCATTTTCAGAATAAGTACTAGAAATAGTTATTTTCATGTATAAAAGGGGTTAGGGAGGGGCCGGCCCCGTGGCTTAGCGGTTAAGTGCGCGTGCTCCGCTGCTGGCGGCCCGGGTTCGGATCCCGGGCGCGAATGGCAGGTGCGCACCGAAGCACTGCCTCTCCAGCCATGCTGAGGCCGCGTCCCACATACAGCAACTAGAAGGATGTGCAGCTATGACATACAACTATCTACTGGGGCTTTGGGGGGAAAATAAATAAATAAATAAAATCTTAAAAATAAAAATAAAAGGGGTTAGGGACAAAACGATGTTGGGCATTTGAAAAACAACTTACTGTTACCTGTAGAGATTTAAATCCCGAGTTCCTCATCCAAACTACAGAACACAGAAAATATGTGAGTGACTGTTTTCTCAGTTCTCTGGAAGGTAGCACTAACTAGTACCTTTGGATACTTAGGGAGAAGCTAATTGCATACAATGGGTGCCTAGGAGATTAGGGCTTAATTCTTTTGAAAACCCTATGAGAAGGGCTGCTGTAAACTTTAATAAAGCTATAAATTCATGCACCAAAGACATCCAGCAATTGATTACACCCTGCTTTTGCTTAAGAGTAGTGGCCTTTTCTTTCATATCACCACTAGCATTTTGTTAGTGTCTTAAATGATCACACATTAATCTTATCATCCATTATTATACAGACAGCTAGTAGATCATAATGCTTGTGTGTGTGGCTTCTGAAGCCAGACTGCCTGGGTTTGAATCTACTCTATCACTAACTAGCTGTGTGCCTGGATTTCATTATCATCTCTACAGTGGGGACAATTATCAGAGGAGATAATGCTCTCAAACTCTTTCTTTAAATAAGCAAAGTGCATCGGCAAGCACCAGTGTTCCTCTTCTGGATTAACCAAGGCAATTCACAAATATTTATACCTTTGAGAAAAAAGAGACGTTTAATGTTACTTGACGACAAATCCACTCTTATTGTTTTCAGTTTTCTCCCATGATAAACAAAACTGCATCTCTGTGTACTTGCTCTTTTATTTCCAAAGGTTAAATTTTTTGGAATTTCTGGGCAATTTATAAACATGTCTTAAATTTTGGTAACTTGTTAAACTGCCCTCCAGAAAGATTATACAAAGGGTATAGTTGACAAGAATACCTATTTTTTTGGCATTAACTTTGTTTATAGTTTTTAGGGTGTTTTTGTTTTTTTGGCAATAGTGAAGTTTTTAATGTCATTGTTGCAGGTCTATCAATCTTTTCTGTAATGGTTTTTTAGCCTTTGGGGTCATGCTTTGAAAGTCTTTTGTACTCCAAGATTATAAAGATATTCACCTAAGATTTTCTGGTACGTTAGGTTTTTTTATTTGAGTGTTTATGATTTAATATCTTTAAACTTGGTTTAAAAAAAAGATGGTTACAGGATCTTTGTGTTGGAGTCATTTTTATGGTAGAAAAATTTGAGGTACTTAAGATACTTTTTATGTAGTCTTAGTCTTAGCCAAGTTGTTGAAAACAGGTTTTTGTTTTTGTTTTTGCTTTGCTGGTGCTTTAACTAGTTTTCTGTCTTGCCAAGACCTGACGTATGTACAAAGCCTATCAGGTCTACACAATTAACCAGCTACCCTTTGAGTACTCAAATTATACTCTTAAAGGTCAACTACAGAGATATAAAACAGCTTAAAAAATTTATCTAGAATACCTGAAGTTTTCTCTCAATGTTTTTTGCTTTCTGGGGTTTATATTTTTTTGTTACAAAATTGCAGTGTCTGATGACAGTGTTGGTAACATAATGGAGATAAGTAAGGTGAGATAGAGTAAATTCCTTTTAATAAAGTAACCTAACTCCGAAATTCTATGATTATTCTTTCTAACTGTGGGCATTTCATGGGTTTGGGGAAACTTGAGGAGAACAAAACAAATGATTGATAATCAAAATTTGGTATAGTTTCTTTTGTTATTGCTGTAGCAGCTTTGTCCTTTTAATTGTACTATACTTCAAAGCATCTTGAAGTTCAGTCCTTAGTGCATTTGGTTCTGTGTTTATGAAGGAAGAGTTCTTAAAGTGGATATGATCTAAAATCACTGCCAGGTGGAGAAAGCTTTGTTGTCTCTAAAAACAAAATGATCAATAGTCATCCTTCATTAGAAGTAATAAATTGCTTTTTTATTAAATGCACATACCTGTTTGTGTGTCAAATAATTGAGAGACTGATTCAGACACCCTTGTTTTAAATTTTTTATTTTTTTTTTATTTTTCCCCCAAAGCCCCAGTAGATAGTTGTATGTCATAGCTGCACGTTCTTCTAGTTGCTGTATGTGGGACGCGGCCTCAGCATGGCCGGAGAAGTGGTGCGTCAGTGCACGCCTGGGATCAAACCCCGGGCGGCCAGTAGCGGAGCGCGCACACTTAACTGCTAAGCCATGGGGCCAGCCCCAGACACCCTTATTTTAAACTAGAATCTTAAACTCTCAGCTGACAGTTTGTTAGTGAGCAAACATATGTTTAGTTTCTAAAAGTTTAACTAAGATGTTATCATGAACTTAAGGTTTAATATCTCTGTGCTGTTCACTGTATATCAATTCCTTCTACTCTAGTCATAAATCAGAAGCAATTAAGTATAAATAATTATAGTGGTTAGGGCCGGCCTGGTGGCATAATGGTAAAGTTCTCACGTTCTGCTTTTGCGGCCTGGGGTTTGTGGGTTCGGATCCCGGGTGTGCACTGACCGTTGCACCGCTTGTCGAGCCATGCTGTGGCCGCGTCCCATATAAAGTAGAGGAAGATGGGCACGGGTGTTAGTCCAGGGCCAATCTTCCTCAGCAAAAAGAGGAGGATTGGCAATGGGTGTTAGCTCAGGGCTAATCTTTCTCACACACAAAAAGATAATAATAATTATAGTGGTTCATATAGTACCTGGCATACAATGGACATTTGATAAATCAATTGAATTTGAATTGTTACAATTTATAAATGTGCTACTTAGTAAAACGAAAAACTTGCACTTTATTTTTTTTAACTCACTCTGTAAATAAAACACATTTAAATAGTTCTTAGAAAATGTCATTCTATTTTCTAGTTAAATTATCTGATCTATTTAATATTCAAGTCTAATAGCATAATTAATTTTGAATATATTCTCACAGACTTACATGTAAAAGTCAACAAACAGACCCTTGCCACTTGTGTGAAGTGGCTATTTAACCATGAAATAGACTATTTTTATTGCCATTGCCCTGTGGATATGTTCTTTCTGGCAGCGCTGTCCATATTTGGTGGCTGTGCATGGAGAGCCAGGTGGTGCTGAAAAGCATCGCACAGTGAAGCGTGGATATATCGAGGTTCGACATTTGTCATCCCTTTCTGCTGAAGGGAAGGCTAAAATCTGTTTTTCCATATGTTTATGCTTTTTTTTTTTGCCTGCAGTTTTGTCCAGATGGTCTTATGAACATTGTTTACTTTAGGATGCTATCCCAGATGTTTTGAAAACTGATGAGTAAATGTGGTACAGATACATAAATCATTTGCATGTTACAGTTTAAAAAATGCTATTTGTTCTTATAAGATTGAAATATAATTTATTTTTGGAAGTATTTTCCCAAGGGAATAATAAACATATTTATATGTATGTTATGTATTTATATGTAGTTTATTTCCCCCAACTGCTCTGTTTTTATGTTAATAAGCTAAAAAATATTATGGCGACATTTATTAAGAATGTTAACTAAAGGAAATACTTTTGAGGAGTCATATTTGTTCAGGGTTTCATATACCCCAATCTGTAAGAATCTTGCCCTACTTTCTTTTATAATTCTTATTGTATATAAATCACTGAAGAAAAATTAGTAGTAAAATGACAATGGACTCATAAGCAAAAGATTATCATTGTGACCTTGGGCAAATAACTTAATCTGTTGAGACTGAGTTTTGTAAACGTAAAATCAGAGTAACTGCCTTGCCCAAAAAGATGGAGTAATGCTTGGACGTAATTACTCTTTCATCTTAAGTCTCTTAAAAATCACTATGAAACCATCTAGTGGCAACAGCTGTAAAGCCGACTCTAGGCTCTAGTTAGAATCCCAGATAAAATTAAGAGATGGACTGCTCTCATTTGCAAACCCAGCCAGGATCCTTGTGGGGCTTCCTCTTGTTTGTGTAGCGCTTCTCTAGCACTAATCTGGCTTTTCTGGTTGGTTTTTACATTCACTTGCAGGTTGAATAGTGTCTGGCCTTTTCCCACTTTTCCTTTTCTGCATGCCTGGCCTCGGCACTTCAGTGACCTTCTCCACTGATTGTACCAACCTTTGTCCCCAAGCCGTAGTATGCAGTTTAATTCTTGTTACCTATTTTAAGATCTGGAGGACAGGAGAAGAGGTTTATCTTGCTAGTTCTTTTTTGTGTTTACGAAGAATTCTAGGGTTGGGTGTTAAAAACTACTCTTCAGTATCTGGACAACGGACATCCAGTAACAACAATAATATTTAAAGAGTAAACAAACAAGAATAAAGGGGAAAAAACAGGTAATAGGGTTTATGAGGACATATTGCATCACAGGATAAGAGAAAAGTTCAGACTTGAAAGAAAAGTCTTTTCCATACAATAGATTTGCTTATTGAAAGAAACATCTTAGAAACCATCAGTTCATTTTTCTCAATAAGGTAAGATGTTTCCACATGTTAAAAAGAAAAGCTAAGAAATTATGAAAACCACAAAGTCAATATAAAAGGCAAAACTCATATTAGCAATTCAGAAAATCCAATTAGAAATGAGATAAAGTTGAGTAGAAAAAACCCAGAAAGTACAGGAAATGATTAAAGAGAAGAAAGAAGTGAGAGCAGATAAATAATGGACATGAAAGATAGCTCATAAAGATATGGATTTTGGCACAAAAACAATTTTGGGAGGGCTCTCTGAGCTGTTTTTCACACACTTACATAGTGCTCACCATGCCAGGTGCTTTGCAAATAGTAGCTCATTTAATCCTTATGAAAACCCTATGAGAAAATGTGTTAATAATCCCACTTGATTGACTCGAGCCCCATATCTGGATGCCTTTTCTTTGGCAAAAGTCACAGTTGCCAAGTCAAGTTGTATTTGAACCAACAGGATGTGCATGACATGAGTCTGCCAGTAGCCAAGACTCAAGTTTCTCTTTATAGTGTTTGTTTCCTGCTCCTGTCCCTGAGAACAGGGCCACCTGCATCCCGTTCATCTCCCTTGATGCTGTTGTGCAGAAGGGCAGAGTGAGCATGGGATGTCCTAACTTATTTCCTCTTGAGATCTCATCAGAGACAGCGAGAGCCAAAAGTCTATATTTGCTGTTTAATCTTATAAGTTTTCATTTATATTGAATTTTTATTACATGTGTTCTCCCCAGCATCACACACACCCCTGTGGAAGAAAGAGCAATCATAAGAGACATTCCGTGATCTCCATCAATCTGATTGGAGAGACATACAGCCAAACATTTAAAAGTTAATTAGCAATAATTCATCTGGAATTTATTCTGCAGTGTGGTGTGAGATACAGATGTGTGTCTTAAAATGAATTAAAATTAATTGCTTTAGCAGTGAGATACCAAACCAGAGACATTTATTTGTGTTTGTATTCTTGCCCTTCAGGAGCACTGATTCAGCGGAAAAATCTCATTTAATTTTAAATAATATATTTAAATTATGTCCGATGATATATATTTAATTTTACATCTCATGTCAATTACATTTTCTCTAACTTAGGTGCATTTTCTAGAATCTCAAAACTTTGTGAAGAAAAATGTGAAACAGATGAAAAGATGAGAGGAAGAAAAGGCAGCAGTGTAACATCTGTAAGAGGAATTACGAATTTAGGAAATACTTGCTTTTTTAATGCAGTCTTGCAGGTAAGAGCCATCAGAAAGCTTTCTAAAATGTGAAAGATTATTTTAATTAATTTGTATTTATTGGCACATGTGTAGACTGTCAGATGACTGTTAAATGTTAATCCAGAAATTTCTCTGTTTTCTCTTTGTTTGTTTTAGGCTATCATTAGCCATTGTCATACACATACATATGCCTTTTTTTTTTTTTTCCACAGTGCATCTGAAAGGTCTTCTCAGTATTTTTCCATGGCTCTGTCAGTAATAGTGACATTTATTTAATGTAAAATCTATTCAATTAAATTTTTAAAACTTAAAAAATTTTTTTTGCTGTACTAGCTGAAATTTGAAACTTTGAGAGAGTATTCCATAAAATCAGAGACAAATTATAACTGAATCAGAAGCCTTTACTTTTGTTTTCTTTTAGAACTTGGCACAGTCTTACATTCTTACTGAGCTGATGAATGAGATCAAAGAAAATGGGACAAAACTCAAGATTTCTCCTTCCTCAGACTCTCAGCTGGTAAGAAGTATAACTGTCTGGATAATCGCTCTTTTCAGATGAGCCGCTGATATTGCTGAAATCTCTCTCTCCTATTTCGCACAACTATCAACTATAGATATCGACTATCTCCAAACAAGAGATGGTAGTCAGAGGACTTGAAAAAATAGTTCAAAAGCATTTTGTGAAAATAAACAATCAGATTTAAAATTTCTAAAATCATAACTTTAAGATATGGTATGGTTCACACACGTCATGGGTCAAACAATACAAAAATATTGAGGCAGCTTTCAAGCAAACATACTAGAAAAAAACAAAAGGGATTTGACTTTTGTTGAGCAAAATGACTAGGACTCCTGTTTTGTAGTTACTGGTGACATTTTCTTAAATATAGCATTTTTTTCTTTTGTTTTTTGTTGTTGTTGTTGTTTTTGGTAAGGAGGACTAGCCCTGAGCTAACATCTGCTGCCAATCCTCCTCTTTTTGCTGAGGGAGACTGGCCCTGGGCTAACATCCATGCCCATCTTCCTCTACTTTATATGTGGGATGCCGCCACATCATGGCTTGATAAGTGGTGCACAGGTCCACGCCCGGGATCCAAACCTGTGAACCCGGAGCTGCTAAAGCAGAGTGTGCGAACCTAACCACCATGCCCCTGGGCTGGCCCCCAGCGTTTTTGTTTTTTAAAGATGGATTTAATTTTAATAGTGAGCATCTAAAGATTTTTTTGGAGCCTAGTCTGATAATGGGTTTTTAAGCTAGTGAAAAATAAAAAAAAAACAGCTTTTGACATTCAGAAGCTGGCCTGGCACCCACAGTTAGGCCCTGTTATTCAAACAATCTCACAGAATACCAACCTCAGGCTAGGTTACCCTAAGACTGATAAAATGAGACAAAGCAGGGCTACTTCATAATTTTGTCTGAACACAGACAAAAACAAGATTATCACTTAGAAAATCCCCAACACCCTCTCTCGGCCAAAATGAGTGACTGCTACTTCTTTACTAGTTATGGCTTTATCCTTATTCTAGTCTCCGCCCCCAAAGATAAGATTTATCGAGATACCCAACCGGAGAATTACCTCTACTTTCTGGCAGCATCCAATCGAGAGCAGACCTCCACTTCCTTAGACTCTTCTCCCAAATTACCCAATCCTACGTGCGTTCTTTCAAATACCTTCTTATTGAGACACCCTATGGTTCCCTGTGGTGTGTGTTCTCTCCCAGTGCGACAAGTAATAAATCCACCTTGTTCAACTACAGATATGTTCCTGGTGGTCATTGGTTGGAGGGCATTGATACTAGTAATAATGATTTTAGCTAGAAATTGATTCGAGTTTGTGTTTCAGAGGGAGAGAGAGTGTATATACAGCTCATGATCTAGCTTTTGGAAACTTAAGAAAAGGAGTTCTAAAAATTCTTAGTCCAATGTAGTAATCTTAGATTTTTCTTCCGAGGAGGCAGTTTTGAAGGACAATATTGCATTTTTTTTGTTGAAAAGGTAGCCTGTAAACTCATTACCTATTCAGCCTCTTACAATTTTTACGGTAGATCCCAATGCCCTCTTCTAAAGTATAGTGAGATAGTGAAGACTGCTTTACTAAATGGAAGTTCATGCTTAGTCATTTGAAAAGATTTCCTATTAAATGTTATTGAATGTTAAGTTTAAGTGTTTCACGTGTGGAGCTGTGTCTCAAGATTACTATATGGCAGTTAGATATTATAGCTGATCACTTGAGGTTTGTGTCATTCTAAGAGGGAAATTTTCAAACCTTAGGTCTTAGGTTTTAGGACATACAGTTGACCTGAGCTATGGGACTATTGTGTAGATCACTACTCTTTCAATCACCAGTTTTCCTTTGTAACCTGTATGCCTTTTTTTTTTTCCCCTTATTGTGCTGGTGTGAACCACCAGTGACATGTTGAACAAAAGTGATGAGAATAGACATCCTTGCCTTAATCCCTAAATTAGGGGAAAAACATTCACTCTTTCACTATAATTAAGAATAAAGTTAACTAGGTTTTTTGTAGGCGTTGTTTATATGGTTGAGGACATTCCCTTCTATTCCTAGTTTTCTCAGAGTTTCATCATGAATGGATGTGGAATTTTGTCAAATGCTTTTCCTGTATCTGTTGACATTATCATATGTAATTATTTATTTTATCTTTATGTTATTCTTTATTCTCTGTTAATATGGTAAATTACATTGATTTTTTCCGGATGTTAAACCTATCTTGTATTCCTGGGGCAAACCCCTCTTATTTATGATGAATTATTCTTCTTATATGTTGCTGGATTCAGTCTGTTAATATTTATATGCGTATCAGCAGTGTGCTTACTTTTAAAAACCTTTTTCTTAAAGTATTCATAAGAAAAGAGTACGTCATAGGTGTATAGCTGATGAATTTTCACACACTGAACACACTGAACTGAAACTAACCATCACTTTGCTCAAGACACAGAACACTACCAGCAGCTGGAAGCCCCCTTCAGATTCCTTCCATTTCCTGCCTCAGGACTACGCAAGGATAGCCACTAACCTGGTTTCCAACAGGACAGATTAGTTTTGCCTGTTTTAAGATTATATATCAATGAAATCATACAATATGTACTCTTTTGTCTTTGGCTTCTTTCTGTAACATGTGTGCGAGATTCATCCATATTACATTCTCATCACCAAACTTTTTGTTTTCAAAGTTTGTGTGCTTTTAAAAACTAGGGTTATTTACTCACTTAATTCTGAAGGTGGTTTTGCTTCATCTAAAAATGCTTTAGTTGGGAGTAGAGGATACTATACCTTAGTGCTTGGCCTTTGAAACTGCCTTAGATTTTATTTTTGACTCCTGAGGTAACTTTCACTGTACTTAACATGGCAGAAAGCACTTTTGATATTCAAAAGCTGTGGAAAATTATAGCCTGTCCTTTCTGTGATTTTAGCTAGATGGTGGATTTTTAAGGATGGTTAGTATGAAATATATATGTAACATGTATTTCATGAATACCTGAATGAGATAACATATTTGATAGTTGTCTTAGAAAATGACATTCTATAATGTCTGAGGATTATATTTGGGATCTGCTTTTTATTCATTGTCTGTAAGAAGAGGGGGTTACTGGTGAAGACAAATTTTAAAAAACAAAACTTGGTGGGGAAAAAAAATTGTAGAAAAAGGTTTGTTGATCCTTCACACAATTTTAGCTGCTTTTGTCAAGCTTTATATGTCTGCCCTTTAAAAGCGGAAGATGGGGTACGAATTTTATGACATAATTTCCAATTCCTTGTTTTATTAGTGAAATATTTGGAGAAAAGAAGGGTATAGAGTTTTGCTACTAAATGTAATTTGTGATTATTTGTGAAGATGTACAAATAATCAGGTGCGTGAGTAATTTTACTTTTAGGAGAGCACATTCAGGGACAGTTAAAAGCAACTAAAGACTGGTGATTTCACTCTTCAGCTAATAGTTTCATTAAGTAAAGGGCGGAGGGTATGAGAATACCTGTGTTTTTCAAGGTAAGGCATTTAATTCCATTTTCCATTTTTGTATATTCATTTCGTATAGGAGGGAATAAAGTTTCTTAATACACTTGAGGCGATTTAGTTGTGATCATTTAAATAAAGTATAACTCTTAGATTTTTAATAATATTTTATTTTAAAATTGTATGTTTCTGACATAGAGTTGATCATATTTTTAAAGGACCCATTAGTGTTGGAACTTTCAAGCCCTGGACCATTGACCTCAGCCTTGTTCCTGTTTCTTCACAGCATGAAGGAGACTGAAAAAGGACCACTTTCTCCTACAGTTCTTTTTAATCAGCTTTGTCAGAAGTGGGTGCATCTATTTCTTAATATAAATAATCATGAGAATTCTATATGTAGAATATACAAAATTCTAATGTACTTATCACGTAATATGAGTAGTTTCACTCTTACTGTAACATTGCTGTGATTGCCTAGACCACCAAGAGAAAGAACTAACATTTATTTAGTTGCAGCTTTGTGCTTTATGTAAATTTTATTTCATAATACGCTGAAGAAGTGATTGTTTATCCCCGTTTTATATATAAGGAAACAGACTCACAGAAGTTGAGTAGCTTACCTAGTTTCATAGTGACAGAGCCAGGATTCAAATAAAGGTCTGTCCTGACTCAGAAGCCTGTGATGTAGTACATAAAGTAAGAAAATTACAGAATTATGAACTTTAAAAGGTGCTATAATAGATCATCTAACCTAGTTTCCTTATTTTTAAAGATGAGCTATGAGGCAAATAGAGTTTAAGTGAGTTTCTCAAGATATTACAGTATGTTTAAAAACAAAATCCTTGGGGCCAGCCCTGTGGCATAGCGGTTAAGTGCGCATGCTCCACCGCTGGCGGCCTGGGTTCAGAGCCCGGGCACGCACCGAGGCACCGCTTGTCAAGCCATGCTGTGGCGGCGTCCCATATAAAGTGGAGGAAGATGGGCACAGATGTTAGCCCAGGGCCAGTCTTCCTCAGCAAAAAGAGGAGGATTGGCATGGATGTTAGCTCAGGGCTGATCTTCCTCACAAAAAAACAAAACAAAAAAAAAACCCCAACAAAATCCTTGTGTGCCTGGAAATAAACACACACCATAAAGGAGCTGACTTGACTTTAATGCATTAATTTATTCCTTCATCTAGAAAATTGAAAGCTTACTTTGTGACAGGTGATAGCTAGAATCCAGGAGTACACAACATATAACATATTAAAAATGGGCCCTGTCATGGGCCCATAAACTTGTATAATCCAGAATTACTAAAATATGTAGAAACAAAAGTCTTTCAACATGAACTTGCATTTTTGTATATCTACAAAATTTTATTTTAAAATTGTATTTTAATTCAAGCTAGTTATCTGTGCCATGGTATTATATTTTATTTTATCTCATAGTATTGTACCAGTGTTAATTTCTTTTTTATTGTGGAAAGAACGCTTAACATGATATCTAGCCTCTTAACAAATTTTTAAGTGTACAGTATATTATTGTTGACTGTGGGTACAATATTGAACAGCAGATCTCTAGAGCTTATTCATTTTGCTTGACTGAAACTTTTTGCCCATTGATTAGCAATTCCTCATTTCCTCCTCACCCCAGCCCCTGGCAAGCACCATTCCACTCTTTAATTCTATGAATTTGACTCTTTTAGATTCCTCATATAAATGGAATCATGCAGTATTTGTCTTTCTGTGACTGGCTTATTTCACTTAACATAATGTACCATGGCCTTTTAAATGTAGTCCAAAATATAGAGGATTTATTATATGTTTCATTTGGTTGGCAAATGCTGTTTTTTCAAAGCTTGAAGAACAAAAAATCCCTTAAAATAGTCTCAGAGATATGGGTGCTTCATAGAGTTAAAAAATTTTTAGGACGTTATGTGCTTTAGAAATTTGTTTTTGACTCTGCCCAAAATAACTTTTTGCATCATTTTGTTCTGGTTTTATAAAGATTTATAAAATTTTAAAAATTATTAAAGTAATGGGTGCTCATAGATAAAAATTCAAACTGTTATGTTTCTTATTTATTTTCGAAAGTGATTATGCATACACAGATATATATAAATTGTTTGCAAATTGTTTTGCTTAGTGTATTTTGTACATCTTTCCATATTAGTACATGTGGATATAACTTATTTGATTTTACATGTGTATATATATATGTGTGTATATGTGTGTGTATGTGTTTATATATATCTTATTGCATTTGTGAGAGTATATCTATAGGATAAATAGGATTATTGGGTCAAACATTGTTTGAAATATTTAAAAGTTTCACTTTCTTTTGCTTTATTGTGTTTACTTTGAAAAGAGATATATAGTAAGAAAAATGATTTAAAAAAAAATCAGGTGAAGATTTAAACCATAAATGTTGGATCTGTTTTTGGACTCTGTTCTGTTCCATTGCTCTTTATGTCTATCCTTACCCCAGTACTGTACTGTCTTGATTACTGTAGTTTCATGGTACATCTTGGAATTGGATAGTGTGAGTCCTTGAACTTTCCTCTTTTTTTTTCCCAAACTGCTCTAGGTTCTTTGCTTTTTTTATATGAGTTTTAGAATCAGTTTGTCAAGTGGGATTGCATGGAATGTGTAGATCAATTTGGAGAGAACTGACATCTTAACAATGTTGAGTCTTCCAATGCATGATTATGACATATTGTTTCAGTTAAGTCTTTGATTTTTCTCATGAAAATTTTGTGAGAACAAATTCTGCACGTATTTTGTTAGATTTACTTTAAGAATTTCATGTTTTTTAATGCCATTTATTGTAAATTGGTGCTTTTAAAAAAATTTCAGTTTCCAGCGGCTGGCCCAGTGGTGTAGTGGTTAAGTTGACACTCTCCTCTTCGGTAGCCCAGGGTTCACAGGTTCAGGTCCCAGGCGCGGACCTACGCACTCTTCATCAAGCCATGCTGTCGTGGCACCTCACATACAAAATAGAGGAGGATGGGCATGGATGTTAGCTCAGGGCCAATCTTCCTCACCAAAAAAAAAAAAAATTTCAGTTTCCAATTGCTCATTGCAAATATATGGAAATACAGTTGATTTTTGTATATCGACCTTGTTTCTTGCTGGCTTGCTCAATTCAGTTACTGGTTATAGCAGCTTTATGTATGTAGATTCTTTGGGATTTCCTATGTAGATAATAACATCATTGGTAAATAAAGACCATTTTCTTCCTTTTCAATCTGTATCCTTTTATATCTTTTTCTTATCTTTATATCACTGTCAAGGACTCGAGTACAATGTTGAAGCGGTGAAGTGGGCATCCTTGCTTTGTTCCTGGTATCAGGGGCGAAGCATTTCATCTTTCATACGTAAGTGTGATAATAGCTGTAGGTTTTTCATAGATGCCTCTCATCAGGTTGAGGAAATTCTCATTCCTAGTTTTTTCTGCAAGTTCTTATCAAGGAGGGGTATTAGTACACCTTGATTCCTGGCCCAGAGAAACCATGAGATAATAAATGTTTGTTAATTTTTAAGGAAAAAGAATAAGTATTGGATTTTATCAAATGCTTTTTCTGCATCTATTGAAATAATCATATGGGGTTTTTTTTAATTTTGTTGAAATAATTAATTGTATTAATGGATGTTCTGAGTAGCTCTAGTGAAGTATATTTGACATACAATAAACTGTACGTATTTAAAGGGTACTAATGGTTAAGTTTTGACGTATATGTACAGTTGTGACGCCATGGCCACAATCAATATAATGAATATATCCATCTCCCCTAAAAGTTTTCTTGGGCCCCTTTGTAATCCCTCTCTCTGGACTTCCTCCCCTAAGCCTTGTCCCTTGGCTTCTTCCTACCTGTCTTTTGTCACGGTAGATTAGTTTCCATTTTTTAGAATTCCATATAAATGGAATCATACAATGGAAACATACCTTGTCCCTTGGCTTCTTCTTACCTGTCTTTTGTTACTGTAGATTAGTTTGCATTTTTTAGAATTCCGTATAAATGGAATCATACTCTTTTTTTTTTTTTTTTTTTTTTGTGAGGAAGATCAGCCCTGAGCTAACATCTGTGCTAATCCTCCCCTTTTTGCTGAGGAAGACCGGCTCTGAGCTAACATCTATTGCCAATCCTCCTCCTTTTTTTTTTCCTCCCCAAAGCCCCAGTAGATAGTTGTATGTCGTAGTTGCACATCCTTCTAGTTGCTGTATGTGGGACACGGCCTCAGCATGGCCGGAGAAGTGGTGTGTCGGTGCGCGCCCGGGATTCGAACCCGGGCCGCCAGCAGCGGAGCACGCGCACTTAACCGCTAAGCCACGGGGCCGGCCCGGATCATACTCTTTTTTATCTAACTTCTTTCACTTGGCATAATTATTTTGAGATTCATCTATGTTGTGTTTGTAAGTTGAACCAATCTCTTGAAGTTTCCGTTATAGTCATGCATCGCATAACGACATTTCAGTCAACAATGGACCTCATATACGATGGTGGCCCCATAGGATTAGTACCATATAGCCTAGGTATATAGTAGGCTATACCATCTAGGCCTGTGTAAGTACACTCTATGATGTTCCCACAGTGACAAAATTGTCTAAAGACGCATTTTTCAGACATATTCCCATCATTAAGCAACGCATGACTGTAATCGTGATTGTCAGACGCTTTGACCACTTGCAATGATGGTTGGGAGCAAGTTCTTCATCTTTCTTCTGGCCTTTTTTTCCCCCCCCAATACCTTGTTATTTTACAGGAGTTTTAAGATTCACAAGAAGTTGCAAGAAGAGTACAGAGCTCCTGTGTACCCTTCATCCAGCTTCCCCCAGTGTTAATACCTTATGTAATGACGGTGCATTTCAAAACCAGGAGATTGACGTTAACACAGTACTGTCAGCTCTGGTACAGATCTTATTTGAATTTTGTCAGTTTTTACATGCACTTTTGCTTAAAAGATTCAGCAATGCTGTAGGATGATTCTGTTTCTCCATTCTCTTTCATGCTCATCTTGTGCTTCCTTTACTCCTTCATGTTGCTAACTAATATTGATGTACTGAGCTTTCTTCGGGTTTTGTCCATAAGGAAATATATATATATTTCTAGTTTTGTGATATTCTGTAGTGTGTCATGTATCTTAAGGAGTGCCACCAAATTCTCAAGATAGAATGAAAGTACAGTATTACTATAGTGTTCTGGGTGTGTTCTTCAGTGTTATCTTCTAATCTACTAATTCACCCCTTCAACTGTGTATAGAGTTTATCTTGTCTTTTGTATTTTTATATCTGTAGTTTTATTTTATTTCTAATATTTTTAATTGGCTATCTTATCAATATCTACGTGATCTTATTTAATTTTTTTTCCTACTTTTCTTAATATTTAGGCTTTTATTGGCAGTTATGCCTTTAGTTTATGTTTTTAGACATTCTCAACATATTTATTGTAACATCTCTGGGACAGTTCTATAAAATTTATTTGGAGTGAGGTAAATTCATTTCAGTGTTTTTTTTTTTTTTTTTTGGTGAGGAAGATCAGCCGTGAGCTAACATCCATGCCAATCCTCCTCTTTTTGCTGAAGAAGACTGGCCCTGGGCTAACATCCGTGCCCATCTTCCTCCACTTTATATGGGATGCCGCCACAACATGGCCTGACAAGCGGTGTATCGGTGCGCACCCGGGATCCGAACTGGTGAACCCCGGGCCGCCACAGCGGAGCATGTGCACTTAACCACTTGTGCCACCAGGCCGGCCCCCAGTGTTGATTTTTTAACGTTAGATTTCTTGATGTTTTTTATAATATTGGTTTGTAGGTGCCTTTGGAGTAGATGTTTTGTTTGTCCTCCCTCGTCTTTGCCCCCCTTGCTTTCTCCCATTTCCTCTACCCGCCCTTGTTTCCCCTGCCACCGCCGCCACCTCCTTTCCTCACGCCCCACTCCTCTCTCTGCCTGAAAATTTTAAATGTTAAGATAGTCTCCCTCACGCTCTCCAGGCTGGCCTTGGAGATCCAGGTCTCTTAGTGGTTCACAGTTACCGTGCTGCTGTGTAGTTTTGGGGCTGTGAGAAGAGTCTGTAGAAGGCTTGGCTTAGCTGTGTCTCTAGACTGTGTCTTTGTTCTGTTGTAGCCTTAGGCAACATTGGCCTAAGGGCTTCCTTTCAGGCTCTTGGTAAGGTCAACCATCCTTAAACGAGGAGCCTGGCTCAGATTCCCTGAGGTGAAGGGCTTTTGGTTTCCTCTACTCTTCAGAACTGAGCTTTTTCAGGCCCAGAGCCCATCAAGTCTGTTTTTTTGTTTCCTACTATTTTGTGTTCTATTTTTGCTCAGTGGGATTTATTTTATATTGAATCCCACTTATGCTTTTTTTTTTTCTCTTTTTATATTTTGTTGATATGTTTGAAGTAGAGAAAGTTTTTGGATTATCAGTGGGCAGATTCATCTTCACCCAGAAGACATCTCTATAAATTCTCTTTTGTTTTAAATTTCTTTTTCTTGACAGTCTATTCCTGTCTTATGAGTGTTCATACATGTTCCTATTACAACTTGAGATTTTTAAGTTTCCTCCTCTTTCCCACAGTAACACTTTTACTAAGGTACATTTCCTGTGAATGTTTGGTTTTCACTTTATTTTGAATAGGGTGAATCTTTTCATATATTTGGTGATTTTTCTCTTCTTATCCTTTAAGTTTGAAGGTCTCTTTTGGTTTTGGTAGCTCCGATAGGCTCCTTTACAGATTCTGTAAGTCATCATATGAGTTTTTCCCCCAGTCCTAGTAAAAGAAGCAAGAAAAAAATTTTCGGTTTATTAAATTTTCTTCAGTGGTGTAGAAGGCAGTAAGTGCTTTGTGTATGGTTGAGATGGGGCTATAGGCAGAGACATGGTGGAGACAGTTTCTCCTTGGTTCAGGAATGATTTCCTTCCTGTGTATCTGCTTGGGAAGCCATAAGCTGTCCCTCCCTACCTGCCCCCTGGCTGATGAGGATCTCTGAAGGATTTCTCTTTCCCCTTCCAGTCTTCTACTTCACTGCCCTTCCTTGATATCTACAGCACAAGTGTAGTGTCATGCAATTTCTGCCTTTCGTGGATTCCAGCTGTGGAGGCCCAAATAGGGTTGGAATTTGTGTCCCTCTTGGTTTCTGTCCTGATCTCTGATCTAGCAGGTGGTCACTATCCACCACATGCAGAAAGGGAAGCCCATCAGGGGAGTAAATGAAAGTGTTCTCAACATCATACTGCTTTTGGCTACTTCTTAGCAGGAGTGAATAACTGAAATGAGGGTTCCTGTTACAGGCTAGATTCACTACTCGTTCAGATAACTTTTTAGCACCAGGGACTCACAGTAGTGCATTACTAGGATGAATGTTTATCATGAGATAATTAGGAATAATGCTTAAAGTACTGGACTCAAGAATCAAAGACCTGGATTTATGTCAGTGGCATTTAGCCTGTTCTTCAGTTTTCTCAAGTGTAAAATGGAGTTCATATTAATTACGAATTCCTTAATAGCACTGTTATGTATATCAAATGAGAGAGGTTGTGTATATTGTAATGAGACTGTTGTAAACTTGTCTTGTACTACCATAAGATATTCTTATTATTTTGTATTATTTTGATAAAATTCTTTCTTCATCTTAGATCAGAGCACTTTATAAATTCAGTACTTATTGCATTTAAGGCAAAAGTATTAATTTTAGCATTGGAGTTTATTGCAGAAAATGTTACCTTTTTTTTTTTTTTTTTTTTTGGTGAGGAAGATTCACCCTGAGCTAACATCTGTGCCAGTCTTCCTCTATTCTGTATGTGGGATGCCACCACAGCATGGCTTGATGAGTGGTGCGTAGATCGTGCCTGGGATCCGAACCTGTGAATGCTGGGCCACCAAAGTGGAGTGTGTGGAGGGGCCGGCCCTGTGGCATAGTGGATAAGCGTGCGTGCTCCACTGCTGGCAGCCCGGGTTCAGATCCCCGGGTGCGCACCGACGTACCGCTTGTCAAGCCATGCTGTGGCGGCGTCCCACATAAAGTGGAGGAAGATGGGCACAGATGTTAGTCCAAGGCCAGTCTTCCTCAGCAAAAAGAGGAGGATTGGCATGGATGTTAGCTCAGGGCTGATCTTCCTCACAAAAAAAAAAAATGTGGGTGTGAACTTAACCACTACACCACCGGGCCAGCCCCGAAAATTTTACTTTTTAAAATTACTGAAATCAGCTAAATAGTTGCTGTGTCAGTGTCTTCATGAATAGCACCTGATCCTTTTATTTAATTAATACACAATAGGAAATCTAATTGTCAAATCCTTAAAATAAATACATTCACACAGATATTAGTTTATAGTTCTTTATTTTAGTATAATCTGCTTCTCTTCTTTTGGTTATTTAAGGTAGGAAGATAATAGATCACAGTGGCTGGAGTTTGAATACTGTGTTTCTGCTTACTGTGTGACCTTGCAAATTATTTAAATAATCCCTTTGAGCCCAAATTTATAAGCTGGAGAAGAAAGTAGGTTCCAAGCTTGTTTGAGGATTATGTGACTTAACATATGTCCTGTGCTTGGCATGTAATAGTTGCTTAATAAATGATAGCCATGTTGTTCTCAGTGCACTTAAGATCTCATTGTAATTGGAACAATCACATTTTGTCTTTCCACTTAGTAGAAGGACTAAATTGAATCTTTGACTATATGTTATTTCAAAGTGATTTTAAATAATGGTAATATATTGATGAAATGATTGTTGTTTTTTTTTCCTGTTTTATTTTTAAATTATAGGGCCCCTCGATTTAAAAGTTTCCAACAACAGGACAGTCAGGAGCTTCTGCATTATCTGCTGGATGCTGTGAGGACAGAAGAAACAAAGGTCAGATTTCTTTTTGTTTGTCGTGTATTCTCTTTAAGAGGAGGGTTCAAAACTGAAGGAATTAATTCTACTGTAATATTAATGTACAGTTGAGAAGTAATTTGATTTTTTTCCTAACTATTCTATTTATTCTTCCCTTTTTTTTTTTTACCTCTTCCATAAGATTTTTTTTTTTTCACCCTTTCGCAACCCTATTATTCTTAATTAGTTAATACTCTTTGGATATAAATAAATCAATTCAAACTAGCTTAAATAAAGAAAAGGGAATCTAAGAATCAAGGTGAAGAGGAGTATGGCTGGGCATATAGGGACAGGAAGGTTCTCAGAAATCCAGAAAATATTCTCCTTATACCCTTAGTTTCTCTGGCTCTGCAGATTTTCTATATTCAGCTCTCTGCAGACTGAGTAGTTTCTCTGCTTCTCTGTCTGAATGGTAGCACATGACCACCATAGTTTGCACGTTGCGGTTCTGCATATATAAAAACGAAACTGGCTGTTTGTCAATCCCAACTCTAAATTCCCAAAAGAGAGAAATTTCATTTTCTCATATTGGATTAGAATCCACTTGGGGGTCAGTCACTTGTGGCTAAGGGAGTGGGGTCCCAGCCTCTTGGACTAGGGAATGTTTCTGAGAAAAGAAGGAATGGCTCATGGACTGGATAGATTCCCCAAACCTTGTAATCCTATCCCTTGACTGTTTGTTGACTTCAACTTTTTGGGTTGGGTCCTATGCAAATAGGGTACAATTTTTCAGAGAAAATGCAAGATATTAAAGATGTCAAATACACAGCGCATATCCTCCATTTTCCCCCTTTCACTCAAAGCAGACATTGCTAATCATTCATAACAGTTCTTCTGAGTGTGGATTCAGCCTCAGAATCATTCTCAATATAGCACCGTGGTCAGCCCCTGTCAATCATAATTATTATAATAGGTGAAATCCTGTTTTCTGTTCACGGTGATAGTTCTTTATCTATATGTTAACATGTAGCAAAGCAACCGAGTGAAAATGGTGTGCTCATATGCTTCTGGTAGGTGTTATTGTGTTCCTAGGCAGGGTAGACCCTCCCACCCCCTTCTTTTTAATCCTACTTTGAATTGTAACATCATAGTGTTTCTTTACTCCCATTGGCCAGTTTTCAGTGATGAGAGTTAGGCTTCTAATATTTTCTTATAAATTATCTTAAAGAATGAATTCATCACTCCACTCCCTCTTGCTACCAAACAGTGTATATTATAATCTCTTCCTTAAGTGGCTATTTATTGACTTGCATATTAAATTAGTTGAATTCAACTTTTGAAGATGTCATTTCCTTTTTGCCATCTCTACTTTTGTGTATTTTGATTATGAACCCTACCACCTTCTCTCTAGATTTATGTCTTTGTTACCTCTCTTAGATTGTGAGCTCCTCTAGGAATGGTACTATGTATTATCTCTGTATCCCATGGGCCTTGCACATAGTAGGTGCTCAGTGAATGCTTATTGAATAAGTTGTCTGTGCTTAACCTTTATTTTTTTTATTTTGATTTTTTAATTTTATTTATTTATTTATTTTTCCCCCAAAGCCTCAGTGGATAGTTGTATGTCATAGTTGCACATCCTTTTAGTTGCCGTATGTGGGACGCGGCCTCAGCATGGCCGGAGAAGCGGTGCGTCGGCGTGCGCCTGGGATCTGAACCCGGGCCGGCAGTAGCAGAGCGCGCGCACTTAACCTCTAAGCCATGGGGCCGGCCCTGTGCTTAACCTTTAGATGGGTAATTTCTGTTGAGGATTTGACTTGGGAAGAAAACAAAATAAAGTCTTTTAAGTAAGTTACACTAATTAGTTTTGTGGGGATTTGCAGTTATTTTGAATATGTTACAATTTGAACAACCAACTGATAAATTGACAGGATAATACTATATTATGTTTTACCTATAATTAGTTTTAAAAAATCAATTAAGAGATTTATAATTAAGTTTTTGGGATATTAGCACAATCCCCTTGAGCTAATATTTGATCACATTTTCTTAGATTTAGAAACTGATACTGAGAATGGAGATTCAAATTTAAGTTTTTCTGACTACCAAGCTAATGATCTTTCTAATTGTATGCCATATTGCTTATTAAAGTTTAGTTTTAATGCTTGGCCATCAGTCACCAGTATAAATAATATTTTTTAAGCTTTCTATTTAAAATTTAGCGGTAATTATTTCATTATTTAAAAAGTATTAAATCTGATTCAGTAATTATGATACTCTTGTTGAGGGGGTCGATACAAGGTTGCAAGGTGGAGAGAGATGCTCAGTCTTTGCATTATGATTAGTAAAAGCATTTCGACGCTTCTGAGCGTACGGATGATATCGGAGTTACTTGAAGATTAATTCAGGCTATCAATTGCTAGAATGATTTTTTTCCTCTATGATTTGCAGGAATATGTTTACTGTGTGGTGGTCACATATCATTGTTAATGGAATTAAAAACTACCCCTTTATGTTGTGTTTCTCTGTTGGTATTACAAATGAAACAATAAAATCTATCCCTCTCATTTTTTTTATTTCACTTCTATTAGTTAATGACATTCTTTGTTACAATTAAATTATTGTTTTGTCAGAATGGTGCATTGGGAGTCACAGTATCTTAAAAGCTCAGGCAGTATAGCAGGAAGCATTGGCTTTTGAAAGCTCTTATCTTTCTCTATTTGAGGGTTTAAGATGGTGTAGCAAAATTAAAATGTCAAGTCTGTGGACCTATTCAGTCTCGTAAGCAAAGACAGTCGTGCCGGTCAGTTACAGTGAGTAGCCAAGCAGGAACTGCATTGTCTGGCCTGGGAACTCCACAGCTGTTAATCGTGCTGCTGTTGTAGTGGGTCACCGCCATGTGTTTTCTGATTGCATAAAGGCTGGAGTGTTATGTCTACTACCAGAGTCTTTCAGTAATGATTAAAAACTACTGACCTCCTTTCATATTGTTTCATTAAAGTCTTTTTCTTATGACTATAAAATTGAGGACTATAACATGCTCTTGCTGAATAGAGCACTAAAGGGATCATTTGTGCAAAAATTGTAAATTTTTGTATGCAAAATAAATAAAATCAAATGTACTTTACAAATTTCTTTCATAGGCAATCTTTTCAACTTACAAATATGTGCTTCTTCACTTTTTTCTTTTAATTTGAGCTATCACTAAATTAATGCTATTCCATTTTTATTATATTCTCAAAGATATATCACTTTAATACATTATTGGATAGAATTATTTTAAAGGCAGAATATCTCAGCTAACTTAAACTATGAGTTTTTTGCATCTTAGGTTTGAAAGAAATTTAGGATGGAGATTTGAAATAGTCAAACCTTCATACTGCTTGTTGATTAATGTGCTGCAGTTGTTAGCAGCTCCCTGACTAAAGTCCATCTTTTTTTTTTTAAATGGTTCAAAGCACAACTCTTTTTTTTTTTTAAAACACAACTCTTAACAATGAGAGGTTGTAGATGGATCTAAACTTGTTTTTTTAACTCAACTTGATGAATTACCTATTAATTAACTCTTTAACAGTTTAAAGCAGACAATATAAATTTGTGGCTAGGATGCAATAAAAAGCAAAAATCTAATAGTTTAAAAGTTAACTTCGTTTTTGCTCTTTTTTAATACTGTGATATCATAGCTTACATTTTAGAATATAGTAAAGGCTCATTAAATCATATCGAAAGTCGTGTCTGAGTTAGTAAAATGTTCACGTTGTAGAATAAATTTACAGATTTCTAAGTTGAGTTAGAGGTCTTCATCTTTAGTAGCTAGAGAGGCTTTTTTGCAGTTATAGTAAATGTTTATGGGTAAACATTGGTATTTATTGGAATTTTTCATTTAAGTCCATTAAATATTTCTCCTGCATGGAATTCACACCATTCTAATTTGCTTATTTTAGTTCAATAAATTCTTTTTTCAAGGTGTTAAGGTCAACTTTAGCTTAGTATCTGAATTATATGAGTTTTCAAATTTTTTGAGTCTGAATTGGAGATTATTTCAATATTTAATAGTTTCTGGGACACATTTTTTTATTTTGATTTCCTTTGCATGTAAGTGTATTTCAGAACAGTATGACATGGTGTGGATTGCTGTATGTTTACTTTTATACCCTACTTTGTATATATTTAAGCTTTTGAATCTTGCATTAGCTTTCAAAATACACTTGAAGAGAATAGTGAGTAGTTCTAGGAAATATAATGTGCTGATCATAGACCGGTTAATAAATGAAACTCAGTTTCACAATTATTGGGGGAGGGTGATTATGAATCATATCGTACGTACAAAGAATGTGTATAAATATACAGGCAGTTTAAAGCATAATATAAAGAAAAATCACTTCACTAGCACTCCTCCCTACCACCACCTCAGAGTTAAAAAAATAAAATATTGTTAATACCGTAGAAGCTACTTGTTGCTTTTTTTCCCAAACACTTCTTCCTCATCAGAGGTAACCACTATTTTGACTTTTACAAAAATCATCTCATTGCTTTTTCTTATAATTTTGAGAGCTACCTATGTATACTTAAACAATATATTGTTTAGTTTTGCAAAACTGGATAGCAAGCACAAACCTATTGCCGTTGTTGGATGAAGGATCCCAAAAGAAGATGGGTTGAGAGAATCTCTGGAACACAGTCTGGCTTTGGCTTCCCAGAGTTTACAGTAGCTCTTACTGGGGAAGTTAGTGGGCAAGATCGTGAATGTGTTCTGAGCCAGGCATGTCCAAGTCAAAACAACTGGCAGAGGTGTAGACCAGGTACTAGCTCTGTGGTCCAAAAAAGTTAGAGGCTCCTGTGTGTTTTCTGCTTCTGAGTTCATCATGGCCCACCTCATAGCTCTCAGGGTAGGTCAAAGCAGAACAGTTCTAGGGGATAATGTGTATCCTCTGCTGACCCAGGCAGCAGGGCGTGGAGGAGAGAATAAGGACATTAGCAGCTCATTCCCCATATAATCTGTTCTCAGATTAAAATGGCAGTGGGCTCTTTGTGTTGACCGTATGTCTATCTCATAAGTCTCACTGCTCCAATCTGGATTGGTTGCCTCCCACGTTTGATGCACAGGCATCATTCTGGAATTCCTCCTAACTGTGCTCCTGGGAGTTCCCTTGGCCTCTCTTATGTGTTGGCCCTGCTGTTGCCTGTAAACCACGTTGTCTTTCTTGGTTTATGCTCTCTTTGATGGTGTGTGTATGTATGTATAATTTTTTTTCCTTTCTTTATTCAAAAGGTGGCATATACTATATGTATACCTTTCTGCAGTTTGTCTTTTTTCACTTAACATATCATAGCAATCTTTCCATATCAGCAGATAGGAAGCTTCCTTATTTTGTTTTTTAGCTGAACATTTTTAACCAATTTCTTGTTGATTATCCCTTATATGTTATTTCCAGTGTTTTTTCTTTTAAGAACAATGCTATGATGAATAATGTATATATGTTATTTTGCATGTGTATAAGTATATCTATATAAATACAGAAATGAGATTGCTGAATCAAATGGTATATGCCTTTGTAATTTTGATAGATATTACCAAATTGTCCTCCATAGGCATGCAATTTTCACTTCTGTCAGCAACATACCAGATACAGAGTCTGTTTTCCCACAGCCTCACCAAAAAATTGTTTTGTCAAACTTTTAAATTTTTGCCAATTGGATAGGTAGACAAATGGTATCTCAGGGTAGTTTTAGTGTACATTTCTCTCTTTTTGAATGACAGTAATATTTTTTCATCTCTTCTTATTTTTTGCCCTTTTTTTTTTTTACTGGGTTTTGATCCTTTGCTGATTTCTAAAAGCTTTTTATGTACTAGGGAGAGAAAATGTTTCCAAGTTTGTCATTTGTGTTTTGATTTTGCTTATAATGTGGCAGTGGTTTTTTTAATATATAAATAAAGGTTAAAAAATTCTTTTTTTTCCCCCCTTTTTCTCCCCAAAGCCCCAGTAGAGAGTTGTATGTCCTAGTTGCACATCCTTCTAGTTGCTGTATGTGGGACGCCGCCTCAGCATGGCCTGACAAACGGCACGTCGATGGGCGCCCGGGATCTGAACCCGGGCTGCCAGTAGCAGAGCGCGCACACTTAACTGCTAAGCTATGGGCCCGGCCCCCAAATTTTTGGTTTTGAACTTAACAATCTTTTTTTTTTTTTTATGGCTTCTGGATATTGAATCATAGTTAAAAAGGCATTCCCACTCCAAGGTTATAAAAGAATTTCCTCATGTTTTCTTCTAGTACTTTTATGATTCATTTTTATTTATTTATTTATTTTTTGTTGTAATAATTTTATTTATTTTTTTCCCCCAAAGCCCCAGTAGATAGTTGTATGTCATAGCTGCACGTCCTTCTAGTTGCTGTATGTGGGACTTGGCCTCAACATGGCCGGAGAAGCAGTGCGTCGGTGCGCGCCCGGGATCCGAACCCAGGCCGCCAGCAGCGGAGCTCGCTCACTTAACCGCTAAGCCATGGGGCCGGCCCTTATGATTCATTTTTAGATTTAAATCTTGATCCATTGAAATTTAAGCTGTTCCCAAGATATTTCCTTTTTTTCTCATTTGGCTGTCCTACAGTTATCTAAACTGTATAGTATGCTTTTCCCACTAAGTTGGTAACACCCTAATTATACTAACTTTTCATATATATTTGGGTTTTTCTCAACTTTCCCTTGGTTCTGTTTTCTTATCTGTATGAGTACTAGAATCATACTTTAAATTATGAAGGTTTTAGTGCATTTTAATAAATCTAGTAGGACCAGTCATCTCTCACTACACTTTCCCCCTGAGTTTTCATTGCTATTCTTGTTTATTTTTCCATATCTAGTTTAGAACCAATCTCCCCTTCAACCTCTCACATTGAAAAAAACTAAAAAAATCCCCAACACTTGCTATTTTTACTGGAATTATGTTAAATGCATAAATTTGAGGGGGAAGATTCATATGTTTATAATGTTAGAACCTATCCAAGAACATGGTGTGTCTTTCTATTTGATCAAGTTTTCTTTTCTGTCTTTACCAGTAGTGTCTTAAAGTTTTCCTCATTTAGATCTTACACATTTCTTAAGTTTATTCCTAGTTATTTTATTTTTTTAGTTGCTATTATAAATGGGATATTTTCTTCCATATCTTCTAACTGGTTTTTGTTTGTATGTGTGAAGGCTATTGACTTTATTATATTTATATACCCCATATTAAATTCTCTTATTACTTACAGTAGTTTTTCATTTCAGTTGGTTCTTTTGGCTTTTCCAAGTAAAAAGTCATATCATCTGCAAATAATTTTATCTCCTTTATAATTTTTATACCTCTGAGATTTATTTTTCTATTAAATACATTGACTAGAACTTTAATACAGTGGTAAATAATAGTGAATAGGAGACATCAAGGGATTTGACTTATATCTTATCATATTAAATCTGTGAATATGATGGCTTATATTAATAGATTTCCTAATATCTCTGCATTACTAGAATAAAAGCCTGTTGGTCATACTGTTCTATTCTTTTAATGTGCTACTGTATTCTGTTGCTGATATTTTATTTAAAAATTTTCATAAGTGATATTGATGTGTGTTATGTGTACTCTCTGTCAGCTTTTGGTACCAATATTATGATTCATGAAAATTGTTTGGAAGTTTCCCTTTTTCTATGCCCTGGAACATAGTTTAGTGGCATTCCTCTGTGAAATTGTTAGGGCCTGGAGCTTTTGTAAGGAGTCCTATTTAACAGCGTTCTCCCCCTCGCCCCCTCATGAAAGCTGGGAGATTTTCTGGGATTAATTACCTGGAAAATTATCTATTTTTTTCTGAATTTTCAAATGTAATTACATGAGAGTTGAGCAAAGTAGTCTCTGATTACTTAAAATGTCTTTAATTTTGTTAGTGGTTTCCCTTTTTTCTTAGGTGTGATGTTATCCTTTTCATCCTTACCTTGATTAAGATTAGCTAGTGGTTTTATTTATCCCCCACCTAAAGAATCAGCTTTTGATTCATTTATTAAATCTCTTTAGTGTCTACTTTTATCTTCATTAACTCTTTCCTTCTACTTTTGTTCACTTTTGAGATCTTTTTTCTAAATTTATAAGTTGGCTGCTTAATTCATTTATTTTTATTCTTTTCAATTGATGTAAATATTCAAGGCTGTGAATTTTTTTGTGAACAGTGGAAAATATCTTGGATTCTGATATGTAGTGTTTTTATTGTTCTCTGGGAAGCCTGCAGTTAGTTTCTCTTTGACATAATTTTTTAACAGAATTATGTATCATTTTCCCACCAGAAAGTCCAAGTCAAACAGTGGTTTCACATATGAGCCTGTGATTAAGACTACTTTAAAAAAATCTTTTGAAGGATAATTAACAAGTTTTCTCCTCACCCCGTTAAAATGTGAATTAGAGAAGATTAAATTCATCCACTAATTAGGGGCACAGTTAGTGTTAAAGATAATTTATTGGCTTAAATAAGTCTTTGTTCTTGGAGTATATAGTTTTATTTCATTCTGAAAGTTTCCTGTGAAGTTGTATCTTTCTTAAAACATACACAAAAGGTGTGGAAATATGAACCTTGTCATTTACTAAGAGCTGCTAAAGACTTTAATACATGATTATTATTGACAACTAAATTCAAATAAAATGATAATTTCTCAAGATTTGGTGTATTCTTCTTGCTGTGGACATTAATTGATATTCTGGACTTTATTTATATATGTATATAAATAAAATAATCTACATGGAGGTCATAGTGCCAGTTTAATATTGTATATTATTTTTGTATATTTTTGTATATTAAGATTTTCTTCATAGATAAGAAATTTTATATGGTCTGTTTGTTACTTTTTGTCCTGGTTAAGGAATACATCATTTTAGGAACAGAGTAGAGGAGAGGGAGGGAGAAGGAGAGAGAGAAGAAAAGAAGAAAGAAGGAGAACTTACTCTAAACCTATAAGAAAAATGAGACTAGGCTGCTTGCTTTTTGTAGACTGAGAAAAAGACTTTAAACCTAAGAGAGAACCTAAACACAGGAACTTTGATTCTTATTTGGGGGAGAATTTAGCATTATAGAATTGTTTATTCATGAAATTTCAGAACTGGAAGAAAGGACATATTCAATTTTTTAAAAATTTCAGTCATTTTATTTTACGGATTAGGGAACTGAGATCCGGTGTACTTTGCTGTTTGAAAGTCCTCATGTTTTTAAGAGGACGAGGCTGAAGTTAACTGTTACTAAACTGATTCTATTCAAAGAAACACAAAATACTGCTTTGAAAGAATTCATTCTGTGTAGATTCTTATTAAATTCTTATTAACTTTGTTTTATAGAGAATACAAGCTAGCATTCTAAAAGCATTTAATTACCCAACTATTAAAACTGCTGATGATGAAACCAGAAAAAAAGTCAAAGGTATGTTGAGTCTTTTATAACTTTCTTTTGCAAGAAAATGTTAAAAGTTTCTTTTCAGGGGAAAAAGAACTGAGCATTATGTGAACTAATTCTCTAAAGTTGTGGCCTTACACGTACCTAACTCCAGTGGCTGCAAGATAGTCTAGTGGGTCATAGAAAGAAAATGTTAGAATCCATGTGAATTTTTAAAAATAAAGCTAATATCAAATATATAGATTGACACTGATGCCCTATGTGAGGTATCCTAAGGGAGATTTGAAAGATTGTTGAAAGTAGCAACCTCACTTTCATCATATTATATCATTTTGAAGTTCACTTTCATCATGTTATATCATTTTGAAGTTGACGTGTGCTTGGATAAGTGGGTTTATGGGTATTATCTAGTTTTAACCAGACAAAATGCTTAAGTGCTCCAAAGATTCCTGCAAAGAAACCATTTATTAAAGAGAGTACTCGTAAGTCAAGCTACATGTCTACTTTACTCCTGGTGTTGACTCTTCATCAGCCAAGATATGAGGCAAAAACAATTGTCTAATCAGAGCTGATCATTTATAATTATCAATATTTAAGTGTGGGTTTATAGCCTATGTTATTAGCCATTTACCTTGTCCTAAATGTGTATTTTGGCTTGAGATATTAACTAATGGTAGTATGAAGACATTTAAAAATATTATTTGTATTCTATTTGTTCTCTTTTCTAACTTCTGTATTTTTGGAGTGTTTTATGTACATACTACATGTCTATAATTTATGAACAAATATACATCCATTGTGATTGTATATACCAAAGCTTTATATACAGTTAAGGGTTTAAGAGTTTAAAAAATGTAGATTCTCAAGTGTGCTCTTTGTTCTTTTGTTTTGAGATAGTGCCATCTAGTGCATATTTAGAGTAACTGCCCAGTCTTGCACCTTTTCCCAGTTTTGTAATCTTTCCTATTTTCAGTCCCTTGTACAATTTTTCCTAATGAAACATCTTAGTTTACCATAATTTCTAAATAGTTATCATAAATAATAAATGTTTATTGATAGATCTAGATATGTCTGCTCTGTCATGCACTGCTTCCAATAATGTTTTAAGATGATTTTAAATGTTTATATGAAATTTGAAGGGTAGATACCCAAAAAGGATAGAAGAGAAGTTTGAAAGAGGAGTGAATAGGTTTGTTAATATATTTTTTCCCTCATGGTTTACTATGGAAAATTTCAAACTTCTATTAAAGTAGAGAGAATGGTGTAATGAAGCCCCAGGTACCCATCACCCCACTGAAACTACATTTAATTCGTGGTTTATTATGTTTCATATGTTTCCTTCCAACCCCAGATTATTTTGAAGCAAATCATAAGCATAATTTCCTTTGATTTATAAATATTTCCTAAACAGAATAATTTTAACTTTTTATATAACTGAGCACTTATACATATAACTGTTATTAATTGCCATGTTAATTCTTTACACTATGCTGTGTTTTACTGCTCTGTTGTTTCCATAGTTATGGTCCTGGCATCTGTAGCATTAAAAGCATAATCTCCTTTCCCATCCCTCTCTCTACCTTTAGGTTAGGCACAGGGGCCTTAAAGGGTTTAATAGGAGGAGTTGAGGTGTGGTACGGATAGTGGTTATTGCTCTACTTATTTTACCTCTTAAGTTTAAGAACAGTTCGTTATTTCTTGAAGACTACTGTAGTTGATAGTCACATTTTCTCTACAGAATTGTAAAAGAGAAAGACATTATAACATCATGCTGTAAAATTTTTATTAAGAGTGGTAGTGGACATCTGCCTGATTCAGATTTCTTTTGAATCAACAGAAAAAAAAGCATGTTACATTGTTAGGTTGATGGTTGACTTTTTTTTTGCATTAAAAAGTATTATTTTTACAGCATACGGAAGAGAAGGTGTGAAAATGAACTTCGTAGATCAAATCTTTATTGGTGAATTAACCAGCACGGTCATGTGTGAAGAATGTGCAAATGTGGGTAACTTTAGAATTCACTTCAACATGAAATAGATTACAATCACACTGTTTTTATTGTTTCCTTTCACGTATAATCATCAGCAGTCATTTATTTTTAATTGTGACGGATGACTACATAATAGCTTTTGAAAGTCTTTTGAAAATATATCCTTCACTCCTAGGAAGTAAACATAACTTGTAATTTTTTTAAGTAAATGTGTTATTTTGTTTTTCCTCTTGACATACCTGTGAAGTTCTTTTAGCCTATTTTAATATGCTCGAATGTGTTAGCTATTTGTTTGGATTGAAATGAAAGAGAAACTTTTGTGAAGAGAGTAACTATGTTATGTAACTATGCATTGCCCTAAAATGTAATTCCCGTAGAAATAACTTAATGTAGTAATATAACGTAGGGTGATCTACCACATTTCATTTAAAGTTTACGTTTATATGACTTGTTGAAGTTTTTTTTAGTAGACAGCTCATCTTTGAATTTAGTGGTAATCTTTATTTTGCCATCTGTACTTTAATTATAACTTGAAACACATATACATTTTTATAGGTTTTCAATTGCTTCATAAGCAATATTTCTGAAAGCAGCGTATGGCTTAGAGTATGATAGGTTTAAACTTTTGTCAGATTTTAATCAAAAAAGAGAGAGTCTTTATGTCCATTTTCCTGTCCCAGATTATGGGGTACCTTTCTAGCTTCTCTAGTCTTATAAAGTCAGGATTATATATTACATCTTCTAGCCTGTCATATTGAAGCACAGAATGTGTCAACGTATGTTACTTAAATTTCTCGTATATTCAGCATAGAAGTTGATTTATCTCGCAAAAGTTAGAGAGTTTCTTTTAAAACAAAATTGTCCTAAAGAATCTATAAAATACAGTCAGGCTCTCAGGCTTTTTTCATGGCTTTTTCTTAACATATCATATTTTATTTATGTTATGGCACTAATTTCTCCAAAAATATGTTTATGTCTTTAGTTAATCAGTTGTATTAAGCGCAGTTTATTTTGAAGTTACTTTAAATATTACAGGTTAGTCATATTGACAATATTATAAAATTGAACTGGCTTGCATTTATTGAAGTTTTGGGATATCTTGTTTTGATTAACAATATGTGCTGCTATATCCAATTAAATCACTATTTGTTCAGAAACGTTTTTTTTTATAATTTTATTTATTTATTTATTTTCCCCCAAAGCCCCAGTAGACAGTTGTATGTCGTAGCTGCACATCCTTCTAGTTGCTGTACGTGGTACGTGGCCTCAGCAGGGCCGGAGAAGCGGTGCGTCCATGCGTGTCCGGGATACGAACCCGGGCCGCCAGTAGCGGAGCTCGCGCACTTAACTGCTAAGCCACGGGGCCGGCCCAGAAACTTTTTTTAACTTAAAATTTTAGGTTGCCTGGGAAGTTTTATTTCTTTAAGACTTTACAAAACTACATTGTCTATATTAGAATTCTAACTGAAATTCTCAATGTTTTCTTTTTAAGATCTCCACAGTGAAAGATCCTTTTATTGATATTTCACTTCCTATAATAGAAGAAAGGGTAAGGAGTAAAAAAATAATAAGTCTTTTGTGAAGGGCATTTATTTATTCATATATTTAGATATTTGTTTAGTATATTATCAGATACCTCAGAATCATTATTATTTATGTACATAATTGAGTTTGTACAGTGTATTTGATATTGGAGTTTGTGTATATATGCATAAAGTATGATACAGTTCTTATTCTCAAGGATTTTAAACACTTGTGCTTTATATTTTGAGAATTAACGTTAAGGAAATTGTCTATATATATTTCAAATGAGTTAGAAATTTTAAAAAGTAGACGATATCCAAAATCCGTTTCCTAAAAAAGTTTTGTGTTATGTACATGCATCTATATAGGTTTCAAAACCTGTACTTTGGGGAAGAATGAGTAAATATAGAAGTTTACAGGAGACAGATAATGGTCAGTACAGTGGCACTGTTACTTTGGAAAATACTCATCAACCCAGAGTCAACAAGAAGCATTCTTCATCTAAAGATAAGGTAAGATTATGTGCATTCATGAAACGTCTGTTTTTTACAACTTTTTATTAAGAGAAACTTCAAAAATATACAAAAGTAGAGAAAATAGTAAAATAAACTCCCATATAGCAATTTCTCAGCTTCATAGTTATCAGCTCATGGCTAATCATGTTTTATCTGTATCTATCCCACATTCTCCCTCTCCCCATCACAGATTATTTTGAAATAAATCCCAGATATATCGTATACTTCAATGTGTATCTCTAAAAGATAAATACTCTTTTTAAAGACATAACCACAGTACCATTATCATATCTAAAAATATTAATAATTTCTTAATAGCACCAACATCCAGTCAATATTTACATTTCTGCAATTGTCTCATAAATATTTGTGGGATGTTTTTGGCTTTTTAAATTGTGTTTGAATGTAGGATCTAAAAATCTATAGATTGCAGTTGATTGCCATGTATCTTAAAGCTTTTAATCTACAGATTCCCCCTCCACATTCTTTTTTCCTTTGCAATTTATTTGTTGAAGAAATTAAGTTATTTTCTTCAGCAGTTTCTCACATTCAATAGTAATTCATTTTGCTATTGCATCCGCATATTGTTAACAGGTGCCTCTGTCTCCTTTATTTTCTTTCTAAGGTAGTTAGATCTAGAGGCCTAATTAGGTTTAAGTTTGATTATTTACTTAATTTTTGGGAAGAAAACTTTTTTGTGTGTGTGAGGAAGATTAGCCCTGAGCTAACATCTGTTGCCAATCTTCTTTTTCTTTGCTGAGGAAGATCGGCCCTGGGCTAACATCCATGCCCTTCTTCCTCTACTTTATATGGGACGCTGCCACAGCATGGCTTGACAAGCAGTGTGTCAGTCTGTACCCAGGATCTGAACCTGTGAACCCTGGGCCACTGAAGCGGAGCATGTGAGCTTAACCACTATGCCACTGGGCCGGCCCCAAGAAAACTTTTAAGTGGTGATGTGATACTTCCATCAAGGAGGTGCCCATCATGTTGGATGTCTCTCTTTTCTTGATGTCAGCAGCCATTAATGACCATTGTCTAGACCCATTATTTCAGGAGGAACATACCTGGTTGTTGAATTATCCCATATAAATTTAGAGAAATCAATCTGAATTTGCACTTCATTTTAAAAAGTTTTTTGACCTGATATGATGTGTATTAACATGGCAAATTGATATATTATTAGATTTAACTTACTCTGTTAGAAGGTTAAGTGGCAAGACTACAGAGATTGTGCAAACAATCAAACACAGAGATTGTGTAAACCTACAGAGGTTTACACTTGAAAAGCCTCCCTCACAGCACTGTTCCACAAAAGTCCTGTTCCCTTCTCCACAAATAGGTAACCACTATTGTTGGTTTCTTGCGTAAAAGTTTACTTTTAAATTAGAACTATTCACTAGAATATCTTATAATGGTTGTAGTTTAGTTAGATTTAGGAAATGGATTTCAGAGGTACTAGAAAGAGTATTTACTAATTGTGGAATGTTTAAGTAAGACTTATTGGCATTTATTTTCAGTAAGGTCACAAGATTCTTTTCTCTGAAAACACTGTCAACTTACAGAATCAACTAATTCATGGCAGAAAACATATAAGAAAATTGTCATCTGAAGAAGATAAAGCTGTTGTCATCCACCAGAAAAATGAAAACCTTGAAATAGATGGGGATTCTTCAGTGTTGGCAAGCAGCATCATGAATACTGAACCGACTCTGACTGGAAGCCCTACCAATGGCAGTGAAAAAGAAGCCAGCCATTCTGAAAGTAGTGTTGATGCTGACAGTGAAGCTTCAGAATCTGAAAGTGCTTCTAAGCAGACTGTGTTGTTGAGATCCAGTGGTGGATGCGTTGTGCACACAAAGGGACATCCCTCAACAAGTGAACCGCCCGCCAGGAAGACTGACAGTGGTGATGAGGAAGTGGCTGAAGCTATTTCTGGACTTCATTTGAGCGGCACTGTAACTGGAGATAGAGATTTTAAAAAGGAAAATCAGCCACTAAATGTTCCAAAGAATTTATGTTTTTCAGGGGAGAAGCATATGATGTCTCACAGCCCCCAAAATGCTTTTCAAACCCTTTCTCAGAGCTATATAACTACTTCTAAAGAATGTTCAGTTCAGTCCTGTCTCTACCACTTTACATCCATGGAGTTACTAATGGGAAATAATAAGCTTCTGTGTGAGAATTGTACTGAAAAGAAACAAAAGTACCAAAAGAAAACCAGTTTTGCAGGTAAATATTTAGCTTAATTTTTTTTAGTACTCATGGATTATCTGATAGTCAGTGACTAGTGGATTATAGTTCCCAAACAGAGGAACCTAAGAACCTTGTCTCCATACTTGAGCTGCTTAGAGGCAGAGATTGTCTTATTCATATTTTTATTTTTTATTTTTTATTTTTGTGAGGAAGATCAGCCCTGAGCTAACATCTGTGCTAATCCTCCTCTTTTTGCTGAGGAAGACCGGCTCTGAGCTAACATCTATTGCCAGTCCTCCTCCTTTTTTTCCCCAAAGCCCCAGTAGATAGTTATATGTCATAGTTGCACATCCTTCTAGTTGCTGCATGTGGGACGTGGCCTCGGCATGGCCGGACAAGCAGTGCGTCGGTGCACGCCTGGGATCCGAACTCAGGCCGCCAGTAGCGGAGTGCGCGCACTTAACCACTAAGCCACGGGCTGGCCCTCTTATTCATATTTGTAACTCAACACTGAAGACACTGACTGGACAGAGTAAATTTTCAATAGATTTTTGCTGAAATAAATTGAAAACAGGAAGTATCCATCTCTGCCTTGAAAATGCAAATCCACGTAGTCTAATTTCAGAGGACTAGCTATCTGAACTCTTTCCGGAAGAAATTTCCCTCAAATTTACAATGGTAATAGTGATATTAATGATGAAATTAATGTGCTTCACAAATCTATCAATTTAGTGTGAAGTCATATCATAAGATGTAAATTTGAAGATTTTAAATAATTATAAAGCTAGTAATATATTAACTATGTTTAGTTGACCAGAGAAACGTGGAAAAAAGAGGATTTGTCAAGTAAGAAATTTTCACTGCACCACTAGTCTTGATTAAATGGAGAGAATTCTCTGATTCTTAGCAACTAGTTGTTTCAAAATGTAGATTTTATTATTATTCAGGTATGGTGAGGCCAGCAGATCAAGAGACGACTGCCATTGAAAAGATAGTTTGTGACTTACAGTTCCCAAGAGGAGGGGACCTACTAAGCCATGCCACACAGAGCCACGGGGGAAGCACCAGGGTTGGTCAGGAGGCAGTGTGTGTGGGGTTGGGGGAACGTGGGCAAGAGCCTTTATTGTGGTTTCCAAGGGAAGGAGTGGGCAAGGCAGGTAAACAGGTTTAGGATTGACTAGTTTTGAATAATTTCAGTGGGCCGTGGGTTATAGGGGCTATCTCTAGTTGTCTGGTACCTGGCCCTGGTGTGATTAGGACAGGTGGATAGTGGCCTTGAGTATAAGAGCCCAATAAAGGAGGTGGCTGGGGTATAGGCTTTGAATTGGTTGGTTTGCATATGAAAAACACAGTTAAGTTGTTTACTATCTCTAGGAATTAGCTAGCTCTGGGAGAGGCCGTCCCTCCAGTGTTAGCAGGGCCCCAGATGTCAAAGCATCAGAATAAAGACATGCTTAACACACTAGTAATTAAAGAAATGTCTAGATGGGAGAAGAAAGAAATACCAACTAACATCAGTTGAGGTTATATATGCAACTGACCATATTCAAATCCTATCACAAGTCCTTTCTAACAATCTCTTACTGAAGTTCCCTATGGTTCTTAGGATATGTGATCTCCTTTCACTGCAATGAGTAATGACCCAATTTTTTCAACTACAGGTATGTTTCTGGTGGTCTTTGGCTGGAGAGCATTGACATAAGTCACTACTAGTCCATCTGCTTTCCAGCTTCCAAAATTTGTTTGCAAGTGTCACCTCCCCCATTCTTTGTCCTTATAAGTGTGTGCCTTTTTAAAAAATCCCTTTCACTTTAGTGGACTTTTAAAAAGGAGTAGAGGCACCCTGTAACCAGAAATCTAATTTCTTTAACATTTTCAAAAATGTAGTATGATGCTTTTATATAAGTGTTTACTGTATTATATGGTAGATAATGTATAAAATGGAATGTTACAAATAAATTTATTATATTTTATGCAGAAAAGAAAGTAGAAGGGGTTTATACAAATGCCAGGAAGCAATTGCTCATTTCTGCTGTTCCAGCCATCCTAATTCTCCATCTTAAAAGATTCCATCAGGTAAAAAGTCCCTTTAGTAGCACAGTAGTAATTTTCATCATATGTTTTGCAGAGCCCTAAATCTTGTAAAATTCTGTCAAGGATTAGATAGTAATTTATTGAATTTAAAAATTTGTCATTTACTGCTTCAGCCATAATAGCTTAGAAGACTTTTCTAATTAAAATTGTTTAATTCACAATACTTGAAGATTTAGGTGGTAGGAACCCAAGTGGCGTGTGTGTGTGTGTGTGTGTGTGTGTGTGTGTGTGTTTGTGTATGTCAATGGAAAATAAGACTTATTAAGAACCCTCATTTACAAGCAGGGAAATAGCAGAGTGCACCTGGTTTTCTGAGCTCTCAGGATCCTGATGAGAGGAGTGCATGGTCTGGGCTAGGTTGGCTAGGACTAAGGGTTGCAAGGCAGGCCAACCCCTGTAGGACTTTACAATGGGAGGGAACTTAAATATTTTTAATGTGTCAGATTTTTCTCCAGTTATTTAAAGTTTTAATCCAATGCCTTATCTCAGGTTTTTTTTTTGCATTTGATAAAATGATTTTAAAGTTTCTCTTGGAAGAATGAGTAAAATACCAAAACATTTTTGAAAAAGTTAGAAGTGATGATTTTTTGGTACCAGTTTTAAAATAAAACTATAATAATTAAAACAGTATGGTCAGAATTGTCTATAAATAAAACATCATAATTTAAAGCTCTTTATGACAAAGGAAGGCTCTCAAATCAGTTGGGAAGGGAGCTGGATTATCAGTAAAGGACTTAGGAAAAATAGTTGTGTGAAGAAATAAAAATTTAGAGCTTCCCTCCCTTACCATAGATCAATACTATTTTCAGATAAATGTTTTTAATTGTATGAAACAAATTATCAAAAGACTAGAAGAAGACTTAAATGAATATTAATCTGATCTCTGTGTGGAAGATTTTCTAAATATAAAACCCATGAAAGAAATCTCCAGGGAAGATTGAGAGCTTTGGTTATATATCTGCAACATTTCATGTGGGCCACAGATGGGCAGGAGGAGATTTTTGTCTACACCCCCATCCCTAGCCACAGAAAGATTAGATTAAGTTCTTGAATTTCTATAGCCAAGGTTACAGAAGCTCAGTGGAATGAAAAGGGTATGGAGAGCAGAAGCAGATGGATCTTGTCTCATTACATCAGCATGCCTTTTGGAAGCTGTATATCTGCAGCGACTCCATGTGGACAAGATAGGGGCATGCCAGATCTGAGAAACTCATTTCATGATGTACCACAGTTACTTTATATTTGGTACTTGCATCCCTACTTAGGAACAACTTACAGAAAGAATTAATGCCCTTAACAGGAAATATTTACTAACATCTCAGTTCCTTCTTGTTCTCAGTCTAAATGTAATGTCAGCAAAGCCACATTCTCATTCCCAGGGACTGGAAATTACAGGGAGCCAAGTCTTTAAGCAGTGTCTCTGCTATCTAGTTTTTTAGTGTCCCTGAAAGCCTATTTCTCTGTAGTAACTTTGGAGCTGTATATCCACAACACTGAAAGGCAAATCTCAAACAGGATAGAGATCTTTGTCATAAATATGGCAAATGATACATAAATATGTAAAGAGCTCTCAAAGATCAATAAGAAAAATATCAAGACCCTAACAGTAAAATGGTAAAGAACATGAATTGACAGTTCATAGAAGTAAAATGCCAAGGAATTATGGGAAAAAAAGTCCATCCTTTCCAGCAAAACAAATGCAAAATAAAATGACATGAGATTCCTTTTTTAACCTGTCCAAATTGACAAAGATATAATAGTGTTGATAAGGATGAAGTGAAATATTGGCACTCTCATGTACCAGCAGTGGGAGTGTAAGTTGGTAACACCTAGAAAGTAATTTAATAATATATATCAAGGGGCTGGCCCTGTGGCATGGTGGTTAAGTTCAGCATGCTCTGCTTTTGCAGCCCAGGTTCAGATCCCAGGTGCAGACCTACACCACTCATCAGCCATGCTGTGGCGGCCACCCACATACAAAATAGAGGAAGACTGGCACAGATGTTAGCTCAGGGCTAATCTTCCTCAAGCAAAAAAAGAGGAAGATTGGTAACAGATGTTAGCTCGGGGCAAATCTTCCTCAGCAAAAAAAAAAAGATATATATATATAAAGAACATTAAGTAATGTTTTAAATAAAACATAATTTTTGAACAAAAGTAATTACTTTTGACTAATTCCACTTCTGAGAACCTATTGTAAGGAAATAGAGATATACACAAAAATATGTGTCCCAGTCATTGTAGATCATGCCAGATGTGAGGCCTGGTGTAAGTGTCCTGTGTGCAGGACATCAGATTTATATTTTAATGACATGGGGAAAACCAAATATAAGGCAAGATATTTTCCAAAAATGATTCCCCTGGAAAAGGAGATTCATCTTATATTAAAGCCCATTACAAAGTCTCTCCTCTTGAGATAATTTCTCAGCAGCAAAGTACTGTTTGGGGAGGGTGCACTAGCCTGAAATGATCTCAGACAATGCTGATATTGGATGCTTATAGAGGTCACCCGATGAAAAAAAAGGAGGCAAACAAATCGAATACAGATTAAATAACTATTCCTGGGATATGACCTCATAATTTCACGTCAGATATCATGTTAAGCCTTCTAAAGATAACTTGAAGAAACAAATCAGTAAGTGGATATATTTTCGTAAAAAAATAAGTGTTTTTTCTTCAAAGAAAGGTAAGAAATAGGCAACAGATCTAAGGTAAAATTATGTGATTAGTGTGCAAATGAAAAGAGAAGTCATTGAAATAAGTCGTGAAAGCGTTGCATGAAAGATTGCATGTATTAAATAGTTTTTGTATACCCAGACAATTCAGATTTAAGTATCTTCTCATTCCAATAGAGTCTATTTCTATTTGTGGGTTTCCTATCCAGTACCTTTGATACTCTATCAGCTAGTTTTTATTATCATTACATAATGCAAAGTGTACATTTTTCAAGGTCTGCCTTTGGAAATTAAAAATAGAGAAAGAAGTAGAGCTTATTTAAGAACATGAAGGTTCATTTTGATTTATGTAATATATAACATTTACTTTTATTGATAAAATGATTTGAGTGTTCAGGCTTTTTCCTTTTTAATGAATGAATATCACTGAATTTTAGAACTGAAAAGGACCTAATCTAGTCTATTTATACCTATTTTCTGCCTTGATCCAGATGAGTTTGCTTCGAGTCACATTAACTGTTAATCAGTCATTGAGTCAGGCCTAGAACACCAGGCTCCTGAAACTTTGGTTGAATATATTTTCATGATAACATATGTGTCAGTAGCTTAGCTTTTATCACATTTTTATCTTTCCCTAAATGTTGAAAAGCTACAGTGAAAGTGATTATTACCATATTGTTCATGGTAAAAATGCCCGTGTAAATGAATGGTCTTTGAAGCTAACAGTTTATGAAACTTAATTACAAATTTAGTCATATATCAATTTTGGACTATTAATTAGTCTTTTTTTTTTTTTTTTTGGTGAGGAAGATCGGCCCTGAGCTAACATCCATGCCAATCCTCCTCTTTTTGCTGAGGAAGACAGGCCCTGGGCTAACATCTGTGCCCATCTTCCTCCACTTTATATGGGATGCCGCCTCAGCATGGCTGGACAAGTGGTGCTTGGGTTCGCGCCCGGGATCTGAACCCGGGCCGCCAGCAGCGGAGCACGCACACTTAACCACTATGCCACGGGGCCGGCCCCAGTCACTTCTTTATATCTACAAAAAACTAACTTTTAGGATCCCTCTCTTGGTTTTAATTGATAAACACAATGATTTAGATTAATTAAGTTTGTTGCATTAAAAAAATTTTTTTGGTCTTTTTAAGGCTGGCTCGAGTCTTCGCAAAGTAAACAGACATGTAGATTTTCCACTTTTGCTTGATTTAGCACCATTCTGTTCTGCTACTTCTAAGGTATAGTATGTTATTAAGATATTTAATTGACTTGCAAATAATGTGCTTAAAAGTATCCTATGTATTGTTTATTAGGCCATACTTTTCTTTCTTTCTTTTTTGTAAATAAGCTTCTCTTCTGAAAGGGAATTTTATAGTTAGTGAAGTTAAATCAGTAACATGTGGAACATTTGACACACTGAATATGACTTTTGTCCTTTGGGAGATAGAATAAGGAAAAGTTGAAAAGATGTGTCAAGTATGAGGCATGGCAGTCATCAGAGCCGCTTGTAAATGCTGCTGAAAGCAGATAGTTGATGAGAGAGGTAAGCAGGTTTTGTGCCCTCTCCTGTTCCTTGTAAATGATGTGCATAATTGGCAGTAGTTTTAGCATTTATAGAGTTCTTTATCTTTTGCAAATCAATATACTAGTGCATTGTTTTTCATGCCATTTCATGTATACTGCTGAGAATAGTGTACTTGTCAGCTGAGTATGAAACTTTAAAATTGCTGTTATTGGGCCGGCCGGGTGGCGCAAGCGGTTAAGTGCACGTGCTCCGCTGCGGCGGCCCGGGGTTCACTGGTTCGGATCCCCGGCATGCACCGACGCACCGCTTGGTAAGCCATGCTCTGGCGGCGTCCCATATAAAGTGGAGGAAGATGGGCACGGGTGTTAGCCCAGGGCCAGACTTTCTCAGCAAAAAAAAAAAAAAAGAGGAGGATTGGCAGATGTTAGCACAGGGCTGATCTTCCTCACACACACACACACACGCACAATAAAATTGCTGTTACTTTCATAATTAGGTATAGTAAGGAGACTGGTTTATAATTGCTTGTACTTACATGTAAGAACTGTGTGGGTGAAATTGATGACTTTGTCTTCCTTGAGGGAACGAAACCCTTATGGGAAAACATATTCTCCTGTTCATGATTTACTAGTTAGCAGTCTAGCTTTTGTGGTATTAATAGAATGCTTAGTGAACTTAATATTTTCAATACATTGATCAACAATTTCTTAAATGCAATTTTTCAGTGAATCCAATTCATCTGCTGTGGAATATCAGCACTATCTGTCAGTTAACACTTAGTATTCCTAGAATTTGATAATGTGGTAAACAAAATGTAAATTAACAAGCTCTGTATTAAATTTATGAAAACGTGTTTTTTAAAAGTACCTGTTATGGAGAATTTCCACTCATACACAAAAGTAGACAGAAGCGTACAATGAACCCCTTCACCCATCGCCTAGCCCTAAAACCTTAGATATATGGCCAGTCCTGCCCCATCCACACGCTCATCTACTTCCTCCTCCTATATTACTTTGAAACAAATATCAGGCATCATTTCATTCATAAATATTTCACTGTTATCTCTAAAAGATAAGAATCACTCCCCCTCCTTTTCTTTAGACATAACCACAATACCACTTTCACACTAAAAGAAATTAGCAATTCCTTCATATCATCTAGTGTATGGATTTCCAATTGTCTCATAAATGAATTAATTCCAAGTAAAAGCTATACCTTATGATTGGATAATGTCTCTTTGGATATATATTTCCCCTCTCCCATCTCTCCCCTTCTCTCCCACCTTGCAATTTATTTGTTGAAGAAATTGGGTCGTCTTTCTGGTAGTTTCCCGTAGTTTAGATTTTGATGATTGTTCTTCTATCCTCTTTATTTCCTACAAATAGGTGGTTGGGTCTAGAGAGGCTTGAACAGATTCAGGTTTGTTATTTTCTTCCCCCCCCCCCCCCGTAAGGCTATTCCATAGACAGTGTTCTGTTCTTTTATCAGGTGGCAAATAATGCCAATTATCTTTTTATGATATTAGCAACCAATGATACTCAATGCTAGATCTTTGAGTTCATTAAGAATTACAGAGTGATGATATTCTAATTCTGTCATTCCTTCATTTTTTAGCTAGAACACTTTTATATAAAGAGAAATTCCTTTCATCTATTTAGTTATCTTATGGTATATAGTTCTTACAGAAAAGGTAGAATAAATGCCCAATTCTTTCCCTTACCCCCTTTTAAACCAGTTTTCAGAATAATAAATTAATTCACTGGTTTCCTCAAACTGGTCAATTAATTTATCATTATGAATTCATGGATTTAAACCCATTAGATATGTTTCAATTTATCACACTTTTCTTTTTATTCATGCTCTAATGTATTAGTCTTTTGGGACCATAGTTGCCTACTGAAAGCCACTTCAGGTTGGCTCCTGGGTTAAATTTTAAATGTAAATTTTTAAAATTTTGTTTAACACATAAAATATTTATGTAGTTCCAAAGTCAAATGTATCAAATGTACAGTACAAGGTAAATTCTGACAAGTGTAACTTTTCTCCATATCTGTTTTACCTGTTTCTTCCTTCTTATAAATAACCATTTTAAAAAACTATGATTTGGGCTGACCCTGTGGCCTAGTGGTTAGGTTTGGCACGCTCCGCTTTGGTGGCCTAGGTTCAGTTCCTGGGCACAGACCTCTACACCACTTATCGGTGGCCATGCTGTAGCAGTGTCCCACATACAAAATAGACGAAGATTGGCACAGATGTTAGCTCATGGCGACTCTTCTTCAGCAAAAAACAAAAACAAACCCTATGATTTGTTCTTCTATTTTTTTTTAATATAAGCAAATAGGTATGTATATGTGCATATCTCCTCTTAAATAATCATAGCTTACAATATGTATCCTTTTACCTGTCTTATTCTTAACATTATATCCTGGAGATTATTTCATAGCAGTATTTAGAGATATTTGCTCTCCATTTTTCAAGCAGTGTAATACTCTGTTACATGGATGCTTCAGAGTTTCTTCAACCAGTCCCCAATTTATGAACATTTGGGTCTATTTCAGTTTTTTGATATTATAAATAATTCTACGATTAATAATCTGGTGCATGTATTTTTACATTTTGCTCATGTACTTGTGAGATAGGATCCTAGAAATAGGATTGATAAATCTAAGGGTAATACAGATATAATTTAGCTAGATAACATGAAATATCCCTGCATAGGGGCTATGCCCCTTTGCATTCCCACTTGCAATGTATGTGAGTACTCTTTTCCCCACAGCTCAGCCAACAGAGAATGTTGTCCAGCTTTTGCATTTTGCCAGTCCAATCTGTGTGGAAAAGTATCTCAGTGTAGTTTGAATATGCATTTCTGTTATTTTAAGCAGGATGTACATTTGACTTAATTTTCCTTACAATAATATTTCACTCAATATTACTAATTGGGTGTTTTCTTTGTCTAAAAGAATGTAAGCGTGGGAGATAAAGTTCTCTATGGTCTCTATGGCGTAGTGGAACATAGTGGCTCGATGAGAGGAGGCCACTACACCGCTTATGTGAAAGTGAGAACACCCTCCAGGAGATTATTGGAACATATCACTGGAAAGAAAAATGTACCTGGTATGCCATCTTAATTTTATTTTATTTTTAAAAACAAATGAATTTATTCTTCCTTTTCTGGAAGAGGTAAGTTGTTTCATGGATACCTCAAGTGGATTCACTTGTTAATGTTAAGTGAGAAATACCTTTAAGAGTACTTAGATAATCTTGGAGAATCTTAAATATCAAGACTGTACCCTTCTAGTGACATGAAGTGACACACAGTTTTTCAAGGTATTAAGTCATCATTTATTGCAGCAGAGTAGCAGTTTATTTAACAATACCAAAAGTTGTTGAAGACATACCAGGTCCTCAGAATAGAATTGGAGTTGAAAATTTGCTGGCTTTGGTTATGGATCAGCAAACTACCTTTTTTATCTTTCTCTTTTAGTGAAAATGATTCTTTTCCTTGAGCAAATAAGTATTTACAAGGCTGTCTAATATTTCACTAGATATTTAAAGTAAAATTATACTAATATTAATGCTTTGAAAGATTAATTTATTTAGGAAGATGTTTAACCCAAGAAGAAACAGACTTATACAGTAACATCTAACATTAGATAATATAGTTTGTGATGAATATGTTGCTGTTTATAATGTAGAGTAAGAACATACTTATTGTAAAATTATACTTCTTTTTGTTTTGTTAGGTTTGAAAGAACCTGATAGGGAGTCAGCAGGCCAGTGGGTCCATGTCAGTGACACTTATGTGCAGGTGGTTCCAGAGTCAAGAGCACTTAGTGCACAAGCGTACCTTCTTTTTTATGAAAGAATATTATAATTATTCGTCAATTATTAGTGGTAATGATTATTTAGATCACTTTTATTTAAATGCTGCCATGATAACCATAGTATGCAATGTGCCTTTGTAGTCTTTTCTCTTCTGTAGGAATAGCATGTCCCTCAAATGCTCCTGAACATTTTTACCATTTTGATGAATCCTTTTAAAGTAAAGTAAATTTACTCAGTGCTTTCAAATGTATATTCTTAAACTAAATGTAAACACATGTTTTTAAAAAAATATTTATCCTGGAAAAAACCCAGAATTTACCATACTAGAGGAAAATCCTTTATGATGTGGCTTATTATTACAAGCATCCAGAAATGATGCTGACTAAATTAAATCATTCCCTAAAACAGTGTTTCCCAAATGTGAGTCACATACCACCCTTCTGATCTCGTATATATGTATATATATCTCCTGTGCCATTGTTTACTTATTATTTTTAACCTTATTTTTTAGCCTTATTTTTTAATCATAGCCTTGTTTTGAACATATTCTACATTTTATGTGCTAGTTATATTTTTTCTATTAAACATTAAAATAAATATATAACTGTTAAAGATAAATTGTTCATCTATGTAGCACTCCACTTCAAAAATCATCTCAGGGTTATCTCGTGGTATATGTGTACTGCTGTGTGGGAAACATTGCTGTAACATATATTTACACAATTGGCATAGTGACCATGTTGTATTTTATATGATTCAGCCATATAAAAAGGTACCACTGTAACTTTAGTAATACGGGTTTACAAATATTATACAAATATTATATTGATTAGCTTATTGCTTGGAAGTTTTGAGAACTAGAAAAATATTAAAATATTTCATCAACGTATTATTTGCAGCCTATTCATGGTGGAGTTGAGGATAATTTGCAGGTAACTAGCCAAGGTCAAAATATAATTATAGATAATTGTAACATGCAGAATTGGTAAATAGAAGTTGTTAATCCATTGAGACTATAGCGTACCTTTGAAATATAAATTACCAAATTGTATTTGTACATGTTAGAGAATTATATTCTTATTATATTAACAGGGAAATATAATACGTTTTCTAGTTCTGTAGGTCAGTAAATATTAATCATGGTTTTGAGATCACTTTGTCTTCATCAAGCATTATTAATAAGTTCAAGTGAGTTTCGATTTTATTTTAATGAGGCATTAAGTTGGCATTTCTGATTTTCTTTTTAAATAATTAATAGCAAAAAATGATATTTTCTACCCCTAGAATACAAATTATTAAGTTGTCAAAACTTGGCATGAAAATATTACTACTACTTAGGCTTAAATTGAAAAAAATAGTGGCTATTTAGGTGTCACATTATTGAATCAAAACATATAACTGCATGGTTCAAGCATCCTAATCATTAGTGCCAACGAATGACACTACAGGCAGATGCTGGATAAGTGCCTAGTCCCCATTCATTCTCCTCTTAGGAAGGAAGGATAAGAATAGTGGCTGAAGATAATGTGTGGAAATATTTAACCTTCTTAACATATATTTATATATAACATTTTCAAGGTTACCAGTGCTGCCTTTTGATGTATGAATGAAAGGAATTGTGATTAGTGTTAAAAATAGTAATAATAGACAAAATGCAGAGCTTAAAAATGTCATTGCACAAATTCTATTTTTAAGCTGTTGAAATTTTAATAGTAGTGGTTTTCTTGATTTTTAACAGTGAAATAAATGATGGAGAAATATATCTTTATAAGTTAATCTTCAAACTCAGGTTGCGTCCTGTGAAAAGTAGTTTAAACAGTGTTTTCTGTTTAATTGTAATCCAGTAACACTGAAAATTTCAGTACCAGAGCAGTGAATTTTTTGGAATAATACTAGTTAAATCACTTTATTCGAGTCAGCCATCTTGGTAATGACAATTACCATCCCCTCCCCCAAATGTAAATATTACACATGTAAATATCACCTCATTTTTCTCCTAGAAAAGATAACTATTAAGAGGCATGCACGTTTCATTGGTTGGTCACCTGCTTCTTGTTTCATTGATAGAGAGACGGACGGATGAGAGAAAGAAAGAGAGAGAGAGAGAAGGAAAGAAAGAGGGAAGGGAAAGAAACAAGAGCATTCTTTTCTCTTGCCTCTTGGTTTATCCTCTATACAGTTCAAGTCAGAGACGGTGAGTGATAGGTGAGGGCAAGAATCAAGGAAAGTGCCCAGGTCTTCTGTTCATTGATGGGGTGCCAGGAAATGCACCAGTGCTATAGTTATCAAATAGGAGGTCTTTTAAGCTTTATTCTGAGTACCAGTTAAGACTGATTTTTCATTCAGTGAGTGACACATTGTAGCTTCAGAACATTACCTCAGTGCTCAAGGATTGCAGTAGTTTTTATGCTTAATTTCACATTTACTCATTGAATCTATATTTATTGAATACCTCATAAGGGTCAGGCACTGCGCTGACACTAGTTTAACATGTTTTAAAATGGAGAGGCCTAGATAAGTTTTAGACATTATTCCAGAAGTAACATGCAAGTAAGATACTTTTATTTTCATTTCCATAATGTTAAATGAGCTAATTCTGAAGTCTTTTTGAGCTAATTCTGAAGTCTTTTTGTTTATGGCCTAGAGTTTATGAATGCTTTTCCATGTCTTCTGGTTAATGGAATAAATTTGATTTTTTTGATACCTAAGAGTTTCCTCAAGATAGCTTTTGTAATAGAGAAATCATGTTATTACACATGGGTATGCATTTAAATTTTTGTTTTTATTTTGAATATTTCCAAAGCACATTTGCAGGGATATTAAGTTGTGAAGCTACTGTGATAACAGTAGTTTCCAGATGACCTCAGGAAACAGTACGAATAAGTGGGAACGTTTACAGATCCTCAAAACAACTACCATAGTGTTTGGCCAAAAGAATTTAAGAAGTAAAACAGAAAAGTTTCACTAGCTTTATTTAGAAACTGGTTTACAGGGTATGACTAACCCAGTTTCCTAGTTTTTCCATATTTAAAATGGTAAAATTTTAATTATGTGCCAATTATGTGAATATTTTTGACATATCCAAATGTATGTCTATGTTTAAGATTTTGTCATTTAATGTTTTTAAAACTGATGTGAAGACCAGCTTTTTGGGTGGCCAAGGAGAATGGTTGTTGGTGTCAGTTCTAAGAGTAGTTGATACTTATTTTCTTATTTTAAATGTGCCAACAGAGCTATTTTACTATAATATATTTAATAGCTCTTAGCTTGCATGTGTGATGATTTTAGTCAGTGTTTTATACAATAGCTGAAAAAATTTTCTGAAGATTAAGCTGTGAAATGTATCACCTTCATATAATTTTTGTAGTACAAAATAGTATCCTGCCTACTTTTCTTAAATTCATATTTATAATTTATTTGCCTGCATGTTATCTGATCAAATAAGCCTAAACCAAATATGTTACGTGCAATAAAATTGAGCCTTTATATATATCTAGTACGTTAAGAAAGACGATTTTTAGATATTTAAAATGTTTTGGTTCATGTAGGAATTATCAATTCAAATCTGTTTAAAAGATAGATGACTATATTTTTAATTTTGAGTAACATTGGTTATCATTCCTACTGGTTTATCTTTACTTTTTTTGCAGTGTTTTTAGAAAATAGCTATGTAATTTATTGAGCATTATTTTGATGTTACTGTATAAACATGCACAATAAATATTAAATTCTTATTTACTTTATGTTTCAAGATTGGTCCTGGAGTTTTTGCAGTGCACATTATTGACAGAATATTTCATCTATCAACACCATAGTTGCTTACTTAGCTATATTCAAAATATCCTTCATATTTTAAAAATTCATTATTTCAGAACAAAATCTTATTATGGGCCACTTTCGCTCAGATTTCAGTATCTACCAAGGGTGTATCTTCATCCTTTCGGATGTTTCTCAAAATGTTTGAGTTATTTAGGCAGGATAATTTATTAGGAAGTATTTTGTTTACCTGTTTGTTTGTATTTAACTTTTGGGTCATGAAGCTCTTTGAGATTATGATTAAAGTTAATAGACCATGTTTCATTTGTTCAATAATGTGTTAAGTATTTATTGAATACCTGTTGTGTAGGTAGGTAGGCATTGGGGATACAGCACTGAACACAAGAGACAGAAATCTCTCTACGAAGTGAGGAAATAGACATTCTAAGAAGTGAAGAGTAAGGAAAACATCTCAAATGGTAAATGATATGGAGAAAAATCAAGGAACATTACCCACAGAGCTGTATAGGAATTAAGGTGTAGGGGATGAAGTATGTTCTAGGGATAAAAGGTGTCATGATATTAATCCTGATAGTCCCAAAGGGAAGCTATGAGTGTTGGGAGAGGAGGAGGGTTTTAATTCTAGGGCCCTTTCTTCATCCTGCTAATGGCAATATAGAGGCTGGGAAGGGAAATCTTGACATTTATATCTTCTCAGAAAAATATATGCCCCAGATTTTTGTATGTAATTTCAAAGGCTTATGGACCCCCTGAAGCCATTTCCACACATTTTTAAAGTTGCACTCAGGGCCGGCCCGTGGCTTAGCGGTTAAGTGCACGCGCTCCGCTGCTGGCTGCCCAGGTTCAGATCCCGGGCGCACACCAACGCACCGCTTCTCCGGCCATGCTGAGGCCGCGTCCCACATACAGCAACTAGAAGGATGTGCATCTATGACATACAACTATCTACTGGGGCTTTGGGGGGAAAAATAAATAAAATCTTTAAAAAAATAAATAAAGTTGCACTCAAGCAGAAATATCCAAAATGTGTGCGTTCCCATATGTATTAGGATAGGCTGGGTTGTGCTGCAGTAACAAGTCACTCCACATCCCAATAACTTAACAGTTTATTTCTTGCTCACCCAAAGTCCACTGTGAGTCTGGGCAATCTGCAAAGGCAACTGTTTTCCAACTGGTGACTCTGTAATCCAGGCTGATTGTCTTGTGGCTCTATCATTTCAACACCTGGCCTCCCCACTGTGGCAGGGGAAGAAAGCATTAAAAGGTCTTGCACAAGCAATTAAATTCTTCATCTTGGATGTGTCATTCACAGCCCATCAGCCAAAAGTAGTCATATGGCCCTGCCTAATTGCAGAGAGGGATGGGTAGGATGGATAGGAAAGAGTAAGTCTCCCATGGGCTCAGAAGAAAAAGAGAACAAGATATGTGAGTGCACTGGTAGTCTCTCACAATCCACCGTCTGGTCACCAAATACTCAGCTCTCTCTCCTTTCCACACATGGAACACAGTGACTCCCTTTTCAAGGGATTCAGCCCCAAAGTCCCATCCAGGCAAAGTTTTATTCTCTAAAACCAGGCTCTTTAGAAGTGCTTATGTCAGGTCTGCATGTTGCTCCCATTGGTCTGGAGACCCAAGAACCAAAAGGATATGTTCTGTTTTCCACACACTTAATGTACACTGGTGGAACCTGTGGAACCATAACCACAATAAACATTCTCATTCAGAAAGAGGAAGAATGGAGATGTTAGGGTCTCTTACCGTGGGCATGGGGAATGTTCATGGTTAGACCTTTCTTCTGTTCTCTAAGAATTCCCTTCTTGGGATAATCTCCATAATATATAAAGAACTCACACAACTGAACAAAGAAACAAACAGCCTGATCAAAAAATGGGCAGAGGATCTGAACAGACATTTTTCCAAGGAAGATATACAGATGGCCAACAGGCACATGAAAAGATGTTCAACATCACTAATCATCAGGGAAATGCAAATCAAAACTACACTAAGATATCACCTTTACCCCCATGAAAATGGCTATAATCACCAAGACAAAAAATAACAAATGTTGGAGAGGTTGTGCAGAAAAGGGAACCCTCATACACTGCTGGCAGGAATGCAAACTGGTACAGCCACTATAGAAAACAATATGGAGACTCCTCAAAAAATGTGATCCAGCTATCACACTACTGGGTATTTATCCAAAGAACCTGAAACCAACAATCCAAAGAGGTTTATGCACCCCTATGTTCATTGCAGCATTATTCACTATAGCCAAGAAGTGGAAGCAACCCAAGTGTCCATCAACAGATGATTAGATAAAGAAGATGTGTATCTATACACACACACACACACACACACACACACACAAAATGGAATACTACTCAGCCATAAAAAAAGACAAAATTGTCCCATTTGCAACAACATGGATGGACCCTGAGGGTATTATGTTAAGTGAAATAAGCCAGACAGAGAAAGACAAACACCACATGATTTCACTCATATGTGGAAGATAAACTAACACACCGAGAGAGAGAACAGTTTGGTGGTTACCAGAGGGAAGGGGGTTGAGGGGTGGGCACAAGGGGTGAAGGGACGAATTTATATGGTGACTGACAATAATGTACAACTGAAATCTCACAATGTTATAAAGTATTGTGACATCAATAAAAAAAAAAAAAGAATTCCCTTTGTTTTCTGTGACCCCAGACTCCACTCGCTGGAAAGATCTTCTTTTTATTACCCTCCTTGGCTACATCTGAATGGCTGCTGAGGAATATGCTATCCTTTGGGTTGCACAGCTTTTTTTCCAGTCTGTTTCCTAGATAATTGGGGGCTGAAATTTGGTTCTTTTTAAAGTATGGAATAGTTACAAGTTCTTTCAGCCAAGGTGTATGGTTTCTTTTTTCAGTACAACTCTTAAAAACTTAGTGGGCCTCTTATCTGTTTCCAGTCAGATTTATACGCCATTAACCATACCATTTTTTTGAGATAGGTAGTTCTTGGGTTGGCTATATTGCTTTGATTTCCTACTTCCGTCTCTCTCTCCTGACTTTATGGCGTGTACTAGCTGTCTATAAGCTTTGATGGTAGAGCAATCTTCTTAACCACATTTTCATCCTCAGGCATTTTTTCCCCCAAGTGAAGGAAAAAAATCAAGGTTCCACACCCTTAATTAATCCACTGAAAAATTTTCCAAAATAAGAATGAAGTCTATACCCTTAGTTATGATCTTTGCTGCCAGGCTGAGTTTTAATGATCCTTTGTCATGTAAAGGTTTTCTCAAGTTCATCTCCTACTGCTTGGAGTTGAAAAACAGCCATGTGAGGCTCAGACTTTCTGGTCATTTCTATTCCCTTATTTCAGCTTTTACAAATCAACCATTCCTTTCTGAGTTCCACACTTTCTTATAATATCTTACCAAATGCATACAATGGCACCCAACACACACTGTCTTATTTTTCAACCTCTTCCCCCAGCTCAAAATTCATTAGGTACATTTTCTGCCTCCAGGTTATTGTGGGTGATAGTTACATCAAATGTTTTACCACTGCATAATGTGAAGTGCCATGTTTCTAGCCTCCAATATTAGTTTTCTTAGCCAACCAACCTCTAAGCTAATGCCACATATGTAAGTTCTTTGAGCAGCACCCAAAACCCATTACCAATATTATCTATATTTGTCAGGATAGGTTATGCTTATGCTGTATTAACAAGTGACTCTCAAATCTCAGCAGCTTATCTTGTGGTCATTGCAAAGTCTTTTGCTGATTTGGAGCTCTTTCTGGCTACTGTTTCCCATGAAACAACTCAGTGATCCAGGCTGACAGAATTTACCAATCTGTAGCTGCATTACCTGAAACATATAGCCTTCTTGGTTGATGTGACAGTGCATCAGGTCTTGTAAGTTTAGGTCCAGAAATGACAGTCATCACTTAGCCCACAGCCCGTTGGCCACAATGAATTCACAAAGTCCTCCCTAACTTTAAGGGGGCTTAGAAATACCATCTTCCTTGTGCTCTAAGTCCATGGAGAATCAGGTATTGGTGAATACAAATCATGTCTACTACATCATATACGTGTATTAAGTACAGAAACAACAGTTTGAATCACAAAAGATTTTAGGTAAGAATATGCCAGTCAGTGAACACAGGTTTACCTTACTTTCTCTGATCTCATCTAAATGGCCATTACCTGCAGAAAGCCCAGTTTGGTTCACTGTCAAATAACTGCAGTAATTATTATTTTATATCTTCCTTATACTTCATTATGCCAGATACTCTTACTACTTTCTAGGAGATGCTTAAGTAACAATATTACTTAAGAATTAAAAGAGTTGTAATTTATAATAATTTGCTTGTAGCATATTAGCTTTAAGTAATTTTTTATCCTCCATTGTATTTTTTATTGTGGTAAAATATATGCTAAATTTGCCATTTTAACCATTTTTAGGTGTACAATTCAGTGGCATTAAGTGCATTCACAATGTTGTACAAACATCACCATTCATTTGTAGAACTCGTTCCTCATCCCAAACAGAAACTCTGTACCCATTAGATAACTCCCCATCCCCCTCTTCCTCCAACCCCCAGCAACCGCTATTCTACTTTCTGTTTCTATGAATTTGCTTATCCTAGGCACCTCATATAAATGAAATTATACAATATTTGTCCTTTTGTGTCTTGTTTTACTTAGTATAATCTTTTCAAGGTTCATGAAGCATGTATCAGAATTTCATTTTTAAGGTTGAGTAATATTCTACTGTATGTATATACCACAGCTTTAACTTTTTTTTAATAATTTTATTTATTTATTTTCCCCCCCAAAGCCCCAGCAGATAGTTGCATGTCATAGCTGCACATCCTTCCAGTTGCTGCATGTGGGACGCAGCCCCAGCATGGCCAGAGAAGCAGTGCGTCGGTGCGCGCCTGGGACCCGAACCCGGGCCGCCAGCAGCGGAGCGCGCTCACCCAACCGCTAAGCCACGGGGCCGGCCCAGCTTTAACTTTTATTCTTAAATTTTAAAGTGGGTATGATATGGAACTTTATAACACCATAAAGTTTCAAATCTTGAGAAGCAGGAATACTTCCTAATTCTGTATCTTTTTCAGATCTCATCTTATTTAACTTTTTTCCATTTTACCTCACTTGTTTCCAAAATACTAACTTGAACATATCCTCCCCTTGAATTTTCTACTTCAAACACTCCGCAAAAAGGAGAAGTTAATAAAAATTTTAATTTACAAAGTTAGCTATAAGCAGCAGATTGCCAAGACTGGCAAGATGCTGGCTCTACAGCACTTTGGGATCAAGGAGCAGGATGACCAGACTGCAGCAGATCATATACACGACAGCTGCTCAATGAGACTTTAACACAAAGACACATTCTGAGAAAGTTTGGTGTTGAAATAGTACCCATGCTTGTTGTCTCCTTCAGGTCATGCCATTATATGGAAATCCTAGACCATAGTGGTGAGGGAAAGGGAAATGGGACTGTAAAACTCATTTCCTGGTCTGGCAAACAGTGACTGCTGAGAGTGTCTCATAAATTGGCACACGGAACAAAACGTGAGGTATTTAATAATTCTCTCCCCTTGGCAATGTGTTTCCAAAATGACTGGCCTGTATTGGGGTCATTGTTATTCAAAATATTAATTCAATTGTTCGATGAGTGCAAAAATTTGTGTGCTAAGCAGTATACTGACCAGTTGGAGAGCAGAGATGGGAAAAAAAATTAAAAACCCTACCAAAAAATTGCTTCAACTTTACTAGGGAAACAAGCAAACAATTACAAGATGGTTACAGGAAGTAGGAACCTATGAAAGTGTCACTCACTCGGGTAATCAGCTTTCAGAGAGAAGATAGAATGTTGCTCTAATCAGAATGTTTCTCAAAGAAATAAACTTGAAAATCAGGCCCTATGCAGAAAACTTGGAAAATGAAGAAAATCACAGAGCAAAATCCTAGATAACCACTGATACAATGTGGTATATGTCCTTCTAATTTTTGTTCCATAAAGTGATCTAAAAACATCATATTAGACTGTTGTGCACTCTTTTTTTGTGCTAAGTAGAAATTAGGGAAAGGGTCAAAAAAACGGAACTTTCCTTTTCTCCAGTAGTAAACTCACGCAATCACATCAGGGTGTTGCCGGGTGTAATTAGTGAACATTTCTCTCAAGATGAAGTTTTATTTCGAGGGCCACTTGGGGTTGAGGACCTGCTGATCTTTAGCTACTGAGGACTTTCTTCTAATGTTGATCCAGGAAAAGTGTTTTTTTAAGGAATATTGAATTTCATGCAAACGGCATCAATATTCTCACATCTATCTGTATTTATCTTCTTTATCCATTTAGCTATACTCTTACTATTTTATTTCTACTGCAGTTTGCTATTTCTGTTGCACAATACCCAAGAAACAATTTAGATACTTGGTGCACTCTTTCCTCAGTCACAATAGTTTCGTGTTACTCTCTAGAAAGGCACTTTCCAAGATTTAGTTGAGAAATAAATACTGTATCTTTGGAACATTGTTGTTTTCCTTGTAATTTGTAGCTCCTAGCCTGGAAATCGATACTTTTGATACTTGAACGCCGTTCATATTAAAACACCGTGGAATCAAAGTATTCTATTCCGAGAATTGCACTGCCTAAGTCTCTTCGGGAGGCCATCTTGTAGTTGAGAAGAGGAGTAGCGGACGGAAAGTGGACTTCCCCGCCACTTTTCCCTCAAGATCACGGGGAAAGAACCAAATATCGGGACTAGCGGGTGAGGTACAGCTGAGCAAGTGTCCCCGGAAGGGGGCGCGATGTTTCGAGGTTAACAAAAGAGGGCGACAGCTGCGGGGTCAGCTAAGGTCTCCGCTCTCGCTACCATGTAGCCTGGCCACCTCCCTAACGTGCGGTCTCCCCGAGGCGGAGCCCTGCACGGCGCTCCGTGAGACCGCAGCCTGGAGGGCTCCCGAAGGTCCCCTCAGACTCTGGCGGGCATGAAGTGCCGCTCCGGGCGCGCCGAACAACCCGCCAGAGTTGGTTCCGTGTGACCCATGCGCCCCTCCGTAGTCTGAACGTAGCGCCGCGAACTCACCCCCACCCCCTTTTCCGAAGCGAAAGCATTTTTAGGGGAGTACATACTTCCCCTTGAAGGAGGATCGCGTTGCTAAAATAAAAAATTTGAGGTCGCTCGGTTCAGAACACTTAAGCTCTTGGCTTTCTGCCTGCTGTAGAGATGAAAATGGGTCGGGCATAGCGCTGGCGGCAGTCAGAGGAATATTCAGACACTTGCATGGTGTTCAATACAAAGTCGAGGGGGGTTTGCCCATAACAAAAATGGCCGCGAAACACGTTACCCGGGTACAGTCACGTGCTCAAAGATCAGGATAGGGGACAGTATGGCTTCAGATGACAAGCGGATGTTATTACTATTCACTTCCGGGTGAGACTAATCGGGCGCCATCTTGTCTTGTTCGTGGAGAAGTAGAAGCATCGAAAGGGTTGGAGAGATATTAGAGGAACGGTGGCGACAACGGGGTTCCGGAACCAGAGTGGGTAAGTGGTGGAGAACAATTACGCGCGGGGACTTGCCGGGCCGTTACCGCCTTCTTGGTTTCCGTGGCGAAGGTAGCATAACTTAAACACGTAGGCTGCGTACGCCGCTTGGCGCGACCACTGGAATCTCATCCCCTTAAAGCGGCGGCGTCCGCCTGGCTTGGTGAATCAGAGCGGTGCTCTCGGTGAAAAGAAACTGTTCTTAGTAAAGGGAGTGCTCATGACCCCTTCCTCCAACTAAGAGTTTCCTCTCGGATGAGAAGGGACTAATTGTTGGGCTCTTGACTGGCCGTTAAGCATTGCGCGTGCGCAGTGGGATCTCCCTTATGGGGAGGGGGTGCAGGGGGCCGGAGGCGGCGAGGGGCCGGGACCTGGGCCTTAGGCGCCGTGTAGCTCCGACTACGCAGGCGCAGCCAAGGGCTAATGCGTCCTGTTAACTACAATTAGGTTCCTTAGTTTGTATTTTTTTTGTGTTTTTATCCAGTGATGAAAATTATGTGTTAAGTTTCGCGAAGGAAACCGGTAGTATCCAGTATTTCAGGTGTATTATCTTGTGGTGGATATTACTGTCGTCTGAATGTCTTGGGCCCTCGACAAGTTTTGATTGTCGGTGGTTAATTCAGAGAAGAGCAAAATAAACTTGGAGTTTCTGATTTGAGTGCAACAAGGCAAAAGCAACAAAAACCAGAACAGTAAAGATTCACCTGTGGGACTGTTTTGTAAAGTGTCATGGTGCTATAGGGAAAGTAACAGTACGTCAGTTCTTTTAAATGTTTTTGAGACTGTATTTTAAAAAATTTTTTATTGGTAGACTTTATTTTTTAGAACAGTGTTTGATTTACACAAAAATTGAGCAGATAGTACAGAGTTCTCATATAAACACCCCCCCCCCGCCCCGTCCCCCAACACATGCACACCACACGCACACAGTTTCTCCTATTATTAAGGTAACATTAGTTGTATATGTAACATAGTTGTACATAACTAGTTGTACATTTGTTACAATTAAGAGATCAATATTGATACATCATTATTAACTGAAGTCCATAGTTTATTCACATTTTCTAAGTTTTAACCTCATATCCTTTTCGTGTCCCAGGATCCCATTTAGGATACCATATGACATTTAGTTGTCATGTGTCCTTAGTCTTCTCTTGGTTGGTGATAAATTCTCAGGCTTTCCTTGTTTTTGATGACTGTGACAGGCTGATTGTGTCCCTCCAAAATTCATATGTTGAAGTCCTAACCTAAGAATGTGACTGTATTTGGAGATACGGTCTTTAAAGAAGTAAAAAGAGGTCATTAGGTTAGGCCGTCATCCATTTGACTGGTGTCCTTAAAAGAAGGGAAGATCAGGACACAGAGGGAAGACCATATAAAGGCAGGGAGGAGACAGCCATCTACAAGCCAAGGAGAGAGGCCTCAGAATGAAACCCACCCTGCTGACCTTTTGATCTTGGACTTCTAGCTTCCAGAACTATGAGGAAATAAATTTGTGTTGTTTAAGCTACCCAGTCTGTGGTACTTTGTTATGGCAACCCTAGCAAAGTAATACGGTGACCTTGACGGTTTTGAGTACTGGTCTGGTATATCGTAGGGTGTCCTGCTATTGGGATTTGTCTGATGTTTATCTCATGATGAGACTGGTGTTAGGGGTTTGGGGGAGGAAGATCACAGAGGTAAAGTGCCTTTTTCATCACATCCTATCAAGGGTACATGCTACAAATGTGACTTATCACGTTGATATTGACTGCAGTCACCTGCTTGAGGTAGTTTTGTGAAGTTTCTCCACTGTAAAGTTACTGTCCCCTATCCACCCCCTCCTTTCCATACTGTACTCATTGGAAGGAAGTCCCTTTGCACAGTCCACACTTAAGGAATGCAGAGTTATGCTCTCCCTCTTTTAGGGTGGAATATCTACCTAATTTATTTGGAATTCTTCTGCATGGGAGATTTGTCTCTTCCTTCCCATTTATTTAATCATTTGTATCGGTATGGGCTCATAGATATTTATGTCATAATTTGTGTGATAATTAAATACAGTCGTCCCTCAGTATCTGAGGGGGATTGGTTCCAGGACCTGAGCAGATACCAAAATCCACACATGCTTGAGTCTTTTAGTCCGCCCTCCCTGTCCCCCAGATTCATCCAACCGAGGATGGTAAACATAGTATGTCCATAATCCACCATTGGTTGAATTTGCGGATGTGGAACCCACGGATAAGGAGGGCTGAGTGGGCTACTTTATGTTGTTGCTCAAATTGTTCCAGCTTTGGACATTGGGAGCTCTTTCAGTTGTCTACTGTGCCCCTTTGACATGCCCCTATCCTTTTTTTGAGCACTTTCTTGCTTCCTGGTACTTCAAGGTGCTCCAGGCTCATTTTGTATATTTCTTGCCCCAGTCCTAAGAATCAGCTATTTCACTAAAGATCCTTTTTTTTTTGGAGAATGATATTAGAACCAAGATAGGTGTGCTTGTTACTGGGGTGTCGTTTCCTTTAGACTCTCTCTCTACATTTATTTTTCAGTTATCACTTTTTCTGGTATCCATAAACAAATATTCTCCAATATTTTTTGGAATATTTGAATTATCCAATTCTCCAATATTTTTTGAATACCTCTCTTGAGCTACAAGCTGCAAAGTATTTCAGTCTATACTAAAATGCATGTCATATGAAGTAGCAAAAATTTTTTACCACATTTCAAATGATTACCAGACTAGCCTTTACTAGTGCCATTTCCACCTAACCTGAATTGAAGAAGTGAATTGTTTTTGACTTCTAGGTTGGTCACCTGGTGTGTAGGACTGAAATGGCAGGGAAGAAGAGGATTGTTGCATTTTGTGGTTTCTAAACTTTGTGTTTCATGTGAGAAACATTTCACCATATGCATCAAAGGATAGTGTATTTCTATATCTCTTTGATTTTGCAGTTGATGCTTCAGGGTTTTAAAACAAACACTAGATTTTCATCGTCATTCATCTCTTTGTCACACAGTCTATGAGATAACTTTTGCAAATATTAATGATTGTCGTTTAAGCAAGTAATTTTAAGACCCTCAAAGCAAGGACTGTTCTAATGTAGATTCATCTAAGAAATGGATAAGATAAGGGATGGTCATTTCTGGTTGTATTAGTTTCTTAGGGATCCTGTAACAAATTACCACAAACTGAGTGACCCAAAACAACAGAAATTTATTCTTCCACAGTTCTCCAGGCTAAAAGTCTGAAATAAAGGTTTTGGCAGAGCCACGCTCCCCTGTGCTCCCACTCTCAGCTTCGTTCATGTTCTCTCTCTCGCTGTCTCTCTCTCCCCGCCCTCTAGGGGAGGATCCTTCCTTGCCTTTCCCTAGCTTCTGGTGGTTCCCAGCAGTCCTTGGCTCTTCTTGGCTGTAGACACATCACTCCAGTCTCTGCTTCTGTGGTCACGTAGCATTCTCCCTGTGTGTGTCTGTGTCCCTTCTTATAAGGACACCGGTTGTATTGGATTAGGACCCACCATAATCTAGTATGACCTCAGTTTAACTTGAATACGTCTTTAAATTTGAGTACATCTGCAAAGACCCTGTTTCCAAAGCCTTGGTGCTGATCTTAACCACTAGTTATTGAAGCTTCCTGTACTGAGTTTTCATATGTTTCTCATTTAATCTTCAGAATAACCTTATGAGGTAGACACTTAGTATATCCTCCATTTTACAGATGAAAAAACAAAGGACTAGAAAATAGATTTGCCCACATTCACACAGCTGGTGAGTGGTATAGGGAGGCATCATGAACCAGAGCCTGTGCTCTGAAGTCTAAGTGACAAGTGATGATCAGAAAACTGAAAAAAAGAACTGGAAAAGTTCTCCATGACAGTCAGTAAACATGAGTAAGTGAAAGAAACTTTGTTTAGAGTGATTTCTAGAAAAGTAAATCTATGTATTAGAAATGATGGTAGGGAGTCAATACATACTATTTTCATCATTAAAGTGGTTTTACTAAGTGCACGTCTATTTGCAACTCCAGTAGGCACTGTATAGAGCTAGTTATAATGCCTACATTGTATGAGTTTACAACCTACAGCAGAAAAACCTATGCATTGAGCTCTGATGTGCCATTAGAGCTTTGGAAAACACAGCAGGCTGTGCTTATGCCAGCTTTTTGGTTCTCGTAAATATAGGTCAACAGCTTCCTTATCATTAACCTTTAAAAGTAAACAGAGAGAAAGAAGGAGCTACAGACCATTCGTTTATTCATTTGGTGTTTAGTGACTGCTGTGTGCAAGAAGCTGTCCTGTATCTTATGGAAGATAAAAAGATGAATATGTTTGTCTTTCTATCAACTTTAAACAGCTGTTGATCTAATGGGAAGAAAATGAAAACGTTTGAGGGACAAACTGTTCTCACCTTGCTCATGTTAATTTTTAAACTCAGAATTCAATAGAAAAATCTGAAGTAATGCATTTTATGTCTTATTTGTACCATTTAAGTTAATACCAGGTAGATGAGATCTTCTTTCCAGATATTTGTTCTTTTTTTTCCCCAGTGTATATGACAATCCCTAAATTTTTTGACATTGTTTTCTGTTGTTAATGAATTGTTCAAGTAAATAAAAATGATATTTTAAAAGAAAAAAATGTTGAAAAGCTTTGCCTTCTCTTTTCTGATGTACCTGGTTCCCTTAACTTTATACTGATAAATACTTTCTCAGTATAAAGTTAATGGAAGAAGTAGTTCCAAATTAATTTTGAGATGATCACACTTTCACGTTGCATCTCTCTAATTTATTTTTATTAATTCTAATAACTCCATAATCTAAGAGCAAACATATACTCTTTTTTTTCAGGGCGTAAGTAATCTTGCTGCTATGCTTCCAAGCTGCAGTCTGAATCAACCTGAATTTTAAACAGAAGGTGAACCTCTGAGGTCAGTCACAATTCAGTTGGTGCTTCTTCTAGGTGTTTCTTTATCTTTTACTTAAAGTTGTAAGTGAAGTTACTTTACGAGGGCTCTAAATAGTCATTTAGCTTTTAAAGGGCTTTAAAGGTATAGTTGGAAAAGAGAGAGAAAAAAGGGAGAGAAGAAAGAAAATCTGAAGAGATTAGAAAAAGAAGTATAGTTTAGAACTGGTACCCAATCCAGTTGTTGACCTCAAGTGTGGTTATAATGCCGTTATAAAGACTATATCAGTGCAACTAGAACTCAAGTGCACTTGACTCATGGCATCTTCCCTTGTTTGCAGTGCTCTTCAATTGAGAGGTCAGGATCTGCCATTGATAGAACTATATAACATTCTGAGAATGCTGCAAAGACTGGAATTGCAAACTCTAAGAGCCTGAATTATAATAGCCAGTTGTGCTATTTGAGTTGGTGTCTCTTACTTCCTTGTTATTTGCTTTCCCATTTTTTGTGACCTGTGATACTAAGGCTTGCTTTTGTTTTGTTTTAGAAGAAAGTGTCCATCTAGAAGGAGTCATTTAGTAAACATTTATTTAATGTCTGCTGTATGCTAGGTCCTGGGGTACAAAAATGAGGAAACATACCCTGCTTACCATGTGTATCGTTGGTTCATGAACAGGGTTGTATATCAGTGTTGGATTAAGTACAAAGATATTAGACTTGTAGGAATTTTTAACTTTTTATTATGAAAGTTTTCAAACTAGTTTACTGAAAAGTAAACCAGTTTGGTGAAGCTCCCGTACTCATCACCTACATTAAAGAGTTATTAACAAGTGTTCTTTCCCTCCTCCTTTTCTGTGCTATTTACATGTTAAGAAACCTGGTCTTGTGGACTGTCTCACCTTCTGGATTTGTCTGAATGTTTCTTTTGGTACTGTTTACCTCTTTCCTTTGTCCCCTATAATTCCTTTGCACTGGAAGTGAGATCCAAAAGCTCAGCTGGATTCAGTTAAACTTTTTTTTTTTTTTTTTTTTTTTGGTGAGGAAGATCAGCTCTGAGCTAACATCCATGCCGATCCTCCTCTTTTTGCTGAGGAAGACTGGCCCTGGGCTAACATCTGTGCCCATCTTCCTCTACTTTATATGGGACGCTGCCATAGCATGGCCTGACGAGCGGTGTGTCGGTGCTTGCCCGGGATCCGAACCCCGGGCCGTCAGCAGTGTAGCGCGCACACTTAACCACTAAGCCACGGGGCTGGCCCCTCAGTTAAACATTTTTGGTGAAAAATATTCATGGTGATTCTGGGAATATAATATTGCTTCTCTTGAGGGCACTTAATAATCTGTAGAGGTGATATTTCAGCAGTCTTCGAATTTGTGATTTCCCATCAATTTTCTTATAAGACTGCCTGAATCAATTGTTTTCTTAGGTTTGGCAATGTGGCAACTTTCTAAATCTATTTTACCGTGTGCATTCATTAGCTGTAATTATTTATAAGGAGGAGTTTTTCGTCATCAGCTAGAGCTGTTTGGTTACCCTCATCATTGATTCAGGGAGATTAAATCACTTTTTTTCTTATAATCTTCAAAATAATTATGTTTCCAGAGATTTATATTGGGAAAAATTAGAATTTTTCCCCCTTTGTGAGCTAAATTGATTAGAGCTATGCTTGCTGCCAAACTCTGACACCAGCATTAACATGAAATTTTCTACACTTGCTTGCCAACCTAAAAATTCCAGTTGCCTCTGGCAACCTGTTGACCAGAATTTTAGAGCTCTGATCACATAAATGTATCATCACATAATAATTTCTGTTGTGTGAGCTTCTAAAACTAAACAACTCTCATTCTTATTTTTAAACTATGTTTATTTTGTTGAAGATAGAAAATCAAATATATTTTTAAAGTCAAGATGTGGGATCAAGGAGGACAGCCTTGGCAGCAGTGGCCCTTGAACCAACAACAGTGGATGCAGTCATTCCAGCATCAGCAGGATCCAAGTAAGGAGACAAATTGAATCTGGAGGGTTGGGGAGGGGAGATACATAGAGATGAAGGGGAGAGAAGGGATGGGATTAGGGAGATGGAATTGCGCTTGGTTTATTGGATCTTTTTTTTTGTGAGGAAGATCAGCCCTGAGCTAACATCCATGCCAATCCTCCTCTTTTTGCTGAGGAAGACCACCTCTGAGCTAACATCTATTGCCAATCCTCCTCCTTTTTTTTTTCCCCCAAAGCCCCAGTAGATAGTTGTATGTCATAGTTGCACATCCTTCTAGTTGCTGTATGTGAGACGTGGCCTCAGCATGGCCGGAGAAGTGGTGCCTTGGTGCGCGCCCAGGATCCAAACCCGGGCTGCCAGTAGCGGAGTGCGCGCCCTTAACCGCTAAGCCATGGGGCTGGCCCTTATTGGATCATTTTATGGTCAGAATTCAATCTTTTCTCATAAATAATCTTGCCACAGCGTACATATTAGGGAATGAATTTCTCTTTGGAAGACTTCCTCAAAGGGTAGAAAGCTTTATGAAGATTTTACATGTTTACAACTGATTTAGTTCTTGTTTTTCTAAAGAAAGAGGAAAGTCTTAAATGTGTTGCTTAAGTAAAACATACTTCTGTTAATTTTGAATCTTACAAATCTATGTAGATCATAGTCAACTGATGGTATGCTATATCATTGAAAAATTTTTTTCTCTTTATTATGGAATATTTCAAGCATATACAGACACAGAGAAGAGTTTAGGGAGCCCCCATTTATTACTTAGTTTTAACAGTTATTGACTCATAGCCAGCTTTCGTTGCTTCATTGATAGGACCCCTTCCACTGCCCTGCCTTCATTGGGTTCATCTGATCTTACATAGCATTCCGTTGTAGGGCTGTACTGTAATTTAATAAATCCACTTTTGGATGATTGTGTAGTGTTTTACTTTTTGAAATATAATTTGTATACATATCATTATTGACTTGTCCAATTATTTTCATGGGAATAAATTTAAGAACTAGATTTGTTAGATCACAGTTGCACATTTGAAAAGCTTTAGACATACATTGCCGAGTTTAATTTCGTGTAGGTTATGCCAATTTATGTTTCCACCAAAATGTATGAGGATACCTATTTAATGTTGACTAAACTGAGATGTGAAAAACTGTACCTATTTTACTTTGTTTCCTTTATTAATAATATTAGATCTTAAAATGTTAAGTATAGATATTTGAGAAGGAAAGGAAGACTTTTAAGACAGTGGAGACAATGAATTTTGAGTAAAGAATGGCTAAGAAGTTGTTAAGGAGATGTATTTTGAGTAGAGAAGAGAGCCTTAGCTAAGGAAGAGTGTCTGTGAGGAGGAACAGCGATAGATAGCTATATTCATCCAAAGTCTGTGGGATCCACTGTGGGCCTGGGTACGACCTGTTTGAGGAAGAAATGAGTGATTTTGATCATTTGTTTTTATGGTGGTTAAAAGAAAAGAGGAATTAAAAACTCAATAAACTAAGGTGCAGGGGATACATTTCTTATGAGTTTAATAATAGAGATTGGTTAAGAGTGTTTTTGTGGAGTCCTTTTCTGAAAGTCTTAAGTAGTTTATATTAATTTATAGCCTGAATATGGGTTATTTTCTAAGCATCCTTTCAGCCATAACATTCTGTAATATTTAACTGAGATGCTTGTTTTACATAGAGGCACTGTTCTTTTAGCTCCTATGTTCTGAATGCTAAATTCTGCTATGTTAACGTTATGTTAGGTCAGATTGACTGGGCTGCATTGGCTCAAGCTTGGATTGCCCAAAGAGAAGCTTCAGGACAGCAAAGCATGGTAGAACAACCACCAGGAATGATGCCGAATGGACAGGATATATCTACTATGGAATCTGGTCCAAACAATCATGGGAATTTTCAAGGAGATTCAAACTTCAACAGAATGTGGCAACCAGGTTTGTTGTTTATGGTTTTTAAATTTTAGGACTGTTTTTAGAATAAAATGAGGATTAAAATTAAATTGTTTAGTTTGTTTAGTTTTATGACTTCTTGAAATTAATGCTTCTTAAAGAATAGGCAGTTTCAATTAGATTTGACCTTGAAATTTTGTGGTTAAAATTATTCTGTACTCAGTCTGCTAGCATTATGGCACTCAGTTTGATTTTTTTCTTGGTTCTTCATTCCTAGGCTGACAGGGGCTGGGAACACTGGAAACTTCACTTGGCATCTAGGGAAGAGAGCATTCTATGTCTCTCTCTTGCAACCTCTGGCCTTTTCAGAAGCAGCACTGGCAGAGCAAAACATGTCTAGTCTCTAATTAAAGGAAAATTGTGTCACTATGTGACAAATTATTCTGTCGAATATACTCTGCCCCCACCATCTCCCCATCTTTTTCTTCCCTTTTTTTCAGATAGTGAAGATCTTCCATAAGTTTTTGTGTTTCACTTTTTTGTTTGTTTGCTTTTTTACTTCACAGTATAATTTAGATTCCTTGATGCTAGTTCAGTTTTCTATGACTTGTTATTTTTAAGAGTCACTTCAAATTATTTATAGAGGAATCTTACATTTGAGTATGCTGATGGTGAAGTCATATCTCCCTTTCCCTATTAATACTTATTGTTTCTCAGTGTAAGAATGGGAAACTCAGGCAGTAATCCTAACTTCACTTTTAAAAGGATAACGAATATTCTAATCTTTGATACTGTGAGGTAGTTCTTTTCTAGTTTTCTTGAAGCTATGCCAGATTTCCCCGAGTTTGAAAGTGTTTTGGTTCCCAAGTTCAAGTTTACGAATGACTCACCTTGGCATCCCCACTCCCCCAACTTTATTCTGCTGGCTTTTCTTTGTGACCCCAGCTCTGTGTGCCTCAGTTCCCTCTCCTGAAATTGGCAAAAATAATACCTGATTTCTCCCTACCTCACAGGGATGTTGTGAGGATAAATGTGTTCATGAAAGAAAGAAATTATATAAAATGGTCAAGGTATTATTTTTATGGTGTTGTTACTGAACGGACGTAGAAAATTCAACAAAAAAATTGCTCTGGATTTTGTTACATTCATTAAAAATAATTTTGGGCATTTGGTTTCCCTTTCTTTAGCGTATGAATTAGAGTGGAGTTAGCTCATTTGAATTATTTATTAGATTAGTTCATTACTTATTTTTAAGATATACAAAAGGAATTTGACCAAGAAGTCATAAATTTTTAAATCTATTTCTTTACTGAAAAATCTAGCTTTCTTGAGATCTTAAAAAATTTGTGTTGATTTTGTTATAACCCCCTGTTGAATGTTTTTATGCCTAAATCCTAAATAGAATGGGGAATGCATCAGCAACCCCCACACCCCCCTCCAGATCAGCCATGGATGCCACCAACACCAGGCCCAATGGACATTGTTCCTCCTTCCGAAGACAGCAACAGTCAGGACAGTGGGGAATTTGCCCCTGACAACAGGCATATATTTAACCAGAACAATCACAACTTTGGTGGACCACCCGATAATTTTGCAGTGGGGCCAGTGAACCAGTTTGACTATCAGGTGAAAGATATTTTGTTGCTTTAATATTGTAGATGTGCACGTAATCCATTCTTTGGAAGTGTCTCATCAAGAGTACCTAAAATATGTGTTTCACTTTTCAGTCTTGTACATATTATGTCTCAGAAAAGTTATCAATTTTTGAGTATTAAGATTATTAGATTTTTATTTTCTGGTTTTTGGTTTGCTTAGGAAAATGGTATAAAGTATCGTTAGGGAAAAATTTGGATAAAATTAAACGTGTAAGTGCAATAGCTATTTGATGTTTTGTTTTCTAATTTCAGAGTGACATATTTAAATGTTAAATAAAGTTTAGAAAATGTACAGTAGTTGAATACATTATTTATCAATAATAGATTATGATTAAGACATGAATAAAATACGTAAAGAACATAGGTCATCTTCCTAAATGCAATTCCTTCTGCTATGTAGAGTTATACTTTCTCTAGTGTTGTCATTTTTTTTTCCCATTGTGACATGACATGTTAATGGAATTGTACATAATTTCCTTTGTAGCATCTAATTCATTCCTAGGGACATAGAACTCTATGGGGAATAGTGTCATCACGTGGGGCTTTATTTTCTCTAAGCACTCTGCTAGGGTCTACCCTTCAATTAGAGTGGTGGGGGGTCATTTTGCAATAAGTGATTGCAATTGTTACCTTATAAACTGGACTATCGTAATTTAAAATTTTGAAAAAACCTGTACGTTATTTCACTAATTGTGTGGATCATAGACATAAATGTAAACAGTATTCACCTTGAGTCAGTAATCCTCTTGTTCATACATATTCAGATACTTATATTCTCATACTTGGTATACAGATATGACAGTTTTTGTTTGGTTTTGAAGAAATGTAGTGTCAGGGAGCTTTTACTTACAGTGCATTTGCGTAGATCCCCATGCTAACAAGACAGAGCTCTGTTGGCAACTGGCTTGGAAAAGCCTCTGAAAATGGCAAAATTGCAAAAAATATTTAATGTAATAATTCAGTAACTTTGATCTTTGCTGAAAATAGATATTTCTTGCAAGATTGTATAAACTACTTAAGGTCACAAGAAGTAGGAAGTTAGAATTGATAAAAAAAAAATTTTTTTTCCTGTTTTTTCTAGTTACAGAAAAATTGGCATTTATTTGATGTCTTGGTAGTGGAAGGATTAGTTTATAAATGGATTCAGAATGAAAAAGTTCATATATATATCCTTTTCTATACTTCTTGAAAAGAGTGTATCAGCTGGATTTTAGACGGCTCTGCATTTGCATAGGCAGAAAATCGTTATCTTTCTTGAGAAAAGTAAGCCTAGGTGCTTGGGGCTACAGAAATATCTAACGGTGGATGTTAGAACCATGGAATTCTTGGATTTGCTGCACACATGGATTTCTACTGTCCCAGTTCATAACACACGTGTGTCCCAGAGAGTTTATTGTATGAACATGAAGAAAAATAAACTGCAATACTCTTTCAGCATGGGGCTGCTTTTGGTCCACCGCAAGGTGGATTTCATCCTCCTTATTGGCAACCAGGACCTCCAGGACCTCCGGCACCTCCCCAGAATCGAAGAGAGAGGCCGTCGTCATTCAGGGATCGGCAGCGTTCACCTATTGCACTTCCTGTGAAGCAGGAGCCTCCACAAATTGGTAGCTATTTAAGTTTAGTAAACCACAATTGGCAAGATTTCTTGGTCGTGTAAAAAGGATGCCTTGTTTTCTTTTCTTTTTTTTTTGAAAGATCTCCAAACCTCAAACTTTGCTGCTCTTTTTTTTTTTTTTTGAGGAAGATCAGCCCTGAGCTAACATCCATGCCAGTCCTACTATTTTTGCTGAGGAAGACTGGCACAGCTAACATCTATTGCCAGTCGTCCTTTTTTTTTCCCTTTTTCTCCCCAAAGCCCCAGTAGATAGTTATATGTCATGACTGCACATCCTTCTAGTTGCTGTATGTGGGACGCCGCCTCCGCATGGCTGGACAAGTGGTGCGTCGGTGCGCACCTGGGATCTGAACCCTGGCGGCCAGTAGCAGAACGTGCGCACTTAACTGCTAAGCCACGGGGCCGGCCCCCACTTTCTTGTTTTCTTAAGTTGTTCTAATAGCTTTGATATGTTAGGAAGTGATGCTTTAAAACTGTATCATTTTATAGTCATAAACTTTAATTACAAAAAAGATACTTGTCTAAAATATAAAAAGTTTTGAATAATTTTCTTTAAAATAAATTTTTACCTTAAACTCCAGATTTTGTGATGAAATGTAAATTTATCATAGCCAGAGCATCTTGATATTTTCTTCAGTGTTGACAGTTTGATACATTATGCCAAGAAATGAGCAGTTTCCCCTTTTAAAACCTCCTAGTTGTTCTCTGTCTCTAGTCTCTTTCTCCTCTGAGTTCATCCCATACACTGCTGCCAGATTAGTTTTCCTTTGATTATTTCACTTTCCATCAGTATTTTGGCAGAAAATTTCAATTTTTAAATAACATATTAGAACTAATTCATTTCTGATGATAAGTTACATATTTCTGCTACTTTATATCTGAAAATCCAAATCTAGCACTTAATGGACCAGAGTCTTTCGTTTCTACCACAAAGTAGATATCTTAGGAGGATTCTAACTTTTTTTTTAACTTACAGAATAATACTTGTTCAAGTGAATTCTCGGTGTGAAAATGGACTTGTGCTTTTGTTTGACTCTGTTCTGTTTTCATATTTTAGGAAGCAGCATAGTGTGAGAGTTTGGCTCTGAATTAACCCATATCACTACTTAGTGGCTTTGTAACCTTGAGCACATCAGTTAAGCTCTTGAGTCTCAGTTTCCTCACTTGTAAAAGAGATTGAGTAATAGTAGTGATGTTTTAGGGCTTTTTTAGGATGAAGTGAGATGATGGTTTAATGTGCTCTCATAGTGCCCTGGCACATTGTAAGCATTAAGACAGTCAAGCATATGTTTAATGGGTTGTTTTTATTACCAGTGTCTTGCTGGAGAATGCATAGTATTTGTTAGAAGCACTCACATGGCACCAGAATTCTTTTTTTAAATTTACTCACAAAGTTTATAGAAATTCAAGAATAAGGAGCTCATGAGTTTATGATTGTTACTTAATTGACTTATAAATTTTTTCCCATGTGAAACAGATGCAGTAAAACGCAGAACTCTTCCAGCTTGGATTCGAGAAGGTCTTGAAAAAATGGAACGTGAAAAGCAGAAGAAGTTGGAGAAAGAAAGAATGGAGCAACAACGTTCACAGTTGTCCAAAAAAGAAAAGAAGGCCACAGAAGATGCTGACGGAGGAGATGGCCCTCGTTTACCTCAGAGAAGTAAATTTGTAAGTAGAATCCCCTGACATAAAACTCCATGTGATATCTATATGAAAAGTTTATTGAAAGAAATAGGTATTTTAGCCCATAGAAAAGTATTAATGTTCCTGAGATTACTTTCAGTAAATATATTGGGGATTATGTTTTTATGTATGTGTTATTGAGGGCAGAATAGGGAGAAAGGGGGCAGTGAGTTTATAAAACATTTCATTCCAGAGAGAAATTATTCAGTAGAATGCTAGGTAAGTCTTAAAACAAATCTGTATTCTTTTGTTGTGGTACAGCTGACTGCCTAGTAATGGATTATAAATCAAAACTAAATTAAAATGGCAATAGAGAAATAAATCTGCCCTTTTTGAACATTGAAATATATACTTATACCAGAGGATGTAATAACTTTCATGGTTTTTGACATGAGCACTGAAAGTACATAAAGTTTTAAATCTTTAAATCTTCATCACTTAGATGGCATGAGTGGTTTAGGGATTTTTTTATTTAGCAACAGTGTGCTCCTAGCTGGTATGACAGCCACAGCACTGGCCAGTATGTGACTCAGGAAATGGGTCTTCCTCCCAAGGCCATTTTCTGCTTCAGAAATAAGTCTGAACAACAGCCAGGTAATAGATTTAAGCAGACATTGGTTTTGCTTAAATTCCATAAATGCCATAAATTAATTTTTAACAAAAGAACCATGTCAAAGATGTGTTTTTGTTCTGGGTGTTATGAAGATAAGAAACAACAGACTACCACTATTAAAATTTTCCTTTTTTTCCCCCCACATTTTTTTAAATCATTACATGAAATAGTGAATTTCCAGATTTGATGTTTTTTTAAGTGTCAAAAAAATTGTTTGGAGATTATTCTCTATCTCCTCCCAAATGCCTTTGGACTTGTGTTACACATATTCTTCCCCTGGTTCAAATGGTCTTTCCATAGTAGGATTTAGGTGATCACCTTTTCTCTTACTTAGTAGGATTGTTAAGAGTGACTGTGGAACACTTCTTTGCCTAAAGAAGAGTCCCCTATATAAGGTATCCTGTCTGGATGCTGAAAACCTAAAACCGTACAGAGATGGAGACAGACTGCTAGCATTTCCTCCATCTGAAGTAGACCTCATTTCTTATCTGTCCATTTTCTAGTTAAAAAGAAGCAATTTTCACTAAGTTTCAGGGCCAGCTGAGATCTGGAAACTGACTATAGACTTTTGATTTTAAGTCACGTGATTTTAGGTAACTAGCTTAAATGTATAGCTGTAAAAGTTACACTGAATATTATGACTGTGGTCCATTTATCCAAAGTTCTACAAGCCACTCATTTCATGGCCATCATATATAATAGATAGTAATTATATCAGTCTTTGGGCATGAAGTGTTTCTGGTTATTTATAAAATAAGGTCAAAATTGACTAAGAAAAAAAAAATTGAAGGATAATTAAAATAATTGATTCTCAGAAGCCACTTTAATCCTACTTTTTGTCTCAGGTAATGCTTTAAATTGTCAAATGAAATTTAGAGAAATTTCATTTTTATATATCTGTTTCATAGACTTTTTAATTTGAAATTTTAAGATAGAATATGTAAGATAATGATTTTACATTATAAGCAGGAATTTTTTTTTTTTTTTTTTTTTGGTGAGGAAGATTGGCCCTGAGCTAACATCTGCCAATCCTCCTCGTTTTGCTGAGGAAGACTGGCCCTGGGCTAACATCCATGCCCATCTTCCTCCACTTTATATGGGACGCCACCACAGCATGGCTTGACAAGCAGTGCGTCGGTGTGCGCCTGGGATCTGAACCGGCAGACCCTGGGCCGCCACAGCGGAGCACGCGCACTTAACTGCTTGCGCCACCAGGCCGGCCCCAAGCAGGAATTTTGACTACCCATACTCTTATTTTTTTTAGGATAGTGATGAGGAAGATGAAGACACTGAAAATGTTGAGGCTGCAAGCAGTGGAAAAGTCACCAGAAGTCCATCTCCAGTTCCTCAAGAGGAGCAGAGTGAACCTGAGATGACTGAGGAAGAGAAAGAGTATCAAATGGTAGAATGTTCCATTTCTTACCATGTACAGGATTTTTTTTAAAATTTTTTATTGAGGTATAATTGATATATGTTATATTATAGGATTTATTTTGTTTATATATATTTTTAAACTATTGGTTGGCTATCTTACACATTTAAACTGAGAACTCATGAAACAGTTATAAAATGGATATTAATGTGTATATTTGCTGGGCAATGATGTCTGCACAATCCAGGTAACCCTTATAATATGAAATCACAGCTTATAAAGCAGTTATTAAGTGCATTTCCTAATACCAATGTTGTAATTAAACAATGTTTTACTATATGAGACTCAAGAGAATGTTTATTGATCTGTTATTTTCCAAAGTGTGGTTTTTGAATACTGAGAAAGATTAAAAGACTTCATAGAAAAATCAGTTTAGGGGCCGTCCCTGTGGCGTAGTGGTTAAGTGTGCACTCTCCGCTGCGGCAGCCCAGGGTTCACAGGCTCGGATCCGGGGCACACACTGACACGCCGCTTGTCAAGCTATGTTGTGGTGGTGTCCCATATAAAGTAGAGGGAGACGGGCACGGATTGGCCCTGGGCCAATCTTCCTCAGCAAAAAGAGGAAGATTGGCAATGGATGTTAGCTCAGGGCTGGTCTTCCTCACCAAAAAAAAATATATATATATTAGGAAGCACTGAGTTAAACACAGTTAAACATATTTCTTCATTGCAAGACTTCTCAAAACCTTTAGTTTCTATAATGTTTATTGTCATTTTCTGAGATTGGAAATATAATATGCCGCATTTCTCGTGTTGAAAGATCAGTGATCTTTGGAATGTGTTTAGAAGTGCTGATTCATTTTAATAGATGAGTAATGTGGAACCCAGAGAGGCTAAGGGACTAGCTACTAGTCCACGTTTGAAACAGCTCTTGGTAGCCAAACCAGTCCAGCTCTTATGTCTATTGTACTCTATATTACAATGGTCAAGAAAATAAGGTCTTCATCTGACAGAATGGAATAACTACTTTTTCATTATTTTTCCTTGTTTTTTTTTTTTCCCCTCAAATTTTACCTTGAGCTGGGTTAATGTAAGTTCCTAAATGACTTAAGAAACTACTGTTGTGCTGCTTACTAGTAATATTATTAAATGAAGGGGTATACTCCTTTGAACTTAAAACACCTATGGAAATTTTTATTACTAGGGACTTTTTTTAAAAAATGTTTGTCTCTAGAATTAGAATTCAGTGTCTCTACTATACAGGTAAATTCATATTTTTTTCTTTAATCCAGTGATTTTGAAATTTGTTAAAGTTTTGATATTTTAGAATAATTTCCAGATATTTTTTTCCTTGGAATGGCTGATCTGATCTCTAAAAATGTTTTATTTATTTATTTATTTATTTTTCCCCCAAAGCCCCAGTAGATAGTTGTATGTCATAGTTGCACATCCTTCTAGTTGCTGTATGTGGGACGCGGCCTCAGCATGGCGGGAGAAGCGGTGTGTCGGTGCGCACACGGGATCCGAACCCGGGCCGCCAGTAGCGGAGCACGTGCACTTAACCGCTGTGCCACAGGGCCGGCCCTAAAAATGTTTTATAAAATGACTTTGCCTTTTAATTTTTTTGAAAATGTCAAACTCTTAGTAGCTATAATAGTTAAATTAGAAACAAGATATAAAATATCCTTCCTTAGATGTTGCTGACAAAAATGCTTCTGACTGAAATTCTACTGGATGTCACGGATGAAGAAATATATTACGTAGCCAAAGATGCACATCGGAAAGCAACAAAAGGTATATTGTCGGTGTTCTTGGTTTTGTTTTCCTGGGGGTGTTTTGGTTTTGGTGGCTATCTTGGACTTTTTGTTGTCCTTGTTGAATTATTAGCAAAGATTTGAATATTCTCTTCTTGCATGTTTTAACTCTTTGGGAAAGGTTAGATTTGTAGACACCATATTAAAACTATAAAAATACTTTTGTTTTATCCAACCTACCTGAGCACAAATTAGCAGTTATTGCTGTTCTATAAAATGTATTGTGGAAAATTCTTGATGTTCAATTTATTTCACCTGATTTTTTTTTATAGATACCATGGTATTGGTGTATGACTTCTAATACAATTTAATTTGACTAATGAATTGAATTATGAACCTTCAGAGTTTTCACATTTTGTCACTTATAATTCTTACAGAATCGAGGAATTCTTCCCCACACCCTCCCTATTTTTAGTAACTCTTAAAAAATATATTCAAAGCAAAATTTAAATTACGGCCATACTTCAAAAATAAAAATGCTGATGTACTGATCAACATTTTTCCTCATTATAAACCAATTTCAGCTCACATCAGAATTATAATTTCAAGGCCAGACATGCTACTGGTTTAAAATGAATGTTATGTTTTTAATGTTTCTTCTCTCCCCAAAAAGCAGCAATAGTAGTAGATTTAACAATACCATAGACTCTCATGACTATGAAATCGTGGCTATTTGTGTTAACATGTTGTTCCTGTTGTTGATGTGATACAAAGCTCCTGCAAAACAGCTGGCACAGTCCAGTGCACTGGCTTCCCTCACTGGACTCGGTAAGTGTTCTCCTTATTTGTGAGAGGGCCTTAAAGGGAAATCACACTTACCTTGTCTCTCTACGTGTTCTATTTTGAAACTGTACTATTCCTACTCAGTTTATAAAACCTAGGTCTTAGGGTTTTACCAATCTCTAATAGGTTTGCTTATTTTTTTGACTAAAGCATTCACAGTGGGATTATTATAAATATGGTGACTAATTCATAGTTTATTGGAGCAAGTTGTAATAGTTCGTAATTTAGCCCTGATAGTACTTAAGCTCACTTTCAAAATTATTGCATACATGCCTCAGGGAAGAAGTTGTCCACTGATGCTTTCAAGGATCTATATTTAGATTGTGTTGCAGGAAGTCAACTTTTAGCATAGAGGAAAGGGTTTATCTTACATACTATAGTAGTAGTGATGTGTTCATAATTTGCTATTTGCATGATATCAAATATATAAAAGCTTGAATTTGCCTTTTTCACTTCTTCATTTCAAATTAGTCTTTGTGAGGATCAACAGAAATGGGTAGAACCAAATGCCTGTGTGATTTTATTATGGCTACTATTTGGATCACTTCAGGGTGGGGAGTAGTTTTGGCACAATACCATTTCTGTACCAGTGAGAATTACAGTATTCTCATTTTTTTTGGGAAAAAATACTTAGCGTACTACCTGGGATTTCTAAGCTTTGAACAATGAAAGAGTTAATTTTAGAAATAATTTTCAAGATCATCATAAATGTTTTTAAGGTAGTTGTGTTGATTATGCTTTAGTGAGGCTTTACTGTCCTGTTAAAAGGTTTGTTGGTTAGCATGGCAGTAAAGCAAAACCATTATCATGATTCCTTTGTGGTGAGAAATATATGAAATATTCCAGAAAGAATAAGATACTAGGTATCAGTTTCCATGAGGGTTCTATAAACTCCTTAAGTGTTGGAATTTATGCTCCTCCCCACCCCGAATAAACATATCCTTCCCAGAAAAGGCAATGAAAAAAGAAATGAGCTTTCTTCTCGGACCTTAAAAAGTTTTTAGGGCACAGAATAATTTTTCCATATGATAGACTGGGCTTTATGCACACAGGTGGACTGGGTGGTTATGGATCAGGAGACAGTGAAGACGAGAGGAGTGACAGAGGCTCTGAGTCATCTGACACTGATGATGAGGAATTACGGCACCGAATCCGGCAAAAACAGGAAGCTTTTTGGAGAAAAGAGAAAGAACAGCAGCTGTTACGTGATAAACAGATGGAAGGTACATCCTTCAGACTTAATTTTTGTCCAGTTTTGTTTGTATTTCTTTTTATATTTCAACCAACATAAAAATATCAGAGGATAAAATTGAGGCTAAATTATAAATAATGTGATGTAACTGAAACTAAGGTTTTGGGCTCATTTGCAATTTTTATCAAACTTAAAATCAAAATTATTTGTATAGTCTACATATGTAGTTTATAAAAGAGAAACTTATGTTTTGTTTTCTTTTGGGAAACGTTAATTTCGGTGGCTATAAGTTATTTAGTGTATTTATTTCTTGTTTAAGTTCTTAAAATGAAAAAGAAGACTTTTGAAATGGGGGATATATATTTTTAAAAGTATTGAAAAGTAATTTGCAGTTGGAATATTTAATTTGTAGCTAGCATATTTAAGTATAATAGAAAGAAGACTTTTTAGAAGTTTTTTTATGTAAAATACTGTACATGAGTACAGTTCTTAACAGTTTACATAATGATACTAGGAATAATGAAGGAGAATATTTATTCAAAATTTATTTTTTGAAAAATATTATTTGGACAATTTGAAAGGTAATTATTAAAAGTTTAGCAGTTAAAAATTCCCTGTAAGTTACTTATTTATCTTTAAGTTGCCTGATTGGACAAAAGGGAAACCTCTTCTTATTCTCTTCACATGTACCGCTACACTTGGATACTCTATTGCTGTACTGTCCAGGAGGGTAGCTAACTACATGTAGCTATTGAGCATTTGAAGTCTAGCTAGCCCAAATTGAGATGTGCTATAGGTGTAAAATACACACTAGATTTCAGAGACTTTACATGGGGGAAAAAAGACAGAATTTTTGATATAGTGGGTTAATAAAATATTAAAATTAATTTCACTCGTTTCTTTTTACTTTTTTAAGGTAGCTACTAGAAAATTTTGAATTGCTTGTGTGGCGTACATTCTATTTCTATTAAACAGTGCTGCTCTATTGTTATAGTCTGGTAGCTTGAAATTTAGTAGTATGGGAGTTTTTGCATCTTACATTTGACTTTTCTTAGTATTTTTGTCTTTTTCTGTTTCAGAAGAAAAGCAACAAACAGAAAGGGTTACAAAAGAGATGAATGAATTTATCCATAAAGAGCAAAATAGTTTATCACTACTAGAAGGAAGAGAAGCAGACGGTGATGTGGTTAATGAAAAGAAAAGAACTCCAAATGAAACTACGTCAGTTTTAGAACCAAAAAAAGAGCATAAAGAAAAAGAGAAACAAGGAAGGAGTAGATCAGGAAGTTCTAGTAGTGGTAGTTCCAGTAGCAATAGCAGAACTAGTAGTACTAGTAGTACTGTCTCTAGCTCTTCATACAGTTCTAGCTCAGGGAGTAGTCGCACTTCTTCTCGATCTTCTTCTCCTAAAAGGAAAAAGAGACATAGTAGGAGTAGATCTCCAACAATTAAAGCTAGACGTAGTAGGAGTAGAAGTTACTCTCGTAGAATTAAAATAGAGAGTAATAGGGCTAGAGTAAAGATTAGAGATAGGAGGAGATCCAATAGAAATAGCATTGAAAGAGAAAGAAGAAGAAATCGGAGTCCTTCCCGAGAGAGACGTAGAAGTAGAAGTCGCTCAAGGGATAGGCGAACCAATCGGTCCAGTCGCAGTAGGAGTCGAGATAGGCGTAAAATTGACGATCAACGTGGAAGTCTTAGTGGAAGCAGTCATAAGCACAAAGGTGAGGCTAAAGAACAAGAGAGGAAAAAGGAAAGGAGTCGAAGTATAGATAAAGATAGGAAAAAGAAAGACAAAGAAAGGGAGCGTGAACAGGATAAAAGAAAAGAGAAACAAAAAAGGGAAGAAAAAGATTTTAAGTTCAGTAGTCAGGATGATAGGTTAAAAAGGAAACGAGAAAGTGAAAGAACATTCTCTAGGAGTGGTTCTATATCTGTTAAAATCATCAGACATGATTCTAGACAGGATAGTAAGAAAAGTACTACCAAAGATAGTAAAAAACATTCAGGCTCTGATTCTAGTGGAAGGAGCAGTTCTGAATCTCCAGGAAGTAGCAAAGAAAAGAAGGCTAAGAAGCCTAAACATAGTCGATCGCGATCCGTGGAGAAATCTCAAAGGTCTGGTAAGAAGGCAAGCCGCAAACACAAGTCTAAGTCCCGATCAAGGTAGTATACTTTTTAAAGTATTTTGTCTGATTTTTTAAAAAATTTGACTGAATTTATTCAAAGTTGAAAGTGTCCTTTCTCTCTCTCTCTTTAATAAACTCAGTTTGGTACTTGATAAATGATCATAGTCTTAAGTAATTTTAGAAATCCTATATAATATTATTTATTTAAAAATTGCAGATTCTTTAGTTTAAAATACATTTTTATTTTTAAATTTTGTCTTTTCCCTTTTTTTCAGATCAACAACCCCTCCCCGTCGTAAACGCTGAGGAATGATGTGGCAAGAATGCCATGATGTTTAAAAAATTCCATGAGTTTTAAGGGCTTGTCTCATTATAGAGGCACATTGTGGCTGTGTAGGTGAAACCAGAATCTTTTTTTTTTTTTAATCTGTAAATAGGTGTACTTTTTCCAAATGCTGCTCCAAGTTACTTAATAGGATTTCTTTGTATTACATTTTTTCAAAAAATAGTGCATAAGACTATAAACACGCCATTCTCTTTCAGCTGTAATGTTCTTAAAATTACTTTTGAATGTACTGTGATGTCAATAAAGCTCTTTAGTTCATTTTTGTTAACCTCTTGCACCTTAATTTTATGATTTTAATCTAAGGAACGTACTTTTATAAAACGGCAGCTGGAGTTTTGTATAACAGATTTTAAAGGTATTTCCTCTCATCTGCCCCAAAGAAAATGCTTTTAAGTTAATAGTTTGTCAAAGTTTGTAAATTGTACCCATGGATTTTTGTCAAATTCCAACTTTAAGGGTGTGGAAGAGGGCCAGAAATAGACCTTTACTTTTCATTTAGAAGCATTTGACAGCTTTCTAAACTTTTCTTCCTATTTTGGGGATTTTCAAGTAATATATTCTGTGTGTGTATAAAGCATAGTTCACTCCTGTAAAATGAAATTGCTGGAATCAATCAAGCCAGTGCACCATTAGTTATTTGTAAGGAAGGACTGTGTTTGACACTAATAGTCAAGTCTGGAACTATATTCTGCAGTTACCCACTTTTGTTTTAGAAGCATATTTTAAACACTTTGGGGTTATTATAGAAATAAGACTCAGTTCAATGTATTTATTTATATTTTTAAAGTATAACATGACCTCAGCTCAGTGGAGGAATGCTGTTATGCAGGTTTGTCAATTTCATAACATTAAAATGGTCTGGTTTTGTCAAGTTTCTTAAGATTATGATCAGTGAGTGGTCTAGCAGTTTAAGGCAGTCATAACTTAAGAGTAAAAGGAGGCTCTGCAGGCATTTAAATGCTCAGCTGCTTTCAGGGTCTGTTTTGATATGATTATTCACTTATACCGCGATAGATAAATCTCTAAAACAAATGCTTTTAAATTTTACTTTAAAAAGAAAAGAGCAGGTGCAGGTCACACAAAAGTTTTAAAGTATGCCTTCTTACCAGCAATAGTTCATTTTAAAATAAGCCAAATTTTTGCCAAGATCAGTGTTTCCTCAAAATGAAGGTAGAAACAGATTTGTATAGTGTGCTCTTGTACCTCTACATAGGTTCTTAAATAATTTTGAGCAGTTATGCATTTATCTAGAGGAAATAAATCAACTGTGAATAAATGCATGTTTACCAAAATGGTTGTTTTACAGTGCATTTAGTTCTGATATTCATAAAGTTGACATTTCGCAGAATAACTTTTAAATAGTTTGGAATTCTATATAGTTTAGACATCAGTCACATCTGGTGACAAAATAAAAGAAAATGTGCAATATTTTTTATGTAGGTGAGCTAACACAGTGTACCTAATTACAGAATTAATTATCTGGTTGATTTGTAATAGATAAGTTGTATAACATTTTCATATCTTAAAATGTTTTTTAGATCAATCTTCAAGTGAAATAATATTTTCAAAATAAAATTCTACAGAAAAGTTCTGCTGGCTATGTTATGCACATTTTTGGGCAAGATATGAACTAGAGCCAAAAGTAGTATTTGATAGTTTTATTTACTCTGCCATAATATGCAAGCTTCTTATCATTTAAATCTGTAGATATTTTTTTAAAACACCATCATGATGTATATGATTATTAGTAGATACATCAGTGTTATAATTAGATATTTGAGTTTTTTCAGATTTTTATGGATAATTTAGAGAATTTATCATTTCATTGACATGTAATGAAGTATGTCTGAGTGGTAAAGTTTTATAAAATAGAGATCCATGATTTGGGATATGAATGCTAAGACTCACATAAATTAATTAGATGTATAATTTGGTTATGAAATTTTTTCAAAAATGACACCACCAGAAAATTAATAGATTCAGTTTTTGAGACAATCATTGGACTTAATTGGTTATTAAAAATTGTCTTAAGAGGTTCTCTTTTAAAATATATCTAGTGTATTAATCATTCTTGTTTTTGTGGAATGGGGGTAAACCACACCATTAAGAGAATAAAATGTAATTTGGAAGAGGTAATTATAAGATTTGTTTCAGGCCCCAAAATATAAATAAAGATTGGTGTGGAATCTCAGTGTATATGTTTTCTGCCATTTTAAAATGTCTTTTTTAGAATCTGTTTTTAATGGTATAATACACACTAGGTGAACTTCCCAAACATAGTCTATTTTTAGTGTCTGAGTTATTGTTTCCTCAAAGAAACACATGAAATGTAATTAATTAGTAGATGAGATTTTTTATTTTATGTGGGAATTTTTACATAGGAATTTTATAAGGTCCAAAGTCCCTGTAATAGTGTCTTATGGAAACCTTTACATTTAAACTGTTTCTTTACATTAAAATCTGTTTTAATTTATGGAAGTTTCTAAAATGTGCTAAGCATGTTTTGATGGAAATAGTATTAGATTCATTGGATCATCCTGGCTCTGCTACTTGACGTATTTTGGGCAAATTTAATAGGCCTCAATTTCTTCAACTGTCTAAGGGTGGAATTAGATTATCTCTAAGATCTTGAACACTTCTAGCCCTTAAGTTCTTCAGTTTTAAGTAGAATTTGGTTGTAATGTCTAAACCAAATGAGAATATGGGCTTTTTATTAGCCCTTAAAATAACTCATGTGTGAGGAGTTATATTTATACTATAAATGCTTATCGTGTCATCTGTAGAGTTTTCCTGTAAATACACATAGGTTAAATCTGCCACATTCTGATTATGTGGGTAAGTTAAGATAAAATTATCCTAAGTTAGCAGTTTACGTGAAATTTTGTCAATACAAAAACTTACCAGTTAAACTCTGGATGTAGTAGTATATTATTTCAAAGGAATAAAACTTAGCTCGAATAGAAAAAGTTTATATAAAATTACAAAATTGAATTTCAAAATATTAAATAAATTTTTAGTTTTATAGCAAAATAAATTGTAGACTCGATTTTACAACATGTTTATGGGTGAGACCATAGCGATGGTCTGGGAAATGACTCCAACAATTGCGATATACCACATTACAACTGCTAGGCTTTCCAACGCAACTCAGGTTTAAGTGTCATTGGAAAAGCCTTTTGTTGATATTTGTAGAGAAAAATACTATGAGCTAGTTTTGCTTATCTGGGTCAAACCAGTGGGTAAGGAAGAGGCTTTTGTTTCCTGTTGGTATTAAGGCAAATCAATGATTGCCTTTGTTGAACTGAGAATGTAGTGGGAAGACTGAAACCTAGTGAGGTGGTACATTCAAAGACAGTACATTTAAATAAAGCTCTTAGAACTTGAATTGTACTTGCACTTTACATCCTCCCTGAATCTGTCTCTCCAACAAATATTTGTAACGTGTGCTAAATGTTCTTTTGTGCAGAGCTTTCTGCCTTCAGTTGGAGAGATGGTCATGTATCTTGAGAGGAGCTCTGAAGAGGACATAACAGCTGAAAAGCCTGCAACCATTCTTAGGAGGTCAATATTTTACTAAGAAACCATACGTGAAAGACCAGTACTGAGCAGTAAATTTCACTAATTCAAAGAACCCTTTACCAATTTGACCCTGCCTGTTGAAAATGTACAAAGATTTTTTGTCTTAGAGATTTGTCATTGTTACCCAAGAAAAGGCTTCTATACCTTTAGAAGTAAAATGTTACTGATCACCATTCTAGCTCTAAATGCCTAGCCTGAGTAATTAAGTCTCCTGCTACATAATGTATGCCCTGTCCAGAATATTATCAGGTCACTTGCAGAAAATAAATTTTCAATTTAGACTTCTGACCCTCTGTGATATTTGAGTGCCTTGAAAGTGGACACAATTTTACTGTTAGGAAAGAAGTGCATCCATGCTTTTGTGATTCTAAGGGCCAGTGTCTTACAAGGAGTATAAATGTCCTTGGGAGACATCTGTTATAAATATGAAGTAATTACAGCTACAGGGGACCAAAAGCTAGATCATGTAGAGCGAAGTAGTAGCATGATTGATGGCGACTTTGGCCACGAGGTTTGAGGTGGTCATATAGGAATAGGCAAAATAGAGGAACCTGAAGTTCGTTTATGATAATAGAAACGGTCTGGAGTTAATTGCATGCACAATTTGACAGAGTCTAGAGTTAATTGCATGCACAATTTGACATGTTGAGCGTGAAGAGTAACCAGAGCCACACATATGTAACCCATTATTAATGCAACCATGATTAGGCTGGCTCCAAATGGTGCAAGAGTGATCTCGGAACCTCTGTGTTGGGGATCTTTTGCGGGAGGGACCGGAAAGGAGGGGGATCCTTTCTGTGGCCGTGAGGGGAGGCCGCAAGCTGATCTCTTCCGGGAGTCGTTTTTCAGCAGTGCTTGGGTCTGGGTTTCGGGACGCACGGCCTGACTGTCCTCGCTTAACCAAGTCGGCAGGTGAGTGTGTGTGGAGGTCCCGCGCTCGCAGCCCACCGTGCGCAGCGGCTGTTCTGCGCAGGCGCGTGACAGGGCCGTGGGCTGTCGCTGTGCTCCGCGCGGGGTCCGCGCGAGACCTGTACCTTCGGCCCCGGCCTTGCTGTCCGCTGAGCGCCCGCCCGGCCTGGGAACTCCCGTCCGCTTCCCAGAGGCTGGGAGAGAAAGCTGAGGACGAGTGGTCCCGGCCGAGGAGGGCGCGGCCCGGGCCGCCGCCGTGTGTCCAGCGGCCTGCGTCGCGTTCGGGTTGCGCTCCTCCGTCGGGCGCCGGCGACCGCTCTGCCTGCCGAGTCTCAAGGTCGTGGGCTTGTTCTCTTGCCCTTGGAAGGACACCAGCTGCTGTCTCGCAGTTAACTGATAGCGTTGTGTTTATGTTTTGTTTACACATAGCTTGCCTTTTTTCAGCAAGAATTGAGGGCAGCTGTACTACATTTTGATTAATAGATTAACTCAACAGACTGTATTGGCAAATAGGATCAAGAAAATAACGCACTGAATCTGATACTTGTAGAGGCCAGTTTGATTATTGTCTGGCCGCACGCGCAGCTGGGTGAGCATTGTGGGACAGGTTGTGGAGACATGAAGAAAAGACCCGGAGATGGCGACGGAGACAGAGGTTTATTGGGAGTTACCTACAGGGAGGTCCAGTGGGGGCCGGCTGGGCAGCAATGTGCACCCCCAACCGCGGGCGGGGAGGGGGTTGCTTATACAGGCAGGGGACACAAAAGCTATATGCTTGCCAAGGGGCTGCCCCTGGTACGACCAGCGTTCCCAGGATCAGTAGGTCACTTTGGGGGGCTCTGTGTCTTAAAGACGTGGAGTTCTTCAAGTGAGATAAGGTAAGATCGGGGCTGGCCAGGGCCTGGATTGTTACAAATCCCAGCAGCTGGGTGTCCTGCCCAGAAGGGAGCCAGAAGGACACATGGTTGCAATGGGCTTGTGGGCTCTTGCTGAGCAAGCAAGACCCAGGCCCTACGCTCCACCCTCCATGTGTCCCAGTGGCCCTCACAATCTTATGGCATCATTCTTCCCCGGAGTCCCCTGAGCCAGACACATAGAGGAGCATTGTAACCAGATACCACAACAGCCATAGAGAGCACAGCAAGAGAACAAAATGAATAATAAGAAGGCAAGAATGCCAAAGAAGACCTTTCGCCAGGTTGAGGGGAGGAATTGAATCCAAGCAGAGACCGGGACAGTGGGCAGGGCTTCAGTAGCCTGTATATGGGTGCATAAGGAGGCCATTGCGGAAGAAATGTTAGGAGCATAGTTCTGGATATAGACACAACATTCTAGCTTTATGAGAGCACAGGTCACTCCCTGGGCAGCAGGGAGCATGTCCAGAGCCATTCTATTGTGTAACACTACGCGTCTCATTTGGGATGTTTCTTCATTCAAAAGTGTTATGTGTCCAGTGTTGTTTAGAGCTGTTGCCACATGTTGCGCTAGGGCAGACGCTTGCCTTCTACATCAATAGCTGCAGCTGGTGGGAAAAAGATAGTGAGGGGGTAAAACCACCCTGCAGCGCATCACACACGATGGTGTGCACAGACTGCTCCCAATTAGAAGGAAGCTGTTGAAGGGAAGACAGGATGCGTGCGGGGATGTAGGGGCACCCCCCATGTGCCTCTGCCAGTCCAATTATAAGGCAGATAAGGCCAGCCGTGAGCGCCACAAGCCTACAACCACCCCTGAGGAGAGGCATAGGCTCCTCTGATGGTGTTATTTTTGTCTTCTCAGCCACATGTCAGCAGCAATGATGATTGTTTGGTTACACATTGCTTTAGGTGTCCACCCCACATTTTTTGAGATACTTTCATTTGGTGGTGCAGAGTTATTGTGACATTCAATGCACCAGGGAAGAGAACCTCTTAATTCTATTTGTATAGCAGTTAACTATCCTACACCATCAAACACAGAGTGCCCTGCCTTTGGGCACTGCTCATGCACAAGCTGGAAGATATACTTTCGAGAGGCGGCATAAGAGGGCAAGGACAGGTTACTTGGCTGGAGGAGAGTAGAAATGGGAAAGTGGGTGGCGTTCCTCCACTCTCGCAGGGCTCTCCCGTCAGAGGTGCTGGCAGCTTGGGGACGCCATGGTAACCCTGTGGCTGAAGAGAGAGGCAGTTCACGGCATACCCAGCAGTTGGAGTGATTTTGTATGTCAGCAACGGTGTGTGCCCAAGCAGCGAAAAGGTTGGCAGACGTTGTCCTAAGGACGAAAGTAAGATGTTTAGAGGGAACTAGAACAGGGAGGTCATGACCATCCAACAAGACACGTGGCTGCAGTGATATAGGATAAGGGAGGAACAACGCACCACAGGGAAAGGATGACTGTACCTTGGGGAACTGGAGGCCCTGGATTAGTAAGTTTGGAGGTTTTGGGTGGCCTCCCCACAATGAAGGGTGTTACTGTGATATCCCGTTCTAAGCCTGTACCTCAAGGGGCTAAGAGACCACACCAGTGGGGCCCCACCTGCCAGTCCCAGGGCCAAGTGACCATGTGGGTCCTGGTAGGGAGTTCTCGTGGCAGAGGCAAAAGCACGTTGTTCTGAGTGCCCATCTGTGGTTGTAGTTTCTCTCCTTGACTAGCTCTTGTCTGTAGACGTGCTGTCGTATCAGGTCCTTGAGTCAACATCTGATAGGCACTGGGCCGGGCACTCTCATGTTCATTCAGTTGACATATTGCAGTTGTCAGCCGTCTCATCCAGTGGTCTAGGGTCCTGTCTTCTGTCCTCAGTTGTTGTTTCAGTAAGCCATTCATTCATTTCACCAGCCCCACAGACGTGGGGTTGTTTGGCAGGTGAAAATGCCAATGTATGTCCATTTGATCAGCCCACGTCTGTACCTCGTGTCCAGTAAAGTGCATACCTTGGTCACTGTCAATGTCCATGAGAACACTGTATGTGGTGCAGAGGTGTTCCAGGCCTCTTATGGTGGTCTTTTGTGTGGCCCTCTGGCTGGGTATGCCTGTAGCAGTCCTGTATACATGTCCACACAGGTAAGGGCATACCAGCAGCCATCAGAAAGAGGCAAGGGCGGATGTAGTCCCCCTGCCAGCGTTGAGCAGGCTGCTTGCCTCTGGCAACTTGGCCTGTGTCCCAGAGAATGGCCCAGGGTCTTTACAAGGAACAAGAAGGGCACATCTGACAGCCCTGTACCATATCAGCATAGCATAGGGGGAGGCCACAGGCCTTGACAGTAGCCCACAAGGTCCTTTGTTTTTTGTGTCCAGTCTTTTTGTGTAGCCATTCTGCCATTCTTTCGGCTGGTACTTCTTCCAGATGAATCCGAGCTAATTCGTCTGCTTGTTGGTTTCCCGGTGGTGTTGTCGCCTTATGTGCAGACACATGGTATACTGTTATCATCATTCCCTGCATGCGCTGCCGGATATCATCCCAGAGTTCTGCCCCCAACAATGGGCAACCATTAATAGTCCACTTTTGTCATACCCATTGTGCCATCCACAGAGTGAGCCCTTTACAGACTGCCCAGCTGTCCACGCACAGACGTACTGGATCAGGCTCACGAGTCAGCCATCCAGGCGGCCCTCAATTCGGTCCATCGACTACTGTACCCAGAGCCAGAGTCCAACCACGTGCTGTCGGTCAAAGGCTGGATGGCCACTGCTGTCCACTGGGGGAGTTGCCCCTTGTGGAGCTGTGTACCAGGCCTCTGCCGGGATTGGTCCTTCTCGTTCCCATACATTTGGCAGGGTTTCAGGCATGGGCACCTCGTCTAAGGGGGTGGTTTCTTCTGTGGTGTATGTTACTGGTCCCAGGATGGCGTGCAGTTCTGCACTTAGGGGACTACTGGTCAGGGTCCCTCGTTGTTGTAAGTATGTGTGCCACTTTGCCAATGTCTGTGTTTGGGCTCTTCCCTAGTGGGGCTTTTGGGAAGCATCCTGCAGCCACCCCACAATGGGCAGATGAGTAGGGACTATGACCAGCAGGGAACAGGTTATGGGCTCCACCTGCTGGAGGGCCGGGTAAGCAGAACACAGTTGTTTCAGGGCGTTATACTGGTTTTCAGCCCCTTTGCACAATTGGGATTGGAAGCCAAGGGGCACTTGTTTATTGCCTCGCTTCTGCCAGAGACCCCACCCGAACCCCTCTGGGTAACTGGAATTGTCCAATTCGCATGGTTGTCCTTGTGTTAAAACACCCAAGGACTGGATTGGTTTCACTGCTACTTCGGCTTGGGTGAAGGCCTCCTGCTCTGTAGTCCCCCAGTCGCAGATGACACCCTTTCGCACCAACTTATAAAGAGGATTAGACAGCTTGTGTCTTATCTATCACAGCAGCAGGAACCACTTTTGTCTTACCCGACCACACAACACCCAAGTATTTGACAGACAACCCAGGCCCTTGCACTTTGTTGTCGTTCACTGTGACAAGGGAGCGGGAGGCTTCCTGGAGATCTGGAAAAGACTCAGAGGTTAACGTGACATCATCAATGTAATGGAACAAGGCAACACCAGGGGGTTTTGTCCACCGGGTGGCGCTATAGAGGCGTTGCCACAGGGTGGGGTGAGAAATGAGGAAGCCATTTTGCTCATTTCCACCCTGACAGCAAAATGCCTTCTGCCCCCGTATCCCAGAGATACAAAAGCCACCCTGGGATGCTTTCCCTCCCCTTCTGCCTGAATTTGTTTCCCGTTTCTATCAGTCATCCCTTGATCTTAGCAAAACGACAGGCTAGGATCTCTATTTTCTCATCAGACTCGACAGCGCCTCCGTTGTCCTGGCTGGAACCAGTGGAGCCTCTCTTTCTAACTTCAGTTCCTCTTGTAGCTGCCTCACCTTGGCTCTTGCTTCCATCTCAGCTTCTCTTGTGAGCTTCGCCGCAGTGAGGAGGGGCCACCCCACCGTTGCAGCTACCGCCTGGGCTCTGGCTTCTTTTCCTCATCATTTCTCATGCTCAGGACTTCCCCTCTCTTCGTCGCAAGCCATCCCACAGTGAGGAGGGGCCACCCCACGGCTCTAGCAACGACCTGGGCCTCTGAGTTTTTCTTTTCTACATTTCTCATGCCCAGGACTTCCCCTAGGCCCTTTGGCATTTTCAGGGCATCCCCGTACTCACGCAGTGGGCCCCATCCATCAAGGATAATGGTGACCGGCCCCCACAGGGAGGACATCGGCCAACCTGGCATCCCCCCCCCTTTCCCCTTCCCATCCCCCATAGTCTCGGCACTCACGGGGATTTCTTTGGTCTCCTGGCTGGCTCGCCAGTTGTCTGGCCGCACGCCCAGTTGGGTGAGCAGTGCCGGACAGGTTGCGGAGAGACCAAAGAAAAGACCCGGAGACAGGGACGAGACAGAGGTTTATTGGGAGTTACCTACAGGGAGGTCCAGTGGGGGCCGGCTGGACAGCAATGTGCACCCCCAACCGTGGGCGGGGAGGGGGTTGCTTATATAGGCAGGGGACACAAAGGCTATATGCTTGCAAAGAGGGGCTGCCCCTGGTACGACCAGCGTTCCCAGGATCAGCAGCTCACGTGGAGGGGCTCTGTGTCCCTTTAAGATGTGATGTTCTTCAAGTGAGATAAGGTAAGATCGGGGCTGGCCAGGGCCTGGATTGTTACAAATCCCAGCAGCTGGGCGTCCTGCCCAGAAGAGAGCCAGAAGGACACATGGTTGCAATGGGCTTGTGGGCTCTTGCTGAGCAAGCAAGGCCCAGGCTCTACAATTATTTAACTCCCAATATTAACCAGAAAGTTACGTTCATCCTTTATGTGAAACTCACTTAACAAATACTGTATGTCAGGCACTGGGAAATTTTAAATGAATGATACAAGGGTCTCTTTAAAAAATCTTAGGATAGAGCTAAGATCAAGATATAATGAACAAAAAAGTGGGAAACTTAAAGGCCCACTGAAAGAGTTGAAAAGCTTGGTAATCTCATACTGTGAACAATAGTGCAACCAATAAAAATGATTTAAATCACTATGTGTCCACATGGAAAAATGATTAGGATGTAGTGTTAAGAAAAGTTACAAATCAGTATGTATTATGAACTAAGACGTACAGATGGAGATATAGAGAATAGAGATACATCAAAATTTTAGCAGTGAATATGTGGGGGAGTAGGTGATCTATCATTTTATTATTCTTTATATACTTTTCGGAGTTTTTTTTTTCCCCAGTAAACGTATCTTTTATAATCAGAAATTTAGAAAAAATACAATATAAATATTTCAAAATTTTGGGAGTGAACCTAGAAGAAGTATCTAACACATATTTGAGATCAGGGAAATTTTTTTTTTTTTCCCCTAAAGCCCCAGGCGATAGTTGTAAGTCATAGTTGCACATCCTTCTAGTTGCTGTATGTGGGACGCGGCCTCAGCATGGCCGGAGAAGCAGTGCGTCTGTGCACGCCTGGGATCCGAACCCGGGCAGCCTGCATCAGAGCGCACGCACTTAACCGCTAAGCCACAGGGCCGGCCCAGGGAAATTTCGTAAACAATGTATTTAGGGAGCTGTCTTGAAGGTGTTGGCCAGTTTTAGAAGCAGTTGGAGTGGCTAAGGGACCGCTTGAGTATCTGTGAGGCGGTTTCTGAGAAACTGCAAAGTGTTCCTTGAAAGGCAGAGTGTGGGGGCCGGCTCCATGGCGTAGCGGTTAAGTGCCCGTGCTCCACTGCTGGCGGCCCGGGTTCGGATCCCAGGCGCAAACTGTCACACTGCTTGTCAGGCCATGCTGTGGCGGCGTCCCACATGAAGTGGAGAAAGATGGGCACGGATGTTAGCTCAGGGCCAGTCTTCCTCAGCAAAAAGAGGAGGATTGGCATGGATGTTAGCTCATGGCTGATCTTCCTCACTAAATAAATAAATAAATAAAAATGTTTTAAAAAAAAGAAAAGTAGAGTGTGGATGGAGGCTGGAGATGAGGGTGGAGGGTGGCAAGGGATGAGACAGGAGACTTTTTAGGTCATGACAAGTCCACAAAAGGCCACGTACACCTCCATGAGATTGACTTTATCTTGCGGATAGTGGGAAATTCTGAAGGAGCAGCATAATCAGACTTGTATTTAAGAAGTAACACTTGTCAGCTGTGTAGAAAGTGGCATGGAAGCAGGCAAGACTAGGCTCAGGGCGGCCTCAGAGTAATCCAGACAATCGATGATTGCTGGAACTCCGGTACTGGCAGGATAGAGGTCTTGTTCACTGTCAGCGTGGTACCTATTAGGCGCTGGATACATGACTTTTTGAATGAATTAAATGAAATTTCCCCCCATTCCTTTAAAATCTCAAATGCCAGAATGATCACAGATTCAACGTAGAGAAGGAATTGGTAACATCCTATTTGTTAATACAGACTCAGTTAGTCTCTGTCAGTTGTAATGAAGTGATTTTTAAAGCTCTTGAGAATTCTGACAATACTGATGACTGAGGGACTAATTTTCCAGAAATAGGGGCGGTGAGAGGGCAATAGAGGTCATCACTGCGTGGAGAGCAGGGACTGTGTTAAAATCTCTGAGGCTTGGTTTCATAATAATACCTTATATTCTTAGCTATGTATCATAGTTTACATAATTCTCTAATAATATATCATTTACCTACCTAAAGTCACAAAGGAGGTGATGTTTGGACTGGGCCTTAGAAGGTAGTACAGATAGAAACGGTGGAAGAGAGAATGACATGAGCAAAAGCCTAGAAGCACAAACTTTTTTTTTCCCCAAGAACGTTGAAATGGATTTGGTGCAGACTGTGAAGAGCCTATTAAAAAATAAAACAAAATTTTAAAAACATACAAAGCTCATGAGAAAAATGTTCAGAGACTATGAAAAGACAAGGCATGAAATATAAGTGACCATTTGTCTTAGTCCATTTGAAATACTATAACAAAATACCACAGACTGGGTGGCTTATAAACAACAGAAGTTTATTTCTCACGGTTCTGGAGACTGGGAAGTCCAAGGTGCCGTGTCTGGTGAGAGCCCACTTCCTGGTTCATAGATGGAACCCTTGCTGTGTCCTCACATGGTAGAAGGGGTGAGCTAGCTCTCTGGCTTCTCTTTTATAAGGACACTAAACCCACTCACGAGGGCTCCACCTTCGTGACCTAATCACCTCCCAAAGGCCCCATTCCTAATACCATCACCTTAGGGGTTAGGATTTTAACATATGAATTTGGGGGGGCACGAACATTCAGACCATAGCACCATTAAACTTAAGAAAGGACACAGCCTCACTCATGATAAATTAAAGTTACAGAGATACCATTTTTAACTACTGGATTAGCAAAGATAAAAACGTTTCATAATACATTGCATGGGTGACTATCAATGTATTATCAGTGTGGGGAAACTAGCACCTGAAACTCCCCTATAGTACCCATGGGATTGCAAATTGGTTCAAAATCTAGGAGTGGCAATTACAAATTTATAAATGCGCATGTCCTTTGACACAACAATTCTTGGGATTTTACCTATGGGTACTCTCAAAAATATGTGAAATTACCTATGTAATTCAATGTTATGTTTTTGGAATAGCAAAAAAATTAGAAATAAATGTCCATTAATAAAGGACTGCTTAAATAAATTATGAGATAACCATACAATGGATTACCATGCAACCCCCGTCCCCCCCAAAAGAAGTATTTTATACTCTGTTATGAAAAAATCTCCAAGATACGTTGATAGGTGGAAAAAGCAAGGTGTGGAAAAATGTGTATATTGTGGTACATTTTGTATAAAATAAGAGAAATCGATACAAAAAAAGATTTGTATGTATAAAATATCCCTGGCAGCTTGCGTACAGATCTAGTAACATTGGTTGCCTCCGGCAAGGGCAACTGGATAGCTAGAGTCAGGGGTAGGAGAGGTAGTTTGTAGTGTACCCTTTTGTCCTATTTATTTATTTATTTTTTGTGAGGAAGATCAGCCCTGAACTAACATCCGTGCTAATCCTCCTCATTTTGCTGAGGAAGACCAGCTCTGAGCTAACATCTATTGCCAATCCTCCTCCTTTTTTTTTTTCCTCCCAAAGCCCCAGTAGATAGTTGTATGTCATAGTTGCACATCCTTCTAGTTGCTGTATGTGGGACGCCGCCTCAGCATGGCCAGAGGAGCAGTGCGATGGTGCGTGCCCGGGATCCGAACCTGGGCCGCCAGTAGCAGAGCATGCGCACTTAACCGCTAAGCCACGGGTCCGGCCCTGTCCTTTTTATTTTTAAAAAATTTTTTATTTTGAAATAATTTAAGACTCACAAGGAGTTGCAAAAAATAGTACAGAGAATTTCCATATGCCCTTCACTCAATTCCTCAGTGATATCCTACCTAACCATAATACATTGTCAAAGCCAGGAAATTGACGTTAGTATGATACTATTAACTAAACTGTAGACCTTATTTAGATTTCACCACCTTACATGCACACGTTTTGTGTGTGTGTGTTACCACATGTAGAGATTTGTGTAATAACCACCACAATCAGGATATGGAACTGTTCTATAATCATAAAGAAATTTCCTGATACTACTCCTTTATAATCAGACCCTACCTCCAACCTTGGCAATCACTGGATCTGTTCTCCATTGCTATAATTTGCCGTTTCAAGAGTGTTATGTACCTTTTGAAATTATTTTTTCCCCCACTCAGTATAAATACCCTTGAAATTCATCCAAATTGTTATGTGTATCAATAGTTCATTCCTTTTGATTTCTGAGTAGTATTTCATGATATGGATATACCACAGTTTGTTTAACCGTTCACCTATTGTAGGATATTTTGCTTGTTTCCAGTTTGGGAGTATTCTGAATAAAGCTGCTATGAACATTTATGTGCAGGTTTTTGTGTGGACATAAGTTTTCACTTCTCTAGGATAAATGCCAGGAATGCAATTGCTGGGTTGTGTGATAGGTGTATGTTTAACTTTATTGGAAATTGATAAACTCTTTCCATAGTATCTGGGCCATTTTACATTCCCGTCAGCGATATGTAAGACATCTAGTTGCTTTGTATCCTGCTCCACACTTGGTAATGTCAGGATGGTTAAATTTTAGCCGATTCAATAGGTATGTACTGGCTCTCATTTGCATTTCTCTAATGGCTATTGATATTTAATATCTCATGTGCTTATTTACATCTGTATATCCTCTTTGATGAAATGTCCATTCATGTCTTTTTATATCCATTTTGTAATACCCACACTCACTTTATAGTTGGATTGCTTGTTTTTTGTGTGTGGGAGTTGATTTTTTGTGTGTTTTTTACTGTTGAGTTTAAAGAATGTCCTTTTATATTCCAGATATAAGTTCTTTGTGGGGTATGTGTTTTGCAAATATTTCCCAGTCTGTGACTTGTCTTGTCTTTTTCTTAACAGGATGTTTTGCAGAGCAAAAGTTTTTAATTTTGATTAAGTCCAGTTTAATCAACATTTTCTTTTATGGATTGTGCTTTTGATGTCACATGTAGGAACTCTATCCCTAACTCTTAAGTCATGAAGATTGTCTACTGTATTTTCTTCTAAAAGTTTTATAGTTTTGCATTTAAATCAGTGATCCATTTTGAGTTCATTTTTGTGTAAGACATGAGATTTAGATTGAAGTTTTCTTTGTTGTCTATGACGTCCAGTTGTTTCAACACCATTTATTGAAAAGACTATTTTTCCTCCATTGAACTGCATTTGCACTGTTGTCAAAAAATCAGTTGGGTGAACTTTTTTTAACTGTCTCTGGACTCTCTTCTCTTGCGTTGATGTTTGCGTCTGTCCCTCCTCCAATACCACACTGTCTTGATTACTATAGCTCTATGGTGAGTCTTAAAATTAGGTATTGTGATTCCTGCAGTTTTATTCTTCTTTTCAATATTGTTTTAGCTATTCTGTTTCTTTTGCCTCTTCAAGTAAATTATAGAATCAGCTTGTCTATATCTATGAGAAAAAGGCTGTTGGGATTTTGGTAGAAATTGTGTTAAACGTATAGATCAATTTGGGAAGAATTGATGTTGAGTCTTCCAATCCATTAATACAGTATGTGTCACCATTTATTAGGTTGCCTTTGATTTCTTTTATCAGCGTTTTATATAAATTTTCAGCATACAGACCCTGTACGTGTTTTGTTAGATTTATACAACAATGGAAATATTTCATTCTTTTTTGGACTGATTTTACATGATATAGCATTTTGAATTTTGCCTTCCGTTTGTTCATTGCTAGTATATAGAAACAATTGACTTTTGTGTGTGTTGACCTTATAATCTGTGACCTTGCTTAACTCATTTATTAGTTCCCGGAGCTTTTTTTTTTTTCAAGATTCCTTGGGATTTTCTACATAGACAATCATGTCATCTGCAAATAGGGACAGTTTAATTTCTTCCTTTCCATTTGGTATGCTTTTTATTTCCTTTTCTTGCCATATTGCATTGGCTAAGATAGTAAGTAGTACATTGAACAGGAGTCATGAGACTGCATTCTCGCCTTGGTCCTGATTTTAGGAGTAAAGCACTTCGTTTTTCACCGTTGAGTACTATGTGAACTATAGGATTTTTATGTATGCTTTTTTCAGATTGAAGAATTTCTCTTCTATTCTTAGTTTGCTGAGAGTTTTTAATCTTAAGTGAGTGTGGATTTTGTCAAATGTTTTGCCCACATCAATCAATAAGATTTTGTGGCTTTTCTTCTTTTGATAGTTAATATGGTAGATTACATTGATTGATTTTCTAATATTGAACTAGTGTGGCATAGTTGGAATAAATCTCACTTGGTTGTGCTGTATTATTCTTTTTATATGTTACTGGATTCTATTTACTAATTGTTGAGAATTTTTATGTCTGTTTATGAGAGAAATTTGTCTGTGGTTCTCTTAGTTGTACCGTCTTTGTCTGGTTTTTGTTTCAGAGTAATGCTGGCTTCATAAAATGGGTTGGGAAATGTTCCTCACTCTTCTATTTTTTGGAAGACATTAGGTAGAATTGATTGTTTTTTCTTCTTTTAAGTGTTTGGTGGAATTCACCAGTGAGGCTATCTGAGCCTGGAGATTTATTTTTCAGGAGGTTTTAGCTATGAATTCAATTTTTTTATTAGTTATAGGACTATTCAGGCTACTTACTTCATCTAGCATGAGTTTTGGTAGTTTGTGATTTTCATGGAATTAGTCTATTTTGTCTAACTTGTAGAATTTCTTTGTGTAGAATTGTTTGTAGTATTCTCTTTATCATTCTTTTAATATCTGTTGGGTCTGTAGTGATGTCTCCTCTTTAATTCCTGATATTGGTAATCTAGGGTTTTGGGGTTTTTTTGTCAGCCTTGCTAGAGGTTTATCAATTTTATTGATTTTTGCAAGGAAGTAACTTTTGGGTCGATTTATTTTCTCTATTTTGTTTTGTTTTAAATGTCATTGATTTCTACTCCCTCTGCTTGCTTTGGGTTTATTTTGCTCTCCTTTTTCTAGTTTGTTGAGGCAGAAACTTAGATTGTTGACTTGAGACCTTTCCTCTTTTCTAATATGAATATTTAGTGCTATAAATTTCCCTCTAAGGACTGCTTTAGCTATGCCCACAGATTTTTATATATTGTATATTTTAATTTATTTCAATTTTATTTCCCTGAGACTTTATCTTTGACTCGTGTTGTTTAAAGAGTTTTGTTTAATTTCCAAATGTTTTGTTCTTTTCATGTTATCTTTCTGTTATTTATTTCTAGTTTGAGTCCATTCTAGTCAGAGAAAATACTTTATATGATTTCACTTCTCTTAAACTTGTGAAGGTTTGTTTTATATTCCAGGATATGGTCTATCATTATGAATGCTCCATATATTCTTGAAAGAATGTATATTCTGTTTTTGTTTTAGTGGAGCGTTTTATAAATTCCAATTAGATCTTATTGGTTGATGGTGTTGTTTAGTTCTTCTGTATCCTGGCTGATTTTTGTCTAGTGCTTCTATCAATTACTGAGAGAGAGGTGTTGAAGTTCCCAACAATAATTGTAGATTTGTTTCTTTCTCCTCTCAGTTCTGTCAATTTTTGCTTTGTGTGTTTTGAAATTCTGTCGTTTAGTGCATACACATTTAACATTGCTTTGTCTTCTTGGTGGATTGTCCCTTTTATCATAATGTAACATCCCTGGTAATTTTCTTTGCTCTAAGGTCTACTTTGTCTAAATGTTTATTGAACAACTAAATGTTCTACAGCAGAATAACTAGTTTATAAAGCAGGTCCGTATGTAAGCTTGAACATATAGAGTGGATGAATGTTTGTTTTAGGATGTTTTACATATATAAATGTACATTTTTTTCCCTCTGTAAAGGGTGTTGAGCATATGTATAAATCCATTTCATGTAGCTAACATGGAAGTGACAGAATTTGACCACGTTTTGACAAATAATCTCAGAATTAATATTACCCTAGTTTAAAAGGTAATGTTTTAATTTGAATATTGTTTTTTATAATTTTGTGCAGCATAATGTGGATGCAGAAACTAATGGCATGAAAAACTTTCACATATTCATCACTTGTTTTTGCTAATTATAATTTCAAAAATATTTGATTAGAGTTAGATGGCAGAATGCAAAACCTATCTTTTATATTTTAGAATAAAACCAAAAATTAAGAAAAAAACCCTTTTGTTTATCAATTGTAGTAAAACTTGCTATATAAAATAGTTTCTTCGGCTACATGTATTTCAGGGATTCATAGTGTGCAGTGCTTTCTCTAGATGTTTAATTTTTTTTTTCAGTTTGTTCAGAGAACCAGCTCAGTTGGACTCTACCGATTAAACCATGGGTTTTCAGTGAATACAAAATCATGTGGTTTAAATCCTGTAGAATGACTTTTGCCTGCTTGAATAGAATGAAAAGTTACAGGTAAGTTTATTCACTACTGTGGCAAATATTTACATAATTTGTGCAATAATAGTTTAGTATTGATTGTGCTTAATAAACCCTGTCAGTATGTAATAGCTCATGTGGTTTGATTACAGTAGTTTTTATTTATTTACATATTCTTTTTCCAACAACTTTTAAATTTGGAAAATTTCAAACCCACAGAAAGGTTGTAATACAGTGTACATACAGTGCATACCCATCATCCATATTCAGAGATAGTTTTTATTTTAATATAAGACTATCTTACTTGGAGAACTACTTTTTACTTCCTCATAATATCCTTATGATAGGAGACAAATAATGCCGTGCTTAAAATTGTAAATGATTTGGGTGCAACATAAATGTGATAAGGTGCATAAGTATACATTCTAGGGAGTAAGAGTGAATCAAAGTAATGTCTTTCTGTGTTTGTGTTTTATAAATTAATTTTTAACCTTGTGAAAAATATTGCATAGAGTTAAGGTTTGAGCTCTGTTTTCCAAGTGCGTGCTTCTACTTCTTATAAAGCTCCTTTCAGATTGGGTGTATGTGAAATCACTCTTAGTCAACTGAGCAAACACCTACTGTCATCTATTGTAAGTTAATCCTTGATTACTGAGACTTTGCGTGAAGCATGGAAAAGGAGGGTAATATTCATAAGATAATATTAAAGAAGAGTGACATTTAACTCTTAAAAGGATAATAAGTAATCAATATAGAATGTACTCTATGTAGCTAAGAAAAACATAGTAAAAATATGAATGGCATTACCTATTCTAAAGTAACAACCTTATTCTCTTTTACCTGAGAACCTTTAGAAGATTTTCCTACCATGTACTTTGACATGGAACTTGGTGTAGAGTCTCTCTGATCTCTGTTTACTCCCTGTTTGATCCCATTTGATGTAAAAAAAATTTTTTAGGTGAATTATATACTTTTCTGGGCCTTCTCCTTCAGATTATTCATTTGACAAATGTTTCCTGAGCACCAACTGTGTTCCAGGAACTGTGCTAGTCGCTAGGCATGAAATGGTAAGCGAGACAGTCCATTCCTTGCTCCCATAGTGCTTATGTGCTAGTAAGGAGACATGATCAAATGATCACGTAGCCCCATGAAGAAGTACAAAGTTGTATAGGAGTTAAAATAGGGAAATATGGCTCAGTTTTGAGAGTCAGGAAAGACTTCTTGGGTGACATTCCATGTAAACCTAACATCTGAAGGATGAAACGGAATTAATTAGGTGTGTAGAGGAGGGAAGGGAGAATGAGAGAAGAATATTCTAGGCAGAGGGAACAATGTATACAAAGTATCTGAGGAAGGAGCAAGCATGGTTAGTTCAAAGAACTGAAGGAAGGCCCGTGTGGAGGGGGAGGTGAGTAGTGGAAAGTGAATTTGGAGAGGGAAGAGATTGGGGACCGAATAATTCAGAGCATTGTAGGCTGTGCTAAGGATTTTAGTCTTTTTCCTTATGTCACTGGGAAGCCAGGGAAGCATTTTAAGTGAGAAAATAACGTGATCATATTTGTATTTCAGAACAATCACTCTGGATGCATTGTGGAGAACAGATTGGAGGGGAATGAGATAGGAAGCAGGCAGACTAATTAGAAGGCTAGGACATAGTTCAAGCAAGAGATGATGGGAGCTTGGACTAGAGTGATAGCAATAGAAATGGAGAGAAGAAGATGGAGGCACCTGGGTTCAAATCCTGGCTCCACCACTTACTTAATCTTCCTGAACCTACCTTTTCTTATCTGTGGAACAGGGGTGATAATAATACCTATCTTCTAGAGTTGCCGGGAAGATTAAATGAGATGACATATGACATATGTGGAGTTCTTAAACAGTACCCGCCATTTGCTAAATGCGCAATAAATGGTTCCTACTACTACTATGCCTGTTATTATTAGATGTGACCCAGAAGGCCAAGTTTTATAAAGTTTTTCATTGTAACTTACTTCAAAAGCAAATTAATTTTGTTTCATCTGTGAATATGTATATATATATTTATAAGCAGTGTGATTATAAGAAAACTTGGTTTTGAAGCATCAAAAGTGAGCAATACAAATATTTAGAATCTAGTAAATTGTAAATGAAATATCTTTCTACATAATATATCCCATGTTACATTTTTTAAAGTGGCAGTTTTTGCCTGGTTCTTCATTTTGACCTCGTAGGTACCCTTGGACAAGACCGTACAGCACTTCTGGAACCACTGTAGACAGCAGTGAGGTAAAAACCTTCCTGGCCCTGGCTCACAGGTGGTGGGATGAGCAAGGAGTGTATGCGCCTCTTCATTCTATGAACGACCTGAGGGTACCATTTATTAGGTAACATTCCAGAAATTCTAAGTCTTTTAAGGTGCAACTCTTCAATAATTTGTCTTTTTTTGAGTTCACTTTTCTCTTGGTTTATACCTAGGTTCAAAATGCTGCATTTTAAGTTTGCTTTAGAAATTGGGAAGATTCTTTTCAATGTCCATTGTTTGAAACCATTAATTTTTTAATATCACCTAATTTCTAGGCTGCTTTCATAAATTAACTTGAAGCATTCCAAATAGCTTAATTGTAATTAAATCCTTATGAAAAGGAACTAGGGTCCTATGGCATCAAGGTCAATTTATAGCGACTTTGACCTTTAGGCAGTTCTAATAAGGGGAATACTACTGAGATGGTTCAATTCAACAAATATTTATGAAAACTTACCTTGTACAGAGCTTGTGGGCTAGACTCTATGAAAGCTACTAAGATATTCATCATTCGAAACACAGTCCATGTACCTTAGAGACTTACAGTTTGCTGTGGGAGATAAAGGCAAAGGTTCATCAGACTCCATTTATCAAGAAATTGCTCATTCGTTCTTCTGTCCATTTATTTATTTATTCATTAAACATTTTTGAGCAGCCGATATGGGCAAGACACTGTAATAGACACAGAATATCAGACTCAGACTGCCCTTAAGGAACTTTCTGATTGGTTTTTGCTGGTTCATCCAGAATTAATGCAGCAAAAGGAAATATTGGCACCTTTTTATTACCACTGAATTAGTGGATCACTGAAACACTATGGCAGAGAAAAGCAGAAATGTCATTCTATTAGGCTAGATCAGTGGTTCTCAAGATGTGTGCCCTGGACTAGCAACATCAGGATCACCTGGGAACTCATTAGAAATGCAAAATTCTCAGATCTCACCCTAGACCTCCTACTTTGGGGGGTCAGCAGCCTGTGGTTTAACAAACCTTACAGATGATTCAGATTCACACTCAGCTTGAGAACTATTCTATTCAAACTACTGTGACACCATTATTTAGACATCACACTAAAATGGATCACCCAGGGCAATACAAGTTATGGTTAGAAGTGTAGATTTTCTTCTGAGCATAATTGGAAGCCATAGCAGGGCAGTGATATGATCTAAATTATGATTTAAAGGAGTCATTTTGGCCGATGTGTGGAGAATGGATTGGACTTCATTTGAAATGAGCCCTTTCAGTATATTATAACATTCTAAAGTTATCTACTTAACCACTGTCTAGGTTATTCTTAGAAGTCAATTAATTTTAATAGCAATAAAAGATATCCTAAGATAGCCTTATTATATATAACATTTATTTTAATATAAAGTATAATTAAAATTCATATAGTCCAGTTTAAAAGTTTGGTTTGCAACACTGTTAGGTATATATCAGTGTGTGTCTATGTTTGTATGTATGTGTGTGCTTATGTTTGCTTATGTAGTTAAGTATTACTATGATTATCTTAGAATTAAGTTTACATGATTTGAATGCCTGTTTACATGATCATGAAAACACCACTAAGAAGATTAAGAGAGACTTAATTTAGGAAGGAATATAGGCAAATTCTGAAAATATGGATCTCCAATCTGCTTCTTCTAAGCCCTACAAAATAACCTATCTATTGCTGACATGAAATGGGTCTAGCAAGTACTAACAAAGTAGCTAATAGATGTCTCAGGTGCATGATATCTCAAGCAAATAAAATTAGGTTAATCTAAGGTTATTTTTAAAGTTTTTCTTTAGATTATTACTAAAGTAATAATTAAGTCAAAATTATTACTAGATTATTTCAAGAGCTTTGCTTTAAGCATCCTGCTTTTGACTATTTAAAGTATCTTATAAATTAAACATAATATAGTAAGTCATTAATGCTGAAAATACCCAAAAAATCAATCATCCATTTAAAATGAGAGTTTAATATTTCCTTGAAAATTGTATACTTTTAAGACTTTATTGATAAAATTAATAATTTGTTCTTATATGTTTTGAATTTTTTTAAAAGAGACAATCTTTTAAAAACAGTTGCTAATCACCAGCCAGGAAAACCTTTGTCTGGGATGAAGATTCTTGATGTTGGCTGTGGTGGTGGATTGTTAACTGAAGTAAGTGATTTACAACTTTGCTGCCGTTTTTTTTTTTTTTTTTTTTTGTGAGGAAGATCAGCCCTCAGCTAACATCCATGCTAATCCTCCTCTTTTTGCTGAGGAAGACTGGCTCTGAGCTAACATCTATTGCCAATCCTCCTCCTTTTTTTCCCCAAAGCCCCAGTAGATAGTTGTATGTCATAGTTGCACATGCTTCTAGTTGCTGTATGTGGGACGCAGCCTCAGCATGGCTGGAGAAGCGGTGCATCGGTGCGTGCCCGGGATCGAACCCGGGGCTGCCAGTAGCAGAGCGAGGCCACTTAACCGCTAAGCCACAGGGCTGGCCCTTTCCTGCCGTTTTTAAATAACTGGAAAAAAAAATTGAGAAGTGAGCTTATGCTCATTTGTCCTTTTATCAAATAGTATTGTTCATTAAAAAAAGAAATGCGTAATGTTTTTAATATTTTTCTGATTATAAAAGTAATACATACTTTTTGCTTTCTTAAAAATATATGCACAAAAATGTCAGAAAATTATAGTGAGGGATTTTTTTCTTTAATGTAGATATGGGGCACTGGTTATTCGAATAGCTTTGAAAAATTTGTTGTCTCTTCTATCCCAAGGGATTAGGCGGTTTCCACTGGTTTAAATGCAGTGATAAGCTGTCCTCTTGCACTTGCTTCAATATCAAAACCTAACTGAGTTTTGCCTGCTTGGGGGCTCTCCCCTTCTTAAGTGCTTCAGAGTACTTGGAAGAATGCTCATTCTACCTGTGAAGAACATTTGCTTTAGCTTATAGTAAATTTATGCCCTGCAGCTCTCTTTTGTATTCTTTTGTCAACACAATAACTTTTTGTTTCAGTGCTGCATCATGATCTGATCTTTGAAAGATATATTTTTTTTAATTTTATTTATTTATTTTTCCCCCAAAGCCCCAGTAGATAGTTGTATGTCATAGTTGCACATCCTTCTAGTTGCTGTATGGGACGCGGCCTCAGCATGGCCGGAGAAGCGGTGCATCGGTGCACGCCCGGGATCCGAACCCGGGCCACCAGCAGCGGAGCGCGTGCACTTAACCGCTAAGCCACGGGGCCGGCCCAGAAAGATATTTTAAGCAATAGTATAGGAAACAAATGTGAGCTAAGGTTCAATGGGATGTGGTACCGTCAAGGTCCATAACAGCCACGTTGACAGTGAGGCTAACAGAGGCCTTTGATGCATAGCTAAGTTTCCAGATGCACAGAAAACGTGTTCTTCATATGGTGATGGGCTGGTTTCTTTTTCTTTTTTTTTTTTTTTTTTTTTGGTGAGGACGATTGGCACTGAGCTAACATCCATTGCCAATCTTCCTCTTTTTGCTGAGGAAGACTAGCCCTGAGCTAACATCTGTGCCCATCTTCTTCTATTTTGTATATGGGATGCCACCACAGCATGGCTTGATGAGCAGTGCGTATGTCCCACCCGGGGTTCCGAACCTGCGAACCCCCAGCTGCCGAAGCACGAACTTAACCCCACTATGACACCGGGCTGGCCCCTGGGCTGGTTTCTTTTGACATCAACAGTTATGAAAAAACATCGCTTGGAATCAAGAATATGTAGTGTATCAAATTGTCAATATGCACGGTTTTACTATACGTGTTCTACAGTCTTCTCAGTGTATTATTACAGATCTTATATCACTAAAGATAAAATAATTTGATTTATACTTTTAACTTATTGACTAAAGAGTTATAAAATAAATACTATGCAAGTTTTGGTCAAAGTTAAGCCTGTGTTAAAAACTTGGGCATGTCGTGGGAAGTGATTGAATATAAATGTTGAAAGAAGAATCAGCTGTGAAGAATCATTTCCAATCACAGAAAAAACTAAGAAAAAATCGTTCTTTAGAAAATTTGAATGTCAGTAATTTTTGCTGTTTTTACAATGACGTTACATTTATTGCACTTTAAATGTTAATATTATACTACGTGCATGTAAATATATCCAGAGAATATAAACAAAATTTTTTTCACTATTCTCAAGTAGTTCTTGATACATTTTTTGCTGTTGTGATTATTGTTCTCACTTTTAAGTTTTTTATTATAGAAATTTTCACATGTGTACAAACTAGAGAAAATGGTACAATGAACTTCCATGTACCCGTAAATGATCCCCAATAATCGTCCCCTCGTGGTTAATCTTGTTTCCTTTTTGATAAGCTTTTGATTGCTAACATGTGTTCTGTTTTCTTCCTGAGGGTAACGGTTTTTTATGCCATTAGCCTCTAGGGCGGCTTGGGGCTTCAGTTATTGGAATCGATCCTGTGGATGAGAACATTAAAACAGCACAGCGCCATAAATCATTTGATCCAGTCCTGGATAAGAGGATAGAGTACAGAGCATGTTCCCTGGAAGAGATTGTGGAAGAGACTGCAGAAACATTTGATGCTGTCGTAGCTTCCGAAGTTGTAGAACATGTGATTGATCTAGAAACATTTGTACAGTGCTGCTTTCAAGTGTTGAAAGTAAGACTCGTGGAGTTTACTTTTTTGTTTTTTCTTTTGAGTGTGTGTATATATCCGTAACAATAAATGTTTCATAATACTGAAACCAGGAAGCCAGGATTAGGGGACAGCATCTCTGCTGGAGATTACTTCTGCCTCTCAGCTTGCCTTCAATACTGGAGTTTTCCAGATCTAGTATCTTGATATCTTGAAAAATGTTGGTGCTGAACATTATAATACAAACAATAGATTTATAGCAGTATTTTTACATTGGTATAGACTGGATTACATACCTAATAGACACTGAATGACAATTACTAAGAAATTGATTTGGATTAATACTTAAAAATCAATACTTAGCATTTGTTAAGTAACTCTGTATGTGATATGTATAACAGTTTACAGCTGATAAAAGAATACTTCATACATATGATCTCACTTGATATTACCTACAACCAGGTGAGGAAGGTAAGGCAGGCATTGTTATGACTTCCTTTGACCCAATGAAAATCAGAATTTGAGAGATGTGAAAAGTCACTTGGTCTTTAAGTCAAAGGTCACTAGGCACTTAAGTGTCGGCTTAAGGCTACATCTTTTGATTCCAAGTCTGGTTCTTCCCATTACATTATTATGCGTATATAGTTTGCCACAGACTTAGTCCTCTGAAGGTGGTTCCAAATTTTCTTGTAATAAATATCCCTAGAGTATTATTATTATTGTTACTATATGGATTCTGCTATTTATGTATTCAAGACATAACACCCTAAGGTCAAGAGCTAAAAGAATGAAATGCTTAGCCTTACCTAAAGAGAGCTTTTTAAAAATACTCTTAAAAAAAATCATTTTAGATTTACAGAAGAGTTGCAAAGATAGTATAGAGTGTTCCCAAATATATAGCCTTCGCTCGGTTTCCCCTACTGTTAACGTTTTATAGAATAAGGGTAGGAACTGGGGTGAGGTAAGTGAGGCACCTAGGGCACAAAATTGAAGGAGGCCCTCAGTCTTCGGAGCCCACGCTGCGTCTGCACACGCGGGAGAGTGCGAGTGACATAGCCCCGTATGTAACCCATGGTACCTTCCGCGAAACTAAGAAATTAACGTTGACTTTATACTATTAACTACACTGCAGACCTTGTTAAATTCCATTAGTTTTTCCACTAATGTCATTTTTCCGTTGCAGGATCCAGTCCAGGATCCTATGTTGCATCTAGTTGCCATGTCTCCTTAGTCTCCTTCAGTCTGTAACAGTTTCATGGTGTTGCCCCTTAAATCAGTTTTGTTAGGCTTGTCTCCTATTTTCCAAGCAAAACTCCTTAATTATTACTTTTTGTGTTGTGTGTCAGTCAGTATGTGTGAATAGAGGATCTTTCACGCATGTGATGAATGCTGGCATTGTAGAATTTAAAACTAATTTTTGCTTTAATGGAGAGCCTATTTTTAAAAAATAAATGACCATTGCTCACCACTATTTTCTTAGAGTAAGGTTTTGTAGAACACAGATTAGATATTCATAAGTGATTTTTTTCCTCAGTTCTATTGAGATATAATTGACACATAAGTGATTCTTAATAAGATATTTTAGAATACTAGAGTTTTACAGAGAAAAGTTACAATGTGTGATGAAGTAGTGTCTGATATTTCAGTTTTTAATTTCAGGGCACATTCTAGTATTTCAGAACCCCGCTTATCTTTTTTATTTTTGGTTTGGGATGGTATTTGAGGTTATTCATCTTTCTCTTTCTATGTATATATCTGTATATATATGATTATTTTAGAGGGAATCTTTGGCATTTTATCCCCATCAGGCTATTGAGAATGTGTAAAAGTGAGAGGAGAATTAATGTCCTTGCCATTTGTGGAAATAAATATAGGAAACACCATAATCACTAAAAAATGGCAGACTAAACAGTCCCATCAATGGTTTGCATTCACCTAAATGCTTATCTTGATCTCTTCATATTCTTTATACTAATGAAATCAAAACAAAACAAAAAACGTTCAAACCTTAATCATTAGTGTTTTTGTCAGGGGATACTTATTGGCATTGCTCGCCTGCACAAGATGGGAGCTATGGGCTGTACTAAACAAGGTAGACAGGCTCAGCCCCCAAAGAGGAAACAGCGTTGACACATGTGAGAACGTAAGTGTGACATGGAGCAAGGAAGAGCAGCCCGATCTCATTTCTATATTTTTATTATATAGTATTTGATATGTACAGAAGAATGTATATAATATAAATATAATCACAGTAATGTGTGATTTAAGAGTTGTAAGCACTGTTGCATAAACTCAATGAGTGCATCTGTAGTAGACTGCCTTTAATAATGAATTTCCCAAAAGAAAAAATACTGTTTTGGTCAACTATATTTTATTCATACTTATATATCTTAATTGCACTTAAACTATTTGAAGAAAGGAGGAGGGTGGGGGAAGCCAAGCCTTTACCTAACTGATACTCCTGACATTTAAAATTGTACTTCTATACATGTTGTTTTTAGCCCAGTGGTTCTTTATTCATTACTACAATCAACAAGACCCAGCTGTCTTATGCCTTGGGAATTGTTTTTGCAGAGCAAATTGCAGGTATTGTACCAAAAGGTACTCATACATGGGAGAAGTTTGTTTCACCCGAAAAGCTAGAGAGCATTCTGGAATCAAGTAAGTATTAAGAGTTTTTTGAATTTTCAAGCCTAACTGAATTTTTAATGTACCTATAATTATTAATCACACAACCTAGCACTTAATTAAGTAGGCTGCTATTCTTTGGATGTTGGTTCCGTCTTCTTAACTAGATCATAAACTCCTTGAAGTTAGGAGTAAGTATTAGACACCACTTCTCTCTCACCTGTGGCACCTAACCCAAGGCCAAGCAAATCACAGATGATCAGTGAGTACTTTGGGCTGTTTAGTCTTCTTTGGTTAAGGATGAGGAACAAATGTCTATTACTGACACATCCTCAGTTTGTCCTATTAAGGCCGTGCTTGTATCAGCTTATATTATATATAAGCTTATATATTATTTTTCCCTATTCCTCCATACTTGGATATATTTTGAACTTCCTTGTCACTTTTTATGTATTTTATGCTAGTTATAGCATGCCTTTTATTATGGTTAGTTTGGTGTTTCGAAGCCCCTTTCTGGCCTGTAAGCTCCTTGAAGGCAAGACTGTGTCTCCTTTTTGTATTCCTTATACTGCCTAGCTCTGCTTTACACAGTGTGAGCACTCGATTTACGTGTGGAATTCCTGTCAAGTAATAACATCTGTCAGTTTGTTTATTTGGCATTTGGTATTCCTGTTGAGTACTTAGACTCATGTATGTCTTATGCTTTTTGTTCATGTAACAGTATATCAGTAAACTTGATTTTACTTGGAATATTATCAGTCCAAGGCAATATAGTAAGTTCTAAAGGGTTCTGCAAGTAACCTTGTTGAAAATAGAGTAGAAAAAATATTTTAAAGATGCTTTATAGGAACAATCACTTGTTGGCAGGTATGTGCTAGTACAGCTAACATTGATTGAGTACTTACCAGATTTCAAACACTGCTGCTTTCCACACATACCTCATCTAATTCTAACAACTCTATGACATGTGTTCTGTACGTATGAGAAAACTGAGATTCAGAAAGGTTAAGTGATGCCCAGCGTCACCGTCTAATAGGTGCCAGAGCTGGGATCTGAACCCAAGCAGTCTGCTTTAGAGTTTAGGTTCTATGCTGCACTAAAAAAATGATCTCTACGTGGTTACAAAGTAATTTTGCCTATTGAGTTAGGAATGCTTCTTTAATATGGAGAGTTGCATGAGACTCTTGGCACTTGGAAGGTAACTATTTATTAAATCTACTTTTTCTAATTTTTTTGTGTTCAGATGGTCTGTCAGTTCAGACTGTGGCAGGAATGCTCTACAACCCTTTCTCAGGGTACTGGCATTGGAGTGAAAATACCAGCCTTAACTATGCAGCTTATGCTGTGAAGTCCGGGGTTCAGGAACACCAGGTGCCAGCTGAGTTTGTTTTAAAGGAGGAAGCAGAAGAGCTCCAAGCCACAGCCTCTACCAACCCAGCTGTGCATGAAGAGCTGAAGAAATGAATTGTTTCTAGAGACTGTAGTAATATGGCTTGAAAGTCTGATGTTTACAAATACAAAGAATATATAATTTGTCTTTGGAGAGAGGATCATGAAGAAAAGAGAGTCAATAAAAAGGGCTAAGACCTTGGATAAAAGTTTTTGTTGTTTTATCTAATAGCCACTTTCAAGGGATTATTCTATGGATTAAAAAGGTTTGTCAAGGTATTGTGTGATCTAGGAGTTTAAGTTCCTCAGCCTTAGTTTATATAAATAGGGTGTGCATATTTCACTTCATCTTACATATATGTGTATGGTATAATATGATTTACAGCAATCTGTATCATCTATGTTCTTCTTGATTTGGTTTTAGTTAAAGGCAGTTATGCTTCTGACTGATGAAAACCAAATGTAGTTTTATACCACTTATACTTGGGAAGATAAGACACATTTTTTTCTTTTAAATTTTAGTTTGTTGGAAAGCAAATGGAATGTTAAATATATACTGGATTTGGATTCAAACATTAAAATCAAGAAGTTCAGATGATGTTGGACATTCTTCTCTATATAGTCCCATAAATGTTTTATAGGTTTTTTTTCAAGTAGAAAGGATTTTTTAAACTCAATTTTAAAATTCAGTTATGGAAATTTTCAGATAACATGTTTATAATTGAAGGGACTGACTTGATATATTTTTATGCCTCTTGAAGTATGTGAGTCTCTGGCTTTTTCTGAAAGCCCAGATGCTGTGTAAGAAACATAGAGGGTGTTGACCACGTGTGACACGCGGGAACATAGAGGGTGTTGACCACGTGTGACACGCGGGAACATAGAGGGTGTTGACCACGTGTGACACTCGGGAACATAGAAGGTGTTGACCACGTGTGACACGCGGGAACATAGAGAGTGTTGACCACGTGTGACACGCGGGAACATAGAGGGTGTTGACCACGTGTGACACGCGGGAACATAGAGGGTGTTGACCACGTGTGACACGCGGGAACATAGAGGGTGTTGACCACGTGTGACACACGTGAATTGAATGCACGTGACTGTGTAGGAGGTCAGCTTTCTGGCCATTTTCATGTTTAAGCTCACGTGTGTTCTGTATTCCTTTGTCAGTGTCTATTAGATTGCGCTCCTCAGGCAAACACTTCCATCTTAGCTTATCATTTGCTTATTCTCAGTGGCATTTCAGGGGAGCAAACTGAAATTTAAAGAATTAAAAGACAAATTTTAACATCAGTTGCTAATACCTAATTAGGGGGCTAAAAATCAGGAGCTCCTATTGGCTTCCATTTAAAAATTTGATTCTTAGTCTAAATTCTAAATGAAAACAAAGCCTCCTCATTCTATCTGTTGGAAACAAAAGTGTTGGTATTAAAAATTAATCTAAGAATTGATTAAAATGCAGTCCCCCAAAGTGCATTTATTTGAGAAAGAAAGCTCTAACTTTCAGTTATTAAAAATATACATTAAGTGCTGGAAATTCAGAATAATTCAGTAATAGCTACTTCTGTGCTGTACTTGACTTACTATGGAATGAAGAGATGAAAATTCGTGCCTCTGTGTATAATCTAATTTGATCTTTCAGGCCAATTTCAACCAAATTCCAGGGGAAATAGGCTCAAAAAGACACTACAGATTTTTTTAATGTGTGTATGTACAGTGAAGATCACCCAGCTGAACATTTTTAATTTTGAGAACTACCTACTTTTGAAAAGCAGTAATCTAGCAATTCGGGTTATGGTGGGGGGCTTAATCTGCAAACCTTCTCTCAGGAACTCTGGGTCCATGAGAGGCCCCTGCAAGAAATAATGATGGAGAGAGATTTTCCGGCTGATAGTCCAGCAAAAGAGATTGTAGACCTGTCTTAGAAAGAAAAAGAACAAGGCTGGAGCAAGCAAGACGGTGAATTTGCTTGGGATCTTAGTTTAGGGTAAGAGGAAAAACTGTGGGAAGTTGAGCAATGTCCTGGACCACCTAGTCCTCATGAAGGGAGTCAGATTGCTCAGTGGGGCTATAATTATAAAAACTGCTGGACCATGTAAGGTTGGTTAAAAGGGCTATGAGCACTGGGAGAGCAAAACTTTCAGCACTTAGAAGTAGCAAAGTATGATGGTAGGAAGGGTCACATGGCAAGGCAGATCATAACAAGAGAGAAGTCACGTGGTGTAGCTTTTTCCAAAACTTCCGTAAGGAACAATGGGACCCAGCACCCAGCACATACACACAAAACTCCGTGGATCCTGGAGGAGCCTCCTGGAAGCAAGATTCCAAAAACCAGCCTGGTTAGGAGACTAGAATAAAAAACAATCGTGGTTTTTACTGAAGCTTTGATTTTTCCCAAAGTTGCTATGTTCTGGGGAAAATAAGTGTTAAGCAGGTATATAAAACGTTACTATATTTGTGTGTTCTTTATTTTTCCTAAAGACAAAACATCACAAAAAATTTGCTTTAATTCTTTTATTTTACATCTAGAAATTTGCACGAGGCACTAGAAATGTCATATTGTCTATTCCCTAAATCATGCCTAAGTGCTCCCAAATGAAAATGTCAAAATTGTTGCAACTGTGATCTTAGGAAACTTCCCATTTTTTGATGATCATGTTTGGGTTTGGAGAGCAGAGGTGCCATCTGAATACTAAGGTTGAACATTTTGTTTGATTATGATTTGTTAACAGAGTCTTTTTGTAGATAAGCTTCAGACTCCACAAAGAATCATTCTTTGTAATTGTATTGCTTTAGGGAATTTGTTAAAGGTGTTCGCATTGTTCCAGGCGATTCCACAATGGATAATTGGAAAGCTTATAGAATAAAGTGTGTCCTCTCTTTCCCCTCCCCAACACAGCCAAACGCGTCACAAGAATTGTCCCCATTTTCTCACTCTCTTACTTCTCAACTCACTCTAGTCTGCCTCCATCATTGTTTTGTTGAAACAGTTCTCACCGAAGTCACAAATGACCGGGTGACTATACCCCAAGACCATTTTCAGCTCTTACCTTACTCATTTGACATTGTTAATTACCTGCCTCCCTTAAACTTTCTGCTCCATTTCCATGACCTCACCCTCTCTGACTAGCTGCTCCTGGTCAGTCTAAATTCCCTCTTCCCGCTCTACCCACCCACTTGTTGACTCTAGTTGGTTGGTCCCTTATACCCGCACTTTCATAGTCTCATATAAATAAATTTTCCTCAAGTTATCTTATTCTGGGCATGCCATCTGTTTCCTGTTGGGACCGTCAGATAAACTGACCCACATCCAACCTCTTCTTAAAACCCTTTAATGATTTCTCATTGCTCCTAAGATAGAAGGCCTAAATCCCTTAACATGGCTACGGAGTCCTGACACGATCTGGCCCTGCCTACTTCTCAAGCCTCGTTTGTTTTTTTGACAAGTATGTTGGATTTTAATAACAGAACAGTTCAATACAGGTCTTTTGCATCATTTTAAACTTGACATTTTAAAATAATTTCAGACTTACAAAAGTACTAATACAGAAGTAATCCAACGGGTTTCCACATAGCTTCACTCTGCTTCGCCAAATATTAACATCTTTAACCACAATACAATGATAAACACCAGAAAATGAACTTTGATACAACACTGTTATCTAATCTACAAACTTTATTTAAATTTTGTTAATTGTCCCACTGATATCTTTTTTTGGAAACAAGATCCCACACTGCATTAAATTGTCATGTCTCCTTTTTAATTTGGGACAGTTCCTTAGTCTGTCATTCATGACTTTGACACTTGAAGATCACTGGACATTTGTTTAGAATGTACATCAACTTTTTTTTTTCTGATATTTCTTCACAATTAAATTCAGGTAATGCGTTTTTGGCAAGAATACCACAGAAGTGATGTGTCCTTCACAGTGCGTCCTGTCAGGAGACACGTGATGTCAATATGTCTTGTTACTGGTGATGTTAAGTTTGGTCACTTGGCTAAGGTGGTGTCTGCCAGATTTCTTCATTGTAAAGTTACTATTTTTTCCACTTGTAATGAATAAGTTTCTTGTAGAGAGATACTCTGAGAATATGTAAATACCCTGTTTTTCATCATATTTTTGCCCTCTAGTTTTATCATCCATTGATTCTTGCTTGAAACAATTACAACTGCAGTGTTTGTCTAGTGGTGATTTACAGCTTTCTCTGTACACTTATTAATGGAATTCTACTAAAAGGAAGAGCTGTCCCTTCTCTACCATTTATTTATGTATTTGTTTATTTATTTGTTTATGTATATCAATGTGGACTCATGGATGTTATCTTCTATGGGATATAATCCATTGCTATCATTTTTGTAATTCAGATTGTCTCGGATTTGGCCATTGGGAACCCCTCTTGTTTCCTTTCATGTCTGTATAATTTTTTGAGTACTTCTTACTTTCTGGCACCACAAGGTGCTCCAGGCTCATCACTTATTTGTCCTGATCCAGCCCTGGAATTCAAGGAGCCTCAATTCCTGTTACTGGAGAATGGTGTTTAGAAACCAAAATCTGATCACTAAGTATCCTCTTAACTACCGGGGTGTCATTGCTTCTAGGCCCTCTCAGCAGGTAGAGTTAGGAACTATATGAATGCATACACATATACACATCTGTATTTCTGTGTGTGTGTGTGTGTGTAACCATGAATTCATACTGATACCTCTCATTCCAATCCAACATCACAGCTTTTATTCCAGCATTCCTCCTTCCTTTATTTGTAACTCCTTTCCCTGACAATGAGAAACCTGGCTCTCACTATCCGCAATATATTTACTTATTTGCTCAATCCTAGAATACTCATAAAGTAGTTTCACAATTGCTAACCCATACCCCTATGAGAAACAAATTTACTTTAGCCTTAGCATATATGTTTAAAATACTATTTTCCAAAGTTATATTAGGTCAGTTCTTTTCTTTCCCATCCACTTCAGTCTGATTATATTATTCATTTGTAATACAGTCAGGTTCATATGTTACTGTTGGCATTTCTTTTTGGGTTCTCCCTTCCCCACATCCTGGCTAAATTAAATTATTTATTTTTGAAGTATGTGCCACTAACATGGTTCTAAAAATCAGAACTATACAAAAAGTTATACTCAGAGACATGTCACTCCACATACCCCTTCTATTCTCTTCTCATATCCCCCATTCTCTCCACTCCTCTCCTCCTTACTCACTGTAGGTAACCAATCTCATTATTTTTCTGGTTTATCGTGTGTGTGTGTGTATGTGTGTAAGTTTTGCACAGAGGAACAGATACATACATATTTTCTTATTTCCTCGCTTGCTTACGTGAAAGGTAACAAAGTACAGGTACTGTTTTGCATTTTGTCTCAAATCTTACATTGTTAATGTTCTGCTATTGGAGCCCTTGCTCAGTTCTCCCTCCAATCAAGACCATTCAAACTCTTTCATCATTAGCCAGCATCCCCCAGCCCCCTACTTAGTTCTCCCTACTTCTCCTTTAGACCTCAGCCCAAGTACCACCTCCTCTGGGAAGGTTTCTTGGACCCCCTTGACTAGGGCAAATAACCCTTTTGACATTATACCATATTCGTCGTAGCACTTATCACAATTATAGGTTTAGATCTACTTTTGTGAATATTTGATTAGAATCTCATGTAAGCCCCATGTGGGCTAGGACCATTCTTCTGTTTCGCTCACTATTATGTCCGCTGACCCAGCTCTGCCTGGCACTTCATATGTGTTTGTTGAATGAGAAAATGAATGAATGTATGTCAACACAATTCCAATAAAGTCAAGAGATCTGGATATCCAATAGGTTATTACGGGTTATTTTTAAATGATAGGTTGCTTACATTTACTTCACTGTGGGACTACTACCTTCATAGAAAGCCAAATAAAATTTTTCTTGAGGTTCTGAAAAGTATTTAATCTGCCTGTCTTCACCTATTCTCAATTTCCCTTATCATTTTCCAGGAATATGGTCTGTTTGCGTCTTTCTGAACGTTAACCCATGCCATCTCCAATGCCTTTTTTGTTCCCACGAACGACTTCTCAGTGACCCTCTTGGCCCACCCACCTCTGTAAACAGACCTGGCCAAGGCTGAAGGATGGTCCCTAGATCTCTTCTTCCCTCTGTAGCAACAGAACCTCTTATTTTAGCCACGTTTCTCAACCTTCCTTGCAGCCGGATGTAGCCGTGTAACTTAATTACTGCCAATGAGACGTGAGTAGAAATGGCCTGTATAACGTCCAGGAAGTGTCATGAAACACAGAAAGAGTGCCCTTTTCCTTTCCTTTCTTCCCTCCTGCTGGCTGAAATGGGGACATGATGACTTGAGCTGGAGCAGTCGTCTCAGACTTGGAGTTGGAGCAGCAAGATAGAGGAGCCTGATATATGAATTACTCTGTTAGCCTGAGGCTGCCTACCTCCAGACTTTGACGAAGGAGACAGAGGGAGGGGCAGAGAGACACACTATCAACTTGATTAAGCTACTGCTGTTTGGGTTTTCTGTCACTTATAGCCAAATTAAATCTTAATTTATTATAGTTTTTCTTACCATAACATCCACTTACTGAGCAGGGATAAATAACCTGAACAAACATTTGTTGAATGGAGGCTCCCACACAAAGGAAAACAGTGATTTAGGGAGCCTTGTAAGAGTGGCCCACTTTAGGTCCAGGGAGTCAGAACTACAGTGGAAGGGGGAACAAGCTAAAAGAAACTTTCCATAAGGGAAAAGTCAGACAAATCCAAAATGTGAGACATTCTACAAGTTGACTGACCTAAACTGGGATGTAGGTTAAAAATGACCAGTGCAGGGCCGGCGCTGTGGCTTAGCGGTTAAGTGCATGTGCTCCGCTATTGGCGGCCTGGGTTCGGATCCCGGGCCTGCACCGACGCACCGCTTCTCCGGCCATGCTGAGGCCACGTCCCACGTACAGCAACTAGAAGGATATGCAACTATGACATATAACTATCTACTGGGGCTTTGGGGGAAAAAAAAGGAGGAGGATTGGCAATAGATGTTAGCTCAGAGCTGGTCTTCCTCAGCAAAAAGAGGAGGATTGGCATGGATGTTAGCTTAGGGCTGATCTTCCTCACACACACACAAAAAAAGATGATAAAATGACCAATGCAATGTAAGAACCTTGACTGTATTCTGAATAGAACATCAAAAACAATAGCAATAACATAACGGCTATAAAATATTTTTGAGACAATTGCATAAATTTGAACATGCTTTGAATATGCACTGGCTATAAGATAATTTTATGGAATTATTATGAATTTTCTTACGTGTGATAACATTATGTTTATGAAAGAAAATGTCTATATTCTTAGGAACTGCATATAGTTGGGAATTTAGGAACTGGAAAGTAAGATATCTGCAACTTATATTCAAAGGGTTAAAAATGCAAATAGGCCATATTGTTAGAAAAGAATAAAGGGAAAATGAAAAGAGTTAGATAAAGACAGATTAAATACTTCTCAGAACTTCAAGAAAAGCTGTATTTATTTAGGTTTCTGAGAGTGTGTGTGTGCTAGTGTATAAACAGAGAAAGTAAATGTAGCAACACGTTAATAACTGGTAAATTTAGATGAAGGGAGTGTACAGATCTTCATTGTACTATTCCTTCAACTTTTTTGTAAGTTTGAAAATTTCCAAAATAAAAAGTTAGCAGAAAATGTTAGTGAAATTGAATTAGTCTAGAAAAGAAATTCTGCATCAATTAACGTACAATTCTGTCTCATATTATTTTTAAAAATAATTCATGTGTAATATTGGCCATTTACCGGTAATCCTTTGCATTTATGGAATGTGGGCCCTATGCTAAGTGCTGTGCATGTATTATCTCCTTTAACCTTCACAACAGCCCTGGGATGTAGGGACCACTGTCCACTCCATTTCGCAGAGATTCTAAATGTGTTCAGCATCACGCGAGTAAGACAACCAGGATCTGAACCCAGGCAGTCTGACTCCTGAGCCCATGCACCTCACCTCTTTTATATTTGTCTCTAGTGTCTGTGCCATCACATAGTGATAGTACTAGCATAACCACACACGACTGCATTATTATCATGTATTTGAATTGTCTGTGCCAGGTAGCATCTTCAAAAGCATTTAAATCAAATAGAGCTTCATGAAGTCTAGAGTCTGGGCTATTTGCCTCAGTTCTCTTAGAGCTTCACTCCCCTTCTATGATTAAAACAACTACATGCTACTAATTTTGATGTAATAAAATGCTTTAAAGACCTCGAATAAAAGTATACACTTACTTTCTATATTATAGTTACAGGTTTTCCTATTGTATTAATGATAAATTGAAGAAAAGTACTGAATTAAAATACTACACATTAAAAATATCTTGGTCAAGCAAAAAAAGTCAAAATTTTGGAGACTATTTGAAATGTCTTTTTGATGTGTGCTAGGGACACTCACAAGGGCTTCTGTGCTACTGGTGACCTGAAACACACACGAGAGTCATTGAATAGAGATTTAGAGAGACTGCTCGGTAACCAGGCACAGGGTCAAGTCATGCTTACTGGAAATATTTTTTAAACCTGGACTGGTGAGGTCCCTGCAATTCCATAAAACATATCTGAATCATTATAGGCTTACAGAAGTAGTTCCAAAAATCTCAGAATCCTAAGAAAATTTGATGTAGAAATAAAGATGGAAACAAGACCAAATGAGAAAAGTGTTAGTACAGCCAACACATAATTGCTTTTATTAACTTACAGTGTGACTCCATTAGAAGAGAGAATCTTATTTGACTATTTCTAATGAGATGCAAATGACATGCAAGCCTTCTGTGTATCAAAAAAACATCCTGACACTGACGGTTTGCATGCAAATCAAGCAAAAGAATTTCTTGTGAGATCAATAAGCCTCTTGTATCCTAGCGAGAAAAGGATGTAGCACATATAAATGAGCCACTGTCTACAGGCTAAAAGGCACCAATTAGACCCAAAGAAAAAAATATGTTCTCAAGATGATGTGTGCAGAGCTGAGAATGGGGGTGGAGAGTTACAAGGTAAATGGACACCAGATGTTTCCACTTCGCTGGATTTGAATCCTTGTTTCTTATTGATGGACAGGACCTAATGGACATAGAACTCCTGGACATCACGTAAGATCTCCACTCATCTTTTCCGACTCTAAAATAGGCTCTGAATATAGGGTCCACAGAGAGGCTTCTGAGGTTCCAGAAACCCCCTCAAATAGGGAGCAAAATTGTTTGCTGAGAATGTCCCATAGCTTTCATCAGAGTCTCAAAAGAGTTCATGACCCCACAAAAAGGTTAAAAATTGCTGCACTAAAATACTGCATTGGGGAAATATAATCTCTACTTAGAGTATGTCAGAAAAAGAAAAATATGGTCACTATCTTCTTCCTGTATTTTGTAAAAGTGAACACAAAGGCTGTCAAAAGTCGTGAAAGGCAAAAACTGGGACATGATTTAAATTGCCTCTTTTTGGTCATTCTTTTGATACTGAATTGGAAAGACACTCTGGGATTCTGTTTTTAGACTTAGTTTTGTCAGGATAGGATGGTAGAAGGCCAATCTGGATTAATTAACAATCAGATTTATGCAATGTTTAAAGAATCCCAACTCATAAAAAAAGACTGCTGATTTTAAATAGAGATAAGTAGTTAGATTAATGGGTAGATGGCTGGAAGGATGGGTGGGTGGATGAGAGATACTCCACCACCATGTTATCAAAGAGCCTAAGGGAACTGCTTTAATGCAGTGGGATATCCAAGCAGCTCATCTCCTCACTCCTATCTACCCCCACCATCGCACACCACCAGGTAGCACCCAGACCCACCACACAGTGACCAGGACTTTGCCCTCTCAGACTTCTGTTTGTCTACCTGAACACCCACAGACCTGGCAGTTTTGCACCCAAAACTTTCCCTGAGAACCAATCAGTGGAGGCTGAAACTAACTCTTCTAGAGGCAAATCTCTCTGTGCTCCTGAGATGACATCTTCCTCTGAGATCTATCAGTTCAGTCCCAGGTAACTGGTGCTCCAGGGTTTTGACATTCTTGTAGACTGATAAGGATCCCTGCTATCTCTAGTCATTGCCCACAATTTAAATACCTCATACCAATTCTTTCCTACAATTTCTCCCTGAAGCTGTTTCTTCCCTGACTCTACCTCCCACCATTCCCTTCTCCTACACTTTTCTGCTGCAGCCTCTATAAGCCCCATTTCATGATGTTATCAGAAATTTTTACATATTGAGGTATATGAGGAAGCTATTCTAGTTTAAACCTGATTTGGCCTGAACTGTATGTAAACTAAAGAAGCCTGACTTACGGCCTGTCAATCATACATTGTACATCTACTTTAACATCTGCTTTAACCATTAAAGTAAACATTTCCCAAAGCAAAGAATGAGCTCTTTGAAAATAGGGATGAATGTCTCCCTTCCTATGACACCAGTACCTGTACTCCTTTGAAGATAAGTTTCCTTTTCCAGATGCCAGGGTCATGTTGACCTGTGTATATGTGCTGATCTGTAACTAAAAACTTCTTTGAAACTTTGAGAAATATGTATCCTTGACATGTTTGATGTATGTTCTTTGTTCTGAAAAGGTATAAAAATTGTGCTGAAAACCCTGCTTCTCCAGAACACTTTCTTTCTTTGTGGAGGCTGCATTCCTGGACTAGTCCTCAGCGTGGCCCAAATAAAACTCACCTTATCTTTCTTATCTACAGATTGGGTATTGGCTATTTGCATCGACATTTTTTGGCATAGTTGGCAGGATTTCAGAGAAACCCACCTGAGACCACCTGGAATCTACTTTGAACCGGCGCCTGGTACCAGCACAAGCCCACTGAGCCCCTCTGGCTTCACCGCACTCTTTGGGTGACTCAGCGAGTTCTCCTGAAATCCAGACCTCCTTATTTAAGTTGATGGTCCTGTCTTTTATTTGAGCTGTTTCAGGTCTTAAGACTAGCTGTCTTAAGGGGGTACCAGTACATATCCTTGGTAAGAGGAACCTAAGGGGAATTTCCTAGGGGAGGAGAACCTAGGGGGAACTTTGGAGTGAACGGGGTTGGCTGACCTTTTTAATTTGGCTTTAAATTGGGAAAGAATTGTGTTTATAAAGTCTGAACAAATTGTTTGACAAGCAAAATGAGAGACTGAACTCATTCAGCACTGAAGAGAAGGGATGCCAGCTCCTTCCAGCCTCAAGTCATCCTCAGTGGAGGTGTCTGAGGTTGATCCTAGTGACATGCGGCAGTCCCAAAGGGAACTCCATTGTGATCTTTCTCTTTAAATAATTAAAGGCTCATCAGGGGACGCACACATAGGGATTGGTCATTCAGTGCTCTGAGCCCCCATGGTAGTTTTAGACTGCCAGCAGGAGAAACTAAGACATAAAAGAGTGTTCATGGCCTTTTAGGAAGTGACACTCACAAGCAGCACACTTCTGACCCACTACACTGTCCTTAGAAGTTGTTCAGACTTTTTAACAAAACGAAACTAAGAGAAAATGGGAAATCACACTTCTACAGCTGACCAGCTCCTGGACAGGCAGCCACCCACTGGAACTCTGGCTGGCTTTGTGTACAATATGTACAGAGCCAACACTCGCAAGTTCTTCACAAAATGAGAAAATTTAACAAAAGATGACTTGAGTCTTAAATGGCCAAAATGGGGAACGTTTGACTTAAATTAGTTTATTTGCACGCACAGTTGGAAAAAACCAACTATAAAATTAAACAAATAGAACGGGAAACATTTTTTAATTGGTATTTAGAGGCTTCAAAACATAGTAATGATAAAATGACCTCTTTACAGGAAACTAACCAAAAATTATTAGAAACTGTTGCTAAATTAGAAAGAGGTTCAGACGCTGCCCTGCCTCCTCTACGTCCTCCACCTCCCCCTCCACCTCCACCTCCTTCTCCTCCTTTGGTGCCTTTGTATCCTCTCCTTTCTGAACTACTGTCCCCTGACTTGTCCACTTTACATTCTTCTCCTCCATCTCCAAAGGAGACAATTAAATCCCAGGGAACAAATACTAAAAGTCCTAAAGTTATGATGGCTCCTTTTAAAGAGAAACCTACTGGGAGAGGTGAGCCTGCACTTACATATACTCCCTGGACTAGAACAGAACTCAAGAAGTTAACTAAGGACTTCCCAGACCCTTTACAAGATCCTTTGGGATTTGCTCCAGAATTCGATCTAACTGTTAGAACATATGAATCAGGATACTGGGAGATTTATATCAGCTTGTGCATTTGCTAGTATCTGAAAGTAAAGCTAAAGAAGGGCTAACAGAGGCAGACTGGAAGGCACCCATGGAAGATTTTCGTAAACACGAGCCTGCTGATCTTGAGAAATGTAGAGAACTTGCTCATGACTTGTACCAAGTCATTCCCAGGATTTTTCCTAAGAAAATAGATTGGACAAAGGTCCAGCAATGTAAACAAAAACCCAGAGAAACTATCTTTGATTATTTTGAAAAGTTGCTTGAAAAAACCTTCAAGCAGTACTCCAGTATGGCTCCTGAAAGTTTTTGAGACCTTCAAAATGATCCAATTTTAAATTCAATCTTTTTGGAAGGATTAGATGAGGAACTGGCAAGAATAATTAAAAGACATGAATGGGCAGGGCTGCATTGTGCACTAGTGCACTAGTCACTATTGCAGACGAGCTTTCTAAAACTTTACAAAAGAAAGAAAAGGAAAGAGCCACTAAGGCTATGAATGTTCACTGTGCAACAGCTCAGTGGCCTGATTAAGATGTCTTTTTCAAACCTTGACCAAAGACGAAATGACCACACCTGTTACTATTGCAAAAAGGCTGTTTGTTTCAAATGAGATTGCTGCAAACTTAAATGAGATTTAGAACATGGCAAAGTCTTTTGCCCCGAGGATTGTGAGAGGGCATTTACCCTCCTCCTTACCAATACATTGGGGGAGATTGAAATAACTATCAGAGCAGAAACTTCAAAGGCCCGTGTAGATACTGGGGCTATATTATGTGTTCTTAATCCTACCCTTATTCACTGCCCTCTCCCTCGGAGTAAGCAATCAATTCAAATGGTAGGCATTTCTAATTTACCAATGCAGGTTTTTAAATCAGAGCCATTCGATTGAGAACGATCACAGGGAAAAATGTATTTCTCCTGGTAAAATTTGCTTCAATTCATTTGATAGGATGAAACCTTTTAGAATCATACAATGTTCATATTGCCTTTTCATAAAAGGGTGAAATGCTTCTAGATTTAGAAAATTTGGGTGTTGATCAAAATTTAGTTACTAAGAAATTGATGGTTATAAAATCAATGGCTTACATAGACCAAGAGAAAATTGATGACCTATTCTTGCAAGTGCCTGAAGAAGTGTGCTCATCTTCTTCTTCAGATATTGGAAAGATTAAATTGGCTACTCCTATTAAGGGGACTGTTGACAACTCTAAGCCTTTACCCAATATTCGACAAAATCTACTTAAATCAGAGGCATTAAATGGAATAGGACTTATTATTCAGGATTTTGTTGAGAAGGGACTTATAATTCCTTGTACTAGTCCTTATAATACACCTATTTTGCCAGTAGGAAAGCCAAATGGGAAAGGCAGGAGTTTTTTTCAAGATATGAGAGCTATAAATAATATTGTGATTCTTTGACATCCTGTGGTCCCAAATCCACACACTCTGCTCTCAGCCATTCCAGCTGATAGCTGCTATTTTTCAGTAACTGATTTATGCAGTGCCTTCTTTAGTATTCCAGCAGAAGACAGTCAATATCTTTTTGCCTTTATGTGGGAAGATTGCCAGTATATCTGGATGATTATGCCACAAAACTATACTGAAATCCCTGCTTACTTTTCTCAAATACTCAAGGCTAATTTAGCTAATGTAGAGTTTCCCAGTGGCTCTACCTTAATTCGATATGTATATAACTTGCTTTTATGCTCCAAGACTGAATCAGACTCCCAAAAGGACGCTATCTATCTATTACAATAACTAGCATGTAAAGGACATAAGGTGTCCAAAGATAAACTCCAATTTTGATTACCTGTTATAAAAATATTTGGGACACCTAATTTCTAAGGATGGATTATTGCTTGATTCTGAAAGGATCAGAGGGATTTTTGGCTTTTTCTCTCCCCCAAACAAAAAAGCAATTGAGAGGATTTCTAGGACTCTCTGGATACTACAGAAATTGGGTGCCCGCTTTTCGCTCATTGCTCAACCTTTGTATGTATTACTTAAGTCCGAGCAGCCTGATTTGACTGAATGGATGCCAGAAGGAGACAAAGCAGTAAATACTTTGGAGTCCATCTTGACTCAGGCACCAGCTTTAGGTCAGCCTAATTACAGCTTGCCATTTTTTCTCTTTGTGCACAAAAAGAAAGGAAATGCTTTAGCTGTATTGACTCAAAAACATAGTGATCAATGTCCACCTGTGGGACATTATAGTCAGCAATTAGATTCAGTAGCAAAAGGGCTTCCACCTTGTATGAGGGCTATTTCAGCAACAGCTCTCATGTGTAAGGCCACTGAAGAAAAGGTAATGGGGTCTCCTTTAATCATTTATGTTCCACACTCACTTGAATGTCTTCTAAATTCTCATCACACTCAGCACTACTCTGTAAGCTGATTAGCCTCTTATGAAGTATTGTTGCTTTCTGCGCCTAATATTACTTTAGCTGGATATAATAACCTTAACCCTGCAACCTTGTTTGCAGCGCCACAGGAAGAAAATGACCACAACTGCATTTTATTAACAGATTACCTTCTTGCTCCTAGGAGTGACCTACAAGAAAATCCTGTTGATAATGCTGATCTAATTTGGTTTACAGATGGGTCCTATTTAAAAGCTGATCAGGGCATTACTGGGCTGGATATGCAATAACGTCCAAAATGGGCATAATTGAAAGGTCTTATTTACCAGAAATAAAGTCAGCATAGCAACCCAAATTAATTCCTTTAACTCAAGCTTATCAATTAGCTAAAGACCACGTCAAATATTTCTACTGAAAATCATTGTGCCTCTGGAGTGGTACACGACTTCTTTTTTGTTTAATTTTTTTTTTTTTGGTGAGGAAGATTAGCCCTGAACTAACATCTGTTGCCAATCCTCCTCCTTTTGCTGAGGAAGATTGGCCCTGGGCTAACATCCGTGCCCATCTTCCTCTACTTTATATGTGGGACGCCTGCCACAGCATGGCTTGATAAGCGGTGTGTAGGTGTCCCCAGAATCTGAACCCACAATCCTCGGGCCACCAGACTGGAGCTTGTGAACTTAACCACTACGCCACCAGGCCAGCCTCGGTACATGACTTGGAATGCTATGGAAACAACGAGGGTTTTTAACTTCTTCAGGGAAACCTATAAAAAATTGAAAACAAGTTGCAGAATTGTTAAATGCTACACAAGTACCAAAACCATCAGCAATTATTAAAATACCAGGGCATTCCAAATCTGACACTTAGAAGCTAAAGGAAATCAACTTGCTGATATTGCTGCCTAACAGGCAGCTTTAAATACTCATCCTGTCCAGCCTCAAGAATGCCCATTGCTCTCTGTTAATCCCACTAACCCAGTAAAAGTTTTCCTTCTATAGTCTCAAGAAATCAACGCAGAAGAAGAAAAACAAATATGGCAACAAAAAGGGGATATTTTTGACCCCCACCACACAAATGTGGTTTGGGCCCAATAAAAAACCCATAGTGCCTGTTGGAGCACAATTGCCATTGCTTCAGCATATAATCAATTAACTCATTGGGCCCCTGAAAAGATGATTTTATGGGGAAAACAATATTTTTGGAAAATTTCTCCCCCAGTGGCTCATAAAGCCTTTGCTTGTTGTACTACATATCCTAAATATAATCCTGGGAAACCTCTTGGATCACAAGGCCACTTTCCTCTTCCTAAGGGACTCTTTGAGGTATGGCAATTGAACTTTGTTCAAATGTCACCATCTCTAGGATATAAATGTATCTTAGTAATTAGATTTGTATGTTTTCACATTGGGTTTTTGCAATGGCTTTAACAGTAGGTAAATTGTTACTGGAAAGAATCATTCCTGTTTGGGGAATTCCTATCAAGTTACATAGTGACTGAGCAACTCATTTCATTGGACAAATAACTAAATCTATTTGTGACATTTGGCCAATAATGTAGCGCTTTCACTGTGCTTATCATCCCCAGTCCTCAAGACTGATGGAAAGAAATAATGGCACAATCAAAATTCAATAGGCAAAACTTTCGGAAGCATTTAACCTCTCATGGTCAAAAAGCTCTTCCACTAGTACTCCTCAGTCTTAGATCTACGCCTTTCGGTAAATATCAGCTGTCTCCTTTTGAAAGAATAACAGGATGGCCTATGCAATTAGACAAGGGAATGAATGAACCAGCTTTATTTAAGGGAAATATATTGCATCATTGTCAAGGTCTTATTGAGACACTTAAAAGAAATGAAAGGCTGGTAGCTGATTCTTTTCACAGTGAGCTCCTGGGAGATGAAGACCTTAAGGATCCTGGACTACAGCTTGGAGATTTTGTTTATTGGAAGAGACATCAAATGAAAGACTCTTTGCAGCCCCATTGGAAAAGAGCATACCAGGTACTCTTAACCAATCCATGAGCTGCAAAATTAAATGGCATAAACTCATGGACTCACATTTCTCATTTAAAAATACCCCTCCACCTGAGTGGATTTCAATTCCTGTTTCTGACACCCGAATTCATCTGACTAAGAAAAGCACCATCAAGCCAGGATGAGAAGCAGATGACATCAGGGTAGACAACACCTCCTAAGACTCGAGACCAGGCTTGTATTCCTACTTTTCCTCCATTTTATTATACCCGCTATTTTGGATAATATTGGACCTGCTTGTTTATTCCCTCTTCCCCTCTATTTCATCCCAAAGAAATATCATGGTTACCTGCTAATCTAACTAATATAACTCCAAACACAACTTTAGTCTTATAATTATGACTTCGATGAAGTGTTTATGACTCCTTGCGCATACCCTAATATTCCCCTGCCTTTTGTAACTATTTTTTGGGATATATATACACACATATATACAAGGGGCCATTACTAGGGAAAATTTTTCAAAAACTGTTACCTAATGCAAATCTAACTCACATTGTATATAATACCCAACAAACTGACCATTGTGTATCTATAAACTTAGATGACCAATTATTAAGAAAAGTCCCTGGGTACAATGGAAAAAATTTAGTGGCTGCTTACCCAGTATGTCAAAATATCCAATGCACTCATAAACCATGTGTTTGTGGATGAAACAGCCTAAAACAGAATAAGACAAAACAATGGATAACTGTCAAAAATTCCATTTTAGGGGTAACCTGGTGGGTTCAACCCCCTCCTAAGCTTAACCTTACTGTAAGACCAGGAAGATTATGGGAAGCCTTATGGCATACCCAAACAAAGTTATCTTCAGGTGTTACTATTACCCACTTCACATTAGTCTGGGGAACTCAACGTTTTTAAGTCCAAAAGCTTTATCCTAATTGTACCAACACTGTTAGCCTACAATGGCAACAACATGTTTGGTGGATTAATCAGCACTGGCCTCAAAGGACAAAATGAGCTTTAGGAGCTGCAAGATCAGGATTAGGTATTCCTGGACAGGCAGAACTTGCTTTTACTGAAGAAAGACATTCAGAAGAAAAAAAAATATTTTAACAAAAAAAGGTAAATTAGAAGGCCTGTTATATCAGGAGGAAGGTAAAGGATGGAAATCTGCTTGGACTGATAATCTAGCACCAATAAAATGGTTAAAAGAAACTGAACGTATCATGGCAGAAAGTGCCCATACCCACCAATGGGAAAGAGCACGTACTTTAACTCAGCAAGGGATTTCAGACACGCTAATCCAAATGGAATCTGAAGTAGCAAGCGGCCAATGGTCTTCCTTTCTTTAAGGATTTATTTATTTATTTATTTTTTCCCCCAAAGCCCCAGTAGATAGTTGTATGTCATAGCTGCACATCCTTCTAGTTGCCGTATGTGGGACGCGGCCTCAGCATGGCCGGAGAAGCAGTGTGTCGGTGTGCGCCTGGGATCCGAACCTGGGCCGCCAGCTGCAGAGCACGCGCACTTAACCGCTAAGCCATGGGGCCAGCCCTGGTCTTCCTTTCTTATGGCAGAAGCCCGAAACGCACATCTATGGAAATTACATAGACCACTTAACTTATGGAAAAATGTCAACGCTTCCTGTAATTCATGTAAATGTTTAATCACAGCTTTAGTGCCTAAACTTACAGTAAGCCACACCTACGATGTTGTTCAACTAGTAGGAATAGGGACGATTTTGAATTCTACCAGAATTCTCCCTGTGGGCAAAGATGGGCCTTAATATCAAATAATTTTTACTGGACCCCTATATCCACTCAGATATGCAAATTCCATTAGGGCGTATGACTATGCCCTGAGCAAAATAGGAACCCCAAATTTACTACTACTTGGCTTATAACAACCACACCCATACAGGCAAATATGTGGTATATAGCTAAAGGAAAATTTTGTTGGGAAAGTTTAAAAAACATCTCTGTTATTCTTTCTGACCTGTATTATAATCAAAGTATCTTTTATCATAGCTTTACTGCTATGTGGTGTAATACTGACTTTAATAATCAAATAGAATTGCCTGGCTTTAATAAGACTTATACTAATATTGATATTGATGATCATATGTTTGGGAAATAGAACAACATCCACCGCAAGATGTAATTTCAATAGAATTTAATTGGCCTGAAAAATCATTGCAGGTATCAACTGAAGATCTTATTACTATATTAAACCAGTCTGCCCAAACTTATCATAAAGTACAGATAACAATGAATAAAGGAGGCAAACAAATATTTAAACTAGTGCAAAATTACAAAAATACCTGAAACAAATTCTTTGGCTTCTTTTCTTGTCTCTTTAAATCCATGCCTACTCCTCATTGGCTACTTCAAATATTATTGATTGGTTTCTATTTATTGTTACTATACCTGTTCTATAAACATTATAAACAATGTGATTGCAAAAAGTCACATAAAAGCACATGTACAATGTTTGTGTGACAATTCGATTTGATTGACAATATGTATAACCTCTAAAGTAATCTCCCATCAGCCTATACCTCTATGCTTGTCCACTATACACGGCTTTTACCTGGAACTTTCCCCCATTGTAGATAACTAGGCAAATCAGTAAGATAAAAGCCTAGCACCAAGGGACATAATGGACCCAGGGCAGGCAACACCACCCTGGTATCAAGGGACAATATCTTGATCACCAACGCTTTCTATCAAAAGATTATTGATCAAAGGGGAAAATGTTGGGCTGGACTCATGGCCTAATGGTTAAATTTGGTGTGCTCTGCTTCAGTGGCCTGGGTTTGGTTCCTGAGCTTGGACCTACGCTACTCATCAACCATGCTGTGGCAGTGACCCACATACAAAAAAGAGGAAGATTGGCAATGGATGTTAGCTCAGAGTGAATCTTCCTCAGGAAAAAAAAAAAAAAGGTGTGGGAGGGATTATTTTTTTTAAAGATTTTATTTATTTATTTTTTCCCCCCAAAGCCCCAGTAGATAGTTGTATGTCATAGCTGCACATCCTTCTAGTTGCTGTACGTGGGATGTGGCCTCAGCATGGCCGGAGAAGCGGTGCGTCGGTGCGCACCCGGGATCTGAACCCGGGCCGCCAGCAGCAGAGCGCATACACTTAACCGCTTAGCCACGGGGCTGGCCCTGTGGGAGGGATGTTATAAGCAATTTTTACATATTGAGGTATATAGAGAAGCTATTCTAGTTTAAACCTGATTTGGCCTGAACTGTATGTAAGCTAAAGAAGCCTGACTTATGGTCGGTCAATCATACATTGTACATCTACTTTAACCATTAGAGTAAACATTTTCCCAAAGCAAAGAATGTGCTCTTTGAAAATAGGAATGAATGCCTCCCTTCCTATGATGCCAATACCTGCACTCCTTTGAAGATAAGTTTCCTTTCCCAGATGCCAAGGTCGTGTTGACCTGCTGTATATATGCTAATCTGTAACTAAACATCTCTTTGAAACTTTGAGAAATATGTAGCCTTGACATGTTTGATGTATGTTCTTTGTTCTGAAAAGGCATAAAAATTGTGCTGAAAACCCTGCTTCTCTGGAATGCTTTCATCCTTTGTGGAGACTGTTCCTGGGCTAGTCCTCAGCTTGGCTCAAATAAAACTCACCTTATCTTTCTTACCAATAGATTGGTTATTGGTTATTTGCATTGACAATGATTTATGAATCACGCTACTGCTCAAGTCTTCATCAAAGTTTCCTTTACTGCCTACCTTCACTGAAACCTCTCCTCTGAGGATATAGTTTCACCTGGAGCCATTTTGAAAGGTAGTTTCACATTTTCTATGAACCTTAGAGTTGGGAGATGGGGTTTGTGGGCTCTTCACTCATTGTCATTACTCTGTGTAAAAGCTCTCATGTCTCCAAGCCTCAAATCCAGCTCTTCTGTCCTTTACTTTTTCCTTTATTGCCACACCCCACTTCTGGTCACTCCCCTCAATCGCAGCATCTTTGTTCTTCTTCCCCTCCCTAAGTCCTCCCATCTTCCTGAGTCACTCCAATGTCTATGTGGATCATTGGTGTCCGACCTCATCAGCAACAGGACCTTGTCTCTAGAGGCTTCTACCTTTACAGTGACATCCAGCACTTGAGGTCACTTAAGAACATCTGAAATCATAGATTGGAACATCCCATTCAGAGGAGAAGGCCTCTCTAAAACTATGATAGAAATCCAAGAAGCCATAGAAGAAAAATATTGAAAAACAACAAACTAAGGAAAATATTTGGAAATCAATTCACAAAGAGTTGTTTTCTTCCCATTAGGAGCTCATATAAATCAATAAAAAATACTAATAACCCAGTAAAAAATAAACAATTCACAGAAAAGTCAATACAAATGCATCTTTTTAAAAAATGCACTCAACCTCACACACAATAAGAGAAACATAAATTTGAAACTACAGTGAGACAAAGTTTTCTCACTTACCAAATTAGGAAAGATCAAAACATTTAAGAATATGTGTGGTAAGGGTACGTATGAGGAAACAGACACTTTCAAAACTTTTGAGAGAGTAAATTGCCCTCTTTGGAGGGCAATGTGGCAATATCTATCACAATTACAATGCTCCTTTGACCCAGAAATCCCACTTTTAGAAATATATATATGCATATATGTGCATGTTTATGTATAAATATGTACAACCACTATATTTTATGCAGCTATAAAAAAAGAATGAAAGAATCAAGAAGCTTGGAAGTTCTATATTCAAGAGAAAAAAAGAAAAGAAAGTGAGTTGCAGGACAGGCAGTTAAATGACACAATTTGCGTAAAAATTATTTAAAATAATATATATGTACATATATACAGGTTATGCTTCTATAATGCATAGACTATTTCTGGAAATGAACACAGAAGCTGACAACTGCATTTGTCTCTGGGGAGGAGAACCGAGTAGTGGGAAGACAGTTAGGAGGGAGACTGTTCCTCAGGGTCCCAGCAGGAAACTGAAGGCACACACAAGTTGGATATTTTGAGGAGCGTTTAATAAGTGGACTATTTACAAAAGTGCAGAGCTGCAGGGCTAGCAACAGTAGGAAGCCCTTACCACCCCTCCTGCTGAAGGAGAAATGTGTGGACTTAGTTCCTGAAACCCACAGAGAAAGCTATGTAGAGAGAGCTGCCTGATTGATAGGAGCCATGGCTTAGGGTGACTCTGCAGGAAAAGATACTCATGGTTAGTCAACCCTTCCCTACTCTCCTCCTGGCCTCTAATCCCCACCACAGGGCAAACTCCATGAGGGAAGTTTCAGTGTGTACAACCGGAAGCTGTGGTGCAAGGAAGTCATTGATGCAGGTCAGCCTCCAGGGCAAGGAGCAGGGGGGGAGAGTCAGAGTACAAAGGGAGGCCAGGGGAGAATATCTGCATAGAGATTTACTGTTCATTGCATTCTTCTTTGTAGCTTTTGAATTTTGTACTGTGTTCATGTATTTATATTAAAAATAAATTACATAATCGCTTTTTTAAAAGAATGGAGAAATATTTATTTCTCCCTCCAACTGTCACATTTGCGTTCCTCTTTCACATCCAAATTGGTTGCAGGTGTTATCTGCACTTATTATCCTGCTCTTTATTTTTCAAGCCTAGCTTCTGCCCCCTTGGCACTTGAATGAGCTCTCCTGCCAAGGTCAGTGATGTCCATGCTGCTGGCTAAATTTGTTTCACTCGGCTTTTGGGGAGCATATGACCCTATTGACCCCACCTCACACTTTCCTGAGACACCCTCTTCCCTTGGCTTCTGCAGCCCCAAACCCTCTCTGGCTTCCTTCCTGGCCTTCTTTCTCCTTCTGTTTTCTGGATGTGTTACTGCGCAAAGGGCACGATCTGCTTGCCTCAAGACAAAAAGCCAATCCATCGAGAGGCAAGATGGTGGCAGAGAAAGGGCATTTTATTAAGTGATGAGCTAGCAAATCAGAAGATGGTGGACTAGTGTTCTAAAAAACCATCTTAAGGGGGGCACAGAATCTTGAGTCAGTTATGTAGGCCAGTGGGTTATAAGGGAGTAGGTTAGGAATGTTGACCCTCTGGTGTTACAGACTGGGAGTCACCACACCAGATCTTTCAGTTTTTGTTAGTGATGGCTATCAGCATAGAATCTCTCCCCAGGGGTCATCACATTCCTAGGGAACTCAAAAAAACAAAGGTATCATCTTATCACAGCTGGGAGGTACATACGCAAGCAGGGGCCATAAAATCTACAGAGCATGTATATTTCCTAGAGGGTGCATATCCAGCTGGGTTAGTTAATCAGAGGCCATTCAAAGCTACAGTATGATTTCTTTTCTACAATATGGCTTTCTTTATGTCAACCTTGTGTCAAGCCAGTACCAGATGGGCCTCTCTTCCTCTAGCCATCCTTTAAATGTGGTGTTCTCAGGGTTTTGTCCTTGGCCCTTCTCTCCTCTAGCATAGCATTAACCCTCACTTCTCATGTCTACTCCCTTGCCTTTAATGACCCCAGCCATCTCAATCCCAGGCCCAAATCTCTTCTCTAAAGCCTCGCATTCAGTTGCCACTGGGCATCTCCACTTGGGCATTCTATAGGCTGTCTGTTATGGGCTGAATTGTGTCCTCCTAAAAATCCATATATTGAAGTCCTAACCCCCAGGAGTACCTCAATATTTGACTGTATTTGGAGATAGGGCCTTCAAAGAGGTAATTAAGGTTAAAATGAGGTCATTAGGGTGGCCCTAATCCAATATGATTGGTGTCTTTATAAGAAGAGGAGATTAGGACACAGATGTACAGAGGAAAGACCATGTAAAGACACAGGGATATGATGGCCATGAAAAAGCCAAGGAGAGAGGCTCAGAAGAAATCAACCTTCCCAACACATTGATCTCAGACATCTAGCCTCCAAAACTGTGAGGAAATAAACTTCTGTTGTTTAAGCCATCCAGTCTGTGGTACTTTGTTATAGCAGACCTAGCAAACTAATATACTGCCCAAGCTCTAAATCTCCCAAACCCTTCTTGTGACCCACCTTCTCAACTGCCCCTCACTTATCTGAGCCTAGTTATTATTTGCATATCTTCTCTCAGCATCAAGTCAATCTTGCAGGGAATGTTTTATGAGAGTTGCATAATGATTTATAAAATGCCCAAGTCTGGTAGATTGGAAAGTAGATAGGCCAAGTCACCTTATGATGACATACTGGCTGCCAGCTATAATATTGGTTAGGATTCAGGATACCTGGGTAGGGTAGTATTAGATCTCTTCCCCACAAGTCAAGCCAAGAAAGCAAGAGCTTTACAATAAAATTTAGGGTAACATTATCAAGTAAATTGTTTATTTTTTGAATATAGCATAGTAAATTTCATTATGTAAAATCAGCAATAGTGCCAACATCACATCCACTTATTACCATGGCAGTGAAGTCTTAAATCTCTTAAGCCATATTTTGAAACATGAAGCTTAACACTCTTTGAAAACTTTTTCCAGGATAGATGAAATTTTTAAAATATTTTATTCATTTGTCTGTGGTCTTTGCGGTCTGATATCACCAATCCCCCAGGATCCTGTGTCTTCTCCTTTACCTCCTGACCTCCCACCCCATCTCTCCTGACCCGTGGCTTCTTCTTCAGCCCCCAGCACTTGGGCATCAGATCAACCTCTCAGAAAGGACATGCACTACTCTCTGTTCTAATTGCTCTTCTTAAGTCTGGATTCATTTTCTTTCCATTTCTGATTCTATTGTTGTCTCAATAAATTTATCCATACGTCTGGTGTCCAAATTCATCAAGAATGGTGACTTGATTGGGTTGATTAGGAACCATCCAACATGGGGTATCCCTTTTGGGCAGAGTTTTTGATCCTCCTTCTAAGTTGGTGGTCTAGACCACTGTTAATCAAAGTGTGGTCTGGTCTCACCTGGAAGCTTCTCAGAAATGCAGACTTTCAGACCCCACCCCAGAACTCCTGAGCCAGAATTTGCGTGTAAACAAGATCCCCAGTGATTCACAGGCACAGTAACATTTGAGAAGCACTGATCTAATTGTCCCTTATTTGATCACCATGGCAGAGCTCCACTTGATACACGTGCAAAGTTTGGGAAGCACTGATTTAGTTGTTCCCTGTCATATCGTCATGGCCCGGCTGCAGAGTGATGTGACACAGGCATAGCAATATCTGCATAAGGAACTGTCTGAATTCACCTTTCTCAGAAGGAGACAGCATAACCTGCAGGTGTTTGAGGCCTTGTAGACAGTGGATTTAGATATGGTTCAGAATTGAGCCACAGACTGATGGAGTAAAGAAGGAATACCATGGACAGCGCTCCCGCACTGGTACTTGGTATGAGAGACGTCACAGGTGGTGGACAGCCCAAAGGGCTGCTGGTTGAGACGCACTGGGTTTGAATCCTGGCTCTATCATTACCTAGGTCTGGGAATTGAACTTGTTAATTTACCTCTCTGAGCCTCAGTTTCCTCATTTATAAAATAGGGATGACAAGACTTAACTAATACAGATTGTTTTGAAAAGTTACTGAAAAAATATATCACTAGACAGATGTTCAATAAATATTAGTCCCTTCCCTTTTCTTGTCTTGTAATACCTTAATTGTTAGTAAAACAAAGTCCTTGAAAAAGAAAAATCACAAGATACCTCTAGCTTGAAGCTAATGTCCATGGTTATGAGGCCAAGCTGATAGAATTGGTGGTGATGGTGGGAGGGTTGGAGGAAAGATGCCCACTCTGGCTCCCAAGGTCTTTATACCATCGCACTAGCTGAAGGAGCCCTGAGAGGGGAGCTGGAGGGCAGACGTGCTCAGCTCCCGACATCTTCACTCTGAAGGATGGGGGTCCTGCACAGTCACTGGGGTTTGAGCCTGGGATCTGGCTCTACACAGGGGATTCTGAGGAGCCATTCTTTGAAGGGTCAGTCTCCTCAGCAAATCTGATAACGCAGCTCTGTTCAGTTCCCCACTGGCTGTTAATTACACCACCACCACTCCTCGGGGGCTGAGTCCTGCCCCTGAGGCGTAGTCTCCCTTTTCTCTGTGGCTGGATTGCACCCCTTTGTGGAGCAACTTTTCCACGTAGGGCTCAGTCTGATCTTCCATGAAGAGTTGGCTAATGCTTGCAATGCTGCTGTGCCTTTGCAGCTACGGCTGCTTCCTTTTTCCCCAAAGCTTTGTTCTGACACTCTCATACCAAACTTTTGCCTGACTCTTGGGTCTGTTGACTCCTGAGAGTCTACTCTGCCTCCTTTCATCTTTATACAACCCTGAGTAATAATCTTCTCTTCTCCTATGTGCCATAGGCCTAAAAGCTAAAATTTAATTTGCATCAGATTGTTTAAGATTATATTTTAGCTTCTCTTACGAGATTTTATTTTACCTACACCTGCTTCTTAAAGATGTTCACTTCAGGGTAATCTCTGAAAATTTAAACCATATTTGAACCAAAGGCCAGATAATGCTCACCGACAATCTGATACTGCCAGGAAGCGGCCGTGGGCCACTGGCCTCCACGAGAAGGCGGGGCAGGTCTGCCTGCCAGAGCCGTTGTGAGAGGGAAATGCGGTAAGTGGCTCTCTGGGATCAAAATATTAAACTTCACCTGGTTTCTAACTCGTTTTCTGGGCATAGGCTTTGTCAGTATCGGTTCTCCCTTTTGCCTTCCATTTTTCTCCACTCAGGGTAATTTACTCCCATCCCCACGGCTGGACCTAGACACTGAAGCGCATAATTCAGTACCAGATGTCGAACTGATACTCTAAATATTGGTGTAACATTTAATGAGAGCAAAGGCCGAGTGCTGTGCGGGAAGGACATAGAAGAAGAACGGAGAATCACTGGTGTCAGTGCTCCTTGTGCCCTCTCGGCACAGAGCATTTGTGCTCTGAGCCCAAAATTGCCCACTCTGCTTCCTGTGGACACGGCCCTGCAGCCTCCTGGCCCTGCTCCCTGGAAGACAGCCTAGTGACCATCTCTGTCACTCCAGCAGGCCTTTGGGTTCCACTCCTTGCAACATGCTCATGGAAGGTTCACTTCCAACCCACACACACTGCTTCTTCCTGAGAGGTCACATAAATGTACACAGCGGTGTTTGGGACTCCTCACGCGCTGGTACTTGGGTACCAGCCTGGCTAGCCCCTCCCCTTATCTCAAGTGGGTCTGGTATTTTATGAATATGACTGCACTCGCTGCCTGTTCTAAGGGGCTGGGTGGTAGGGAAAGTAGAAAGGAAGAGGAGTCTCCCTACACCCCAATCTCCACTCCTTCATGCAAAAGCCTGGAGGGTTCCTATATCCATCCTTTCACCATAAGAGTAATAAAGCCCCTACCGGAATTTTTTTTCAGTTCCTTCAAACAATTTTAAACTCTCCATGCTCTTGCTAAAATTGGTGTGTACATCATAAACTTCTATGAACCACGGTCCTATTCTTTGCGCTTATGAACTGTTAAAAATGAAGTTAAAGAGGGAAAAAAAAAGATTTCTCTCACACACACGTTTGGCATTTTCTGCGCCGAAGAAGAAAGGAAAAACACCCCCACCCCCCCCACCCCACATCAGCGAGTTCCCAGACAATGATTTCCAAGGGGAAAGACTTGAGCTGGGTCTATCAGAGGGGAAATCTTCTGGGGTACATTTTTGTTATTTGTCAAACCAGACATCTCCCCGCCGTGAGCACATGGCTGTACTTGTGTAATGTAATAAGAGTGTTGTTATAAGTTATGCATATACACAGCGCCTTCCTGACGGCCAGAACAGTCTAATTCCCGACCTTAATCCGGGCCCTGGTTCCCAGCCCCCGCGGGGTGGCGTTTCCTGCCCGCGGCTCCGCGCCGCCCCAGGTGAGTCCTGCGCGCTCCCCGCCCGCGGGCCTGCGGGAGGGGCTGGAGCGAAGGCGGAGGGCGGGCCGGGGGTTGGGGGGGACGGAGATCCGGGCCCTGACTGTCGCTTCCTCCCCGTGGAATCGCATTCCAGCCGCCTCCGCAGCCCCAGCCCCAGCGCGCCGCGCCGTTCCAGGCCGTGCCGCCTGGAGGCGCGGAGCCCGCCCGGCGCGCCCAGCCCTGCAGCTCCGGCCGGGGCGGAGGCCGCCGGACCGCGGAGATGCGGGGCGGGGGCAGGGCGCGGGGTAGGTGACTTTATCCCGCCTCTGTTTCCCTGCCCCGGGGAGCAATGACATCACGCGGCCTTCTCCAGGCGCCGACACAAAGAGCGGCGCGGAGAGGCCGCTGCGGGGGGAGCCGGCGGCCGCCGCTGCCGCCACGGGCCCCGCGGCCCCGCCGGCCAGGCCCGCCGCCCTCGGTCCGCGCCCTTCCTCCTCCTCCTTCTCCTTCTCCTCCTCCTCCTCTGCCGCCGCCGCCGCCTCGGTCGCCGCCGCCCGCGCCGCCCGAGCCCCCAGCGCGCAGCTGAGTCCGCGCCCGGCCGCGCCGGCCCCTTCCCATGCGGGCGGCGCGGGCCCTGGGAGGGGCGCCCGCAGCCAGCCGCGCAGCATGCACTGGGGGGTTGCCTTTGCCTCGTCCAGGCCGTGCGTGGTGGATCTGAGCTGGAACCAGAGCGTCTCCTTCTTCGGCTGGTGGGCCGGGTCCGAGGAGCCCTTCTCCTTTTATGGGGACATCATCGCTTTCCCTTTGCAGGATTACGGTGGGATCATGGCAGGGCTGGGCTCCGATCCCTGGTGGAAGAAAACCCTTTACTTGACCGGGGGAGCTTTGCTGGCCGCGGCTGCGTATCTGCTCCACGAACTCCTGGTCATTAGGTGAGCCGGAGAGAGGGCCCCGCGCAGGGGCGCCTGGCCAGGGCAGGTCTGGCGCGAGGGGGGACCCGTGCCAGCCCCTCGGTCACGTCGCCCAAATGCCCAAGAGTCCTGCCCTTACCTTTCCCCAGAGGCAGTCCGTGGTCACCTGGCCGTGAGGGGCAGTTCAGAGTTGACAGGAGAATTAAACTGGGACTGGGAGGGAAAAGCATTTGTCTCCCAGTCTTTCGGTGCTAAAAGCAAAGATTCTCTGGGTTGTTATGGAGCAAAATACTCTATTATGAAATGCCTTGAGGAAGATCTAAGTGCATTGTTTGCAACAATAGAATTAGGCCCTGTAGAAATACTAAGTTACATTTTTATGAAATGCCTCATTTGTTTATAGGTAATAATACTAGAATACTAACCACTAACCTTATCTTTTACTTAAAGGTTAGTTCTCTGTTACCGCGCCCCAAATGTCAACATCACAAGGCTGAAATTGCCAAAGCTCCAGAGACCTCTGGGTCCCTGTTAGCGATGCATGGCCCAGTGTAGTGGTGTGCAGGTTGTTGCAGCCTTAACCTGGTTATCTGCTAGTCTGTGCTGAAAGCTAAGCCCCATCTTCAGGTTTAAATGCCATTGTTGTGTGAGCGGTCTGAGATCAGAGGACTAGCACATGGGCGTGTTTGACAAGAACACGGGAGGCGCCCAAGGCCGTAAACAGTTGCATCCGATGCCTGCCGCAGAATGTTTACAGGATTGACTTAGAAATGCCGGAAAATGGAGGCCCCTGCTGTTGGTACATGCAGCCGGACATAGATCTTTGAGTAGAGTCATGCCTTAGGCTACTGGGACGGTCGTTTGGCTAATTGATACATCAATTTACAGTTGAAATTTCCATGCCGTTTGAGCCCTCTGTCACTGGGAGATGACCGGAAAAGAGCAGTTTTCAGTAGCTCAGAATGTCCCTCTTGCCCGGTATTTTCTAAAGCGTGAGAAATGTGTCCACATGGCCTTTTTCCAGTGGAGGAATCCTACACAATAGGTTATAAACAGAGACAGTGATAGGTGACCTTTAACAGGCCTGCGGGGATTCCAGGAGGACATTGTGACAGCCTAATTTAGGTATTTTGAGTATTTCTAGTCTCTGAGAGGGTAGGAAATCATTTAGGTCTGGGGAAACGTATTAGCTTTCCTATTATTTAGCCATAATTGAGAAGTTTTATTTTAAGCTTATGATACATTGAATTCTCTTAGCACAGTGTCTTGAATCTAGCTGAACCCAATAAAAAATTGTAAAGTGAATTATTTCTGTAGATTATTTTATGTTTTTTGCTAGTTTTAGAACTCTCTTTCAAGTTAGGTTTCAAGCTATATGAAAACTAAAACATTTGTGCGGTAATTTAAATGGTAACGCAGTTGTTTCTCAATTATATTCCAGTCCAAAGGCTTTTGAGGATCCTGAACCATGTGGCTTCTCACCAGTTTTCCACTTTGTGGAGGGAGTGGAGGTCTAGCTTCACAGGACTGAGTCTAAACCTGGCTTAAATGACCTTGCAGAAATAGCGGGGGGCTCAGAGCTCACCCTGGGAGCAGGCCACGCCCTGGTAGGTGTGGTCACTGGCGACAGGAGAGCCCTCTGCCCACAGATACCCCCCTCACGTAGGGGACTACTTGGATACTTATGTGGATTAAGATGTTTTTAAGCGTTGGTTTATTCACTTTTGTTTCTTGACAAATGGTTAAGCTGAGTTGGGAAATCTCTTATAATGCAAATAATAAAAAATGGCTGCCCGGTTTTCTGCCCTTAGTAGGGGTCTGCACAAAAGTGTGTTATCTGCGTGATTTGCATGTATTCCTCACAGCTGTCGTTGGATGCCTGATCCCCATTTCATAGATGAGGAAGTGGTGCTGAGGGAGGTTAAGCAACTTGCCCAAGATCACACAGTAGGAGGAGTCAGATCCAGATTGGTTCTGGGAATGTGTGTCTGCAGAGCCTGCGCTTTTTACCACTGTCTCCTGGAAAGTACCAATTCTGAATTAAGTTTTGATGGGTGAGAGGAAGAGAAATGTACAGAACTGGGGCAGTGCTCAGGGAGACAGGCTTGTGGCAGGGACCTGAGTTTTGACAGCCTCTAGGGGCACAGAGGGATGGGGAAAAAGACTGAGGAAGGTCGGACACTGAGATTCAGAGGTTACATGATAGACACCTTCACTTAAGTTGAAATCTAAGTGTTGATTGTCTCTGTAGCTTAGGCAAAACACAAAACAATCCAAAATATGCAGGATGGGAAATCCACCTTGAAATGGCTTCACTGTCTGAGTTCACTGGCAGTTGTGAAGTCTCCATCACCCTACTTGGGTTTTCTGCTGCATAGACTTAGCCTTAATCTATGGCTGTGTCTCCAGAGTGGAAAGTAGAATTGACAGGTGAGAATTATTTAGGAAGTTTAATTAATGAGTATATTAATGAGTAGAATGAGTATAACAACTGGTATTTTGGATTTTATCTATGTTTTTCTCACCACAGTATTTTTAAACAGATATAGTCCCAACCCTGTACTTCATTCTCTCAGAGTGGAGAGAGTTTAGCAGCTATCTTAAATTCAACCCCGCGTTGGAAAATGTATTGTTTGAATATTGAATGACTAAGTGATGACTTTGTTACAGGTATTTCGCTTGCACCTTAGGCACATGGGCTTGGTCTGTCCTAGAAAATTAGTTAGGGAATCAGAGCAGCCCATGATCAGTCTATGATCTCCATAAACAACAGCTCCTCAGCCATTTACAGAGGCATGGTCATCTGTGATAGCCTTCACCTCGGGAGTAGGGACTAATCTTGCTGCTCTACAGGTGCTCTCTTATATGGTCCTCATTATAAGGGCACTTGAATGTGCTTATACTAGCTGTCCAGGCAACAGCTCACCTGCCCCTCTGATCCTGAGTTAGTTAGATAGAGAGGTTCCTGACATGTGGAGGGAGGGCTCTGGAGCCAGATTAAGTTCAAATTCACTCTGCCTTTAACTAACCTGGTAACCTTGGATCTGAGAGTAAGCTTCTTGGCTACTTGGTTTTCTCATCTGTGAAATGGGGATAGTAGTAGCCGTCCTCATAGAGTTAATTAAATGAGTTAACACAACTGAATTGCTTAGCACAGAGTTTGACATATAGTGAGCATACAATAACAGTTGGCCATCATTAGCTAACAAAGACTTTCATCGGAAGGCTCTAGGCTTGAGTGGTCTTAGTCAAACTGGCTGTTTTAATGAAATTAACTGAGGAAGTGCCCATTTTGGTGTAAAGTGCTTAAGAGCTTGGGAACTGGAGCTATTAACGGCTTGATCTTAAACTGATATTCCTTGGGCAAGTTATTTAACCTCTCCGAGCTTCAGTTTCCTTGTCTACTATAAAATATATATATATAAGTATAGTATAGTATACTAAATTTAAACTACAACAATATTGACTCTATAGTGTTACTGTCAGAATGAAATAAGTTTATCTGCATAATGTATACAAAGTCATTGGCATGTGCTCGTCACATAGTTAGCATCCATTCTTGTTATGACATGGCCCAAGTTAACCATTAGAAGTAGATCTTTCTGGCCAATGAGGCAGGGGATTTTATATTTATCTCCTCTCCTTTAAGTTCTTAAATTCTTGCCTGGCTAATTTACATGAAAATGTCATTCTGTGACTTGAATTATTTGGTTGGACAAAATCAGTTAATTGTCAAATCTGCAGTTTGCATTTTCTAGGAATATGGTCTAATTGCCTTCTTAATTTTAATATCTGACCTCTCAAACATTTCATCTAAGTGAAAACCTTTGTTTTATAGCAAGTATTGCCGGAAAGCAGCAAGTATTGCCGGAAAGCAGCAAGTATTTTTATTCTTTTGACCAGTATTTTCAAAATGAGTCATTCTTAACTCTGTAAGTGGAATGGGCACTCTGGTGGTAAATTTCTCCAAAAAGAGTTTGTTTTACTAAACTGAGATGCTGCCGTAAGTGAGCGTCCGGGTGATGATGATACGGAGAGTTGCCCTTGCTCGCTTGGGTAGAAGTACCTTTGGGATTGAACTAGAAACGATGTGAGGGAACCAGAGGCTAGGGAGGGCCAAGGGGAAGAATGAGGTTTATCTGACTGGGAAGTGGTTGGGTCGAGTGAAACATGGAAATCGCAAAAGGTTCCTGAGTGTGGGCTGTGTGGAATGATGAAAGTTTGAGCCTAAGGGGATAAGACCGTATCTCTTTGAGAATAAAGCCCAACACTCTTATATAATGCTTGATAGCTCACCTGTTTACAGATATTATCTTAATTCTCACGATAATTGATGTCCTCACTTTGCGAGAGCAGAGGAGAGGTCTAGGGTAACATGGCCAGTAGGAAGCAGGGCTTGGTCTTGACCCCAGGTGTCCAGACTTGGAATCCAGCGTTTGCTCTACTACATGGTGGCTATTGGAAAACTGTACCAGGGAAGTCCTCCCCACCCGAGAAAGTGGACAAAAGAAAAGATAGATGTGTGGCTGAGACAGAAGACAGGGAAAAGGCAGAGGTACAAAGATATATGCTGTGTGGTGAAAGTGGGGACCCTGTGAAGGTAGAGGAGAGAGATCCCAGAAGCTGGGTTCCTGGGCACCACAGGTGAAAGGCCAGGTGAGGGATAATTTGGAAGAGGGACCAGAGTATTCAGAGTCTTAGAACATTCTGAGACTCTGCAGACTTGGGTCACGGCAGAGTAAATCTGCACTGTTATTCTGGGTCCTATGGATGAATAGGCTGTTTCACGGTGCAGTCTAGACGTCAAGAGCATCGGCTCTGACTACTTGGCCAGTCCAGTTTCTGCCATTTACTAGTAATGTGACTTTGAGCAAGTTAATCCTCTATGCCTCAGTTTCCTCATCGATAAAATGTGGATAATAATAGTACCTACCGCATAATGTTATTGTGAAGATTAGATGAGATTATACCTGTGAAGCCCTTAGAACAATGCCTGACGCCAATAGGCACAGAATATCCTTTTTATCCATCCAACTTGTCCCTAGTGGGTAAACATAACCAGCTGGATAAGAGGCAGACCTGTACCAGAAAGTATTCTTCCTGCCCGTAGACTACGGGTTCCAGAAGAAGGTTGACATGTAGTTACTTTTCTGAGCCCTTGGGGTCATGGGAACAGCAGAGTGTGTAAGGTTCTCTTGTGTTTTGACCAAGCTTCCACGCTCTAAGTGCTTCTGGGTGAGGTAAGCCCCTGTGACAAACAGATCTGCTTGTTCATTGAGCTACAGCCCGGCAGGGACCTCTGAGGAACTAAGGGAACTGAATGTATAACACATGGATTGTTCTTTATTTCTGTTTTGGTTTTAACAGGAAACAGCAAGAGATTGACTCCAAAGATGCTATTATTTTGCATCAGTTTGCAAGACCTAACAATGGTGTCCCCAGTTTATCTCCTTTCTGTTTGAAAATGGAAACTTATTTAAGGATGGCTGACTTACCCTATCAGGTACTTGTGTGCAAATATGTTTCATTCTCGTGGCAGCCGTATTGGTTAGAGGGGAAGTACTTAATCTCGCGTGGTGGGAAGGGCTTGCTCTTGGTGTTAGAGGAGGTGGGTATGAAAGTAGCCATGCCCAGTCCTTAATAGGTACTTAAGAGACTCGATTCCAGGGTCTGTTGAATGAGTGATCAGAGTATGGACTTGGGGCCAGACCGGTGGCATTGCGGTTAAGTTTGAGTGCTCTGCTTCGGTGGCCCAGGGTTTGCAGGTTCAGATGCCAGGTGAGGACCTATGTACCGCTTATCAAGCTGTGCTGTGGCAGGCATCCCACATATAAAAGTGGAGGAAGATGGGCATGGATGTTAGCCCGGGGCCAATCTTCCTCAGCAAAAAGAGGAGGATTGGCAATGGTTGTTAGCTCAGGGCTAATCTTCTTCACCAAAAAAAAAAAAAAAGAAGGGTACAGACTTGGGTTCAAGGGCCATGTTCAGGCTCAGGGCCATGTTATTTTTTCCTGACATAGAGTATACTTTGGGTAATAGTTTGGATAGACCTGGTAGGCAGCTATTAATAAAGGTGGGTGTCCCATTGCCTGATGTGTTTTTTTCCTTTAGCTGTCTATTTATTGACACCATTGTATTTTGTCTATCATGAATCCTGGGGGCAGATTGCCCAGCAGGCCATCAGGCAGATGTTAGTAGATTTTGTGAGAGTTTTTCCACAGTGCTCCATGTTCTGTTTGGGTGACTTTCAGGGCAGCACTTGCTTGTTTCAGCATTAGAAAGTGAACAGAGGAATGTATATAAAGGTAGACATTTTTCTCTGAGTAATGATTGAGCTGTGACTCACAAATGTGACAGGTTGTGTTTTCATCGTCATTCAATTCTATGTTTTTTTTTTTTCTTTTTTGCTGAGGAAGATTCACCCTGAACTAACATCTGTGCCAGTCTTCCTCTATTTTTCACATGGGATGCTGCCACAGCATGGCTTGATGAGTAGTGTGTAGGTCTGCGCCCAGGATCCGAACCCGCGAACCCTGGGGCGCTGAAGGCAGAGCACTCAAACTTAACCACCATGCCACCAGGCCAGCCCCAGTCTTCCTCTATTTTGTATATGGGGCACTGCCACAGCATGGCCACCGAAGAGTGGTGTAGGTCCATGCCCCAGAACCGAACCCCAGGCCGCTGAAGTGGAGAGTGCCGAACTTAACCTCTAGACCATGGGGCGGGCCCCCAGTTTTATGTATTTTTAAAAAATTCCCTTATGTTTTTCTTTTTCACCTAAGTTCTAGCCATATGCAGTTTTTTTTGAAGCTTTGATTTTTGTTATTGTTTTTTAATTTTATGGTCAGAGCAGATAGTCCTTGTGATATTAATTCCTTGGAATTGACTGACACTTTAGCCTAGTGTGTAGCTACTTTTTGTAAATGTTGATAATTATGTATTCTCTGCTTGGGTGTGGAACTCTCTCTCTCTGGCTACTTGCTTGAGCATGTGTAGTGTATTGTGACCTTCTATATCTCTGCTTATTTTTTGTCTGTCTGCTCTGGCAGTTTCTAAAAGGAGTAGGTTAAAATATTCAAGCGTATTTGTTGATTTATCTCTTTTTCCTGTTATTTTGTCAGTTCTTGCTTTATGTAAGAGTATTTATATATTCGAGGTTATATTGTTAGGTCCATATAACATGAAAGATCATATCTTTACTGTTTTGTTTCTTTTTCTAGCATGTAGCACCTAGCTCTGTCCCTTATGATGTTTTTAACCTTGAATTCTGTATTATCAGATACTGAAATTGATTCTCCAGTTTTCTTTTGGCTTATATTTGCTTGGGATAGCTTTCTCTGTTTTTTTTTTTTGCGTATTTGTCTCTTGTAGGCAATGTATTACTTATAGCCAATCTGGGAGTCCTTAATAGGTGAGTTTAATCCATTTACACTAGTAATTATTGTTTTATTAGGACTTATTTCTACCATCTTATTTAATGTTTTTCTTCTTACTATATTTTGCTTTTCATTTTTTCTCATTTGCTGCTTTCTAATGGATGAAGTTTTTTTCTTGTCATTTAAAATGAATTCTATTTTTGTTGTTATGGTGGCTGCTCTTAAGATCCAAATTTGTGTTGATTTATCCTTGTTCATTTCCTAAATGTATCACGTTCTGTATTTGCCCTCTAATAATACGAGTATGTTAGCAGGTTCAGGGGAACCTTGGGTCTCTTTCTTCCCAGCCCTCATCCCAGTTGTAGTGCTGTTGTCTGATGTTTTCATTCTGGAATTTTGGAAATCTGATCTCAATTTTTTTTTGCTCCTTTTTTAGACAACAAACCTTACTAAGTTATTTGACTAGCCTAATTTCCCCTATATCTTATCCTGCAGGATTTATTTGTCTTTTTATCTTCCTGGGTGAATATTTTCAGAGTGAGCCTTTAGGTGGCAAACCTTCAGTGGCTTTGCATTCCTGAGAACATCTTTATTATGCCCTCACATTTGATAATTCTATGTTCAAAGTTCTTTTCCTTCAGTGCTTTAAAAATATTACTCCATCGATGTTTTGCATTGGTGTTGCTATTGAAAAATCTGATGTTAACCTGATTCTTTTTCTTTCTCTTACTCTCTGGAAGCATTTAGAATTTGTGTGTAATCTCAATAGTCTTAAATTTCACTCTAATGTGCCTTGGTGTGGGTCTTTATGTATCTTATTTGGTCCTTTATGAACTCTTTTAATCTGAAGTCTTTCTTCTCTTTTTAATTCTGGGGAATTATCACTTTTCTTCAAATATTTCCTTTTCCCTTTTATTTGTTTGGTTTGCCCTTCTTCTTTCCTGTTCCCTGTTGTCTGGATACTGAAACCTCTGCTTTTATTTTCTGCATCTCTGAACTCATCCCTTACTTCTTTTCTTCTTCCTTCTGGGAGAATTCATCCCTCTGAGCTTCCATTGCATTGCTGTGTTCTCTTCTTGTATCCATTGTGCTATTTATCTCATCTATTGTATTCTTTATTTCAACTTTTATATTTTTCTTCTTAGTATTTCTCTTTGGCTTGTATTACAGTCTGTTCCTTTATCCCTTGGAGGATATTTATTACACTAATGAAAATGTTTTGGTTCATGTATATAAAATTCTGCTTCATGGTGTGCATATGCAGTCTGCTTCCCTCCTCTTATGGTAGTTGTACTCCTCAGGTGTCTAGTTATTTTGGTTTGAGATCTCCTTTTACAAGGATGTCAGCTTCCCTGCCTGGGGATCTGCAATGAGCAAGGGTTAACGCTTAGGTCACAGGCTGTGTGCTCTGAGGGAATTAAAGAAAGGAAGGAGGTGAGCCCTAGGCATCCCCAAACCACTGTGGTCCCTCCAGTTTGCTGCCACTCCTCCAAATGGCTCCCACTGGTTGGGGGTTCACTGTTAAACTCTTACAAAGTGGCAGCATTGGGAGGAGGTGGTCTCCTTAGCTGGAAACAGACCAGCTGAGCGGGTGGAGGAGGAGGCACCTTACCCAGCCAAGCTCTTGGCTGCCCTGATAATGATATTACGCCTCCAACTCCTGACTCCCCATGGCCCGTGCCTTCTGAGCCAGTTTCTCTGCAAAGGAGGGGATGGGGCTGGCAGCGATCCTCCTAAGGCAGTGCTGGGACCAGATGAATGACATACTTTCAGCCTGGGGTCAGTGCTAATAGGGACGTCCTCTGGGAATATGGTGGAGTGGCATCAAACCTGGACTTTGGTGGAGGGATCTGGCAGGGCGCGGGGTGTTTGGGGAACAGAAAGGGGGTCTTTATGACTGGGAACTGGAGGGCAAGGGGTGAGTCTGGAGAGAGAAGCAGGAAGATTATTCAGGACTTTCTCAACCAGCAGTGGAGGAGAAAATAGTAATAAGAACAGACAAGGCTTGAATCATCTAAATGCATTGGATCAGATTTGAAAGATCATTGTTCAGCTTGGTGTTGGCAGTCAGCACTGGAAGATGTGTGTCACCGAGGGGCTCAGATGGAAGGAAGAGACTGCTGCCCTGCTGCCACCTGTCTCTGTTCCGTCATCACTCTTGACCAGATTGCCTCCTTTCGCCGTGACAGCTTTTGGGCAATTAGGATCCAAAACCCAAATTTTGTACTATGCAGTCTCTGGCTGTTCTCAAGAGCCTGTGAAGCACGCTCACCCTTGAAGCAATTCTGCAGTTTGCAGCAGCTGCCAGGCTGTTCTGCTCTTTCCTTTCTTGCCTTCCAGCCGTCAAGCGCTGATGCCTCAGCTCTGTCTTTACCAGCAGCCTCACTACCTCTGCTCGTGTTGCAGAGCAGCTGCCTTAGTTAGTGTAACTGGAGCAGCGGGACATACACCTCACCGTGAAGCCTGAAGCTGTTACAGAGGCCTTCGAGAAGGGGACCGCTTATCCCCATCCAAAATTATTAAGGTTTCATGTTAAGTACAATTTTTTAGAAAAGAAATCATAGAAGAGTGTTTTTTCTTCTGTGAGGTCTCTGTGGAAAGTAAATAGAGGTGGTGTTCTGCCGGGGGGCAGAGATTTTAGGTTGAAGGATAATGGTTTAGGTCGAGGGTTCTGTGGTTTAGAAAGGATGCTCTCTGCCTGCTTGGGTGCCTTGAGCCCAGGTGCCATCTCGAGGGTTTGTGTTGATGCAAATGGTGCCTGGGCAGTGATGATGGAGCTCGTTTCTTGGAGCCATCAGTAGAGAGGAGTTTTGTCATGGACCCAGGTTGCTCTACCCTCTGAGCCCTCTTTGCCCTGTGCCTTTTAAAAAAAGATTAAAATGCCATGTTCCTAAGAGCATGAATTTATATTTGAAGCTTTTTCATTTTTTAACCTAAGTGAGACTGGAATAAATATTTGATGACCATTAGTAGGAACTCACAAGGCTTTTTTTAAAAGCCTGATGTATTGGTCAGTTATTATCTTTTTAAAATCGGGATATAAATATTAGTAGGTCAATTTTTAAAACTTTTCATTTTGTAATAATTATAGATTTGTAGGAAGTTGCAAAAAGTGTACAGAGAGGTGCTGCAGATATGGTTCATTTTTTTTTTTTTAAGAATTTTTAAAAATTTTTCCCCCAAAGCCCCAGTAGATAGTTGCATGTCATAGCTGCACATCCTTCTAGTCGCTGTATGTGGGACACGGCCCCAGCATGGCCAGAGAAGCGATGCGTTGGTGCGCACTGGGATCCAAACCCGGGCCGCCAGCAGCGGAGCGCGTGCACTCAACCCCTAAGCCACGGGCCCGGCCCTAGTTCATTTTTTTTAAATGAAAATGACTTTACTATTTTTCTGATTATATATAGTCCTTATAAAAATATCAAACAATACAAAAAGGTATAAGTGGAAAATGAAAATCACCTGACATCCTATTAGCTAGAGATTAGCATCATTTATATTTTTGACCATCCTTCCATTATTTCTCTAGACATCCATAAAGACACCAACATCATTTAACATAACTGGTTGTATAAGAAGGATCTATTTCACACAATAACTCTTGTTAAATAAGTGAAAGAAAAAAGAAAGAAATGCTCTGAAACTCTCTGCTCTGTCTCTCAGGCCTTTTTTTTTTTTTTTTTTAACTTTTTATTATTTTATTGAGGTCACATTGGTTTGTGTAAATTTCAGGTGTACATCATTATATTTCTGCTTCTGTATAGACTGCATCGTGTTCACCACCAATATTCTGGTTTTTATCTGTCACCACACACACGTGCCCCTTTACCCCTTTTGCCCTCCCCCTCACCCCCTTCCCCTCTGGTAACCACTAATCTATTCTTTTTATCCCTGTGTTTATCTTCCACATATGAGTGAAATCATATGGTATTTGTCTTTGTCTGACTTATTTTGCTTAGCATAATGCCCTGAAGGTCCGTCCATGTTGTTGCAAATGTAAACCTTAACTTTTGTTGTTCTGTTTATTTGTTGATCTTGTCTTTTTTCCCCCCATTTTTTTGTTTTGAAATTTTTCTAAGCTGTACACAAGTTAAAAGAATAGTACAGTGGACAGCCGTATGCCCTTCACCTCGATTCACCAATTCTTAACATGTTGCCTACTCTGCTTTCTCTTTATCTATACCTTTAGGAACAATTTTTTTTTAATCTCAATATCATTTTTTTATTGATGTTTTAATAGTTTATAACATTGTGAAATTTGGGTTGTACATTACTGTTTGTCAGTCACCATATAAATGCCTCCCTTCACCCTTTGTGCCCACCCCCCACCCCCTTGCCCCTGGTAACCACCATACAGTTCTCTCTATCCGCGTGTTGATTTATATTCCACATATGAGTGAAATCGTGTGGTGTTTGCCTTTCTCTCTCTCACTTGTTTCACTTAACAGAATACCCTCCAGGTCCATCCATGTTGTTGCAAGTGGGAGGATTTTGTCTTTTTTTATGGCTGAGTAGTATTCCATTGTATATATATACCACATCTTCTTGATCCAATCATCAGTTGAGGGACAGTTGGCTTGCTTCCACTTCTTGGCTATAGTGAATAATGCTGCAATGAACATAGGGGTGCATAAGCCTCTTTGGATTGTTGATTTCAGGTCCATTGGATAGATTCCCAGTAGTGGGATAGCTGGCTCATAGGGTATTTCTATTTTTAACTTTTTGGGGAATCTCCATGCTGTTTTCCATAGAGGCTGCACCAGTTTGCATTCCCCCCAGCTGTGTATGAGGGTTAGGAACAATTTTTTTTGATGAACCATTTAAAAGTAAGCTGTAGAAATCATGACACTTTACTCCTCACTACTTCCTTGTGCATCTCCAAGAAATAAGAACATTCGTCTACAAAACTACAATAGAGAGTGGATGTGTGCATTTTTTCAGTGTGTTATAATACACAAAAATTGCTCAAATTTAGCCAGCGGGAAACTTTTCAAGATGGCTTCAGGGTGCAGTGAATATAATGGATATAAATTTATCTGGAAAGTTGGGGGCATGATGGCCAGTGTAGCAAGTCAGAGTCCTCAGACTCTGGATTTCTTTTAAGGTCTCAACTTCTCCATCTCAAATGATGTTGGTGATTAATACTTCTGGTGAAGGCACTTTGTCAAAAACTTCATGTGCATTTTCTCATTTAATCGTAGCAAATGTTATCCCCATTCTATAGACGGGGAAACTGAGGCCCAGGGAGGTCCAAGGTCACACAGTGAATAAATGATGGAGCCAGATTTTAAAACACAAACCCTATGGCTTTCACTACCATGCTAATAACGTAGCAGAAGTGTAGATGTGTTGATCTCACCTGGGACACAGTCGCATGGGGAGCATCAGCTTGGAAAAAATAGAGAGGATTTACCTCTTCACCTTTTTTCTCAAAATTACTTTCAGAAACTACCCTCAGTGGGCCGGTTAGACTCCAATTGCTTAAATAAAAATAGACCAGGAGTTCTTTAATGTATTTAAGGAAGTTAAGGAAAACTAGGTATTATTTTTACAATGTACATTTTTTACTTTAAAAGTAATTTAACCACATTCATAAAAATTGGAATTCATGGAAAAGATCACCTGCATCTCACCCATCATCTTGCCAATCACTTTTGACATTTTTGTGTTTCTCTTTTAAAATATTTTTTGAATTCATCTAATTTTTAATTAGATATAATCATAGTGTCTATAAAATGTCTCCTGCTTCTTTAGTAAGCAAAATAAATTTTTTGATGATGAAAGCCTCTAAAAGCTTTCATTTCAAGAGAAATGAAATTTCTAATTTCATTTTTATTGCTAATTTTTATTAGTCTGATTTTTTTTTTTTTTTTGCTGAGAAAGATTAGCCCTGAGCTAACATCTGTGCCCATCTTCCTCTGTTTTGTATGTGGGATGCCGCCATGGCATGGCCTGACGGATGGTGCGTGGGTCTGCGCCCGGGATCTGAACCTGCACACCCTGGGTGGCTGAAGCGGAGTGGGTGAACTTAACCACTATGCCACCAGGGCTGCCACTCATTAGTCTAATTTTAAAAAGTGGTCTTGATAAAAACGTACCGAGCACCGAGAGTCTAGTCTAGAGGGAAAGCAGATGTATACACAGTAATTCTATAAAGGGAGAGATCTAGGCACTGTACAGTGGAAGAATGGAGGGAAGGCAGATAATGGATACTCCTTGGGGAAGTAGTTCACCAAAAAGGTGAAATTTGAACTGAATTTTTTAGGATGGATAGGACTTTGCGGAGGGTGGGGAAAGGGATTCCTGTAAAAAGTGGAGAGTGTACAAAGTCAGAGAGGTGGCAAAGACCTTGACTTGGTTGGGTGTGGGCAGTTGGAATTCAGGAGACCAAAGGGACTGATAGCAAGGAGGCTCGGCGGGTGGGCAGTGGCTAGATGGTGTGGGCCCAAACTGCTGTGTGAAGGGGGTTAGACTAGATCCGTGAAAGCCATTGGTCAATTTTGAGCAGCAGAGGTCTTGCATCTCATTTGTATTGCTAACAGTTCCATCTGATGTCAGTGTGCAAGACAGATGTGAGTCCAGAAGGGAATGTGTTAGGAGGATATGGTTGATATCAAGAGAAATCTGAAACAGGTGCTCTTATATGGTAAATTGACGTCTTTAGTGTACAAATTACAAGAATGTCATGTACTAGCAACTTTTCAAGGATATGACATTTCTTCTGGTCAACATCAGGGGTAATGTCTAGGGCTGCTGTGTATGGTTGTGCAGGTTGTTCACTGCACAATAGTGCCTGGCCAAGGAGTTGGGGCAAAATCTGGACCCACTTCTCCTTGCCAAGCTATGAACCCTGGCATGGACTGTATCCACCCAGAGGAGGTTCCATTTTCCAAATTGCACCAAAACAATATGGCTAATAGCAGCCCCAATAATTCCCTTTTCTGGGCTAGGCCCAGAATGAATTTCTTTGGAATAAGCAATGAGATAAAGTATCAAGACATGAAGAGACAGAGACCAGTTAAACTCCCCATTATTCTCTATGAAAGACAGCAGTAAGCAACATTTAGCTAGTACCTGCTCTGCTTTTCAGCCATGAAAAAGGTGATATTACCTCAAAGGTCGGGAGAAGCCCGGGACCCTCAAGCATAGTCCGAGCCCAGTTCTGTGGGCACAAATAGATAACTGCCTTTAAGGGCCGTGATATCCAGCCGGAACTCTGTAATCTCGCTGCGGCCAATTCAGTGGTCAGGCGTGGTTAGTACACACCACACACAACATGCACGCATAGTTCCTGGACCCAGAGAGACTTGACTTAGAGATTTTGCAACATCCTGTGTTTTTATCTTCTGTGGTAAGATGTACTGTTTGGTTTTGGGGAAAGGCATGCACAAATCTTGGTGTGATTTAGGTGAGAACAACTAGAATAGTCACCTTTGTTAGTCCCAACGTTTTCCAACAAGAAACATTAATTTTTTCATTTCTTCACAAATTTTGGTTTCAGGCCTGAAAGGAGGATTTGACAGGGGTTTCCTAGAATGGAACCCTCAGAGAGTTTTCTGTCATCATACGCCTTTGCAAAGAGGGATCTTCTTGTTCAGGGCTTGATGCAAATGGTTACTTAAGTTTAATTTTGTTTCTCTAGGAGGTGGTGTGGGTAAATGGATGCCCCCAGAGCAGAGGCCGGCCGGCAATGGTCTGCAGGCCCAATCAGGCCTGGGAGCTAAGAAGGATATTTACATTTCTAAATAGTTGAAAAAAGTCAAAAGAAGAATAATGTTTTGTATTATATAAACTTCAAATTTCAGTGTCCGTCGACAGCTTTTTATGGCCGTGCGCATTCATTTATGTGTTATCTATGGTTATCTATGGAGCTTTCATGCTCCAACTGCAAAGTCGGGCGGGTCGTTGTGACAGAGACCATATGGTCTGCCTAAAATACGTACTATCTGGCCCTTGACAGAAAAAGTTTTGGCTCCTACTCTAGAGAAACAGTTTACAGATGTAGAGGACTGATGCATTTAAAATTTATGTAATACTATCTTTTTTTTTTTTTAAAGTTGCTATTCTTTTTTTTTATAATTTTTATTTATTTATTTTTTCCCCCAAAGCCCCAGTAGATAGTTGTATGTCACAGCTGCACATCCTTCTAGTCGCTGTATGTGGGACGCGGCCCCAGCGTGGCCGGAGAAGCGGTGCGTCGGTGCACGCCCGGGATTCGAACCCCGGGCCGCCAGCAGCGGAGCGCGAGCACTTAACCGCTAAGCCATGGGGCCGGCCCTGTAATACTATCTTTAAAAAAAAAAAGCTTTATTGAGATATAATTGGCATGCAATAAACTGCACATATTTAACGTGTATAATTTGATAAATTTTGACATATGTAAATACTCATGAAATTATGACCACAATTAAGATACTGATGTAGCCATTACCTCCTTGTGCCCCGTTGTGATCCCTCCGTCCTGTCCCTTCCTGTCTCCCATCGTCCCTAACAAACACTGATTGGCTTTCTGTCGCTATAGATTAGTTTGCATTTTCTATAGTTTTATGTGTATAGAATCCTACAGCAAGTACTCTTTTTTTTTGTCTGGCTGATTTCACTAAGTAATGTTATTTTGAGATTCATTCATGTTATCGTGTGTATCAATAGTTCATTTCTTTTCATTGCTGAGTGGTATTCCATCATACAGAGATACCATAATTTGTTTATTCATTTACCTCGTGATGAGCAGTTGGGTGTTTTCCTATTTTTGAGGATTGCAAATAAAGCTTCTACGAACATTGTGTACAAGTCTTTGCACGGACATATACTTTCTTTTCTCTTGGGTAAATACCTAGGAGTGAAATGGCTGAATCATATGGCAGGTGTTTGTTTAACTTCTTAAGAAACTGTCAAATGGTTTCAAAGTGGTTGTGCATCTTACATTCCCCAGCAGTGTTGGAGAGTTCTTGTTCTTCTACAGGAACCTGCACTTGCTATCATCCAACAGTATCTGAACTATCGACTTGTATGAAGTATAAAGAAGAGGTTGCAATAATCTGACTAATTTAGGCTGTATAGACCACCAAAAAATTGATTCAGATTTAAAAGTCAACTTTGGGGTCTAAATGATCCAGATTTACCGAGAAAAGTGATTGAATAAATGCGATCGTAACCACAGAATCCCCTTCATCAGTGTAGTTCAGATCTTGGCTGTTATACAGCGGGCAGCAAATGTCACTGGGTAATTCTCAGTGTTCATATAGTGTGTGACTCCCCCATCCCCACCCGACCCCATTCTGGGATCAAGGTCCTCTGACACACTACAAGTTTCTACCATGTGTGTGGATCAAAGGGCAGCTTGTCAAAAACACAGAGTTCTGGGCACCGTTCCCAGGATTTTGATGCAGAGGTCTAGTGGGGGCCCAGGAATCTGCATTTTGACAGGCATTGGTGTTGAGTCTGTTGGATACACTTACAACTAAGCGTTATAATTTCTGGGACCACTTGCTTGCAGGGTAGTGGTATTAAGCATTATTTGATGGGTTTCAAGTGAGGTTTTTGATCAGTGGCCTGGTCAGTACAAGCCTCTTCATGCTTTATTTTCACTTTTTGCATTTTGGATTGTTCATACATTATAACTAGACCAACTATTACCAGGATTATTTCAACCCTCCCCCTCCTCCCTGGTCTTTTTTTTCATTTTTTAACAATTAGCCAGAGCCCATGATAAAATCTATGGGAGTAAAGTAATATGTTCATGGGAGGTAAATCTTTTTTTTTTTCCAAGAGTAACCATTTATTCTCTTAAAGAGTTTATGTGTTGAGTTCATTCACTTGAGTAGTACAGTCACTATCAAAAATACAGTTGGAATGTTTGTTTCTGTTAATCATACAGTGAAATATAAATAAAACGTTGCTTTTCTTTTTTTTAAAATTTACTCTGCTCAGAACTATTTTGGTGGAAAACTCTCTGCTCAAGGGAAAATGCCTTGGATTGAATATAACCATGAAAAAGTTTCTGGCACAGAATTCATCATTGACTTTCTGGAAGAGAAACTTGGAGTGAATTTAAACAAAAACCTTGGTCCTCATGAAAGAGCCATCTCCAGGGCGGTGACCAAGATGGTGGAGGAACATTTCTACTGGTGAGTCCCCCTGGCACACTGGGTGGGTGCCTAGGGACTGTCCCCATCCTTCAGAGTGAGCCAAGTTCTCTTTCACTTTGCAGACACTCCCCCGACCTTTTCGAAAGTTTTCTACATTCTGACAGACTTAGGGGTCAAAGTTTTGACTGTTAAGTTTCTAGATATCTAGATCAGGGGTGGGTGTTTTCTGTAGAGCCCCAGCGAGGACATATTTTAACGTTTGCAGACCATGTCTCTGTACTAACTACTCAGCTCTGCCGTTGTAGCACAGCAAATGAATAAGCACAACCATGCTTCAATAAACACTAAAAGCACTGAGATTTGAATTTCATTTAATACAAAATATTATTATTTGATTTTTTTCCCCCTGACCATTTAAAAATGTAAAACCTTCTTAGCCCATGGGCTCTAGTTGGCTGACTCCTGATCTAGTCTGGAACTCACTGAGGTGAGGGAGATATTTCCATACACTAGGCTCTTTACCAGTACAAACTGCTGAATTGCGTCAGACACCCAGAGGAGGCAACAGAAGACTAAGTCAGGAGAGAAGTCTTAGGTAAAATGAATTACACGAGCTTTGTAAGATTATCGTCACTTTTCCTTACGTGACAAGAGCTTCTCTGTCTTCCGGAAGTAAAGCATACTACGGCTTCCCGAGTGTCTTTGCCCTGAATGGCTGACTCTAGCTTGCACTCCTCAAGTCTGGGCATCACACACACTTGCTGAGGAGTTGCTCCTATTCTGCACGTGGGTTGTGCTGGCTGTGGCACCCCCTGAGTTCAACAGACATGGTTCTTCTTGCTTTACAAACTCATTGTCATGCTGTTTTTTTCTTTTTCTTTCATCCATTTTCTGGAGTTTTAAGCACCTTTCTATATATACCCCAGTAGATAAGGAAAGTTTTCTCTCTGATTTCTGCAAACTTTATCTTGTTCCGAAGATTTAATTAAGAAGTGCTAAGCCTACTGTTTGGGCATTCATTGTTACTCCTGGGTCAGTTGCTCACCTGGTAGCTTTCACCTCCCCCATGGAGAGAGACACTCAGTGTGGGGTTGACTGTAGAAGGTTCTTCCCCATCACCTTCCTATTTCATCCATTCAGCTCTCTTTCTAAATGGAAAACTTGCTGTTCCCATCTCTTGGAGTTTAAGTGACCCTCTATTTTTCTCTTCCTCTTTCTACTTTCAGTCTTTGCCCAGTTTATTCCGGGGCTGACCTGAAGCACCACTTCTCTTCCTCCTCTCACTACGGAGGTGAAGGGAGTGGACCAGCAAGGAGGGACCAGGCAGAGAGTGGAGGCAGGGGCGCAGGTCAGTGTGGGAGTAATTACAGACTCAGTGTTCCTTGAATGAACCCAGGTCTTTTCCTATTATGTTACTGTGCAAAGGGCATGATCTGCTCGCTGCAAGACAAAAGCTAATCCATCAAGAGGCAAGACGGTGGCAGAGAAAGGGCATTTTATTAAGCAACGAGCTAGCTGATTGGAAGATGGTGGACTAGCATCCTAAAGAACCATCTTTAAGGGGTACAGAATCTTGAAGCAGTTCTATAGGGTTAGTGGGTTATAGGGGAGGGGGTTAGGAATGTTGACCCCTGGCATTGCAGACTGGGAGTCACCACACCAGATCTTTCAGTTGTCATCTATGTTGGATACCAGTATAGAATCTCTGTCTGGGAGTCATCACATACCTAGGGAACTTGAAAAAGTTATTGTCTTATCGCAGCTGGGAGGTATATTCTCAAGCAGGGGCCATAAATCCATAAAGCATGTATATCTCCTAGAGGGTGCATATCCAGCTGGGTTAGTTAATCAGAGGTCATTCAGAGTTACAACATGGCTTCTTTTCTACAGTATGGCTTCCCTTATGTCAACCTTGTGTTGAACCGGTATCCATGACACCTACGCAGAATGGCTGGACCAAAGAGTGCCGGGGTTTGCAATGTGGACCAAAATGCATGACTGCATGTGCGTGCTTAGCCTTGGGAAAAGCCTTGTGGGACAGAGCTGTCTCACCTGCTTGCCAGGTTCTCGTCCCTGCTTTGCAGCAATTGAGGGAAATGAAGAACCAGCACAGGGCCACCTGACCCTCTGTGCCTTCCCTTGTTTGGCCCTCCGAAGCGCTACCTCATTTGATTGATGGGCCCATTAATGTGGAGAGCTGTTGTTTTGTCAGCTGCCTGAAAAGCTAAAAGCCTTACATTTTAGTTGGCACTTTTGCTACAACTCTGATTTCTATAGTGGTTCATAAAATTGATATTCCCATTAGAAAGACTTTGATCTAGCAAGATTCCCAAGTACCACCTATCACATCACTACTTCTTGCTCTGGGTGTGTGTGATGTTTTATATGTGTTTACCCTCTGGTAGAAGTTCATCTTCTGCTCTTTTCTCCCCTTCTCTCGCTATGTGGGCCCCAGCTAACATGTACCTGATGGGGGGCAGGGCATGGTAGGGTGGGGTGGGAGGGAGAGTTGGGAGGCGGTATCCTGGTAGGGAAGAATCTTAATTTTACAGACCACAAGCCCCCAAGTGCTTGGGGTGTTGCTTGGGTCATGCGTAAACTCTTCTCTCTTTTTAATTAGAAAAGTACTTTTTTGGGTTAACGACTCTTTCTCATTTGTGTCTCCTCGAGGGTTAATTTGAGGAAGACATAGTGAAGGTGGGAGGTCAGGTCTTGATTGAGATGTAACTATCCAGTGAACTTTCAAAAAAACTTTCCTAATTCCTCCAATTCCCTTTAGTCTCCAGGAGCTGAAGAAAAAGCAAACCTTGCTCTGTTTCAAGAAGTTTCCAAACCATTAGTGAGCTTCTTGTTTTGGGGAGACCCTGAACAGGCTTTCCCGAGAACTCTAAATCTCTGTGGAGAAGAGTGTCCTCCCACCCCCCATGGTAAGAAAATGCCTGAGACCGAATCTGTGGACACTCCTCCCTCAGGCTCCTCTCCTCCTTCCCCTTTCTTGTCTCAGAGGCCACACACAAAATGTGCACCTGTGGAAACCGAGGGCCAGCATAGGGAACTGACCACAATACGTAGGAAAATATTACAAGTACGAGGTTTCCATGAGATCTTGTTAAATTCCGACAATCACTGCTCTCTAAAGTTGTGTCTGTACTTACAGAGGTGGAATCAATTGTTTGACTCAGTTGATTCAGTTATCTGGAGTTTTCAGATATGTTTATTTTGGTCTGAAACCTTAAAAGTACTACTCCACTTCAGGTATGATTTTTTTGAAAAGCAAAGGCAATGGAAAGCTGTCATTATTATGTAACATCATAATATTCTGAAGCTCTGTTTTAGGTCTGTTCAGGTAAGCACACTCAGCTATAAAGTGGTTTTTCTTCCCGTTGAAATCCATACAATTATGTCCCACTTGCATTATGAAGCTAGTATTGAAGATGGAGAGCAGTGTTTATCCTCTTTGTTCCACTGAATGCTTAAGATAGATCCAAAGCAGGGAAACCAGCACGTCTGAGACACGGGGTCAAATTACTGGAATGAAATTGTCTTGGCGGCAACGTAGCTTCTTCTGTGTGACATACTGCCCCCTTGTGGACACCAGTGAGTGTCTATGAGTCTTCCCACCCCACAGGGAAGTGTGCAGGGCGCTGTTGTCCAACTATCTAATCGTAACATTTTCACCCATAAAAACAGAGGCGTTAGAAGAGGGGATTGAAATTCACTTCTAGGTTGGTGACAATTTTTAAATTTTGAGTTTGGCATTTGGTATAGTTTCAGTGAATGGGGGAGGTGGGGTGCTTTAATAAAATGACTTACCCAAGACCTTCTCTAAAAGCCAGAAGTCGCTCTCTCCCTGATGACAACTTGACTGATGTGTTCCCCTTTTCTTTCTTGGCCCCCCAACCCCACCTCCACCCTCCCACAGCCCCCTGTTTTAGATGTAGTGAGGGTTCCTGTTTGGAGGGACTAATCTAGTGCCTGTGAAACCTGGTAAAATTACGGAAGCTGATCGTATGCTCCTGCACCCTTGAGCATTTAAAATAAAGGCAAAATATGGCAAGGATGTAGCACGGCATGGAGAAAGGCGTTCTCATGGTGGCCAAAGCTAAGACGTACGCATCACACAGTGGTTTGCCAGGTTTGTCGTTCCCCACACATTAATATTCGTTTCTGCTATGGGCCAGGCCTCCTGTTAGGTTATAACAAGAGATGTCTTCATTAAAACATCAGGGATTGGCTTTTCTTTCCTGGCTTCTTGATCTCCTGTAAAAATGTTTGAGCAGGGTTTATTCTTCCATTTTGACTAACATAATCAATCTTTAAAAAGAACTCTTTGACCCCATTTTGCAGGAGAGATGAGATCCATCAGTTGTGATAAGGAAAATGAGTATCAACTTCCAGAAAGAGGCTCTCAGAATGATAAATTATTTTAATTGCGCAGCCTAGTCTGGTTTCCAAATTGGCCCTCCCTGTCCTCTCCGGTGAATAATTCACGATTCCTGGTGCTGTGGGCCTCTTCCCAGTGGAGAGTGAAGAGACAGACCTCAGAAGAGAACAGTGGCGGCCCCTTCCTCATTCTCCAGGGGCACTCTCTCCGTTTTTCTATTTAAATATTGTCAGCCCTTAGAAACACTACTTAGCAGTAGCTGGCTCAGAAGTGAAGCCTTTTGTCGTTCAATCAATAGTTCATTCTTTCAGCAAACTTAGTGAATGAATGACTACTAGTGGTCAGGCACCATGCTGGGTGGGGGGAAGCAAGGCGATGCGACGCGGCTCTGGCCTCAAGTGGCTCACAGGCTGGAGGCAGACATCGAGACTTCGTAACAGTCAGTGCTGGGGGAGAGTTTGAAGAACCGAGGAAAGGCAGCCAGAGCTGCTGGAGAGGTGAGGGGAGGGCTTCCCAGAGGAGATGGTGTCACAGCAGAATCTGGGGACAAGCAGAGTGGCGGATGAAAGGGCTGGGTGGTAGGGGATTTAGGATATCCAGGCAGAGGGAGCAGCATCTGCAAAAGTTTAGAGGCAAGAGAGGCATTTGGGGAGGTGCCTGTGATTCTGTATGGCGGGTGCACGGGAGGCGATGCAGGATGAGGGGGTCAGACAGTGGGGAGGACTGGCATGCCAAGCTAAGGAGCAATGGGGAGTTAATGAATGACTCTGAGAAGCAGTGTGATACGGTTGGATTTGTGTTGTAGGAAGCACTGTGTGACTACCTTGAGGCAAATGGATTTCTGGAAGGCCTTGAGGGGATGTCAGGAGACCTGCTAGGAGGCCACTGTCCTCAGGGTTGAGAAAGGATGAAGGGCTGAATACAGTGTTGATTGAGTTGGAGAAAAGGGCAAATTCCCAGAGTGCCTGGCTGTCAGGAGTGAGGGATGGGGAGCAGTGAAAAGAAACTCCTGGGGTTCTTTCTGGCTTGGGTGAGGAGAGGCAAATTTGAAGGGAAGGAAGATGATGAGTCCAGTTTTGGAAATGTTGGTTTGCAGTTCCTGAAGATCCCTCACATGGATCCATGGATCTCAGGACAGGGGTCTGGGCTGGATATAGAGTTGGGAGTCATCACCTTGAAATCATGGGTGTGAATTAGATCACCCCATGAGTGAGAAGTAAGAAGGTAGAAGGAATAAAGATAAGAATCTTGGGAACATGTAAGAGGTGAGAGGAAAAGCAGTGGATGTAAGCTAAGGGAGAGTTCTAAGAAAGAGGCTAATAGTGTCAGATGCTGCAGAGAGTTCAAGAAAGATCAACGTAGAAAGAAGGTTTCTTTGGCTTTTGCGAGAAGGAGGCTTGTTGACTTGGATGAGAGTGGTTTCGATGGATTGGGGTGAGGGTGGAAGCCCCTGCCATGTGAATAGAGATTTCAGGAAGCTTGGTTGTGGGAGGAGGTGGATTTGCAGTTGTAATGATATGACAGCACGTGTAAGTGATGTCTTCTGCCTGTAGTAATTGATTTAGGAATCCATGAAGCACTTTTGGGATCTTTCTTTGGGATTTAAAATTTATATAGTACACACTTCATCAGTCTTAACTCTTAAAGAGCCTGCCTGGCCCTCATTTGCTTCTCTTCCCTGACACTGGTCTACAATATTGTGCACAGGGAATGAAAGAGAGGCAAGAAATCAAGAGCAGGACAGGAAAGAGAAGGGAGGAAGACAGACAATTTCTGAGGTTACTTCTAGCTGCAAAATTCCAAATCAACCCGGTGTTCCTTCTTCCGTGCCCTGCATTCAACCTGCTAGTGCAGGAGAGAACCTTACACCATTGCATTGGTGGGGTCTCCTCCCTGCTCAGCTGTGTGGCCCAGAACAGCTGCCTCTTCCGTCCCCTGCTGGTACTATAACCCATTAGTCTTCCAAAACTCTCTCCCCATTGCTGCATCCTCGTCTTCTGCACATGCCCTCATTTTCTGCTCTATAGAGGAAACTGAAGTCATCAGGCAGGAACTCTGAACCCCTCTGCAGCCCCTCATCTCTTGCAACACCCTCCTCCTCTCCATCTCAGAGAAAGTGGTGTCCCTGCTTTTTTCAGAGTTGGCCCTTCCAGCCTGGCATTCTCCTCTTCTAACTTGCCCTTGAACTGTGGTTTCCCCAACACCACTCTTTACCCTAGAAACTTTCTTAGGGGGCCTCATCTCCTCCAGCTTTAGAACTGCTACCACCATGCCTCTGCCCACAAATTCTCTATCTTGCGTCTAAACCTATCTCCTGAATTCTCAACTTTTTGGCCATCCTCACTTGGGGGTTCCATGGGACCTTCAAATGTAACAGGTTAACTCATCTTTCATCACCTAAATCTGTTCCACCTGGTGTATGCCAGTGGTGGTTAGTGGCATTAACATCCACTCAAACCATCAGTCTGGGAAAAGATACCTAATTTCTCCTTATGCCTAATCCGATATGTTCGTTGGTCAATAGATCCTTTTTCTCGTATCTCCAGTATTTCTCCTAGGTGTTCCCTGTACACCATCCCTTCTGCCATTGCCTTAGTTCAGCATTATTTCTTGCCTGGTCTTGCCGTGGTCTTCTAATTGGCTGTCCTCTGCTGGTTTCTCCACTTCCGGCCCTTCCTTCACAGCGCCACAAATCTGACTATGTTTCTTGTCTGCTTAAAACCTTTCAGTGGTTAAACTTTGCTTTCAAAGTAAAATTCAGCTTCCTTTGCATCAGGCCCATCCTGATCTGATCCTTGCCCACCCTTCCAGCCTCAAACTCTTGCAAGCTTCCTCAGGCATCCCCCACCCACCCGTCCTGAAGTTCTCGCGGTTCATCAACCAGCCAGTGCTCTTCATGCACATGCCTCCTCCTCTGCTCTGCCTGGAGAACTTCTGCTCATCCTTCAGGATCAGTTATGCTTATGACAAAGCCTGTGTAATTTGTCTGCGAAGAATGTATCATTTTTCACATCAACCGGTCAGCTTAGAGCCACCGTATTCCTAATTTTTATGCTTTAGATGCTTCCTGGATGCTATTATTACCTGGTCATGCTTAACTTAGGATAATTTAGTTTTATTCTCAGATCACTGACTTCCAAAATAATCAAGGATAGTATAGCCCTTTTATTGTAAATTTAGGTCTAGTGCAATTAGAATCAAATTGCTGGATTATTCTAATGGAATGTGAGAATTGACACCTTAATGACGGCAGGTGTAAAAAGAAGAGCAAATAGAAAAGCATTTAGTTTGTATGTTTATAAAGAATTTACTAGAATAAATGTGAGATCTTTTATATCAAAAGCTCCCTTGACTACTCTGACTGTACACATTAGTCACCATTATGATGTAATTTTTCCTCTTTTCAGCGAAATCCATTTCTTGACTCCTCAGTACTTTATTTTGAGAGACTTACAAAAAAGAGGTAACAAAGCTTTCTAAGAAGATTTCTAGGCATTCTTTTAAAAAGGTAATAAAGAAGAGTTATGGTTGCCCCACAGAGAGTATGTTGAAATCGGTTGTAGGATTTTTCAGTAAAAATCAGAAATGCTTAAAAAATTTGAGAGAAATCTTCTGTTTCTTATTTTCATTTTTTTAGAGGAAAGAACACTGAAAAGACTAGAACTATATAAAATGATAGAAATTTCAGGGTCTTTTCTTTTTTTTTTTTTTTTGAGGTGGGAAGTAGCTACAATTTATTGTAATTCTTGTGTTGTCTCCATAAAAATATTTTTCACTCTTCTGATTCTTTTGAAATTTTTTCTGATTTTTTTTTTTGTCCCCATTACTGCGACATCAACCAACCCTAGGAGTAGAGATGACTGCCAATACATCTTTTATTGCTCATTATGGGGAAAAACTAAAATATCTTATACCTGTACTCCCACAGCTGCATTTTTCTCAGCCTTCAGTAGGAAACCTTTTTAATTTCTATCTACCAACACTATTAACTATAAAAACATTCCTGCGATTGCACAGTCTCAGAGAACAAAATCAGCAAAGGCCTGGGTACTGCAGCCAGCATGACGCACAAATGGTGAATCAGCTGCTTAGCTGTTCATACACATTGCATAGGAGCCCCCGGACGGGTGAGTTTGTCACAAGCACCACCCAGATGGGAAAAATGATCCAACCAAGTCCCTTTGGTATTTGTATTCACTTTAGAGTCCTGGAGAACAAACCGAAGTAGGGAGTTGGCTTTCTGGAGAGTGAATCATTTACATAATACTTATAATTTGTATAATTTATAATAAACATGGACAGGTATACCTACTCCCTGATCCTCTGTCAGAAAGGCAAAAAGTTTTCTTTTCAAAAAAACTCTTTTATAGTGTGAAATATAAAATGTATATGCAGTGTACAGAACAAAAATATGCAGCTTAATTAATTAACCATGACTTTGGTCAAGAAAGAAGAAAACCAGCTCCCCTGTCACTGCCGCCTCCTTCTCTGGGCCCCCATAGGTATGCACTGTCCTGCCTAAAAGCCTTTTAAAGTGGGTTTCTACTTGTTTTCTGTGGGGTTGCCTAAGAGAAAGCAGAGGCATGGCCTTGGGAGGTGGGAGAGGGGGAGGTCTGAGGGCAGTGCCAGGAGACGTGTGATGGAATTCTGATGGAATTGGCGTGGTTATCTGGATTTGTTACTGTTTCTCTCACAGGCCCTTGAATTTAGGCATGGACTAGAGCCTGTTGTAATATCTGCCTTGCACACTGCTCTTTGTAAAAGCTGTAATGATTCAGTTCCTCCAGAGTGTGCTGAATTCCGTGCCACTCACTGGAAACTGACTCTCTGGGGCTGGTATGTATCAAATGCACAGTAGTAACTTATTTCCACACAATTCCAGGACGTTAGCATATTGCCAGTGGGTGGACAATCTCAATGAAACCCGGAAGATGCTCTCTCTTAGTGGTGGTGGTCCCTTCAGTAACCTGCTGAGGTGGGTCGTGTGCCACATAACGAAAGGAATTGTGAAACGGGAGATGCACGGCCACGGCATTGGCCGCTTCTCAGAGGAAGAGATTTACATGCTGATGGAGAAGGACATGCGGTCTTTAGCAGGGCTTTTGGGTAATGTACCATGCCTCTATTCTATATTTTCTATCCTTGCTTTTTGCATGATTAGTAGAGCACTGTTAGTTTACTAATTTTAAGTTTTATTTTGGTTGGTTTCTTTGCTTCCATCTGTTGCAGTCCCACCATGTAACCAAATCCCCTAATTTTCAGAAGCATGTGTCTCTCTTCTTAATCACTAGTGCCTGACTATTTTTAGTGTGGTGAGGCCCAGGTGAGGGGAATATAGACCATGATGTGGCGTTACTACCTGGCTGTAGGTGATGCTGGCATTTCTGAATGGGTTGTGAGCCAAGGGTGATTTTGAGTAAGGAAGCTCTTCTCTTTATAAACAGGTCAGGGTGACATGTCTGCTTATAAACACTTCTGCTCAGAAGATTCAACCTTGTACCCATTGACGTCAAGCTAAAAGAGGTGCTGACGGTGCTGGCTCTGACCCATTCTGTGTGCACGTGCAACATCTGTCGTTTTCTCCCCCCTTTCATTTCCACTTGTAATCTTAGTCCTCTTCTTACTAGTGTGTTTTAACTCTTCAGATTTTTTAATTTACTGCACACGGTGGGTTTAACTGTGCTTGGGAAGCCCCTCAAAAGGAAGCACAGAGTAGAGTAAATCCACGGGTGGGTGAGGATGCTCAGAGTAGAGTGACACGCTCTTGCTCACCTGGTTGGATGGAGGTGGCTGGGCTGATGTACCGGGCAGAGCTTGAGTCTTAACGTAAACAGATCATTTGAATTCAAGAGCTTCTATGTGTGAAATGATGGCTTCTCCCGGGGACAACTAACATAGGGAGCCAAGCCCTCTCCATGATTATGTCATAAGACCTACTCCTTCGGGGCTGCTGATTCTGTCTGGGGAAGGTGGATTTTCACTGGCCCTCCCTTGGCACCCTCAACTCCCTTCTGGTGCACATTAGGTACCTCACCTCCTCTAGGAAGTAAGGTTTGGGACTTGGTTTGTTGAAACCCAGCTGGTGCCCCAGGAACTGGAGCCTGCGCTGGGTGTAACCTGTCCCCTGCAGGATGACCCGGTCTCACTGGCTCCTTCCTGCTCCTCACTCCAGATGCTTACTGGACCTGAGTCCTCCCCTGAACCCCGGCCTGCAGGAGGAGATCCCGATAGCACATCCAGCTCTTGGCCAGCTTTGTTATATGGGGGTTTTGATGCGGGCTGGGCTCCTGTTCTAAACAGACATTCAAAACCCCTGCCCGGCTTGAAGATTGATGCTGTGTGGACCTTCTGTGCTTTGCCTCCCTGGGTCCAGGTGGGCCTGCTGATGTAGGGATGAGTAGAATTAGCCTCAAGTTTACCTCATCCCTTTGGAAGCTTAGACTTGACTCCTGGCCTCACAGAGCAGATGCACAGAGGGCCATTTCCTCCTTAGCAACAGCTCTGTCTGCTCCTAGCTTCCTCCCCTTCCTCACCAGCTCACGCTGTTGGGAGCCCCAGCAAGCCAGGAGTTGAGCCCCCGAAGTGATGATAGAGATTATGCCATTAAAGTGCTGCTCATCTCTAACAGCTTGAAAGTGTTGGTTCTTTAACCAGAGAGGGGTGATCATTACCTTTCTGGAGCATTTTTGGTTTGGGAGAACCAGGAAGCCTGGTGATAGCAATAATAATGATAACACCAGTGTTTCTCTGGCGTTTAATGACGTGGAAAAATGCTTTCCCCCAATTATGGTGAAATGGGGGTAAACGCATCACTGATAGGTAGGCTGGATATCAGGTAAGTGTTCAAAATGGTATCACAAATCTAGATGATTTTCTGCGATGAGAAACTGAGTGGGTTACTTAAAAAGCTGGAGTTTGCTGGCATTATTCTTGGCCCCTATGTTCTGTATGGGGGTCCAGGGAGGGGTCTGGCTTTGAACTCTCTCATAGGAGAAGACCATTTCTGCATTTGGGGAGGGAGAGGTTCTTTGGCTGAACGTCATAGTTTTTCTTACTAAATGAGGCAAAAAGCATCTTTCCCCTTCACCTAGGGCTATGGCGTACTTTTAAAGTCCAGATGCCTAAGAGACTCCAAACGCAAAATGATTTTTGTTGAGATACTTCAAGATTTATAGAAATTGTCCAGAGATGTGTTTGACTCATCAGGATAAATTATTGATGTTTCAGTTCAGTTGACTTCAATGACTTAAACACCTTCTGTGTGTCAGGAGCTGGGGAATATAAAGATGAGTACAATCCAGTGGAAGAGATGAACCTCTAAGCCAGGAGTAGGCAAATTAGAGTCTATAGCTAGTTACCTGTTTTGTTTCCTCTTTTTTTTATGGCCTGTGAGCTAAGAATGGTTTTTCCATTATTAAAATGTAAGGAAAAAAATACAACAGAGATCAAGTGTGGCCTGGAAAGCCTAAAATTTTTACCATTTGCCCCTCCATGGGTGAAGTTTGCTGACTGGTGCTCTGAGTGAGTAACCATGCACAAGCCGGGCCGTGGCAGGGCCCGTGGCAGAGCCTACACTCGGTGCTCTGGGGACACAGCAGAAGCAGGGGTGGGATGACGGGTAACTCTCAGGAGGGCCATAGAAGAGGCGCAGTTGTGTTGGCCCAAGAAAGTAAACAGTTGTCGCAATGAAGACAGTAAGGAAGGACCTTCCAGGCAAATCATGAGAAAAGGAGTCATGAGTGAGGGGCGTTTGGAATCATGGTTGAAGTGAAGATTAAAAGGTAGTTTGGGACCATATTATAAAGGGTAATAATTATCATGCTAAGAGATGTGTACTTGATCATGCAGACTACATGGTGGTGTTGCAGATTTTTGAGTATAAGAGAGGAAGAGCCATCTTTGTGATTTAGAAAAGTGGCTCTGTTGGTGTCGTGGAGGATGGACTGGGCCTGAGGTGTGGGTGGCAAAGAGGAACTAAAGATAGATGGTGAATATCTATGGATGTAGTTTAAAAAATTCTAATTAAATTCAAATAAAAATTAAATTTAAACTAAATAAAAATTAGTTAAAATTAATTTTAATTTTGATGTATTAAAAAAAAAAACTCTTGGGGCCAGCCTAGTGGCATAGTGGTTAAGTTCACGTGCTCTGCTTTGGTGGCCTGGGGTTCGCAGGTTCGGATCCCGGGTGCAGACTGACGCACCGCTTGTCAAGCTGTGCTGTGGCGGCGCCCCATATAAAGTAGAGGAAGATGGGCACAGATGTTAGCACAGGGCCAATCTTCCTCAGCAAAAAGAGAAGGATTGGCAATGGATGTTAGCTCAGGGCTAATCTTCCTCAGCAAAAAGAAGAGGATTGGTAATGGATGTTAGCTCAGGGCTAATCTTCCTCACCAAAAAAAAAAAGAAAGAAAGAAAGAAAAAAAACCTCTTCAGCCAGACCAAGTAGAAACAGAATAAGAAATATGATTTGATGATATAAAATACATTAACAATATTTATTGTGAATAGCTAGGAGGAAAATCATAATTCTCTCAGCACTGAAGAGGCATTTGTTGATGAAATTTAGTATCCATTCCTGAGAAAAACTCTTAGTAAAAGAGACTCGAAGACTAGTTCTTTAACACGATGAAAGCGTATTAAGCCAACAGCCAGTATCATACTCAATGTTGCGTCGCTAGGAGCGTCTCTAGTAAAATAAAACACAAGACAAAGATTCTCGCTCTCATTATTGTTTGATGTAGTTTTGAGACAGCCTGACAGTGTAGTTGGACAATATGAAAAAAAGATGATATCTTCATGTTGGAAAGGAAGAGACAAAATTATTATTTATAAAAATTGAGATTATGTAGCTGAAATAATGGAGAATCAACTAAAGTTATTACAGTTAATGGGAGAGTTCAGTAAGTTTACTGAGGTTACAGACATGTGGACATCTACAGTTTTCTTGAGTACCTCCAATAACCAATTAGAAAATAATAATTTAAAAAATTCCATTCACAATAGTAATAAAAATTAAAAATATTAGAAATATGATTTGTGAGAAATATTCAGGACCTACAGAAATAAATTAAACAATCCTCATAAGAGATAGAAGGTTTTTTAGAAAATGGAGAGTGTACCTGCATTCATTCATTCATTTATTAATTCATTCGAGAGTGATGACTCTAGAGCCAGAGGCCAGCCCCAGCTCCATGACTTACTAGCTCTGTGGCCTTGGGCACATTTCTTAACATCTCTAGGCCTCAGTTTCCTTATGTGTAAATGGGGACAATAATGATGAGAAGAAAAGTAATACCTGTAAAGTGCTCAGAATAGTGCCAGCGTGTAGTAAGCAGTCAAACAACACGCAAATGTAAAATACAACTGGAACGAGGGTCAGGAAGGAGAGGTTCAAGGTGCTGGGAGAGCCCACAATGCAGGGGTTGCCTAGTGGTCAGTGCTGGTCCCTGTTTGGTTCTGCATGTTCCCATGTCCCCTTCGGGAAGGTGTGTGTGTTTTCAGCAGAGATACTGTATGTGTAGTGGATGTGTGATTTTCACTTCATGCAAGAAGTGCACACGTGGTCTTTTTCCATCCGCCTCACCAAAGGGGGAGAGTCAAAAAGAGCATGGAAGACATAAAAATCGAGAACAAAAAGGTTGGGTGTTTGGGAAGCAGTGTGGATGGAGGCAGGAAGCCTAGCATCTAGCACATGAGAGAGGCCGTTCTGGAGTCGGGTGCCCTGGGCTCATACCGGCTGTGTGACTTCACAGGAGTAACTTGAGTTTTTTCATCTGCAAAATGGAGGTCAGAACAATACCTACATCATAGAATGTGAGGACTAAATGAGATAATTTATGTAACGTACTTACTGCAGTGTCTGGTGCGTAATGAATGCTAAAGAAGTATTAGTGATTATCGTTATCTCTTTCACAGATATCGTATGTAATACAACTTCCTTAGGAACGTTGTTTTCCAGGAAAAAAATGTCTTTCTGAAAAAAACCCTTTTTTCTGATTTTTAAATTTATTAGTTAATTGTAGAAATTTGAGAAGGTTCAGAAAAGCACACAGAAGGAAAATAAGTCACTGTAATCATATAACCTATTGCTAACCACAGTTACCATTTTAGTGCATATCTTCCCAATATTTTTATGCATAATTTTGAATCATATATGTATGTCTACATATGTATTTGTGTACACACATGCACATATGTACTTTTCCAAACTATCTTTTTCTCCACTTAATATATTGCAGATATTTTCTTCTATCATTAAGTATTCTATATCATGCAATTCTATGTGCCTGGTGTCACACTTGATGCCATAAAAACTGACATAAGACTCATCAGCCAGAACCCCACTTTGCCTTCTGCCTCTTTTATATTTCTGTTCTGTTATTAATCCTGAGTCTATAGGTATGAACTTGAAGTGGAAGGAGAATAAGACAGCATGAAAATAGGAAATGTATAGCTGTATCCACCATTAGCACAGACATCCCCAGCTGGGGCCATTAGCTTTGAGATTAAAGTAAGAACAGAAGACGGAATTCAGTATGGAGTCAAAGTAACACCACCCATTTGGCAGATGAGGAAACCGAGGCAGAGAAAGGTTGAATGACTTGCCTGCAATCACACAAGCAGTGAAAAGTGGAGCCAGGAATCAAATCCAGGCTGTCTGACTTCAGACCTCTGCTATTTTCTGACCCAACACCTACCCTGAAGTTCCTTAGGAATTGTGACTTAAAGTGGAGTTGTATTATGTCAGGATGACTCCTTTAGAGCATTTTCTAAACTTACCAGAACTTTGGGAAGTTAAAATGTAGTCTCCAAAGTAATTTTTAAATATGTTTTATTATGTTGTTCCTGGAGGCTGAGTACAGAGCTAAATATGGGTGTTATCATTGATTTAGATTTCCGGGCTTTGTGAGTTGAAGTCATACCCTTCCTTAGGAGGCGAGCTCCCTCCTAAGAGAAACAAAGAGATGTGTTAAAGCTCCAGGCTTAAGTGTGTAAGTACTTGACAAGAAATGATCTCTTTTTAGGAGCTGCTATTGAAAGAGCCAAGTAATAAAGTGCAGTTTGTAAATGAAAGGGAGAAAAACAAGCTGATTTCCAGCCAACTATACTTGACTAATAAAAAATGTAATGCACTTTTTTTTTTTCCCCAGTCTGAAGCCTTTTACTGAGTCATAAAATGGCTCAGGGAGTTGTTATTTTTCAGAGTCCTTGTTTTTTTTTTTTCCCCCAAAGATTTTATTTATTTATTTTTTTCCCCCGCAAAGCCCCAGTAGATAGTTGTATGTCACAGCTGCACATCCCTCCAGCTGATGCATGTGGGACGTGGCCTCAGCATGGCCGGAGAAGCGGTGCGTCGGTGCGCGCCCGGGATCTGAACCCGGGCCGCCAGCAGCGAAGCGCGCGCACTTAACCACTAAGCCATGGGGCCAGCCCTCAGAGTCCTTGTTGACATCGGGTTGGCACATGTCAAAGAGCCAAATCTGTTGGTTATTTTAATAAACATCAGTGTGTGATCTTGACTATTTAATAAAGAGTAAAGGGATGCAAAGTTGTGCTTCCTTTCAAAGCCAGTAAAAATGAGTCACTTGCTGTGTGTGCTGCATGTCACCTTTGTCAGCATGTATAATTACAATGTGGTGTAGTTTTCAGAATGATTGTATTTTCCTTTTGAATTAAAAAATAAAATAATTTTGTTTTTCAAGTACATAGATATTTGACCGATCACTTAGTTCTTAGTTAAATAATAAGTAGAAGATTGAAATAAGCTTTTGTGATTAGTAATAGAAAATCTCTAACTCACTCTTAACCAGAAATGCCTTTGGGGTTCCATACGTCTGGACTGGAAAGCCTCGCTATGGAGCAAAGGTGCTGAAGTGGTTTAGGAAGCAGCGGACTCAGAGAACTTGGGGCAGGGCAGGTGTCAGGGAAAAGGTAAAGAGAATATGGCTGCAATTATGCCTTGAAGTCTAGGCCAGGAAGCTGACAGGCGGGGTGCCACTTTGCAGACCACCTAACACCTCTGGCATGCCGGGAGAAGAGAGCTGGTTTCAGTGAGCAGGGATGCCAAAGGGGGGAGCTGGGCTCTAGTAAGAAATAGATTGGGGGTGGGGTGTGTGGTAGCTATAGCCCCAGAGCTGCCCTCTTTGGGGTCGTGCCTTAGGTCATTGCCAAACCTTTCATGCAGTTTTATACTCCTTCTCTTGTGGTTTGCAAACATCTCCCAGTCACAACGCAAGATTGCATTTATTTTTTTGAGGAAGGTCAGCCTTGAGCTAACATCTGATGCCAATCCTCTTCTTTTTTGCTGAGGAAGATTGGCCCTGGGCTAACATCCATGCCCATCTTCCTCTACTTTATATCAGATGCCGCCACAGCATGGCTTGATAAGTGGTGTGTAGGTCCACGCCTGGGATCTGAACCCGAGAACCCCGGGCCGCCGAAGCGAGCGAACTTAACTGCTATACCACCAGGCTGGCCCCTATAAGATTGCATTTTGATGCTTTTGTATAGAATTTTTTTCCCCCTTAGGAAAATTATCCCTGAGCTAACATTTGTTGCCAATCTTCCTCGTTTTTTTGCTTGAGGTAGATTAGCCTTCAGCTAACCTGTGGGCCAGTCTTCCTCTACTTTATATGTGGGTTGCTGCCACAGCATGGCTGACAAGTGGTGTAGGTCTGCACCTGGGATCTGAACCCGCGAACCTGGGCTGCCAAAGCCAAGTGTGCTGAACTTAACCACTACACCACAGGGCTGGCCCCGCATTTTGATGTTTTTGGAAAGCGGCTTTCATCAAGTTGACTGGAGCTAAGTGCTATTAAGGAAAGTTGAGGTGGCAACCCCTTGTATGTGCGGGTCACGGGGTGGAGTGACACTGGGCCTGAGTTTCTTTTCTTCATTTCTACTTACCCCTAGGGTTCAGGCTGGAGTAACAGGCTGCAGGATGAGGAGTGTTGGTGATACTTCAGACTATTACAAAGGAGTCTTAAGAAAGCTGTGTGTTTATCTGATCGTGATGAGGCAGCACAGACTACTAAAATCTACTGTTTCTTTGCTTTTAATTGGACTTTTATAGACCTTGTGTGGTGACACAGCTGTTATCCCATGGGAAAAGCAAATGAATAATTGGTAAATAGAGATAATTTTGGAGAGATAATCATCTAGGGGGAGAATAATAGAAATAGTTTCAGTTATGAGGCTCAGCTGTGCACCATTGATGAGCAATAAATATCTGTTGGATGAATGAAGGAAAGAATGAATGAATGTCAGGACACATTTAGCAGACATCTAAACCTGGACTCCAGGGTCTGGGGATCTAGGAGCACTTTCTGAGTGAAAATTTGAAATTTGTGACTGCATTTAAGGGACAGAATCAGAAATAGTGATGGGGTCTCCAGGTGGAACCTGCAATTTCCTATCAAAGAATGTTCTTTTGCGCCATGGCTAGAGACCTTAGGAGCGAGAGTGTACTTGTAATAATTAGAATTCAGGCAGAAGGGTAATTCCTGTGACTTAGGACTGTATGAGTCTGACTGTATGGTCAAACACACATGCATTCAGCAGTGTGCTGGGCTCTCTGTGAGGGGTGAAGAGACGGTGGTGAACAAGTTGGGCATAGCCCTGAGCTACTAGAGCTGCCACTCAAGGGAGATGATGTTGGCCAACATTTATAAAGTAGTAACGCTTGTGAGAAGTGGCACACTGGAGAAGTACTAGGTGCAGTGAGGACATTTTTACAGGGGAAACTAATGTGGTTGGGGGGTTACAGAAGGCTTCTTTGAGGGGATGGTGTTTAAGCTGGGCTCTGAAAGGTAAGCTGGAGTTAGGCAGGTATGTATATGGGGATGAGGAACCGAGTGGGACAGGGAGAAGGTTAGCATGGAACATGGAAGGAACATCACATCTGAAAGCTCTGAGATGAAAAGCAGCTGGGAGCCTTCCAGGAACAAAAAGGTGGCTGGTGTGTCTGGAAACTGGGTGAGAGCAGAATTGTGGCATGTGGCAGAAGTAGGCAGGGGCTAGATGATACAGGCCTTATATATTGCATAAGTAATTTTGCGCTTTGTTCTAAGAGCAGTGGAAGCCATCAGAGGTTGCAAGTGGGGAAGTGGCATGACCTTATTTACATTTAATGTGCTGGAGGGGCCAAGAGTGGATTCGGGGCCCAGTGAGGAGGCTGTTGCAGGAGAGATAAGATGGCATTTTGGATGACAGCCGTGGTGGTAGAGTTGGGTAGAAAATGGATTAGAGTTCTATTTTAGAGACAAGAATTGACTAAAATTTGGTGATTTGATATGTGTGTGTGAGGAGGGAAGTGGTGATGGAGAGGGCAAGGGTAGGGAATAACCAAGTTCTTGACATGAAAACTTAGTAAACAAAGTAGCCATTCACAGAGTTGGAGAACACTGGAGAAGAGGGGAAGATCATGAATTTTGGTAGTGGATATGCTGAGTTTGAGATCCCTGCAAGATAGACACGTGAGTGGAGACGAAGTATATGATAAAGGCAGCCTTTCAAATCAGTGGAAAAAAGACAAATTAATTCAGGAAATGGTGTTGGGACAGCTGGCTAACCATTTGAAACAAAATGAGTACAATCCTGACTTTATGTCGTATACCTGAATAAATTCCAAAGGGATTAAACATTTAAATGTAAAAAATACAGGCCGGCACGGTGGCATAGTGGTTAAATTTGTGCATTCTGCTTCAGCGGCCTGGGGTTCGCCAGTTCAGATCCTGGGCACGGACCTACTCACAGCTCATCAAGCCATGCTGGTGCGACATCCCACATAGAAGAACTAGAAGGACTCTACAGCTAGGATATACAACTATGTACTGGGGCTTTGGGGAGAAAAAAAAAAAAGAAAAAGAGGAAGATTGGCAACCGATGTTAACTTAGGGCCAATCTTCCTCAAAAAAAAAGTAATAAACATAAAAAAAAATAAATAAAGCTATAAAGATTCCAGAATAAAATATGGGAAAATTTTATATAATCTTGAACTTGGGAAAGTTGTTCTAAACATGGCCCCAGAGGGAGAAACTATAAAAGAAAAGCTGAATTACTAGATTACAGGAGGAAAAGAAAACAAACTTTTTTTAGGAAGATCAGCCCTGAGCTAACATCCACGCTAATCCTCCTCTTTTTTATTTGCTGAGGAAGACCGGCTCTGAGCTAACATCTATTGCCAATCCTCCTCCTTTTTTTTTTTCCCCCCAAAGCCCCAGTAGATAGTTGTATGTCGTAGTTGCACATCCTTCTAGTTGCCGTATGTGGGACGCAGCCTCAGCATGGCTGGAGAAGCGGTGCGTCGGTGTGCACCCGGGATCCGAACCAGGGTCGCCAGTAGTGGAGCGTGCACACTTAACCACTAAGCCACGGGGCCAGCCGAAAACAAACTTCTTATGTGTCAAAAATCACCACAAGTTAAAATTGAAATGGTAAGCTAGAAAAATGTTTGTGACATGTGACAAAAGAATTAATATTACTAAATATGTGAAGAGCTTCAACAAATCAATATGAAAAGTGGATACCTGAAGGGTAAAAGACATAAAAAGGTAATTTGCAAAAACAATACAAATGATGAATAAATACACGAAAAATGTTCAACCTCTTAAGTAATCAGAGCAATGCAAGTTAAAAAATGAGGCACCACTCTGTCAATCAAATTGGCAAAGTTTCTTTTTTTTTAATAATGTGAAGTATCGACAGGCGTATGAAGGAGACACTAACAGACTGCTGGTAGGACTAAAAACTAGTACAACTTTCTGAAGTTGAGTCACAGTTTCAAAAGTCATAAAATTTTACATATTTATTCATGAAATTATTACTGAATTACAACCTTTAGGATTTTTTCCTGAGAAAAATATGACAAAGATTTATCTATAATACTGAAACATTGAAATCGTATAGTTATTAATAGTCTGGATTTTTTGGTCTGGAGTCCCTGGCCTTTGTTTGAGATGGTAACAGGAAATTTAACCTACTTGAGGCACCCACTGCTCTCTTTCTCTGCCCGCCTCTCCCCGCCTTATATTGTCAACTTTCCGTTCTTTCAGCTGGGGCGTCTGAGAGTTTAACCATGGCAGAACACATCCAAATTGGCATATCTTTAGGTGCCCACTTGTGGATCATGTGTGAGTAATTTGCATTTCTCTCTAGAATGCGGGATACCATTTCATCAGTTCTCTTTGGTCACAGACATTCCTAAATAAATTATCATTACTGCAAAGGACGCTCTAAAGACTTGAGCAGTGAGCTGTGGTGGCGGGAGGTTGGAGTCCAGTGGTTTGTGGTTTGTAAGACAGCTCTGGACATTTAAAGGTTTTTTAAGGGTACAAAGTTAGGTGACAACAAGGAGAAAGTCAAAACACTGAACTCATAATTTGCTTCTATATAGGCAGGTTGAATTGAAATCCGAACTAGGTGAGAAGGCTGCAAGAGAGCACTTCAGTATTTTAAACAACGAACAGACTAACAAGCAAAATAATTATTTGAACAGTATTTTTGTATCAGTTATGCAGTGGGTGCTACACTAGGCTCTTGGGAAACAAAGATGAATAAGAATGGTCTCTACCTTCAAGAAGCTTATAATCTAGTAGTGCTCTAGTTTCTAGGCCCAAACAATGCCCTAGGATGTGAAAATTTTCCCATGTGATCCTGGGAACTCTGATTGTAATCTTTCTGAAATGGGGAAAATAGGAAAAATGTTAGAAGATGGAGATAGGAAATTGTCCTTATTTCCAAAAGGGGAGGGAGAAGTAAATTTTGATAATGAAATAAAATATTAGAATGAATTATGGTTAGTTTTCATGAAGGACTATCATTGGTTCATTGTGAATAAATCATACGGAAAAGTGACTACTGTGTTCTTCTTGACTTGCTGAACTCTTATTAATTGGATAGATAATCTCTTGATTCCCTCAAATCTTTGAATACCATCTCTCGTGATATTCTTGTGGGCAAGATGGCTGGTTTTCAAAGGGGGCTTCATGGAGGCAATATGGTGCCACCAGGGTTCTGGAATGCTCTGATGGGGAGGAGAGGGAGCCCTAGCAAGTTGGACTCTCTCTGCCCCTGCTTCCCCTAGAACAGCTCCTCTGTTATCTATTTATATATTGGAAATCCATTGCATTTTGTTTGATAGAGAACTTCCCCTACCGAAGAAAAAAGTTTGAATCTCCTGCATGAGATTGGGGTGGATTCATGGCTGGTTGAGTAACTGTCTGCTCGCAGTGCTGCTTACTGGATTGATATCACCTGAGGGGAGCTCTTGACTTTCTCAATGACCTGCTGACAAGTTCAAAGGCATGCTTAATGGTTTTTGAATGACTCTAGGTGGAAGGATAGCTAAAAAATTGGATGAGAATATCAGGGATCAAAGCTGTCAACCTTAACAAGAAGAAACCTAATAGAGATAAATGTCAAATTCTGTACTTAGATCCCCAAATGGAATTGCACAAATATAGGGTGGGGAGAGATGTGAAAAAAGACTTAAGGATTTTGGTTGATTTCAGTCTCAGTGTGTCACCAATATAATGGCCTGCCAAAGAAGTTAATAAAAACTTAGCCTGTTTAAACAGAGCCTAATGTCTCAGCTTAAAAGTTATTTCCTCCAGGGAACCTTTCTGGAACTTTCTCCAAAAGTGTGTCAGGCAAACCTGTTCCATGCTCCCAGGCACCTGGTGCTTTCTTCCTCCGAGTATTCCCTGTGCCTTCTCTCAGTGTTTTGGTTTGACTGTCTCCTCAGCTGGACTTTGTGCCAGGCCCAGGGGATTCATTTCTGTCTCTAGGGCCAGACCAAGAGCCTGGCACACATTAAGCAACCAACAAGTGTTTGTTAAACAAAAGAGGCGTTGTTCAGTTCTGGGATCCATCTTTTAAAGGAACATGGCTAAACTAGGGTGTATCCAGAGAAGGTGGTTAGGAAGGTGGTTAGTCTCAAAATAATTTCATGTGAGGAATTTGAGGATCCGGGAGATGGGTAGTCTGGAGAAGTAGAGACGTACGGCTTTTTTCACATACTAGCTTTTTTCAAATACTGAAAGTGGGTAGTGACTTATGTGTTGCTACAGATGATGGACATATTAGGGGAGAGAAGAGGTGGACAGAGAGGACGGTGGGATGTGTATGTGGGGAAATGACAACAGATTACAGCTTAGGGTAAGGCAGAACTTTAAAACAGACCTGCCCAAAATTGGGAGGGCTTGTCTCGTGATGTGGTGGGAGCTGCCGTTATTTGGAGTTACCCCAAGGCGAGGTTGATGACCCCCACTGGATTGCTGAGGGGTCTTTTTACAGGCGATGAGATGTTTAATGAGACATGGTCTCTGGAGGTCTTTCCAGTTCTGATGGTTTTATGATTTTATGTTCATTCTTTAGAGAGGAGAACAGAGACGATTTTCCAGGTTATCAAATAAGGGGAAGGCCAAGTACAGATTCATTTCCTCGTGTTCTGGTTGATCTCTTGGATTATGATTTATGTGTAGGCTGCCACTCAAGGCTTCTGAAGGCCTGGTTCTTGAAATGATCTGTGTTGACAATTCTTCCTATTAAATCTACTTTTTGAACAATGGTTGGTTTCCAATAAACCTGTCTTCTAATCTTCCACTTCTTTTAAAGTGATTTTTACTCAAAGGCTTTTGGACAGTAGCAAAATTGTTTATGTTTTTAAGAGTGCTTGGGAATAGGCTATTTTAATAGCTGCTCTTCCTACCCTGTTTAATTATATCATGCATCAGCACTGCATTCACATTAGGCGGTCAGACCTAGGCCAGGAGCCACCTAGAACACAGCAGCCACACACCATGCTGTGCAGTGAAAGTGACGAGGGGAAGGCCTTCGGGACTAGGCAGTAGACAAGGATGAGAAACAGTAGGCTATGTCTCTGCGCTTGTTAGCACATTTAGCAGATGTTGAGTAACTGTGGGCAGAGGGCAGAGGAGGAGAATAAAGATAAAGAAGTAATCATACTTGTCAATCTAGCTAGAAAGATAAAATTCAGAGATAAAAGAGGAAAATAATGGACACTAAAAGGAATGTTCTGGAACCTCAAAGCAGTATTTCCTAATGCAGGTTCTCAGCCCTGATTGCTCATGACAATCACCTTGGGGGCTTTTAAAACACAGCTGCACAGCCCATGCCAGGTCAAATAATTCAGAGTCTCTGGGAGTGGGGTCTGGGGAAAGGTTTTTTTGAACTCAGCCGGTGATTAGAATATGTCTGTAGTCTAATACAGGGCAGTGGCGGAGGACGGAAGGGCCAGCCTGGGTGCTGGGAGAAGGACGGAGTGAGTAAAGAGCCATGGGAGGGACCACATGAGGGGACTGCCTTGGTTTGAGCAGGTACCAAAAGGGAGAAAATTGCAGTCTTTTATAAAGGAGGTGATAAAATTCAGAACAAACCGGGCCTACTTCACAGTTTTGTCAGGAGGGTAACCCTGGTTGGGTCTGTCTCACCCCGTCCTTCCTTCCTTCCGTGTTAAAAACTTACTCTGTAGACTGCAGATGTTTTTGTGTGGATAAATTATTGATACTATTTTTAACAGCATCTTGAAGACGTTATAGTCTGACAACACCCCTGAGAGCTAGTTATTTTACAGATGAGAAGGCCACATGAGGTTCAGAGAGGCTAGGGGGTGGGTCTCAGGCCGTTCAGCTCACCTTTCTTTAGCTTCAGTACAATTCTATATGTTTGCATTGGTGGTTTGCTAAAATCACCCGCAAAGATAGTAATAATTTGACCTGGAAACCATAAATTCTATTTCTACCTGTATTGATTGGGTTCTGATAAGAGCCTAATCTTTTTACAAGTTCATACTGGAGTCCTGTGCTCACCGACTGAAGTGGAGGTGATTTATTCTGAAAGGTCTTTACATATTATTCAATAACTCTAAATTGCTTTCAGCTCACTAATGGAGAGGATGATTAGATCAGCTACTCAGAAAGCATCAGCTCTTCTTTTCATGTATCGTCTCCATTCCAGACTTCCATAGGGAGGAGGGGTGGGGGATGGAGGAGGAAGGAGGGAGGAATGGATGGGCTGGGGGCCTGGATATCCTTAGATAGCCAGGGATTGGTGGGGCCAGGCCCTGGTCATATTCAAGTGTTTGCATCCTTATGGGGACCAGGCAGCTGTGGTCCAGAGTTGTGGCTCATTTCTTTTCTATTTGCATTGTTGCTATCTCAATTAGTAAAAATATGTTAATTATACATGGAAACAACAAAAAAATACTTTTAGCAGAAGAAAATTAAATGCTTATCCGTACTGAGTTCTTAGAAATCTTTGTGGCTTATTTTGCAGCACAAATTGGTTAGTGTAATTCTGACAGAAGCAATCTGGTCTCTACTTTATCCTGGGAATTAGTTCTAGCTGTTCCCTGAGAAAAATGACTTTGTGTTTAAATTTTCAAGGTTCTAATTCCTGAATGATTAGAATAAACTAAAAGGAAAAAAAAAAAGAAAAAATTCACAAGATAGCACCATGTAGACAATAGGCTTTTTTATCATTATCAGTTGACTTCCTTTAGGTGTTTATGTGGTAGAGTTGAGTACAGAGTCAGAGGACTCAGTGTTTTCCCCAGGCTGCCAGATATGGAAGCCTTCCCCGTTTGTGTTCTGTTGGGCTGATTTGCCTGGATAAAATTCATTGAGTAGACTCCTGACTCAGGGAGGAATTATAGGTAAACGATGACCTGATATATCCTAATACATTAAGTTGGTTATTTGTTCCTTGGTGAACCCAACAACATATTTTTACTTGTTTAAATTATTCAATTTGTATGAAAGAGATAATAAACCAACATTTAAATAATTGGAAAGAATTTAGATATCTCCCATCATTCTATCACCTAATTCAGTGACTATTTGCTATTTCCCTATATCTTCCACATGTGTATTTTTATGAAATTTTGTTTCTGATGTACACATCTCTTTGTATTCTGTTCATTTTTTTTTTTTTTTGGTGAGGAAGATTGTCCCTGAGCTAACATCCGTGCCAATCTTCCTCTACTTTGTATGTGGGATGCTGCCACAGCATGGCTTGATGAGCGGTGCACAGGTTCGCGCCTGGGATCTGAACCCATGAACCCCAGGACACTGAAACGGAGCACGCAAAATTAACCACTACACCACCGGGCCAGCCCCCTGTATTCTGTTCATTTTTAAAAGTAAACTATAAATATTTTTCTGTGTGTTGACATATTTTAAAAATTTATCTCTTTTAATAGTTGCATAATATTTCATTGTGTTGGAAAGTATTAATTCTCTTAAAGTCGGCCCATTTTTTTTTTAGATAACAACAATGAAATATCTTCACTTCTGAGGAATTATTTACTTGAGATAGACTCATAGGAGTGAAATTACTGTAGAAGATATGAACATCATTAGGTCTGTTCCTTGGCATTGCCATGGTGCTTTCCAAAAGAGAAGTACAAACTTACAAAGTGACCAGTAAAAGAAGTTTCATTGAAGGCTTACCAGTAACAGGTCTTATTACTAAAAAATAGTTTTCTACTCTATTCATTGTGAACTGGTATCTTAAGGTTACTCTGTTTTTTAATTCTTTAATCACTTGTAAGAAACATTTTTCCTTTTGATTTCTCCTAATTATGTTTCTTATGTGAATTGTCTGTTCCAATCCTTTGTCCATTTTTCTATTGGATCTTGAGGTTTTCTTTAAAATGTAATTGATGTATTTGTGTCTCACAGATATCCTCTCTGGGTGATGTTTGAAGCAAATATTTTCCCTGTCTCACTTGGAATCTTAAAGATGTATGTGGATGGGCTATCTGACTCATGGTCATCCTCTTCAATCCCAACCCCACTGTAGGCATCTGCAGTGCCTGTGTGGACCTTCTGTTCGACACCTCACAGCCTTGAACCCCAACCCTGCAGTGACCTCTGCTCCTTCCATTGAGCTGCCTTCTTCCTTAGGGCAGCTCCAGACTCAGACAGCACTCCAGCCATCCAACTTGTGACTGGGGCCTCACAGCCCGCCAGCACACTTCTGCTTAGTCCAAAATCTCACTCCCATACTTGATCACTGACACCTCCAGACCTCAAGCTTCTTTCTCCTTCACCTTCCTCTAACTCTACCATTTTATTAGCCCCTTCCCATATTTACTTCCCTTTCACTGTGCCAAACCTGGGATCCATCATGGAAGCTACTCTCTTCCCCAGGATCCCCCTTCCCTTGGCCCAGCCCTTCGCCCTCCTCATCCAGCAGAGCTCTAGTCAGCTCATTCAGCCTGGTCAGCCTCTGTCTCCTCACTGTGCTGAGTCCCACCCCCTCCTCCTGCTCCCCTCTTCATGGGTTTGAGTTCAGATCCTCTCTTTTGTCTCTTCAACCCTTCTTTCTTTACTGGCTTCTTCTACTTACTGTATAAGTCTTCCCCACCTTTAAAAATACTACTCCAACGCTGTCTTCTCTCTTGCCTTCCCTTCACACAGAAGCTTATTTGAAATGAAGCAACAGTCGTGCTCCTCACCTACCTCCCGTTTACTCCTTGAGCCTCCACATCCTGACTCCTAGCCCCTACCCCCCACCTTGCCCCCAAATTGCTCTTGAAAGGGTAAATAACACCCTGCCTTATCACCAGATCCATTTAAAACCTTACTTTAGTTTTAGTTTTTAATTTTGCCCTTTTCGAAGTAGGAAACTTCTACTCTAGAAAGAGACTTTGAGGAGTCTCTTTTCCCTACTGGAAGGCTAATGGAAATGAGGTTTCTTGGGTGTGCTGAAGTACAAAGGATTCAGGCTTTCTCTTCCTCTGGAGGCTTCCTCCATCTCCAGCTCTACAGATTCCCAGGCACCCCCTGATGAGGCATTAGTCTCTTGCTGTTTCTGGTGATGCCCGGGTTGTTGGGTGTAACCTATTAACACATGCAGGCACTTACTTTTCATGTAAGTAGCTCATGCACTGCTCACAGTGATCCTCTCCGTGAGGAAATTCAGGCACAAAGAGGTAACTTGTCCAGAGACACCCAGCTAGTAAATGGTGGAGCTTGGATTTGAACCTAAGTGGTCTAGGAGAAGCCAAAAGTCATTGCTGAACACTTTTTAGCCTTTGTCTTACTTATTGGATCTCTCTGACCCTTCTTCCCTGCTTCTTCTTTTCAGGTACCTTAAATATTGATGCTCCCCAGGGTTCCATCCCCCACGCTCTAGTCATCTGCTGAATCCCGCTGTTTCTCTCTTCACTTAGATGTCCCACAGCCACCTCAAATTCAGCACATCCCTAAACAGAACTCCTCATCCTCCTACCAAACCAGCATCCTTTCCTGTGACCCATCTCAGTGAATGGCACCATCACCCATTCAGTCATTCATGGTGGATGCCAGAAAGTCATTCTAGATTGCTCCTTCTCTATTGTCATCCACCTGGCTTTCAAAGCCCTATACTGCCTGGGCCCTGCCTTTTTTCCAGCCTCATTTCTTAACCCTCATCCTTTGCCCACTATATGTCAACCATACTGGTCTTCTCTTTGCTTCACAAACACACCAAGCTTATTCCAACCTTAAGGCATTTGTCTTAGCTGTTTCCCCTGCCTGGGATTCTCACCCTCCAGTTCTTTGCATTCCTAGACCCTTCTTGACATTCATCTCTCTGTGGAAATATCACCTCCACAGAGAGGCCTTCCCTGACCACTCAGTCTAACATAGCTGTCAGTCACCCTTTATCACATCACCTTACTTTAATTCTCTGTATAGCACTTATGACTAGCTAATGCTTTCTTATTTATTGATTGATTTGCTTATCATCTCTCCAGGTGATGTAAACTCCATGAGAGCAGTGACCTTGTCTGTTTGTTAGTCCCTGTATCCCAAGCACTCGGAGCTGTGACTTGCATTTAATCAAAATAGTATTGATAAGAGCTGACATTTATGGAGCATTTGCAATGTGCTTAGGCAGATAGTAATACAGTATATAATACTTATCTTCATATGATAATATACTACCTAATGTATAATAATATACATAAAGTATACTATATGTTAAATATATATATTATAATGATAATAATATACATAATGTATACTATATGTTAATTATATAATATAATACAATATTATATATATTGCACATATGATATATGTATAATATGTAATATAAAATACCTACTATATATAATATATGTATATAATATGTACATATATGTGTGTATAATCCTCATGTGGTAATATAATAACAATACCTATTCTCACATGGTTTTGGTAAGAATTAAATGAGGTAGAAACTATTCTCATTAATTCTCACCAAAAGCATATGAGGGTAGGTATTATCATTATTTTTATTATTATCATTAGTATTATTACGTCTAGTTTGTAAATGAGGAAACTGAGGTACATAGTGGTTAACTAACCTACCCAGGATCACATGGCTAGTAAATGGTGGGGTCAGGCTCTAGAGCCGCATGCTCGATAAGGGCTTGCTTACTGAATGAACGGATATAATTCAACAAATGGATATGATTCATCACTGAGGTGCTCACCAGATACCTTAATTTCCAGCTCCTTTCTGCTCCAGAGCCATAGTAGAGGCACCCACAGTTTCTTGCCTGGATTTTGCCACATTCTCTTAGCTGATGTCTTAACCTCCAGGTTTGCTTTTTAATTCTACTAGAGTAGAATTATAATCTAAAATGTAAATCAGAACTCTAGGCTCTCAATTCTTTTAGACTAAAATCCAAACTCCTTTTCTTCACAACCTGAATTCTATGCACATCTCTACCCTCATTTCCTACCTCTCCCCCATACACACCTTGATTCCTACCACGCCAGATTACCCTTGGTTCCCTGATGTGCACTGTGCTGTTTTGCAGGTGCATGCCTTCACATGGCTGTTTCCCTTGCCTTGCTTAATTCGGCAGATTCTCAAAGACATTTCTACTTTCTTAGAAGCTTTCTTACGGTTCTCTCCAACCTCTTCTAACCCCGTGGGGCTACCTACATTGGGTGTTTCTCTTCTCTCTTGTTTCGTTTTGTGCATACTTCCATTATGGAAGTGCTATATTGTACCTGTCTGGGCTCTTCCTGTGCCTCCCCTTCCCCAACTTTCCTCTATCCTTGCCTCTGGACATTATCATTTTGGAGGAATTGGCTTCCCTGGCTTGACTGGCTTCCCTCTAACCCTGGTACCTAACAGAAGGCCTGGTAAATAGTAGGTACTCAATAACTATATGCTGAATAAATACTAACTTTCAAAAGGAATTTGAGGCAATCCGCGTGTAAGACAGGGCAATATAACGTATTCGACATTGCTACAAAAATTTTAGGAACCAATTAGGAAAAAAAGTCGTATTCTTGCAATGAGTTTATTCCTGGAATTGGGCACAGTTTAACTTTGAGTTTTTTGGCTACTAAGATAAAAAAGGAAATGTATGGGGCATGTTCATTTTTATTATAGGAAAAGGAAACACACAGGTGCTTTAACTGGGATAAATTTTTTCCTGGTCCTGAATTCTAGGAAGAGTTTCTTCCATGGATATTATGTAATGGAGATTGGATTTCCTTATGGGCAATGTTTTTGAATATATACATTTGTCAACATTTTTCTTAATAAAAGCTTAAAGCTTAACATTGAATTGCAGCTCCAAAGTCATTTGTTTGGGGACCTACTTTAATATAGTTCCTATCTGTTTTTTTCTGATACAATTTATTATAGGTGCAGAGCTTAGAGGGCCTAGAAGTTTTGACAACTTCTTCTACAACCATAGCACAGGCGCCTCTTAGACCCACTTTCTTTTTTTTTTTTTTTAAGATTTTATTTATTTATTTTTTCCCCCCAAAGCCTCAGTAAATAGTTGTATGTCATAGCTGCAAATCCTTCTAGTTGCTGTATGTGGGACGCGGCCTCAGCATGGCCGGAGAAGCGGTGCGCCGGTGCGTGCCCAGGATCCGAACCTGGGCCGCCAGCAGCGGAGCGCGCGCACCTAACCACTAAGCCATGGGGCCGACCCCCCACTTTCTAATATAAGTTATATTTGGCAGGGGTTGAGGGCAAACTTTGGCTAGTCCCAAATCAGCTATTTTACATTTAATTCTTTGGTGACTACCAGAGGTATAGTTCTTCCATGTTGTTGGTTAAAGAGAGTTCTCCTTGCATTAGACACCAGGTAGTCCAGCCTTGGATATTCTCTTATGAGAACTTAAAGGCCTGACTTGTTGTGCTGCCTGGTTAGAAGGCCATCTTGCCTCTGTGGAACAGTGAGCCATAGCAGTGTGGGGCAGGGCCAGAATAGTTCTTCATGAACTATTAGCTCAAGCACCTATGGAAGACCTTGGTTGAACCCGAGAGTTCTAGATCCTAAAGTTCTATGCCATTAGTACTAGCAGGGATCATTGTGGTCTAAAAAATTTAAAATTGTTGCCATTCATTGAAAAATATATTTACTGAGTACATATTGTGTGCCAGGCACTGGGCTGGGTCCTGGGGGATACAGTCTTCGTATTCAGATAGAGCTCATCATCTAGTGTGATTTCTTTCTTCACTGAGTTTACAATCTAGAGAAAATCACAAGGGAACCATTCTGATGAGACTTTCAGGGCATTTAGGTACCAAATAAACTCCCAAGTAGCTGAGTTTGTTCACCTGTTAGATGAGTGTGATTTAACATCGTCCATTTAAACATTGAGAGATGTCTGCCAAATGTTATAATTTAAGATTTAGCATAGTTGATAACTTTTTCCCCTTGACCCATTATTAGTGAACAAGATCAGCGGTTTTGATTTTCTTATTATGAAATTGTTCAAACACACGGAAAAGTAAAATACTGTACAATGAACAGTTTTAACCATTACCTTGATTTAATAGATAACATTTTGTCATATTTGCTTCAACTTTTTTTTGTATGTGTGAAAGTATTTTAAAGTAAATTACAGGTATCATGACATTTAACCTCCAAACACTTTTGAATGTAGCTCTGACGTTTTCCTACTACAGTAGGCAGCCTCCAAGATGGCCGCCAATGATCCCTGCCTCCTGGTGTTAATCCTCTTGTGTAATCCCCTCCCCCTGAGTGTAGGCTGGATTTATTGATTTGCTTTTAAGAAATAGAATATGGCAGAAGCAATGGGATGTCCCTTCCAAGACTAGGTACAAAAACACTTTGTAGCTTCCATCTTGGGCATCCTCTCTCTTCCTCTTGTTCTCTCACTTCTTGCTCTGATGGAAGCCAGCTCTGTTGTGAGCTGCTCTATGGAGAGTGCCATGTGGCAAGGAACTAATAGTTCTGGCCAAGAGCCAGTGAGCACCTGAAGCCTGTTAACAGCCTGTTAGCAGTGAGTGAGTTTGGAAACAGATTTTCCCCAGTCAAGCCTTGAGATAACTGTAACCCTGGCCAACATCTAGAGTGAAGCCTGTGAGAGACCCCAAGCCAGAGACACCCCCCTAAATCTGCCTGGATTCTTGAGCCACAGAAACTGTGAGCTGATAGATATCTGTTTGTTGTTTCAAGCTGCTGAGTTTTGGGGTAATTTGTTATTCAGCTACCAATAATGAATACATCTACGTAGCTCCAATCCTGTTAATCCCAGTAGGAGACTTGCAGTTGCTGCTGAGTTGTGAAGAGTAAAGCCAGGTTGTCAGCAGAGGAAAGAGTGCTTATCCTGCTATGGTGGGTGGCAGGCCAGATGTCAGTTGCCTCAAGATATTTAGATAAAAAGTTTTATAAGGGCCAGCCTGATGGCGCAAGCCATTAAGTGCATGCGCTCCGCTGCGGCGGCCCGGGGTTCACCGGTTCGGATCCCGGGCACACACCGACGCACTGCTTGTCAAGCCATGTTGTGGCGGCGTCCTATATAAAGTAGAGGAAGATGGGCACAGATGTTAGCCTAGGGCCAGTCTTCTTCAGCAAAACGAGGAGGATTGGCAGATGTTAGCTCAGGGCCGATCTTCTTCACAAAAAAAAAAAAGTTTTTGTATCTTTTAGAAGTAGAATCTTATCTTTCAGTCTCTTAAGAGACTATTATTACCCATTCTGATTCTAGCAGGAGTATTCTCATCTTGGCCGTGAAGAAGCCTGGATCTATTCCAAGATGATAGAGCTTGGCACGAGGAGGTTTCTGTCTCTGGATTCAATGATCTTTGGGAGAGTAGTCTGCACTGGGGAGAGAGTTATGAGGGATATTTATTTATTTATTTATTTATTTATTTTGTGAGGAAGATCGGCCCTGAGCTAACATCTGCCACTCCTCCTCTTTTTGCTGAGGAAGATTGGCCCTGGGGTAACATCCGTGCTGATCTTCCTCCACTTTATATGGGACGCTGTCACAGCATGGCTTGACAAGCGGTGCATCGGTGTGTGCCCGGGATCCGAACCCCGGGCCGCCACAGCAGAGCGCGCGCACTTAACTGCTTGTGCCACCCAGCCAGCCCCATGAGGGATATTTTAAACCATCTAATGGTCAGGATATGTTGACAAGAGCATTCAGTATGGGAGTAATGAGGCCTCCCACAGAGTAGGATAAAGACTCAGTTCTTGAAAAGAAGCCTCACACAGAATTTTGATGTGATGTCCAGCATACTCATGGATATGTCATTTGAGAAGGTATAAGATTCTCATTTTTAAAGACAACGTCAGTAGCAATTGGATTTCTTCCCAAGGGACCTGTGCCTATTGAGTGAATCTGAGTAAGGTCCATCACTCTGGGCAGGTCCCAAACAGTTCTGGTGGTTAAAGATCTTTAATCAGTTTTTGGTGCTTACTCAGATGTTTGAAAGTGGTTGAGGATCCTGGATTCCAACTAAAGTGAAACCTGGGATCCATAAATGGAGAAAAGTCCATCAGGAATGTGGAGTCTGCTCACATGGCCCTGATGGCCAAACACAAAACCTCCCATTGGAATCTGTTACTATTCAACTTTCTTGTAAGAAGGGTAAGTTCCTCATAAAAGAATTTGAACTTAAATTTCAACATGACATTGAGTTCTGTCTGATGTGTTGTGTTATTAACTAAACGAGAATTTGGGGGCTACCAGATTGTCTTTATTGAATAAAGAGATAGCACAGCTGGGTCCTTTGATTGCCCAAATGCAGGGCAGCCACGACAGGAGTGAAATTACGGGGAAAGCCTTTCCTGGGACATAGTTTGAGTTGAGTGTTCTATATTCTTTACCCTTAGAAGGTGAAACTTGCCCAGTTTCACTTGGGAAAGTAAGACTGGAGAGACCCATATAACTTATACCTCTCAAATCTCACCATTTCAATCCAATGTGTAGTCAGACTCAGAAGCAACAATATTGCAGCGACTTCAGGAAGAGAGAGAAATAAGAAGGCTGATCATCAGTAAGTAACACTGCATCATTGTTAGACACATTAGCTGTAGTTCTTTAAGACTGCCAGGAAATGTTTAATGATATTAAGTTATAATAATAAGTGAGTCGAACAGGCATTTGCCTCCTCCTGAGGAATACTTTCTAAATCCTTCATTCAGGTTTTCTAAAGTTACAATATATGCCCATGGAGGCTTTGAGTGAATGGAGTTCAGAAGGTGATCAGACACATTAACAGGAGGACTAAAGTACAGAAGAGCAAGCACACCTGTTTCTTGTAGTGGGGAATGTATGTACTTCCTCGTCTCATGCATAGGAAATTTCTCTTCCATCTGGGACATCAGCAAAGAGAAGACTGGGAAGAGGTGAGACGATTGGTATTGCTGGGCAGTGGGGCAGGGATCATAAGATAGTTCATACAAGCTGAAAAAAATTCTTTCTTGTGTGTTCTTTCAGAGAATCTTCTAGAATATCGTAGGAGTATCTAATTGCTTTCCAGAATGAAATCTGAGGAGGGAATTAAATTTAGGGGTTCTTCTGGTGAATCCCCCCGCCCCCTCCACCTTTATCTTTTCCCATAATGTGAGCCGATTGCTGCAACCAGTAGATGTCAGCAAGTTGTCAAAATCGATGATTTTAATTCTGAGATTTCCCCATAAGAACCGTTAATAACTTCACATATAAGACAGCAACCCCTTCCCCCCCATAGTGAAAGAATCACATACTCGGTGATTTTAGAGTATGCTGGGAATATGAACAAGAGCTCTTTAAAGGAAGTGGGCTCTCATACTTCTGACGAAGAGAGTCTGATCAGGAGTGTAAGAGAGAACAGAAAGTAGATTTTATTTTTTCCTCGTAGCTTTGCCCTCTGGGAGATTCACATGCAGAAAAAGAGCTCAACGTGTGTGTTCTTTGAAGGGTCTCTGGTGAGATTACTGTGTACTCAAAATCTTTGTTTCATAATTTTTCTTAAATTCCCAGTTAATTAAAGGTGAGAGGGGACAATTAGAAACGTGAATAGTGTCCACATTGACTTCATTGGAATTATCTGCTTATTAATCATATCAGCGCTCAAGTACAGGGAACTCTACATAGGTGAAACATAATTCCTCTTTATTTCTTAGACTAATAGAAAAATAAGTGCTTGAAAATCTTTTGACTCTTCTCTTTAATTTCTCTCTTGTACTTATGTTTTCTTGCAAAGTCAGTCTTTTCTCTTTTGCCACTTATAGCCCTTGGAAATTTAGCTAAATGGCAGAGTGGAGCTGAGGGTGACCAGTGGAAATTGCGAACAGAATTAGTAAGGAGGAAGCAGATGTGATTCAGAAGTTCATTTCTGTAGCTATTTCCAGTGCTCGGAAATAAACTTTCTACCCACTATTCCGTAGTGATGTGTGTCAAAACAAGTCATCAGCTTTTACTGAGAAGTATGTTAGTGGAGACTTAATTCCTAGGAATGGGTAGAATAAATATGGCCATAAATTTTTTGTGTGATTCCAGAGGAAGGAACTGGGATCAATGATGGAAATTCTAAGGAGACACATTATGGAATTATCTAACCATAGAATAGTCTGCCCTGCCAAAGAAGTGATGGAGAAGTCCCTAGTGAGGTTGAGGTTGGGGAATATGTGGTAGGGAAGTGGGAGAAGGGTTTTCTGCACTGGGAGAGATGTTGGACTGGTTCTATCCACAGGCAGGACTTGTTCTGATTATTGGAGTATAAAATAATTCCTTATGTTAGAATAGCACCTTCTAGTTTGCAAAATGTTTCATATTATTATATCTTTTAATCCTTACAATAGCTCTCCATTCTAAGAAAGAACAGATATCAAACATAATTAAGGCTATCATCACCTTAATTGATGATTTCGACTGTGATAGGGACCAGATGGACAGAAAAGTAAAACAGAGGGTTACTTGCCCTCAAGGAGCTTAAAAACTACTTGAGGAGATAGGACATACACATGAATAAGACTATGAGATGGCATGTGTGAATTACCTAATGAGAGATCTAGATCAATGGTTCTTAAAGTGTGGTCCCTGGACCAGCAGTATCAGTATTACCTGAGATCTTGTTAGAAATGGAAATTCTTAGGGCCCACTCCAGACGTATGGAATCAGAAACTCCTGGCGTGGGGGTAGGGATATCATCAGGGTTTTTAAAAAGCCTTCTGGGTGATTATGATGCATGTTCAAGTTTAAGACTGCTGATCTAGGGGGCCAGCCCTGTGGTGTAGTGGTTGAGTTTGCACGCTCTGCTTGTGTGGCCCAGGTTCGTGGTTTCGGATCCTGGGCACGGACTTACACCACTCATCAGCCACACTGTGATGGCGACCCACATATAAAATAGAGGAAGATTTCCATGGATGTTAGCTCAGAGTTAATTTTCCTCAGCCAAAAAAAAAAAAAAAAATTGAAAAAAAAAGACTGTTGATATATTCTAGTCTAGACCAATGCTTCTCAAACTTTAGTGTGCGTAACAATCACCTGGAACAGCACTATTCAAAGGGTGGTCCAAGAACTGCAGGCTCTCCAGGTGATTTTTATGCTTCTAAGTTTGAGAAACACTGACCTGAAAGCTTGTTACAACACGTATTCTCTAGTCCCACTCCCAGACATTCTGATTCAGCAGATGGGACATGAGAATTTGTGATGCTGATGCTGCTGGTTCCAGACTATTCTTTGAGCAGCACTGCTCTAAGCAGTTGTGCCCCTGGGGTTTAGCAGAAGAGTGGGCAATGAGAGGTGCTAGTGGACTGGGACAGTGTGGGTAGCCTTCACGGAGAGGAGGAGGGAGGACTTAATCTGAGTCTTAAAGGAAGTGTTAGGTTAGATAAATGGAAGTTATTTGGGACAGGGAGGATGGAATGAGGGATAGTGGTGGGATGAGCATCCCGCATGTTTGACTAAGTAGAGCATTCTTATGAGTTAGACCTTGGCTTGTCCTGCCTGGGCCTGGAGAGAGTTATCTGCTGTCAGCTCTCATGCATCCTCCCCAAGGAGGAGGCTGAGAGCCAGGCAGCAGGCAAACAGCCTAGGACCAGTAGCGCTTCCTCAGTTTTGCTGTTACATGATCCCACCCTCTAGTGGGCCCCATATTGCTTTCTGCTTGTCTCCTCCTCTTCCCTTGGTTCCTCTGCTCACCAAGCCCAGCTTGCTGCAACTCTGCAGCTTGCTTGTTCTCTCAGTTTGGCTTGAATCTCCAGGCTTGGATTCCAGCCATTCTTCTCAGACTCTGTATTGATTTAGTTCTCCCTGGACGACTGTGTGGCTTTTCCTTTTGTATTTACCCTTCCCCCTCATCTCCTAGCCAGCACCTCAGTCAGTCCTAATGGGGAGTGAGGGGCAGGTAATGGGGGTGAGGGACCTAGCCAACATGCTCAGTCCTCTTCCACATACTCTCATCTTTGTTGCATCCTGGTGTCTCCGTGTCAGCCCTGTGTTGCTGCCCATGACAGGAGAAGTGGAAGACAATGTGAGAAGGGCCGCAGGTCAGGCTTGGAGGTCAGGATAAGCAGGCTTGAGTTAAAGGGGTCACTTAAGGTTTTGACCAATGATCTATGATAAAGTCAATATCACAATGAGCTCCAGGCTGGGGTATAAGGAGCAAATATCCTTCAGCGCCCCAGAACATTCATGTTATTCATGACTTAGCACTCCCCACTCAATTTTTGGTCATCCTTTGCTGCCCCAATGGTTCCTGCATCTACGACATGTTCTTCCTCATGGAGGGAAGCTGCCCAAACCACTTAGGAGAGGTAGGATCAAATTCTAGAAACTCCCAGGACCAGCTGTTGTTTCCCAGCCCTCAGTGGAGCCAACTCCTGCCGCTCCTGCTGTGGGCTCTGATTCTCCAGATCCACCTGGCCCCTCTCCTTTGGTTGCTTGGTCACTGTCCTTGCATTTTTTCACTGGTGTCTGCTCCCTGATGAGTATTTGAAGATCCAGCCATGGAGGTCTATGAAATCACCCTGGGCACCTAAAGTCACCCCCTTCATTTGCTGGTGTGGTATGCTCCACACCCTGTCATGATGTGGGCTTGCCCTCACAGTCAGGAGGGCTCTGCATCCTCAGGGAGATGTTCCAGGTGCTTGGAAGTTGATCTCTGATGGAGCATCCCTCAGGGAGTCCAGTGTAACCTGGGTCCCTCACCTCCCAGGGTTTCTGATATTTTCAACATTCATTTGCCCTCACCAATGGGTTGGGTCCACACTCCCAACCTGGAGACTGGTAGGGAGTTAGTTACAGGTGCTCGGATATCCCTCAGCTGCTTCTGTCCATCCCTACAGAAGCCAGGGGGGTAGTTCACCTACTGAAAATGAAGCTTGAGTTGCCTCACCACCCAAGCCTGCTTCTTTGGTATCTTGTTTTTGCTGAAACCCTCTAGTCGTGAGATCTGGGACCACTTGGTGAATCCGGGAGTGCTGCACACTTGAGACGTTAGCTTGGCCTCTTTGTCTCTAAGCAAAGTCAAATCGATATTCAATTTCCCTCTTAAAAATACTTCCTCCCAAGGCTCAAAAGGCCAAAGCTGGAACAATCTGAGTAACAAAATAAATAATGAGATTACTGGATTATAAGCCATGGAATAAAATAAGTATCGATGAGTGCATACTTACATGGATAAATAATTGAATACATCGGTAAATGGAGGATGAAAGGAATAGTAGAGTTCTAATCAATACATGTAGAAGATATGAGAGAAATAGAAGATCCTGATTAGGCAAACACCACAGTAATAATTGTTTCAGATAACAACCACCAATGGATGCCAAAATCAGTGGGCTGAAGTTTGTGGAGAAACAGGATATTTATGCAGTCACAGAATATCTCTCCCAAGATTATTAGTTGCAAAAGGAAAATAGTACCATTACAGTGAAGAAACCTCACAGACAATACCTTTACCACGTGGTCAAGGTTAACATCACCAGTGATAAGACATATGGACATTATGGACCCTCTGATATGATGCCCTGAGAAGGTGTATTAGTTAGGGTTCTCTGGAGAAACAGACCAATAGGATGTATGTCTCTCTCTCCCTCTATAGATTTAGTATAAGGAATTGGCTCACGCAGTTATGTAGACTGACAAGTCCCAAGATCTTCAGAGTGTGTTGGCAAGCTGGAGACCCAGGAGAGCTGATGGTGTAGCTCCAGTCCAAATGCCAGCAGGCTCAAGACCCAGGAAGAGCCAATGTTTCAGTTTGAGTGTGAAGGCAGGAAAAAGCCCAGGTCCCAGTTTGAAGGCAGGAAAAAGCCCCCATTCCAGTTTGAAGGCAGTCAGGCAGGAGGGATTCTCTCTCACTCAGAGGAGAGTCAGCCTTCTAGTTCCAATAGAATAATATGCCTTCAACTAATTGGATGAGGCCCACCCACATTAGAAAGGGTAATCTGCTTTACTCAGTCTACCACTTAAATGTTAGTCTCATCCAAAAACACTCTTACAAAAACACCTAGAATAATGTTTGACCAAATAACTTGGTATCCTGTGGCCCAGTCAAGTTGTTACATAAAATTAGCCATCACAGAAGGGTACATAAAAATGCATGACCTACTGTAATCATTAAAACCCTTAGATGAATCCAAATTGATGAACATTTCACAAAATAACTGACCAGTATTCTTTAATAGTGTCAAGGTTATGAAAGACATGGAAAGACTGAGGAATTTTCACCACTAAATGCAATGTGGGATCCTAGATTGGATCCTGGAACAGAAAAGGACCTTGGTTGAAAGAGTAATAAAATTTGAATGAAGTCTATAGTGCAGTTAAGTATAGCATTAATGTTAATTTCTTAGTTTTAATAAATGTACTGTGGTTATATAAGATGTTAATATTAGCAGAAGCTGATTGAAGGGTATACAGGAAATCTGCTATTTTTGCAACTTTTCTATAAGTCTAAAATTATTTCAAAATAAAAAGTTTAAAAAAAACTTCCTGCCATTGGGTACTCTGAGGACTTTTTAATAACAGGATATTTTTATGTTCTTTAAATTTATAACCCTTGTGTGTGTATACACATATACTTTTGTATGTACCATTCAACATTTTCCACAAATGCTAAATTCCATCCATTTTTTTTGCAAACATTTTAAAAAAACCCTTAGATTCTGTTCTCTTTTTTTTCTTCTGTGTTCTGTATTCCTTCCTGACTAAAGGATCCTTCTGTAAACATTCACAGCTCACCCCTCCTGCTGTTGCATAGAGTCTTAATCTCTGCGGTGGTGATCCATGTGGCATACTGTGCAGAGCAAAGAGCATCAGGCCAGAAGTCAGGAGATCTGGGAGCCAGCATTCTTGGTCTGGCTCTGTTGCCTGCTAAGTGTCCTTCAGATTTAACATTCTGAGGGCAAATGGCAAATTTGGGCTGAATGCCATATGTACCAGTTGATGTGTGTATTCAAATGATTATATTTTTTATTTTTATTTTATATTTTAAATATTTAAAAAATATTTAAAAATTATGTAAAACTATATTTTATTTTTCTTTATTATAATTAAAAACTATTTTTATTTTATAAAATGTAAATTTATTTATTATATATTTATTATATTTATTATTTTTTTCTTTTTATCAAGGTCCTCTATGCTCTATTTTTAGGTTTCCCAAGTTTTTTTTTTTTTAATCCATACACATTTTTTCCTCTTGCCCCCAAAGTCTTTGGATCAACAACTGACTTCACAATTTATAGACTTGACTCTGACATTTCCCTTAGCCTCTTTCTTTTTAGCAATTTAAAGAGGTCAACATTTCCTTTTGATCAGGAAGCCACTGTAGCTCTCCTCTATCTTGCTTTCTTCTCTCTGAAACAGTGTGTAGCTCTTCGCACAGTAGTCCCTGAATCCCTCTCCTGGCTTCCACTTTGTGGCTTCCCCACATTCGGGCATTGAATGAGCCGAGCCCTGGCACATTAGTAGGGGGGTACTGGCTGGCACACCCCTCCTGGCCTTGCAGGATGGCACAAGAGCTCCGGACTGGGGTCCTTCTGCCCACCTGCATCACTAATGCCAGCAGGGGTGTGGTGAGGCGTGGAGCCTGCAGGATGTACCGTTAGGAAGGAACTGCTGCTTTTACAATGATATAGCCAGTTGTTCTCTGTTATTTTTGCCCAGGTAGTATTTTCCCAGTGTTGGAGTAGTGGTCTTAGATCCCAGCGTAAGACTCAAATGATAGAGAAGCTGGTTGATGATGGGAAACACCGAAGGGCCCTCGCATGGACGACTTGCTGGTCCTCACCAGAAAGGACAGTTTGGTTAGGCTCAGCGTAGCGTGCTAGCCTAGGGTATTCCTTAGTCCCTGTGGAATATAGAGTGGAAATGATAGATTTTTAATCACCTCTAGCGCTATTTGTGTGTTTTAAATTGAGATATAATTGACATATAACATTGTGTAAGTTTAAGGTGTACAACGCGTTGATTTGCTACATTTGTATATTGCAGTATGATTACCACCGTAGGTGAGCTAACACCTCTATCAGCCTCCTCCTTCACTTGTGCTGCGTTGGTCTGTTAACTCACACTCCCACCTCCAGCCGATTTCCCCTCCTAGCTTGCCTATGCATTGTCATCAGATATTTAATTTACTTACCTTGCTGCTCAAGAAAGAGAAATGGATAGATATTTGTAGAATACAGCAATTAGAATCGTGCTTGGCATGTAGTGAACATGGTATTAGATTTTGTTTAATAAAAATAAGAAATTACCCTTACTTTCAAAGACCTTACCGTTTTACTGGAAAGATAAAATGCACAAATGAAAACCAACCAGCATATAGAGCAGTATGGAAAAAATGCCCCTCGTGAGGCTGCCAGAAGAGGCAGGACCTATCTGCTGGCTGCTCTCCTCAAGTCTCCTTTTATTCTCCTAAACAACTAGTGATTCTCCCCATTTCATGGGTCAAGAAATTCAGATTAATAGACAGTAAGGCCTTAAAGTCCTATAAGGTCGTACGTATAAAAGTGAGATTTGAACACAGGGCTGTCTGAACTGAAAACTCCTGTTGCCACTGGATAGAGTAGACAGAGAAAGCTTTGAAAGGAGGCTTGTGCTGGACATTGAAGGGTGGATGGAGTTTATCAGATGGAGAGAAGTGGGGAGCACATATAGGTTTTGGGGGACAGGGAAAGGGGTGGGTACAGCATGAGCAAAGGTGTAGCAGTGGGAAGCATAATGTGTGCTGGGGGATGGGGTATGTTCCCCAGGTTTGCTCAAGTAAGGCGGGGTGAGGGATAAAGCTAGAACACGTGTTCGAGGCAGAATATAATGAGCCTTGAATACTAAGATGACTTTGGACTTTATTTCATAACCCATTGAAGGTATTTGTGAAAGGGAGTGACACAATGAAAAGAGTGTCTTAGCGATTTAAATTCGGGTGGGATATGGGATGGACTGGAGAAAGAGGGGCTGTCGTCAGGAGGGCTAATGTTTATTGAGTTACCCAGATAGGGTGCTAAGTGCTTTACATGCATTGTGTCATTTAATCCTCACAATAGTCCTAGGAAATAGGCACCCTTTGATATCAACTCCATTTTCCAGATGGGAAAACTGAGGCTTTGAGAGGTTAAGTAATGACCAGGCCCCCACGATGAATAATAAGTGGTGCCATGATGTGATCTAGGTGGATCAGTCCCACCGGTGCTGCCTCTAGATGCTGCAGCACCTGTCAGTAGCAAGGGAGACAACTTGGGGCAGTTGTAACAGGTCAGATTAGTCCAGGTGACAAGGCCTGAATGAGGTCAGTAGTGGTGGAAAAGGAGAGAGGGAGTGCAAAACATCCTTGTGGGCAGTCTGATCCCAAAGCTGGCCCTGTAAGGTTATAGCTGCCCTTTAGGTAGTGTTTCCTGTGGAAGATGGTGCTCAGTGTTGAGAACGTTGCCGGTGAACATTCCCAATGACGGTGAGGGCAGCATGGAGACCCTTACCTCCAAACTTCTTTAGTAGCTTAGGCTTCTCATTTTTCTTTAGGAAATGTATTAAATTAACAAAGGAAGTGCTGAGGTTGGGTGTGCTTGGTTTGGGTTGCTTTCGAGATGGTTTAAACAAACTTCCAGGTGTTCTCAAACTTTAATTTCTAGAATTTGAGACAGGGAGGTGCCTCCGGAGGTCTGGAAGTGATCAGTTCTCCCTTTTTTCCAAGAACCTCCTCCCTCATCGCTTATCTTGATATGTTCCTAGTTACTTCCCTGCTTTGCTATCGTATGGGTTGGTATATCACAGAATTGTTTTACTTTTGTTTCTAATTTTTTTTTTTTTTAAGAAAAAGAGGTGCATGCATTTTGACTCTGCAAAGCTTTTGATGCACAGTTAAATGAGCACATAATATGAGCGTACTGAATGCCATTGTGACCATGTGGGGCAGCGTGAGCTGGCCCAGTGACCTCTCTGCTCTATCTGCTGTAGGTGATAAGAAGTACATGATGGGGCCCAAGCTTTCCACTCTCGACGCCACTGTCTTTGGACACTTGGCCCAGGCAATGTGGACCTTACCTGGGACGAGACCTGAGCGGCTGATCAAAGGCAAGCCCTACGAACCTCTTCAGGTTTTGGGAGTTGCTGGGGAGTGTGCGGTGGGGGGTAGCACAATGGAGAATTCTAGGCCTGTGAGCTTGATTGTGCTTATTGAGACACTAGGCTGTGGTGTCTGGGGCCAGGGTTGGTTTTCTGTGCTCAGGATGTGTAAGGGTGGAGGGAAGACTGGGCTTCTCACCCACCATCTTGCTCAGACTGTATTCTCAGCAAAGCTGACACAAATCCTGCCATGTCCTACACCAGGGCCTTTCTTCCAGCTCCTTATACAGTGTACTTAATCCTTGTCGCTGAAACAGGGCCTGAGTTCCACCTAGTGCTCTTGTTTTTTGGGTTTTTTTCATTTCCTTTGGACAGTGGTGTCTCCACTTTTGGTACATCTAGTGTGGCAGCAACCACGGTTGGGTGGGGCTGAAGGACTCACTGCCAGTCTCAGATGCTCTTTTTGAGTCTGAACTGATCTTAGATATTTCACATGTAGCTTTAAGTACATATGGTTCTGTATCATTTGAGGTCAAAACAGTCCTTTCTCCTATTCCAGTGGGGTATCTGTAGATCATACACTGAGGGTAGTAGAGCTAGAAAGTTCAAGATTGTGGGAAAATGAGGGTAGTGTCAACAAAAACTTTGCAAGTGTGGTGCTATGCCGGGTATTATTATCAATATGATTATATGTACATTTTGACCAAAGCAACACAATCTTGTATCTTTGTTGCATGATCTTGTCCGTAAGGCCTGTCAGAATCATAGTTCTAGACTGGAGGGGTAGAAGTGGGAATGAATGGCACCAGAGGTAGAGGATGAACATATGTTTGGGATGGGGGTGGTAATTAAGAGTAAAATTCATGTCGACAAAAGAGCAGAGAAAGTGAGCTCAACTTGTGTTGATGTCAAGGGACTAGACCTTGGTGTGCGTGCGTACGTGCTTGTGTGTGTGTGTGTGGTGGAGTGGGATGGTAAGATATACGCAGCAGCTGGGGCGTCTGGGAGAGGCTTCCCCTGCATTGGTGTGTGGGAACTGTTTGGAGTCACCTCCAACTTGAAGCAGTACCTAAGCAGTTCCCTGGGGCTGGGGATGTAGGGATCAAGGTCCAATATTTAGGTTTGGGAAAGGGGATTGACAAGAGTTAATCAAGGTGTTTATGCCCCAATTGAGCAGGCTGGGGGTGCAGATGAGATTACCAGTGAGTACCACATAGAATAATCTTAATGTTGAATGGAAAGATGGATGGATGGATGGATGGAACCAAGCAAGGCAGAATTATACAAGAAACTGAGGCAGGTGAACAGTCATGTGTGTTGGTCATGGGTAGGGAGGTTGGTGAAGGCCATGGCTCTGTGTGTGTGTGTGTGTGTGTGCGCGCGCGCATACTTATGTGCGTACCCAGAAGTTCAGACCAGGCTAAGGACAACAGGACTCACTCTCCAGATCCTCCTATTGGTGAGGATGGGCTTCGGATATATTACCAGACTTTGTTGGTATGGATCAGACATTGATTGAAGGTCTTCCAGAACTTTAGCTGAGTGGGGCTAGGGAGACTATGGACTGATATTTAATTTCCTATATGATCAGCGTGGTGATGTTCCTTGTCTTGCGATGTGTTGGACCTTATCTAAATTGAATATGTTATCATTGGTGACGTTTGTAGCATTTAAAATAGTTTCCCTTTGTTTAATCAGAATTTCCGTGGTGGTCTAAAAGATATTGATTCCCTTTAGTTCATTTAGGGGTGTGTTTTATATCTACTCTCTCTTCCTGTTACTTCCTACTCCCTCTCTCCTTTTTCGTACCACGTTACTCTTACATACCCATAAGTACACACCCCCACGTCTACTTACATACATCTGTACACACACTCCATACACACTCGAACGTATACACTTATACCCAAGCACATACACACACACTCACACACGCATACCTTATGCACATATATATACACATACATATTTTTGAGGTCATTTGTTACTTAGTCAGTAGCATTTATGTATCCATTATCAGTAGAACTCTCAGATTCTATAGAATGCCTTCTTGCAGAAATGAAGCATCTTTTGTTAATTTATTTATGACTTGGCCCTTTGCTCTTTTACTTCCTGGAAGGACTTGAGACATTTAGTGTTCTTTTTAAAGAAATGATCAGTCTTTTTGGAAGATTGATTTTTGAGTCCCACCCCGAGAGATACACATTTGGGAGAATCTGGCCCCATCATCTGTGAGGGATTTTTGGCACATAGTTGCATGTATTTTGATTCTTAAAACAAGCCACTAGCTTCTAGTTCTCCCTGGGGACTGGTGTAGCATGAATCATTAAAGTCCCCGGAGAGTCCCTAAATCTCATTTCAGTCATTAGTTCCGTGCCCCTTCCAGACCTTTTGGTTGGAGCTGCTAATATGCAGGCACCCTACTAATTTGGTCTCAACTTCTTTCCCTGCCTTTGCTCTTTCTGTGGTGGAGACTTTCTTAAGAAGTACCAAGAGGAAGGAGAAGTAAAAACAACCAAGAGCCTGGATAATTTAGAACTGGCTCCAACCCAGGGTGTGAATGGCTGAGGTTGGGCAGTTTTCTGCCTTAGCTTTGGAACAGCTAGGGCACCACTAGCTTTGCCACATGTCTGAGTGTGTGAGTATCTGTGTATAAATATTAGCTCTTTGGTCCTAGATATAATTTACAAAGTCACACAAGCTACTTCTGGAACCATCTAGAATAATAAGAAATTTTCCTTAAAAATGGTGAATATGAGGACAGACTTTGAATATTCAGAAATTTAAAAAATATACATACGTGTATGTGTATGTACTTATATCTATCTTTAGGTGGATATGGATATGTGAAATATTATTTACTTACTGAGAAAATTTAGAAAAGATAGAAAACCTTTAAAAAAACAAAAATAACTGTGACCTGTCACCCAAAGAGAACTACTATTAATATTGTGGTATGTATTCTCATCTTTTTATCAGATACATCTATGTATATATTTTTAAAAATTGGGATCATGATGATGATACAGTTATAACCTGCAGTTTTTAAATTAACTGGGTATTATGGCATTTCCCTTGTCACTAAATACTCTTCAAAACAATATATTTAGTAGTTGTATAATATCCTGTTTTATGATTGCCTTGTAATTTATGTGATTAATCTTCTTTTTCTGGACTTGTTGGTTGTTTCAAATAATTTTTACTAGTGTTCTGTAGTGAATATTGTATAAATATATATTTCTGCTTATCTCTTGTTATTTCCTTAAGCTAAATTTCTAGGTGGGGAATTACTGTCTCAAAGGGTATAAGCTCTTGGTCCATGTGGGTGAATTGCTTTCTAGAAAGACTGTGGCAATTTACATTCTCATGACCAGTGTCTGAAAACACCTCAAATTCTGTTTCTTAATTAGGGTTGAATATAGTTTATTTTGAAGTTTTTGCCATTTTTACAATAAAAAAAAGAACCTCAGTTGTATTATCAGCAACACTGTTAATGCGGAGTCACATTTGATATTTTGAACAGAGTATCCTTATTAGAGAGCTGCATGTGGATTCGGGCATTCTTTAAAATAGACACGGAGAATTGGAGAGCCTAGAAAAGTGAAATGGAACCAACGAAAGGGAAAGGGTTCCGTATTGTAGCTGCTCACCCTGAGAGCCAGATCAAAACCACAGAACCTAACACTATTTTTCTGAATTAGTAAGAAACACAGCCTTCTGTGTTCTAAGAAAAACCTTATTCAGCAACTCTTTCACCAACAGTTATTTATTGCACATGGATGTCTTTTTTGCTTTTTATTTGATAGATTAAAAGATGGATTGGCCGGACCAGTGGCATAGTGGATAAGTTCATGTGTTCCACCTCGAGCGGCCCGGAGGCCCAGGGTTCACGGGTTCGGATCCCTGGGCGCCAACCTACACACTGCTCGTCAAACCATGTTGTGGCGGCAACCTGCAGACAAAATAGAGGAAGATTGGCACAGATGTTAGCTCAGGGACAATCTTCTTCAAGCAAAAAGAGGAAGATTGGCAACAGACGTTAGCTCAGGGCAAATCTTCCTCAAGCAAAAAGGGGAAGGTTGGGGGGGCCGGCCCAGTGGCATAGTAGTTAAGTTCGCGCACTCCACTTCGGCGGCCTGGGGTTCACAGATTCAGATCCTAGGCGTGGACCTACGCACTGCTCATCAAGCCATGCTGTGGCAGCGTCCCATATAAAGTAGAGGAAGATAGGCACGGATGTTAGCTCAGGGTGAATCTTCCTCACCAAAAAAAAAAAAGATGGGAAAAATGCTGGATATCCTTGAAAAACATAAGTATATCCCCACGCTCACCCTCTTCCTGTTCTCCGCCCAGAAGTGTTCAGGAAGAGGTTGTTGTGGGGGCATTCAGATCTCAGGAAAGGGCTGGCTCAAATGTCTTTTGTATTTTGAGGTCTATAAGTTAGTGTCCTTTAGCTTCAAGGAGATGAGGGGAAGCAGGTGTCCTCGTTAGCATTCAAGTTTGTTAAGAACCTTCCTGAAGAGGAAATGCTCAGTGCCTTCCCTGCCTGTGTGACCCAAGGCTAAAGGGAGCAACCCAGGGCAGAGCCAGCACCTAGCACAGGTCTGAAACAGGGAGGCTGAGTAAATACCTGTAGACCAAACGGTGTGTGTGGGCGTCGGCCCCATGTTTTCCAAATATTTGCTGGTTAATGACCACAGGCTGGGCCGGTGGTGCTGGGGGAACCTGGAGGGCTTCTCCCTCCCCCTCATTCCTGCCATGCTTGATTGGCAGCTGGAGAAACTGAGTCCTGGGTTCTGGGTCCAGTTGACAGTGTTTTCAGTGTCAAATTGTACAGAATGTTTTCGAATGTTAGAGAAATTGGAGTCATTTGGGAAAATAAAATGAGTCACTTTTTTCAGAGCAGTGGGGGATATTTCCATTTGAGAAACTCCAAGAGAAAAACTCTTTATCTGGGAGGGTCCTCTGGGTAGAGGGTCATTTGGCTTTCTGATTAATATCCTCTCAAGTAGTCTGAAAATATCACTAATCACTGATTAGCATTTTACTAATTTATTTTATTGGATTTTTGAATTAAAAAGGTAATAAGTGATTGTCACAATAAGTTGAATTACACAGGGCATATTTTCAAAGATTTATGACCTCCCCCTCATCGTTGTCCAATGTCACTTCCATGGAATCACCAATATTAATGATTTGGCGTGAATTTTTCTGTGCCTTTCTTTTTCATGTACAAATTTATGTATGCATCTATGACTGTTTTGGTTTGTTTGTTTTTACTGTTTTAAAGTAAACAATGGAATTGCATTATACACATTGTAACTTGCTTTTTTCATTTAGAATATCATATCTTTTTAACAGCTGCACAATATTCTACAGAATTGATCCACTATAATTTATTCAGTTAATCCCTGTTAATGGACATTTGGGCTTTTTCGTCTGTCTTTCTTTTCTTTTCTTTTTTTTTTGACTGACACATAATGCTGCATTCAACATCCATATACTTATATCTTTACATACTCATGCTTTTATTTTAGTGGAGTAGAGTACTAAAAGTGGAGTCCTGGGGCAACAGATACGTGCATTTAAAATTTCAACAGATAACATCAGATTACTTTCCAAGAAAGATTATAGCAATTTATACTTCCACCAGCCGTGTAGTACAATGCCTGACCCTCCACACTGGATATTATCAGACTTTAATTTTTACCAGTCTGATGGATGAAATTGTTATCTGATTGTTGAGAACACTTTGAAAAAATGCCATTTTTCTATTATTTCACAAAGTTTACATCTTCAGTATAGGCATTTTTGTTAACACAGGCTTTCTCTCTCTCTTTCTCTCTCTCTCACACACACATACACATTACACACAACCTGTTTCTACTCCCAACTTTTTTCTGGCAGTGTGTTGAGTGGGTCCACTGATGGCGATCTAGGCTCAGGAGGGGATTGGCAAAGTCAGATAAAGGTGGAATTCAATTATAGAGTTTCTCTCTTTTTATCAGGAGCAGGATATGAGGAGGAGTGTGTGAGCTCCCAGCCCTTGCTCATCAAAACGAACCCTTTCCTAACTGCGTGATAGAATGGTCACTTCTTTCATGACAATGCGTCATCTCTGAGGGGCGGCATCTGTCCCCTCATCTTGAGACTCCGAGAAGAACTATAGAAAAATATTCTGTGACAGAGGGTGTGAAGCTGTTAATTCGCAGGCCAGGCCAGCTCATCAGCAGAGAGGCAGAGTAGAGTCGTGGTGATGGTATGGAGTCTGGAGACTGCTCGTGTTGAATCCTGGCTCTGCCACTATCTACCTATGTACCTTCAGCAAATTAACTAACCAGTCTGTTGCTTCAGTTTTCCCATTACAGATGGGGATAATAATAGTTCCTGCCTTGTACAGCATTTTTGCAAAGACTAAGGGAGTTAATATGAATTCAGCAGATGAATAATGCACTTCAAACAGTGCCCGGTACACAGTGAGGTCTATAGATGTGTTTGCTATTATTATTATTAATTTTTATTATTGTACACTGAAGTGGCATTAATGTCACACAGTCATGAAGGGGGCAACTCTCTTGGAAGAAAAGTGAAGAAATGGGCTTTAGAAAGAACAGCCACAAAAGAAGTGGATAGTCCTGGGTGGAGTAGATCCTGTGGATCTTGTGAATAGATTCTGACTTTCTAGCTGCTCCTTCACATCTTGATCCAATTCTTGGTTACTTGTGACTGGCAGCAGCACCTGGTGAGGTATTTCATGACTGCTTCCCTGAGGGAGAAAATAAGTGAAGGTTTTGCATGCATCTTCCCAAAAAGAACAATGATGTTGGCTTCTCTGCTTCTGGCTCCTGAGCGTGTACATAAAAATCTTCGAGTAGAGGGCAGTCAGAATGGACCTTACATAGTGTAAATTGAGCTATTATGATCTGAGAAGACTGCGGTGACCTGGAACCAATATGAGAGCACTCATATGGATCCATACAGGATCCATGAAGCAGGGAGATTTGCTTTATTATGTTGTAGGGGATGTGTTTATTTAAGCAGAACAGCAATCAAGTTTTGAAAAATTTTAATGACATGGAAAAATGTTTACAGTAATGTTACAGGAAGTAATAGGTGATAATAATAATGACAATAAATAAATAGAAAAAAATACTGAAAGAAATTATACCAGAATATTAATTGTGGTTATCTTGGATTGATGAGATTACAGATCCGTTTTGTTTTCTTCTTTATGATTTATACGTTGTCTATATACAGAATTCTAATTTTCCAAAATGAGAATATATTATTTTTTTTGTAGAAAATAAAATAGAGTAGTCACAGACTATAATCAACCTGTAGAAACAACCTAAATGACTGAGACAGGGACTTGGTAAAAACAAGATGAAACTATGGTATATCTGTATAGTGAAATACTGTGCAATGATCAAGGTGGTCATAATGTGGAGGATTTTCATTATATGTTGTTAAATGGGAAAAAGTAGGCTAAGAAACAGAATATATAGTAAATGCTATATAACAAATGCAAACATGTAAATGTATGTATAAATATATAAAATTCGGGAAGAATATAAATGAAAATATTATGGCGTAATTCTTTTATTTTTTGCTTACCTATTTGTCTAAAACAAAACATGGGTTACTTACATAATAAGTGAATGTTTATATAACTTTTAAAAAATAGACATCCAAAGAATATTCTTAGGGTAATCAAGTCCTGTAAGAGATAGTGACAAAGTGTATATTTATAAGCAATGTTGCCATCTGGTGGATCAAAGGCAAAAACTCACCCTCTTCCTTCGTTTTTCATTTGGAATTAGGAAATGAAAGCCAAATACTGTGTCATGTTTCAGACAAATGCCTGAACAATTTTAGGGACTTGACCAAAGTGTTTCTTAGATTTACATGAAAAAGAAGAAGCCCAGTGACTGAGCAGGAACCCAATCGTAGGCGCAGCTGCTGATTTTTATTTAAAAAATACCTGTATTACTAAATGCGTTTGCAGGCATGGTCATCTATCAAGACAATTCTGAGTTATCCTTTTTATGGGTTATTTAGGGCAAAATTTCCATCCTAACATAACTTTTTCCAACTACTTGGCTTAGTACCCAGCCCATAATAACACTACAAATGTTTGTGGAGTGAATGATTACTTCTGGCTGACTTAATCCAACTAACAGCTGGTATATTTTCATGGACTATAAATTAATTTAAATATGAACCATGAAGCACTAGTTCTCTTGATATGCAAACATAAAATAATAAAATGCTTCACAAAGCCAAATGATGGTAGCTTAGCTGCCATTTTGGATAAACAACCCTCGCTTCCCAACTTCTCATTATCACAGGACTCACTCCTAAATTTCATTCAGCCCACTCACTGAATTGAACCTTTCCCACTCACCTTTCTTATTATGTGTATAAAAATCTAAATATTTTGACTGTCTCTGTGGAAAAACATCGTTAATGTCTACCCCACCCCATTCTTCCAAATTTCCCAGAAAGCCAAGTGGCTGGTAGGTTGTTGCCTTTGAGAACTAACGCTCGCTTTCCTTACTGCCCTGCAGGTGAGCTGATCAACCTTGCCATGTACTGTGAGAGGATAAGGAGGAAATTCTGGCCGGAGTGGCACCATGATGATGACAACACCATCTACGAGTCCGAGGAGAGCAGCGAAGGCAGCAAGACCCACACGCCCCTGCTGGATTTCAGCTTTTACTCAAGGACAGAGACCTTTGAAGATGAGGGGGCAGAGAACAGTTTTTCCAGAACCCCAGACACGGATTTCACTGGGCACTCGCTCTTTGATTCTGATGTGGACATGGATGACTACACAGACCACGAACAGTGCAAGTGACGTTCAGCCTCGCTGACCCTCTTCTGTCGGCGCTGCCACTCCCTGGGTCGGTCCAGTTTCCCAGGTAGAAATCTGTCCGAGCTGGGAGGAGATCTTCGTGCTTGGCACAGCTCTCACAGCTAACTGGATTCTAGCAGCCTTATTTCTCTTTTGTACAAACAAAACACAGAACCATTCAGATGGCTCCATTTAAAACAAACAGACAAAAAAAAATGTCAGCATGGTTCCTGAAATCCATTTTTGTTTTCATTAGAAAACTTAATATTGTGTGGTAGAGCAGGTGCAAGAACGAGTTGTCCGCAGATGGTGTTTAGGTTGATCCTCTTCAACGCGAGGGCTTAGTTGCGAGATGGATTCTTGAACATCTTTCGTCCGGGTTCAAAGTAATGAGAGATGTCATCAGAAGAAATGTAGGAGATAAATGTTCTTTGGTGGCTGCTTGTATTTTATGTGTGCATATTGTATGTTGAGATATAAGTCAAATAAAATCCATAGATATTCAGTGAACACCTACTCTGTGCAAAGCACTGTGCTAGGTGCTATTCGGCATAAGTTTTATTCTAAGCCCTGCCAGTGACAAGCTTTGTGATTTCGGGCAAGTCCCTTAATTCTTGTGTGCCTCATTTCCCCCACCTGTAAAGTGGGGATAACAATACTCTCCACCTACCTACCTCACAGGGGTGTTGTGAGGATTCATGTGGTAACATTCGGCGCTTTAAACCTCTTGGAAGAAGTGAGACATAAACACCTTTTATTCTTCCATGTGCTTCATTTGTGTGAAGATTTGAGGGCAAAGGAATTCCATATCCAGGAAACAGCAGCCACACTCACTCGCAAGCAGAAGAAACAGACACAAAGGCACAGTTAGGACTCTATCATCATTCCTCTGTCATCTGGCTTGAATTGAAATCTTTTGTTCAAAGAAACTTGGAGATATTTTTACAAATCATCAACAGCTACAAACGGTCTTCATTTCTACTGCGTATTTGCAGGAAAGTCCTTCTTTCGTTGCCTGAATGCACTCTGGAATGTTGTCCTTCATCAACTCTCGAGTGTTAAGTTGCCTGTGTTTGACTTACTTGGAGGGAATAAAGCTCAGGAATATGAGGGGTTTGATAGAGGTGAAGGGGAAAGTGTATGCTTGAGTTTTGTAAGCAGAAGCTTGCCAACTTGTAATGTCTTTTTGAAAGCAAACCTTGCAAGATGTCTTGAAAGATGAAGTAGGAAGAAGATGTTACTGATAACAAAGCACTTTGTGCAGTGTAGACCCTATGCAGTTTTTCTAATGCAACTTTTCTGGTGTTCTCAGCCATTGCCCAGTGAGAGGAAGGCCATGCTGAGGACAAGTCTTAATGTTTCTTGAGGATCTCCCATCCCCTCCCTGTACCGCCTCTCCCTCCCTGTGGAGCAACATGAACTCTTGGAGTTACTGTATTTACTGACACACTCTATCTCGGAATACATAGTTTTTGTTGACTTAGAACATTTTCCAGTGAAATAGGGGTTGAAGATCTTGGGGTGATGACTATGGATTTGGGCTTCTGACCACACCTGACTGACTGGGTAAGGGTTACTCATTCTGGGGTTAAAGAAGCACTTCTTAAAAGACAGCAACTTCTTCTGGGAAGTTCATGTACTTTAATTGAAAAAAACTCTCTTTGAATATAGCTTTTGCAAAACAATCCTAAAATGCTGTGGATTACAAGAGGTAAAGGGAAGAGTTTTTGAGGCTGTTTACCATTTAAGTAACTGTGTAGCACATACGGAACTGGGAAGAAATGCTGAGATAACCTAAGTCAGAAATTCTTATTCCACAGAAAACTCAATTGTTAATGTCTTATTAAAACCATTCATCTTTGAGAGGACTGTTTGATGCCTAATGAGAATGTGGTGGAGAAGATATGAATGGATAACCTTGTCTTGTCTCCAGCATCATGTGGGAGGACTGTTCACCTCTTCTCTCTCTAGCAAGTGTGTTCCAAGGCCAGCTGGTGGTAGTTCTGTGTGACTAGGGAAACTCCTGGCCTGAAAATGTAAATGTAATAAACAGGTGGACTGTGGACCTGTATCCACAAAGAGTGAGATGCCTTTTCCCCACTCAGCTGGAAAGAGTTGTGTTTGAAATTTTGCCTATAATTTATTCTTACTGTATAGCACCAAGTGCGTTGTATATTCACTTCAAGAATGACTAAGTTATGAGTATGTACAGTCACATATATTTTTTATTGTGCATTACTTGGAGCGCAAGTACATGGAGAGCCAATGTTCAAAGTGAAATTGTAAAGTAATTCATTCTATCCAGGTACCTCCCACTGGGGCTTGAATGGACATTGCCACTTGGAGTCTTGAGTACTGGCCTGACAGCTCATGACTGGGTACTCAACATTTTGTAGGTGTAATTTGATTTGGAACTCTAGAACACACCCAGATTTTACTTTGCCATCGTGGGTTGTAGAAACAAAATGGCCAAGAGAAGATCACTGTGGTATGGATGACTTACGCAGTCTATTGGGAGGGCTTTAATTTTATGTGGTTCCTGCTTAAGTTGCCCAGATTTGAAGTGTTCTCCAATTTGATGAACAGGTGCTATTTATAAGAAAAAATAAGAAATTAGGGGACATTTTGGTCATCTGGCTCACTTGTTCAAGTTTTATGTTTCTTTTTTACTGGAAAGTAACTTAAGGAAGTGTGATCTTTCATGTTAACAGATGCTTTTGGTTGGACAGAAAACCCACTGGCCGCCTGTTCTTTTTTTACCTCTTGTAAAAATAAATTTTGCCCCTCTGTTCACCTCCCTGTGCCCCACACCCTGTCCCCACTCATCAGGATTAATGAGCAGCCACAGTATGCTTTACTTTGCATATGTCAGAATAGATATAAGGACAGTACAAATCTATGCAGAAGTAAACTATACTATCAGAGTTTACCATTTTGTTGTTGTAACATAATGAATTGTGAACAGTGACACTACCGAGGCCATGGGCTACCCAGCTAACTGATCACAGATTTAGAACAACTTGGGCTTGAATTACAACTGCAGTCGGGTCTTCAAGTGAGGTCTGCCTGGTGTATACGGCGGTATTAGGATATGTTTTTGTGAATTAGCTATACAGTTCAAGGAGAGGAAGAGCTAGGGATTTTAGCCTTATGGATCTTGCCTAGATTATTTGAGAGAAGGTGTAGAATCATAGGAATGTATAGCTGGGCCGTGGATTAGCTCTAGAAAGCCCCTTACAAGAGAGCCTCTGAGGTTGTTGTTGGCTCAGTGTCACACGCACATTATTTGAAGGGCAGGACCGGAACCGAAGTCTTTAACCTTGCCCTAGATGGTTCTTGCTATTAGCACTTTGACTTGGTTTCCTTTTAAAACCTACGCTCCCTGAGAAGTTCATAGAACCAGCATACCCCCAGCCCCTCTCAGAGAGTGCCCCACTCTTGTCCCTCATGTCTATTTAGCTTGGACCAGGCCAATTCAAGACATCTTTCTTCAGTATTTGTGCAAGGCACTGCCAGCTGTGTGAATGATATCAAGATGGATATCCAAGTCACCAAGACTCTTCATTCTTGGCTATCTTTTAAAGAATCCATGCCCATACACTCACTCACTGGTTATTTACTGAGCACCTACCCTGTGCATGGCCCTGGAATCACACTGGATATAATAGAGTGGTGAACAGAACAGACATGGCCCCTGATGTCTGGGCACCCTCTTCGGCCTGCGATAGCCTCTTTTACATGCTTGGCCACTTCCCTGATCCATTTCATCCATCACACTAGATTAATCTTTCTAAAAAGCTCTGGCCATGATGGGGTGCCATATTACCTTAGGATGAGGGTCACTCCTTAGGGCCTGGTATTCCCCCCTCTTTATTCATCTTGCCTCACGGGACTCCTCCACGTGAACCAGCCAGTGTATCCAGGCTGATCCACTTGCTGTTGCCTAACGTGCCTCATGTGCCCCCAGTGTGCCTCTGTTCATACCAGCCCCCCTCCTGAAATGCCTGCCCTTCTTCTCCACTGGCCCACTCATACCCATCTCTCAAGGCCCAACTTCGTCAGTTCAACAAGGAGATGTCTCAGCTCATTATCATCTCCCCTTCCTCTAGAAACACAGCACTCATCATTTCCTTCCTTGAAGGCTGCATGGGAAAGGTATGCTCAGAAAGCAGTGGTTTTAAAATTTTTGAGTTAGGGACTGCATTGATAATCTAATGAAAGTTCAATACCCTATTCCCTAAAAAATACATATATGCAAATATACAAAATTTTACATATAAATTCAGGAGATTTAGAGATCTGAAATTATCCATGGATTCCTTAGGGGGTTCATGGATCCCAGTTGAAGAAGCCTTCTTCTAAAGAGTCTTTAAAAGTTAACTGTTACTGTTGTTAGCATTCGTTCTTTCTTGCCTTTAACGTATCCAGAGACAAGAAAAATTGGTATGGGATGTGCAAGCAAGAGTAATCTATTATTATCCACGTTGAGTATGTGTTAAGTGACAGGGAAGGAAGGAAGAAGAGCTGTCTTAAAGAAAATATCTGTTTTGACAGGTTTGGCGTTTTGAAACTGACAAGGTTTTGTTGTTGTTGTCGTTGTCAGTTATCTTTTAACCATCCAAAAAATTGATTTATCAAAATCAGTTCAGGGCTAGGTGAGCTTCATTACAGCCCTGAAACCCACCACTTCTGCATAGGTAGGCTGACTGGCCTAGGGCTTAAGGTAGGAGAGAAGAGCTGGATTTTTGCTGACAGATAAGGTTCTGCACAATCAGGTTTTCCTGTATTAATTAATTAATTAATTCATTCATTCATTGAGCAATTGTTGAGTGTATTTTCAATAAAAAGATGGTGCCTTTTGTTGATAGTGGACTACTCAGGTTCTTCTTCTTCTTCTTTTTTTTTTTACAGGGTGAAGTGATTTTTATTGCTCCTGACTATGACCCAGGATCCTTTGTTCTCCTTTTTATTCAGTGTTAAGTCAAACAAGAACTGATGAAAATATATTCAGTGGCAAATACTTCCAAGTCTAAAAGCTGGACTCTGGCAGCCCATCCTTAACAGCTCCAGGGACCGATTGCATAGGATTGTGGAGTTCTTTGCCTTTATTCAGTTGCTTCCAGTGGTCTGGATGAAATTGGCCAAGTTCAAAAGGCTCCCCTTGGTGGGTGGGGCAGGAGGCACCTCTCACATACAGAACTCTTGCTAATGCCGGGAGTAAACGCAAACGTATGTGAGGTTTTCCTCAATTGAATTCCTTACCAGAAACTTAAGTTTTTAGTCCCTGACTTTAAAGAATATCTTAAAGATATTTAAAATTTTTTTTTCTCTTTGGGTGAGGAAGATTGTCCCTGAGCTAACACCTGTGCCAGTCTTCCTCTGTTTTGTATATGGGACGCCGCCACAGCATGGCTTGATGAGCGATGTCTAGGTCCACGCCCGGGATTTGAACCTGTAAACCCCAGGCTGCCAAAGCTGAGTGTGTGAACTTAACCACTACACCATGGAGCTGGCCCGATATTTAAGGTTTTTTAATCTTTAAGATTAACTGGAACCAGCAACATATTGGCCTTGCCCTTTAGATATGTTTGAGAATACTGGAAAATAGCTTAAAAGAAAGCAACTCACTGTTTGGGGGCTGGCAGTGTGACTTCCTCGACTGTTCTGGCTCTCGTCCCCATACCAAAGCTCTCTGAAACTTCTGCTGCTGGCTAAACCAGGACAAATGAAGATGCTCCAATTTCAAGAGAGTTATTGCCACAAATTGTCAAATTTGTAGACAAATAAAAGGGACCATTGCAATAATACAACAAATAACTTATGGATGTGGTCTAGCCAGCACCAACACTCCTGATCATTTTGGTGGGGAAACAAGTTATCTAGAGCAAAAGACTGACACAGTGCTTTGGTGTTCCGTGCACAATTAAATAATTTCAACAATGAACTTGATGGCCTTCTTGAATATTTTTAAATTGCTGTTGTCCTTAATTATAGCTTTAAATATTTTGAAACAATCCACTAACTGTAGAGCAATATATATTTATGATAATAGTTTTATGAAAAGTAGAGTTGCTAAATGTGACTAATTCACCTCCCATCCCCCATTGGCAGCGTCTTTTTTTTTTACTTTGTGGCTCTGGAATAGAGTAACTTTGATTTGTCAGTAATATTTAAATGTTTTTCCTTCTTTAGTATTTTTAAAAAATTAGCCCATGGTTTAAATACAATAGGATTCAGCTCCTGAATTGCCATGTAAATTAGCGGTGGCTAAAGAGCAGAGGAAATGTAATTGTTTGTTGGAAGACTAGAAAAGAGAAAACAGAAATATTTTCAATAGTTACTATCCTCTTAAAAAAACAATAATCTCTGGACTTTTCTCTTTACTAGTTCTTCAGAATTGGAAGTATTCTCTCATATTTGCTTCCATCCCCCAATAAGAGATCACATTTGGCTTACTAAAACATAAACCATGTCCAAATGGTTATATTTGTATCTTTAACAAATTATATCTGAATTTTTTTGCAGCAATAAGACTAAAGACATTGCTCAAATTTTTGAGGGATCTCTGCTTCAGTAAGGGTGACATGTTTGTGTTACTTCTGTCAAAATGATTTTACCTCAAGTAATCAGTCTCATGGGATCATGCTTATTGTAAACATATGTTTTTGCCAGCGATCTGCACCATGCAGAGTGTCTGACAACTCAAATGTTGATGAGGGTGATGGTTTCTCTATAGTGATGTTTGGGAAGATGAGGGTCCGGGTCCTTCATTTGGTGGTATTTGAATTTCAGAGTGGGAGGAGAGAAGGAAAGAGTCACAGATCCTGGGGCTTCAAGCAACCACGTGGTATGGCTGTGTTAGAGATGTGTCAGGCACATTGCACGTTTTCGAGGTGGTGGCATCTTACTAAAATAATCCAAAGTCCGAGTTTTAAATCAGAAACAAATGCAATCTGTAGGGAAGGGCTGTCTGTGGATATACAAGTGGCCAGTGCAGGAAGCATTGCGGTAACTTTGATCTTTGTCTTAATTTATATGCTCGTGCTCTCAGATTGCCTCACCTGAAGCCTGGCCTGGGAACTGGGGGGCAGTGGAGAGTGGCCAGCCCCCGTGTGTTCACTCCTTTGATTCTGGAACTTCCTTCTAGTCTCTCAAAACTGTTTGTGGCATATAGTTTCCATTTTATAAATATAAAATGTACAAAGTAATGTATATTTGTCTTATAGAAGTCCTTTAAATGTTGGAGACACCCCAAATCCTCCCTATTTAGGCAATGGTCTCCACACCTTTGTGCTCATTCACCTCATCAGTAAAACTTTCTGAGCATGCCCTTCAGCGTATTTAGTTATAAACACACACACAGCTCACACTTCTGTACTGATATATCATGTACATTAAAAACCATGGCAAACAGAAATTTACAAAGAATATTCTCCTATACTCAATAGAGTTTAAAGAATGGGGTAAGGGGTACTTAGGAATAGCCCCTAGAAGGCTGCGATTGATTACAGAATGTGTATGTAACATTTGTGGCAAAGTGGATATAAAATAGGCATGGATGCATGATTTTAGGTCAAGGTATTTATTCTTAAAATAGGCATTTTTGGTTAGGGGAAGAGAAGGGTGAATAATTAGATGTCACCTTTACAAGAGCTCTTTTTAACTCTGTTTTTGGGACCACTTGCTCTAGAATGTCTGGAAAATTCCCAAAATATTTCACAGCACACCGATTTAAGCAAAACAAGAAAAGAAAGGAGGGGAAAAAGCCAAAAAATGGAAATGCAGGATGGCCTGAGAATTTCAGCACCAATCTGAAAAGCGTGTTTTGATCATTCCTGGTAATCGTCATGTCATTGATTATATGTTTTTCTTCTGTTTGTTTATAACCTGGTGTCTCCAAAAGTGTGGAAGATGTACAGATTTATTTTTAGATATCTGAGATAGGAATGCCCAATGTTGGTATAATTTGAACCCACATTTCAGCTGCTTGGGGGCTGATGGGTGTACACTGCCTGGAAACATTTACCTGCACCATCAGTTTTGCAAACATAATGACTAGCATCTTGCTGAACAAGAGCCTCAACGTGGAGGTAGCATTCCAGTGTTTATTTCTGGACCTATGAGTTACTTTAGCACAGTTATTGTTAGTAGTTTATAAAGCCATATTTAAACTTGTACACTTGATTGTAAGATAGATTTGAATTGTGCACTATGTTGATTACTGTATATAAATGTGGAAATTCTGTATATTTGGTCTTAATGCTGTATGTATTTGATGTGTAAATGATAACTAATGGATATGAAATAGCTTACTGTGAATGTCTTTATTCCAATTTGCTTCTCTTTTGCAAATTTGAATGTTTAAACTTTACACCCATGGGGAAAATCTGAAATTTTTGCATCTAATATACTGTTAAGTGGTGGTCTCTTAGATGATTGGGAGAATATTTTAGTTGTAAGGCTCCTATATAATTAGAACAGAGGTAATGAATTTTTTAGGCATATAACTTTCTGATAGAATTTTAAAGGAATGTGTTTTAAGTAGAAAACTAGGTCTTTGAATATGCTGTCCTACCCTCTTCTGCCTTTACTTCATGTCCAATGTGAGAGGTGATATCCACTGGTAGAAGAAAAGGAGGAGAGGGAGAGAGCTGGACACATGCTAAGACCTTCACTGTGGCCGGCCTGATAATAGACCATTTTCCCTGTTTATGAATATTGTCTCAATTAGTTTTCATACCTCTTCAATGAAGTAATTGTGATTCCCATTTTACAGGTGAGGAAAGAGACTTGGGAGGTAAATTAGAGTAGTGTGGCTAACATTTGCTCAAGTCATATCTTGGTGTCAGAGATTCACAGCGAGGTTTTGGAAATACTAGTCTTATTACTAAGTATTTCTCACATATGTTCATGGCAATGAACCGTGAAGGATAGCTGGGCCTAAGGGCATGTCAGGACAGATACAGACATTCAGGATGTTTGAAATCCTGTCTACAAATTTGGCCAGCTATTATTCAAATATTAGCTTCTTACCATTTAGAGCAAATTATAATAAGATAACATTCAAAATCCCAAACTCCCCAAACCATGGGAATATCTATTAAGTAGAAAATGAGAGAGCTCCCTAATCCCACGTTCTAGAGATAATAGTTTGGTTTTTCTCCTTTTAGACACTCTTTCTCTTTTGACCTGTCAATCCTAACTATTCAGCTGTGCTTAGTAACATAGACCCTAATTGGATATGCTTTGGGACAAATCTATATCTACTTCAACTTCAGTTGGTTCCAGACCCTTCTAGAACTTTTTGGGGGTCCTGGACTTGAGCTTGGTGTCTGTCCCCTTAGAGATGCTTTGCTCTCTTTGCTTTCAGAATGCATCAGAGGGAAGGGGGTTGTCTGCCTTCCTACGTGCTGTGCTCTCAGAAGTGTTAAGAGGGCTGCCCCGTGGCTTAGCGGTTAAGTGCGCGAGCTCCGCTACTGGCGGCCTGGGTTCGGATCCCGGGTGGGCACCGACACACCGCTTCTCTGGCCATGCTGAGGCCGCATCTCACATACAGCAACTAGAAGGATGTGCAACTATGACATACAACTATCTACTGGGGCTTTGGGGGAAAAAAGGAGAAGGATTGGCAATAGATGTTAGCTCAGAGCCGGTCTTCCTCAGCAAAAAGAGGAGGATTAGCACGGATGTTAGCTCAGGGCTGATCTTCCTCACAAAAAATAAAAAATGTTAAGAGAAATGTTTTACTGCCAATTGTACCGAATAGTCTATGACTCGATTTTTCATATTTTTGTCCTTCTTTCCTTTTAGAGGAGGGACAGAACAGTTGGTCTCTCTCAGGAGCTGCCTGTGTTGTTTGTCGATGATGCCGCTGTCAGCCCCCATTAAACACTTCCCAGCTGGGCTGGTTCCCATTAGCGACAGACTTTTAAAACCTGCCAAGGTTGAAATAGCTTATCCTTTGGATAAAAGGGAACTTTGGAAAACAAAGAAGAAAGAGAACCAGCTTCCTTCCCCACGGTAACTACTGTGTTGCTGCCTTGTGTGCCTAACAGGCACTTGGTCTATTTTGGTGACAGTGTTCTTGTTGTGAAGACTTAGGGGTTGTCCCCAGTTGAGGGACCGTCAGCATTGGAGGCAGAGGTTTATCTACTCAGGGCTGTGTTTGGCTTGGGCAAGCACACCGGGTAACATACTCAACATGTATCCAGGTAAACCCTGACAGAAACAGCATCACAGGCAGCCTTGAAAGGGAGGAGGAGAGTTGAGGGAAGGGCTGTGTGCGGAAGGGAGCAGCCCCAGGCCCCTTCCCCAACCCCAGCTGTGTCCATGTGTGGATTGTGTGAACACCCTGCTGCTGCCATTGCCCCCCTCACAAAACTCCCTCCAACTTGAGCTGGTGCATTCAAAGAAAATAGCAGAAATTCTAAGGACTGCTCAAGGATGGCAAATAGTCCAGATTTGCTGGTGACACAAGCATGGAAAGGGGATAAGTGGGGAGGAAGGACCCTGGTGCAGACTGTTTGGACATCATCTCTTTGGAGGTGAGGAGGGTTTTTGCGCAGGTGACTAACGTGAGGAGAGTATTTAAATAAGATTCATCTGATGACAGCCTGGATGCAGGACTTGTCAGAGAAGAGGCTGCAGCAGAGCAGCTGGACCTGATCTCAGCGACTCAAAGTGAAGCTCGAGGCATGAAATGCAGGGGGGCAAGGTGCAGAGCGAGAATGGGGAGGAGGAGAGAGTAGCCACAGTGCACAAGGAAGCACTGGGACTCTTAGATGTGGGAGCACTGGGGGACGGAGGTGACGATGGCAATTCTGGGAGACTGGGGACATGGTGATGCTGCTGTCAGATGTAGGAAATGCAGAAGAGGGGGAACTGGTTTGGGGGAAAAGCTGTGTTTGGTTTTAGCCATACTGAATTTGAGGAACCAATAGGAGATGCAGGACTGGAACTTGTGAAGGGGGTAAAAGTGAAGCCACAGCCGCTGAAGGGATTATTGAAGCTAATGTGCTGGAGAGAGAGTAAAAAGTATTAGCACCTTGCATTTGTATAATGTTTAGTTGTGTTTTAGATGCTGTCAGAGACAGTAACTCCAGGACTACGTCATTTAGCATCCTCATACACTTTGCAGGTTGATCTTTAGGATACCTTCCAGCTCAAATCTCCTTTCATCCTTCTCTGAAGTTGAATACCACTTCTCTAGACACTGATTCCACCTCCTGCTGTGTTGATTCTCTTAGTGCTGAAAAGAGGAGTTTATGAATCAAATCAATTGGTAATAGCTAACACTACATGTCACTTACTATGTGCCAAGCACTGTGTTCTTAGCACCCTGCATATATTAACTCATTTGGTTCTCACAACAACTGTATAGAGATAGGTACTATCATTGTCACCATCATCTTCATCACCACCACCATCATCACCATCCCTAGTCTGCAGATGAGGAAACTGAGGCAAAGAGAGGTTAAGTAACTTGCCCCAGATCTCTGCCCAGTAAACAGCAGAGCTGGGGTTTCATTGCAAAGAGTCTGGGTTTATGAGTCTTGCTTTTACATCACCAGCTCTACAGTCCACCAGCTCTTTCACCGTCAGACCGCGTAAGCTCTTGAGTAGAAGGTTGTGTTGTAGAAGTCCTCCAGGCTGTGAGGACTGGCAAGTGCGTGCATTGAACCGGAAATGGTTTTACTTAATTAACTTCTGCTGAATCACTCTCACCCAGACACGCAGATTTTGCCATCTTCCAGAACACATGCAGATGCTATCATCAAATCCCTGACCCATGTGCAGACAGTTCTTGATTCTCTGTTGGGGGGCCTGTCTGATTTGTGGATTATCTGTGGTCAATTCACTTTACTTCTGGTGATCATGGCCACTGGTCCCACATGCTTTACTTGTCTTGGCTCCTTAGAGAGGAGCCCTCAGGGAGTGCCTGAAAAAGATGGAGGAGAGAACTCCCTTGAATGGCAGGGTTCTCAGGGCTCCAACTGCCTGCTGCCTTGAGGAGCTCACCTGACGTACTGCTTCCCACCGTCTGTAAGCAGATGCTGCCCTCTTCTCCATCTCTCACCCCTGACCATGCTCCCCATCTTGAGAGCCAGGTATACAAATCCCCATGGAACACTGCCTCTGGATGTCTCAACATAACCAGATGTGAGTTCATAATCCTCTTTCCCCCAGTCTGTTGTTTCCCAGTGTTTCTAATCCACCCAATGTCTAAGCAGGACCCCTGGAGTCGTCAAGGACTCCTGCCTTCCCCTTCAAAATGCAGAATCGCCCAATCCTGTGGATTCTGCTTCCTGAAAACAATTTGAATTCATCTCTTCCTCAGCTCAGCCTGGATTTCTGGGGCTGCTGCCCCCTATCTAGGATCCCTCCTTCTGGTCTGCTTCCCTCAAACCTGTTCTCCACCTTTCTGCCAAGGTATTCAAAAAGGGTAAATCTGTTCACATGGCTTCTATAGCTTTCAAGATACAGTAGAGATGCACAAGGCTCTTTATTACCTGGAAGCTGCCTCCCTCACTTGCCATATTTCCCACCACTGCTCTTTCCCATCCTCGCACACCAAAATCCTGAGCTCCCAAACTATGAATTTGTCACGTTGTTTCACCTGTCATCACTGAAGGAATGATGCTGTTTAAAAAAATTTTTTTGGCATCTTTGTCTCTTCCATCTACATAGATACCAAATAGTTGCCTATATTTAATTTTTTCTGTGTTCCCTGATGAGTGCTTTCATTTCATCACAGAGTTTCTCCAGGGAGAGAAAGCCAAAGAGAAAGGCGTTCTCTTTCATTTCTCTGATATAGTGGGGAATATGATGATAAATCAGACACTGACCCTACAGTGGAATGTAAGACATGAACACACAAAACTCTGAAAAAAGATAGATGCTGGGGCTGGCCCTGTAGCCTAGTGGTTAAGTTTGGTGCACTCCGCTTTGGCAGCCTGGGTTTGCGGATTTAGATCCTGGGCACAGACCTACACCGCTGTCAGCCATGCTTTGGCGGCGGCCCATATATAAAATAGAGGAAGATGGGGACAGATGTTAGCTCAGGGCTAATCTTCTTCAAGCAAAAAAGAAAAAGGAAGATTGGCAACAGATGTTAGCTCAGGGCAAATCCTCCTCAGCACAAAAAAAAAAAAAGGGAAAAAGATAGATGCTGATAAATGCCTCAAGAAAGGGACAAATAAGAAGCCTTGGACCCCATAGTGGAGAGAGTCCTTCCAGCCCAGGAATTCAGGGAGGGTTTCATGGAAGGGACTTTCCAGGCTCTGAGCCTCTCTCCACTGTTCTCCTGCTCTTGTAGTATTGAAGGTTAAACTTTTCCAAGTCATGAGATTTCCAGATGTGCCCTCTCTCTAGCATAACAAGGAGGAAACATGTCTTTCTTTGGTTAAAGAGACTTTCAGAAGCCTGGACGTCTAAGAAATGGTCGTCCAGAGACCATATGACCTGAATTCTAGTAAATGTAAGGTGCTGCTGTACTCTCATGTTCCTGAGATGAATCACACTATCAAGGATCTTCTCTCCACCATCAGCATCTCGTACAGGTAAATAACATTAGCACTGAAGGGATAAAAGAGGCAAAGAGGTGGTTAAAAGGGTTAACATGGACATGGAGTGCATCTGTGGTAGGGAAGGACAAAGCGTTATACCAGCTACTTGGAGGCAGGAGGTGTGGGTTGATTGGATGCATGTACCTTATGTCTTAGCATCAGCTGAGATAACGCCTTTCTTCTTAAAAGCAGCTTCCCCAAGTCACCGGGCAGCAGCTTTTCCCTGTGAGTGGAGCCGTGTGAAACTGCTTAGACAGAGCTACGAGGATGAAGCACTCTGGGAACTCCACTCCAAAACGCCTCTGGTTGTATCCTCATGAAACATTTATTCATTGTTGTTGTTGTTGGGTACTTACTCCCCAGGCAGGCCTCTCCAGCTGCCATAGGATGTCTGATTTCTGGTGTTGGATAACTTGAAGGGTTTAAAGGCTGCAGCAGCTAGAGGCCCAAAGGGAACTGCAGAATCCTCTTCTCCCCACAGCGCAGTACATGCAGTAAATGCTCAATAAAGACTGGTTACAGGAGTGGACAGATTCTCAGGCAAAAGACAAATCAAATTGCAAAGAAATCCCCAAACTTTGAAGTTTGACATCACATACTGTGCAAAGGCAGCCAGTAAATTACTCATAGAACAAACCGCAAGTGACTGAAATATGGGGTAGTAATTTTTGTAGGCTCAAGTGGTTTACGCAGAGTCAGGATCCCTCGATGGAATTATAGCCCCATAATTCAAACAGCTCTCGTTTCCTTGACACACACATCCCATGGATTTGAATCCCAAATCCTGCCCATGGTTGGCACTTTTTCTCCACCCCCGCACTCTTAGGTTGTCAATAAATTCTTTTGTTGCAGTCTTGCGTTAATTACATTCACCTACTCTTTGTCTTATATTGTTTCTAGGTATTACAGGATATTTAACTTACTAGTGAGACTGCATACATTAAAACTCTGTGTATGGATTTCTTTTGGGGTCTTGGAAGTTTATTCCTGTTAGCTATCAGTTTTGGTATCCTATAGGAAGGAGAGTGAGGTGAGTGATGCATTCTTTGCTTGAGTACTGGCATGTATGGATTTAGCACGATCTCTACACACAAAAATAGAGGGAGAAATTTCCGGTAGGTAGGAGATGTCTTCTTTTACTTTTCCTCCTCCTGCTGCAACCCCTTCATAATATTGGGCATTTGAATTCATAGTAATATGCTATTATTTTTAGCCCTCTCTACTATACTGTCTTAGATATATGTAACTAGTAGCTTAAAAGCAGACATGTCAGGTACAGTTATAAAGCAACTTATTATTTTTGTTGCTGCAAAGTCACTGGGTGGGGCTAGTTTTTTCCCTAACGTTGGATGAAACTTTAGGCAAGCTTCATTGTTTATCTGCTCACTCTTAGACAGTGAAAAGTTGGGAATCTCTTTAGTCCCTCAAAATAGTTGCAGTTCTGTTATTAATATGTGCAGTCAAGTGTAATAATCAAAACTCTGAATCCCATTCAACACTGAAGAGGCTCCCCTGCTTTGCTTGGGTCTCCATCAGAAGAAGGGCATGATACTTTTATTTTCTTTCTTCTATCAACTTCTTCTACCTCCCTACTCCTTTCCCACTCCGTACATGCATTGGCTGGCTGCAGATCTGACCCTTCTAGGGTTATAGCAGAGGAAGGCAGAGGAGTTTAGAGGGCATGTCTAACTTGATTGCCACTAAAATGGTTGTAGATGTTTGCAGATGTTTAAAGATGGCTCTCTGGTGGGCACTTGCATGGGCCTCTTGGAGACCTCCCTGGAGCTGGGGATCTTTCACCTGGCAGTTCCCATGATACAGGTCAAGGCATCTCCTCTGGCTGACCCCTTATGACCCTGCCATTGCCCCTTGGTTGGAATTCTAGCACTCTTCCAAAAGTAGTCTTGGGCAAAGCCTCTTTAAGATAGTGCCATTATCTCTGTCTCTCTTTATGCTAAAATGTAGACTTCACCAAAATGTTGAGCTCTCCACCAAGCCTCACTCGCTAAGCTTGAGGTGACTGGAAATTTCCCCTACCCCTCACCCACCTCTGCTAGACTGGCTTATGTGGTCTAAAACCCCACTGCATAGTGAGATTGGTTGGACCTATTGTCTGGGACCTCAATGGAAGATGAGGGCACAGTCCCAATTTCATATCCTGTAAAATGTAGCATATATATGTGACTGAGAACTGAGTAATTTTTTAGGTGGGCTTGATAGTCATGAGTCTGTGAAGAGCCTAAAAGGGCAGGACTTTGGTGTCTCTTCTCAGGCTGGGTGTGGGAGGCTTTTATCGCAAGGGCTCTGCTCTAAGCATCTCCATCTTTTCTGTTCCTTTTCCTATTTTTTTCTTTATCATTGCAAAATAAGAGAATAAAAAATTCTCCTTTTGTCCAACTAACTGGTTAATCTTGCTCTCTATTTTGTCTCTGAAGTGAGATTCTGTGGTATTCTGAAGCTATCCCCTTGGCACGTAGAGATATTTCCAAATGCCCTTTTCTTTTAGTAACCTAGAATGAAACTAACACCCATATATAAAAATCAATCATAATTAATTAATTTTCATTATGCCTCTGTGTAAGATTAGGGTTAATCTAAGACTTATAAAAAGTAGTAGAAATCCATGCTTTTAAAGTCTGGGTGCTATGTGCTGTTGTGCCTCTTGCACGCTATTGCCTCCTGGTGACAGCATGTGCAAATTGCAGGGGCAGAAACCAAGATCAAAAACTAATCTTAAGAATTTGTTTTAAAAAAAAGTGACAACTTTTGATATATTAAAATTATAAATGATGGATTATAATCATAAAATAAGTGGAAAAGATTACAGGTGCAGATAAGTTCTGAGTAAGTGAGGTCAATGTGGGCAAGAGTGATCCTTGATGGCCCTGGGGAAGAAGTGGACACAAGCTTCTTCTGGATGAATGGGTAGGATTTAGGCAAAAAACAGTGGACAGGGCATTCCATTAGATTGCAAGTCTTCAAGAGTAGTACTCTGTTTTATCATCCTTACATTTTCACATCTAGAGCTGAGCACAACAATGTATGATCTACAAATGTTTGTTAATAATGAACTGTTCATGTGCTGGAAATAGTGAACTGACTGGTTGAATGCAGTGAAGGGTCTGTCGTGAGTAAGTGGCAATTGAATTTGTAAACAGATCTGTGCAAGACTGTAGAGCATGGTGGATGCTGAGAGAAGGAGTTTGAACTTTGTGTGGGATGCAATGAGGACTTTGGAGTGGATGATTAGCAAGATGATAAGGGAAGATTAATCCAGCAGCAGTGTGCATTAAAAGGGAAGAGCAGAGGGTCCTTTAAATTTGTTCCTTCCTTTCTACTCACATTGTTGCTCGCAACTTGGGTCCTTACTGCTTCTTGTCAGATCTTCTTGCTCAGACACCTTTGGTGGCTCCTCACTGTCTGCAGAATAGTCTCAACTCTTTTGCATGCTTGTCGGGACTTCCAATATTAGGTTCCCAAAAGTCTCATTTTCCTGCTCTTCTAAGTGAAGAAGTTTCCTTACCTGAATTCTGTTCTCCACCTGGACAGCTGATTTATCAAAATTGTGTCATACCCTTGGCCACCCTTGCTTCATGTCTTTCCACCCTGTCTGCTTATCTGTGCCCATTCCCTGCATTATAGCCAAATTATAGCATGCATTATATAAAATTCATCCTTCTCCAGGAAGTCTTCCTGCTCTGAGAAATGGTCCCTTTTTCTTAACTTCTGAAGCAATCATTGTTTATCTGTTCATTGAGCACCTAGCATGTACCTACATGCTTTCCTATTCATTTCTTATTGTATACTATATCCTACTTTCTAGACTATAAAATTCCAGAAACAACACCTGAATTCCTGTATTTTTTTAATGTCCTCTGAGGCTTTGGTAAACGTATGTTGTCCAAGGCGGGGACAGTGGAAACAGAGGGGAAGAGACAGATGCATGAGTGATTTGGAAGGCAGAATTTACAGAACTTTGTTATTACTGACCTATTTAAATCCTTCTTGGGGACTTATTTTTATTTGTATGCTGTTGAAACTCTTGAGATAATGGGTTCCGTATACATCCATACTCCTGTGTAAAGAAATCTTTCCTTTTATTTGTCCTAAATTGCCCTTTATACTGATGATCCTATTTAAAGCATAAGGTCTATATGCCTTTTAAAGGTTAGGGCACTGTTTAGCCAGACGCCCAAATATTTATATACTGAGACCTACACGAGTGTTGTCTGATTAATACCTGTCTTCTTGGGAAAGCTGTGAATAATGTCAACATGAACTACATTATTCCTGCTAAAAATTCATCCATTTAGTTTAACTTGCATGTAACGACACCGGAAAGGCAGGAGCTGTTTGCTGAGCACTGTTGCAATGCCGTTGCAGCTCATTCATAACGAATGGCGATAAAGTGCCATCAGCATACCAAATGGGAGCAGCAGCATAAACGGGAAACTTAGGGGCTCCCAGAAACCTTTAATATGTGATGAATATAAAGGGAAAATGCAATGGGTCTCAGAGAATTTCTTGTTTGGGGAAAACAAAAGATGTCTTTACTAATAAAATTGAATTGAGAGTTAAAACTATGGTATTAATCACATGCTTTATGTTAATACCAGTTGAAATTTATCAAAATAGCTGAATAATAAAGAAGGTGGAGATGGAGCTATTAAATGGACCTAGAAGGGGCTGGGGAAAGGCAGAACTTTCCTTTTCATCTTTCTTTTTCCTCTTTCTTGATTCCTTCTTTTCTCTCCTGTTACATGACTCTGTTTATGCTTTTTGTTCCTTCTTGAAAACTTTTATTTCCCCTATCTTTTCATCAGCCTCTGCTTTTTCCTATAATTGCAGACTCTTTTTCTCCCCCACCACCCTTCCTACTCTCTGTGAGTCTACCCTTCTTCCCCTTCAGATGTCCAGTTCCCTCTCCGTTTTAAGTTCTAGAGTTTTACAATGCGAGGGACTGTGAGACCATTAGTCTCTTCTTCTTTTAGGGGAGGCTGAAAAACCCAAGAGAAATTAACTCACTTGCTCAAGTCACCTAGACAGTGAGTGATAGGATCTGCACAAGAAGCATCACATCTTAGTATTGAAAGGGACTGCGATGTCAGCTATGCTATTCATCCATCCAATGCAAGAAGCACTTTCTAAAATATCTGGAATATTTAGCCTGTTTGAGAATATTTTCAGGGAGGGTAGCCTACTTCTTGGTGAGGTGCATTGTTATATTGTTGGAAATACTGATAGAAAGCTGTTCTTTAGGTTAAATTCTGCCTCTCTGTAATTTTCTTCCCCGTTCCTACTTTTGTCTACTAGAGTTACAATGAAGGCTTTCATATGTTTGCTCTTTAAATATATGATGAAGCAATTGATCTTTCTTAAGCCTTTCTTTCCCTAAATCAAACATCCCCAATTCTGTAAATGGTTTCTTGTGTCACATGGTTTACATCTTTCATCACGTTAGAGTCCTCCCCTCGATGAGTCCTCCCCTCTAGTTAGTGTCATCCTTATAGGGTGACAACAGATTTAGACACAATACTCCAAGTAATATTTAGTCCATACATATTGCAGTCATTATTACCCATCATGATCTGGAAATTTTATCAGTTTATTAGTGCTCATCATGTTGTGCTCAGATAGTGTTTGCTTATCCTGAGATTAGAGTCAGCTGAAACACTCAGGTCTCCTCCATTTACACTGCCAAGAAGCCAGATCTTTCTAGCTCCTCTTATTTGATTATGTAGACTATTATAACATTAATTTAGTCCTTATTGCTATTCCTATAAAATTTGACTATTTTGGTTTTGTACCATTTTCCCCTGCAACCCGGGCTCTTTGTAGGTTGGTATCTTTCACCCCCATTCCTGCATGTTACAGTACACCGACAGCTTCCTCCTGGTGAGCAGCAAACTTGGATCAATGTGTAAGTTTATTTTAACTAACTAAGTGTCCATACGGTGATATCTGCCAGATAGAATAATAAGTGACAGAGTAACGTGTTACAGAGTGGAATGGAGTAGTACCCCTCGGCTTGTATCAGTTAAGGTTCATTTGATTGCAAGCAATAGAAATATGTCACAAAACTAAAGGAAGAATGAGACAACCAAACCTCAGAATGGGCAATTCTATGGTAAGTGTTCATGATATTTTCCTGAGATTGAGTCACCAATCTTTCTATTCTACCTTTCAAAGTTCTTGGTGAAAGAATCTGATTCGTCCAACGTGGGTGCCACTGAGGCCCCTGGAGCTGTCTTGGTTTCTGCCTTCTCCACTCTTTTTATTATTATTATTTTTTTTGGTGAGGGAGATTGTCCCTGAGCTAACATTTGTGCCCACCTTCCTCTATTTTGTATGTGGGATGCTGCCACAGCATAGCTTGATGAGCAGTGTGTCGGTCCGCGCCTGGGATTCGAACCTGTGGACCCCAGGCGGCCAAAGCAGAGTGTGCGAACTTGACCACTAAGCCACTGGGCCAGCCCCTCTGCCTTCTCCACTCTTGATTGTCTCACTTTGCTCTGGGTCATGTGGTCAGAGGTACAAAGCTTTGTTACATATACACAGGGCTACCAGGACCCAAATTCTGTGCCTTGGACTTCCTAGCGAAGGGGAAATATAAGATAGTCATCCCAAATGAAGCCTACTGAAAGCATAGAAAAGTATAAAGAGAGTGCCAAAGGAAGAGAGTGTGTTTCCTGGAACATATGAGAATGTAGCCTCATTAGGTATGAGAGAGCAAGGTCAGGGCAGTAAAGAGATTTTCTCAAACAGCTACACAATGCTGAAGGGCAATCATAGAAATAGCGAGAGGTTTAAAGACACTATAAAATGTAGTTACACTGTAGGAGTGATTCTGCTGTAATTTTGCTGACCGCATTTGCTCATCAAATAGTCATTAAATACTTATTATGTGTTTACCACGTGCGAGTCATTATTGTATGGACTTGGGAAACCATGGTGAATAAAACAGATACAGTTTTGCTCTGATGGGGCTTATATTTTAGAGTGTGTATGGGCACACAATAGACAAGGAAGCAGATAAACAAGAAAGATAATTTCAGATAGTGATAAGTGTTATAAGAACACAAAGTGGGGTAGTGTGAAGGAGAATGATGGGGCCTGGTGCACGGTCAGGGAAAGGCTTTCTGAGATGACATTTGAGCTGAGTCCTGAACATCTCAGGAGACTTCCATGTACTGATCTGGGGGACTAACGATATCTGCTTTGTTTAGTGTTATTTTGAATCTTTAGCACTTTTAACTATTCCTGGGAATTCTAGTATTTGTAAGTTAATCATAAACACAGCAAGTCTGAGAGCCCAGCCCTAGGTAGACTGCTATCGAGTGAGGACTCTTGACTTGTCTAGAAGAATCTGGTGGCTCTGGTGGCTTGACTGAGGTAATCATCCTTGGAGTTGTCCAGTCTGATATGAGTCAGGGGAGAATTAGCAGAGATTTAGATTTAGTTTCCTGAAGCTTCATTATGAAGAGTGGGGAGTCCTGATCCCCCAATTTCACCACACTGTGTTGTCCACCATTCTCCCATTGGCTCCCTGCTCTCTCATTGGCCCTGGAGGAACTCAGCGAGTTCTCAGAAGTCACCAGACCCAAATCTTTGTTTGATAAATGAGAAAACTGAGAGGTTCGGTGTCTTGCCTAGGATCACACAGCTAATTAGGGCAGAGCCGGGATTTGACCCCAGGATTTCTGTTCCCCAGTTCAATTCTCCTTCTTCTAGATCACCCTGACCCTGAAGATAGAGGAGGTGTTTTTTGAGAACTATATTTCAAACTAGGGTGGGATCAAAGCTCATATTTATTTATTTATTTGCTGAGGAAGATTGGCTCTGAGCTAACATCTATGCCAATCTTCCTCTATTTTGTGTATGGGTCATTGCCACAGTATGGCCGCCAATGAGTGGTGTAGGTCCTCACCTGGGAACTGAACCTGGGCCGCTGAAGCAGAGCACACTGAACTTAACCACTAGGCCACAGGGCCAGCCCCTCATATTTATTTTTAAAAATAATTATTTCATAAAATTTCTAAAGATAAAATTAATATTAAATAAAAAATACTTTATAATCAAATATATGTTAGAATAATTAATAAACATTTCATAAAAAAATAAGCAGCTATGGAATTACTCACAAGAGGCCAATTAACCTTATGGTAGTGGGGTGGGGGAAAGTGGATCATGGGAAGCTACAGGGAGGAGGTGATATTTAACCTGAGTCCTGAAAGATGTGTAGTAATTCACCAGGTAGGGGAGGTGGGAAGTACAGGGGAGACATCCCAGGGAGAGCAGCATAAGTGGTGGGTTAGAGGGCCATGCAGTGCAGATTTTTGGAGGGAGAAGCCAGAGAGGAGAGAGAGAAGGCAGGTGGGACCAGGGACCAGGCTGTAAAGGACCTTGTTTGCCTTGCCAAAGATTTTCAATGATACCCTACAGAAAAGTGCTGTTCAGGAGCACCTTCTGTGATCTTGGACTTGTTTGATATTTGTGCTGTCCAATATGGTAGCCACATGTGGCTACTGAGCACTTGAAATGTGGCTAATACAATGGAGGGACTTTAATTTTAATGAAATAAAATATAAATTTAAATGGACGTGTCTAGTGCCTACCATATTAGACAGTGCTGCTTTAGAATATGTGGGGCCATAAGAGATTCTGGATAGGTGAGTGATGCGATTAGATATATGTTTAATGATTCTTCAAATGGAGGAATCATAAATATGAAGCTGTATCTATGCAATGCTAGGACAGTCAATCAAATAAGAAAAAAATAAATTCATTGATTGATTTCTGCGTGGATCAGCCTTAGAATGAGAACAATGGTGATCTTGGGAAAGAGGATGCTCATAAAACAGGCATTTCTAGTGCAAATACTCATGGGATAAGAATGAATGCTGCTTTAAAACCACTCCTTCAGTAACGGTATTAGTAGCTTTTGTATTGTAATATATCAATAAAAAGATAATAGCAAATAAAATGCTGTTTTATTAAGGCTTCCCCTCTTTCCTTAGGTTATTAGAATATGCTGTTGCATTTCTGTAAGATTTCTGAAATTTTGTGTATACATTAAGAATGTAATAATTAAAAAAATTCCATTCTGGTTCATTTATCTGTCACTAGTTATGTAGCAAATGATGTGGCGGCTAACGAGGAAATCTTAAATCTTTCATTAGCATAAGGTAGTCTCCAGAGAGACTGTGACTTCGACACACATTTTGGATACATTCCAAGCTAGGAGGATATCTTTCAACATTCCTAAAAACAAAACCAATCATTTTAGCTCCTGGAGGGCTAAGGTCTTGTTTGCAAAGCCTTGAAGATGTAACCCTTGGGATTGATCCTGGAATTCCTCATCTTACTAGCTCTTCTTCATCCCTCCTCCCCCTTGGCTGGCCCAGGGTTGGGCCACCCAAACCCAGATTTGTACTATAGGAAAATTATAAACACTATGACAAGTCAGACCTTTTGTTGTTTCTTCTCCTTCACCTTTTTCTTCAAGGCTAAGGATGTACCCAGACTTCCCTTGAGTACCCCAAGCCCCGGCCAGAACTTGATCGATTTCTGGGCACACACGGGATGGTTGGAAGCAGGCAGAGGTGCAGTTTTTCCAGGTCCTTTGCAGAGGGGAGCAGGGCTTTTGGATACCATGTATATTTCTCTCCTTGTACATGTCTCTAGTCTTGGAAAGTGGAGTGACAGATTACCAAGCCACCCACAAGAGGGCAGCAAATGACTTCCATTCTAGCTTTGTTTCTCTTCCACAGACCTATTTAGTCAAGAAATAAAAATTTGATGCTGATGGGAGGAATGGGACCTGGGTTTCATTTCCCTGCGCAGCTTTTGCGCATTTCTGGGTATCCTTGTTAGTACAGCTTATCGCTGGAGTGTGGCAAGCCCCGGCTGGTGGTACCCTGGCCCAGGCACGTGGGATGGGGAGGCCCATGGGGACCCGGCCATCTCTCTGCTCAGCTTTCAAGGTCAGGGTTTATTCCCGAGGAAAGGAACATCACATCATGCATTTAGTAGAGTATTTACATATTTTCTTTTTTCAACTTCCCTTGTTCTGAAGGATCCTTCAGATTGTGCCTCTGACCAAATTGTCAGATGCTCTTCAGCTGCCAGTTTACCTACACAGAAGACTGAATGTGGTGGGGATGTCTTGAGGGCAGAGGTCTTGCTCTTGTTGGTCATAGCGAGGAGTGCTGCCCAGTTGGCGAATGGAATGTGATTATTCGTGTATTACCACTGTGAGAGGCGCAGACAGGCCTGCCTTCTAACCAGGCATCCTTTGGTCACCTCCTTCTCTAGGCCCTTCTCTCTCATGGGAGGGGCTTTCTAGTCTCCAAATTCAAATCAATAAATATTTATGAAGCACCTCCTCTGGCAAGTCACTGGGTAGATGCTGAAAGAGCCATCAAATGACACTAATAATAACAATTTATTTGTTAAATGCTCAGCTTATTTCGTGACATTTCATGAATCTTATAAAAAACCCTATGAGGTAGGTGTTATTCCCAATTTGCAGATGAAGAAATTGAGGCTGTGAGAAGTTAAACAATTTATCACTCAACTAGTTAAGGGGGAGGAATAGGAATTTGAACCCAGGCTTGGCTGACCCCAGGATTCTAACTGTGCTGCCATATTGGTTTTCTTCCTGGAAAGGCCTTTCATCTCAAAGACTTTATAATTTAATGCAGTGGTTTTCCAACTTGGCTACACATCAGAAACATCTAGGGAGCTTTTAAGAATCCCAATGCCAGGGTCTTATCCCAGGGCATTTAAAGCAGAGAGACAGAGAGAGAGAGAGAGAGAGAGAGTGTGTGTGCGTGTGTGTGTGTGTGTGTGTGTGTGTGTGTGTGTGTGTGTTGGGGTGGGGGTGGGGTCCCAGGCACTGGCATTTTGAAAAGCTCTCCAGGTGATTCCTCTGTGCAACCAGAGTTGAGAAGCCCTGCTCTTGTGGAGGGGAAGGGATGGGTGATGCGAAGTCCAGGCACCAAAATGAAGAGAGAAGTATATTTAGGATCACTTGTCAGTGTTGCTCACCCCTCTCCAGCAGGCAGTTGAGCACTCTTTTCAAGATGAGCATCTGTGTGCAAAAGGAGCTTCCATTTGGTAACAGTTATATTTTTTTTAGTGCTTGCTCCTTGTGATGCAGTTTTAAATTTCCACCTATATCAACTCTTTTAATCCCCACAACAATCTAATGCAGTAGGTCCTAATTTTCATCAAGTCTAAGATGCTATGAGTTCTAAGATGCATCCTCATTTTGTGTACACTAAGAAATAAAGAAAAAACACTCCCAAGTAATTGGAAGTCACCATAGATTATGATTTGTTTTTTTTCAGAGATGTTAAAATGTGAGAAAACATGCATCTTAAAATTAATGAAATATGGTGGTGTTATTTCCACTTATAGATGAGGAAACAGAGGCAAAGAAAGCTTAAGTAATGTGTCCAAGATCGCTGAGCTAAGAAGCATTATGAGCATTTACCATGCCATCAATATTCTTCCTAAACATAATTTTTAATGGCAACATTAAGTTTCATATAAATATACCCTAATTACTTTAATTACTCTCCTAATTTTAGTTGATTATATCTTGATGTAGGTTTTTATATGTGTCTTTTCCCAGGGCATTGCGAACCATACATTAGGCTCTGACTGTTTTACAGCCAATAATTCAGTTAAATCATCCCCACTGATTCTCCATGTGTCTTATGTGAGATAGATGCTGGGACCTTGCGGGCCTCTGGTAGAGCTTTCTCTTTCTCACCGCTTTATGTTGAACTCTGTGGATGGGGGGATGCTGATTGGCTGCACATGGCTGGTTTCATGATCCAGCATCTCTAGTCCATCAGCCTCAGATCGGTTCTCCCCTCTGCACTCACCTGACTGCTCTCTGAGACCTAATGACCAATGGTTGAACAGTGAATCAGGTCTTGGGTGCACTGCTTTTCCTTCAGCATTGGGAAGTGAGTGGAGGATTATGACCTGAGAGGTGAGCACACTTGATGATCAGAAAAAAGTTTCTGGGGCATTTTGATTCTGGGAGAGCCAACCCTTTTCACTGCAAACACCTGTAGACATTCCACATGCATGATCCCTGATAAGACATTGGCACTTCTACAAGAAGCCTGATCAGTTGTTTGTAGAGTCTTTCCGTCTCTTCAGCAGTGTGATGCAGCTGGAGTTCAGACATTGCTGAAAGCGATGTAGTTTACAGTTTATGGGGGAAGGTGGCAGGTTATCTCAGCTAGATGAGAGCTTGGTTGGTCACACCTGAAAGCAGTCATTGTCTCACTCTGAGGAAAGTGTAGCTGGACCCTGACTTACCTGTCCTTTATCAATCCTCCTCTTTTAGCTAGGTGTAATAGTGTTTATTCTACACGCACTGGGACTGCAGCTGATACATCAGTTGATTGCTGGTCGGTCATGTGGAAGTGTTGGTTATTTTCTTTCACAGGAGGTAGATTTCTAATAGGTAGGGCTAACTTCTTGAGATCCCAAGACCATTCCTGATTTGCAAGAAGTATGTTGTTTCAGTTATTTATTGTTGTGTAATGAACTTCCCCCAACCTTAGGTTTAAAACAACCACCAATTTATTGTCTCTTATTTGGTTCTGTAGGTTGACTGGGCTCAGCTGGGCAGTTCTGCTTGTGTCACTTGGAGTCTCTTACGTGACTGCAGTTAGATGGTGAATGGAACTGGAGTCATCTGAAGGCTAGACTGGGATGGTGAAACGGCTGAGCCTCCCTCCCTCTCCACATTGTCTCAAGACCTCTCCTGTCCATGAGGTCTCTCCACTGGCGTAGTCAGATGACCTGCATGGTGACTCAGGGCTCCCAAAAGAGCAAAGGTGGAAGTTTCCAGGCTTTCTTAAGGATTAGCCTTGGACTTGGCATTGCATCACTTCTATTCTGTAGGGAGTCACAGGGCCAGTCTAGATGCAAGGGGAGAGGTAATAAATGACACTCTTATGGGGGACTTACAAAGAATTTGTGGCCATCTTTAGTCGACTACATATGTTCACACTTTGGGTGGTCACATTGGTGAAAGTAGGCCAAGAGATAGATTTGACCCCAAGGATTTTAGGCTATGCAACGGCTTCCCTTCTGTTGCTTTGATAAAGATGGCAAATGCATCTTGTTTGCATTGGTAAATATTTTCTTAGGAAGAAACAGGAAAGTGTAGACAGAAGAGGGTTCTTGATGATCTTTCTGCTTTGGATGTTGACCATCTAATCCAAGTACAGTAAGGAGAGGTAGGCACTTGCCCTAAAAATGAATTTTTACCTCCAATAGCTATAATTTTTTTGTTGTCATGTCTTGCTCTGTTTTGGCTGGTGAAGCTCTTCTCTCAGTTACTGGTGCCCTTGGCGAACTCACAGCAGAGCCTGCTGTTGGGATGAATAACACGAGAGGGTCTAGTTTTTCCCAGTTAGACTGCATCTCCTGGAGGATAGGGCCTGTGTCTTGACCACCTTTGTAACTATAGCACCTGGCACAGGACCTGGCACAGGGTAGACAAGCAATTAACTGGTTTCACTTGAGCTATGAGTGTAATGAAGGAGAGACACAGGACAAACCTAGGTGAGCACAGATCATGAAAAGCATGAGATGAAATAAAAGTAATATCTTTCTACATACAGCTTCATATACTGTGGAAGATGAGGCAGAACAGTGATAGGGGAAAGACTGAGACTGAAATCAGGACAGGATCACTACGAAAAACTTTAGGTATGTTAATAAAAAGAGAGAGGACTCAGGAGGGCCAAGTGGGTTTAGGAATAGGGAGATTGCATTATAGCACAGGCTTCTCGAGCTTTTGCGTGCAAGGAAATCACATGGAGGTCTTGATAAAATACAAATTCTTATTTAGTAGTTTGGGGTTGAGTCTGAGAGTCTGCATTTCTAACAAGCTCCCAGGTATTGCTGATGCTACCTGTCCAAGAAAGATCTAGTGGAGAAAAATGAGAGAAGATTCAGGATGGAGAAAAGTAGGTGAAGCTTGGAGGTGGTACTAAAGGGTAATGTAAATAGAGTCACTCTTCTCTGGACACTCTTACTGTAGGAACATTTCTCTAGCAGCACTATGAAAGATTGTGAGGCAAAGCCCTTCCAGCAGGTAGGGTGTTGGAGTGAATGCAAGAGAAATGTCTCAGATTTTTGTCTATTTATTTGGTACAATTTTGGCAGATTTAATTCAGATATTTTCTTAAATATTCCCCACTCAACACTCCCCTTCCCCCAATGCATTAGGATTCCATTTTTCTAGCATCACCTATAAAATGGTCTCAGAGATTCATTATGGGAGAAATAGAGAATTTGCTAATTTTGAAACTGCTTTGAGATTATGGACAGATACTGTGATAGCCCAAAATTCACTTGAAGGTCAAAATGATGTTTGAAGACCTCAGAATGTCAAAAAAGATGAGAAATACTTGAAAGAAATCTATCTAAAGACTATTTCCCACTTAAGGCTATTATTTATTTTCATTTTTGTTACATGGCAAGCTTTTCATTTTCTCAGTTCAATATGGTAACCATTCTTTTATTTTTTTTTTGTCATTTTTTTTTTTTTTTTGAGGAAGATCAGCCCTGAGCTAACATCCATGCCAATCTTTCTTTATTTGCTGAGGAAGACCGGCCCTGAGCTAACATCTATTGCCAATCCTCCTCATTCTTTTTCCCTTTTTCTCCCTAACGCCCCAGTAGATAGTTGTATGTCACAGTTGCACATCCTTCTAGTTGCTGTATGTGGGATGCCGCCTCAGCATGGCTGGACAAGCGGTGCGTCGGTGCGCACTGGGGATCCGAACCCGGGCCGGCAGTACTGGAGCGCACGCCCTTAACTGCTAAGCCACGGGGCCGGCCCCATGGTAACCATACCAAGTAGTGTGAGTTACTTCTACTTCTAAGAATATGCTTCTAGGCTCCCAATAAAATCCTGCTCATCCCAGGGGCACTCGATACTGGCTGACTAAGGAGGAGATTATACCCAAGAAACCAATATCCTCCACTGTAGCTACCTGGAGGTCCATGTCTCCATTCCATCTGAGATAGATGGGTCCAGGGCCACCATTACTTCCATGGTGAGAGTTGTATATAGACTGTAATGGGAGGTTAACACCCCCACAGATTTATGACCCCAAACCAGCCTCAGTCACCATCAGACAGACAGTATCTCCTCTTATCACATCTCTTCTGTCATAAGCTGGGAGATAGTGGTCAGGGTCCAAATAAGTGATATCACTCAAGTTCAGTTGGTGGTTTTTGTATCATAGCAGGTATTTCAGGTGTACACTCCCAAGCTCTATGAAATGTGGTGCCGTGTCTTTTCTGTATGCTAACTGTTGATTTGTAACACTCATTTTCCAGATAATTGTTTTACTTGGTCTTGTGATGCTGCAAACCACTCACTGGAAAGCTAATGTTATATCTTCTTTTTCTTTTCTTTTAAAGTGGTCCAGTTTAGATAAGGAAACATGATTTCAGATTCTTTTCCAAAGCCTATGCAAACCACTTTGGTGTAGAAAATTGGTCTGTAAATCTTACAGGGTCCAGGATTTTCTTGGGCAATCACGTGTTTTCAGGTGGATCAGAAATAGTGTTGCAGTCTGGCTTCGGAATTACAGCATTTCTCCTTGAAGCCAGCCTCTCACTGCAAATACTGAGCCATGTTATGAAATGGAAAGAAGAGGCACCTGGATGTTTTGAACTCTGAAAAGAACTTCTGTTTCATTTCCATTTTAGCTTAAAGGCCAGTCTTCTTTGATGGCAAATCTTATTTTGTCCTCTGGGGCTCATCCAGCCTTGATAAGAAAGAGTTTGCTTGCTCTCCAGGGGCCACGGCAGCCAGACTGGGATAATGCTGCATCTGCCTTGTCTGGTGAAGTTGACAGTGTGGGATATTCGTGGTAGCCAGTTACAGAGAAAGTAACAATGGTATACAAGTTGCTGATGGGCATATCCTGTCGGGGGAGAAAACAATGATAACTGCTATCATTTATTGTATGCCTACTGCATGCTGGGCTCTGTGCACTCATCATATCATTTAATTCCCTCAGAGAAGCCCTGCAAGATAGGCATTATCATTCCAGTTACCAGTAGAAGGGAAACCACAGCTTGGAGAAGAGAGGTCTTAAGCTTTCTGCCAGGGTGACAATGGGAAGACCTGTCAATACAGCTAGCTTTAACTGTGGCAAAAAATTAATTGGACTGGTCTCCACCCCCAACCTCATCCATCCCGTCAGCTTCTTTGTCCTGCTCTCCCCAACCCTACATTTCTCCTTAGGGAATCCAGGTAGGGCAAGAGGGGAGAAGGAGGGGGAGCAGCAGAAGAGGATGACGTTAGTGGTTCAAGCTAGGAAAAAGACTGCGAACACTCAGAAAGTGGAGATGAATGGAATAAAGCTGCTCCGTCTTCGTCCTCTAGACCCTGACACGTGGGAGCATTTTTCACTGGAAGGAGACATGAGTGGCCGAGCCAAATTCTTCTTTGAAATAGCATGGAGGGCGGGAGTGGTGGAGACGCTTTGTGGAGCGAGATCCTTGGCATCACTGCCAGCACCAAGGGTGCTGTGGTGTGCAAGATACAGGGATCTTCCATTAGTGTAGGGGGCGCTCTCCTATTCTCTAAACAGACCAGTGGCTGCTATCTTAACATTCAGAATTCGGATAGTTTTTTCAGTATAGAGAGGCAGACTTTGGGAGAAGCACTTCCTTTTCTTTGTTAGACATACATTCTGCCCCAGGGGTTAGGATGCTGCTGCATGGTGCTTCACAAAGCTGTGGGATGAGACACCACAGACCCTAGTTCTGGAAAGTCCAGTCTTCCTTTTGGAATCCTCCACAGCAGCTCTGGGTTTGTAAGACAGCTTGTCTCCCTCCTTTGAAACCAGGGTTATTTGCTAAGCAAAGGCAGCACCATCACATCTTGCTGATGCTCCGAGCAAACATCACTAGCAAATGATCCTCTTAAGCAAGTGCAAGTGGCTGGAGGCAATGCTGGGGGCTAAAAATGCTGAATGGACTAAAACCAAAGCAACTGCTCAACCTCAATGCCACCACGTCGGAGGACCCCTTCAGAATACTGATGTGGGGAAGGCGCCTGAGAACCAGCAGGCTGATGCACTGGGAGAATGGGTTTCTTTCCATATGAGCAAACTGCTTACATCCTGGGGCACCGAGTCAATGACTTCAGCCCTTCTGCTTGTCTTCCTGGCTGGAGAGAGGCTCAGCCACTGAGGCCGCCTTGGATAAGGGTGTAAGAGGACTGGACCTGCTCTGGAAAGGGAAGTGCCATCTGCATACTCCAGCTATTTGATTTCAGCAAGCAGTATTCCTGTGAGTTCAATGGATCGTTTCCCATCACTTTTTTTTTTTTTGTGAGGAAGATCAGCCCTGGGCTAATATCCATGCCCATCTTCCTCCACTTTATATGGGACGCTGCCACAGCACGGCCTGACAAGCGATGCCTCGGTGCGTGCCCGGGATCCGAACCCAGGCCGCCAGCAGCAGAGTGCCCGCACTTAACTACTACGCCATGGGCCGGCCCCTCCCATCACTTTCAATGGATGACAGAAATCCCTGCTACTCAAATGAGTGGTCTGTGTTTCGATTTTGGAAAAGAAAATCCTTAGATATTTTCATATAATCTTTGCTCAGTCTTAGCATTCCTGTCAGCAATTTATTCTGAATCACAGGAATTCCCTTTCCTGATGGAAGCCTGAGGCAGGACTCTTTGCATGGAAGGGATGGCAGGGAATGTTGATGGCTGGTGACACTGTGTTACCAGGTTACTAGTAATACTAGGTTACTAGTGTAATTGGGGCACATAGAAGTGGGACCACATGAGGATTGAAGCTTCTCAACCATTGAGCTATTTGTCAGTAGGATGGATATGTTTTCAGATGACTGTTGGAATGGTCCATGGGATTTGATGTTTGTGTTTTTCTGGAACCCCACCTCGGTTCTCCTTTCTCTTCACTGGAGTCATTAGGGTCCTATTTGCTTCTCAGGTTGCGTGATTTCCAGCCTCTGTTGTCTAGGCTAGATCTTCCTGAACACACCTGTAGTCTCAGCTCTGCCCTGGGCTCGAGGACTAATCCCACTTGCAGGCAGGAGGGATTTAAGGAGTTTCAGGTTTGGGCATCACTGGCCTCCAGTGCTAGTACAGCCTTGACCTCAGGCCCCAATTCTGATAACTGAAGTTGTGTGCCAGTCCTGAGACATCTCAGTCTGTGCCCTAGGTCTGAGAATGGAGGTTCTGTCTAATGCTCAAGACCCAATTGTTGTTGTTGTTTTCTCATGGGAGAGTTTAGTTTTTGTGTTACTGTCCTCTTATAAATTATTGTTTCAACAGTCTTCCATTCACTTCGGTTTCTCCAGGATGGGGTTTCTGCCCTTATTAGGTTACTCTCCGTGCTCTCTCCCTGAATAACTTCCACCTGCTCATGGATATCTCTGATGCTGCCTGCCTGTTGAGGCTGCTGAATTTCTCCTGTGTCCCTCAGGTCCCCTGATTAGCTGCCTTTATAGGTAACATGCTACCTCTTTTCGGACTCTGAATCTGTATGCCCATTCATCCATGCATCCATCCACCCATCCACCCATCTACCCTCCCATCCACTCACCTATCTACTCACCTACCATTTACCCACTCATCCATCCGTTCACCCATCCACTCATTCATGCATCCATCCACCCATCCACCCACCCATCTACCCACTCATCCATCCATCCATCTACCCACCCACTCCTCCAATTCATCCCTCCAGCCAGGAGTACCTACTGTGTGCCAAACATCACCTTCTGTGACTATACCCTTCAGAGACCATGTTGTACCTGGCAGGCTGTGTTTCCTCCCAGCACTTACAAACTAGATCTATCATTCACTCCAGTGAGTGGATCCAGGCGTGGGTCATTCTTCCCTAATGTCAGGCCCTTTCAGCTGCTCCATCTAATTGTATTTTACTGAGATTTCTCATTTGCCCACATATGACAGAGTCTTCAACTCAGTTTTTTCATTCTTTCGTTTGCGAGTCTGATCACTGTTATGAAAATATACAGTTTAAATTTTAAATTCAATTACTTTTAACTTCATGGTATTTCTTCAACATTGTTTATTAAGACTCAGGATCTGGTCAGTGTAAACATGATTCTGTTGTTTCAGATATGTTCAAAGTCCTTCTAAGTTGTACAGTTAGTTCATACTAATTCCCACTCCTATTTTTATCTTGATAAATTTTAATGTTGTGTCTTTCTGAGAAATTTTGCACCATTTTGTCAACATCTTTCATATTTTTAAGACATTTATGGAAAAACTTATGGAGAACACTTATGGAAAAAACAAAGTGAAAAAGAATAAATGTCTTGCCCAACTCAGGAGACCTCAGAGAGCCACAAGACTAGAGAGAAAGCTATTCAGTGCTCTCTCTTCAGACTACTCAATAGGTAATTATTGTGTAGCTTTGCAAATAAATTGTTAAAAATTATTTCCTCTGAAGTAGTAGATTTGTTCTGCAAAACAGTAAAACAGTAGAAAAGAGTTAAAAACTAAGAAGACATAATAAACTTATTTGGTTTAAAAGATATGAAAAGACATTTAATAAATCTGAAAATATGGTGAAGGAAATTTTTTTACTTAAAAATTAGTGACCTATATAATAAGTTAGTCCAAAAGCAAGTGCTAAATACAGATTAAATGCTAAACTCAGTGAACTGGTAGAATACATAAATATCTCAGGGAGAAGAGATTGGCCTTTTTGAGGAAGATAGTTAGAATATGGGTGACATTCTCTGGAAGGACAGAGGTCCTGGAATTAGGGTGGAGACATTTAAAGACAGCAGGCCCCACTGGAATCCTGGACACTTTCATTTAAGCTTCCAGACAGTGTGTTCTGAACGAGCACTTGAATAGTTCCTCTGGGCAAAGTCTTAGATGTGGTGGCTGAAAGCCAGTCCTATTATCTCCACAGTCCGCCTTCTCTCTCTTAACTTTATAACAATTCACTTGATTCCCAAATGAAATGTTTCTCTCCTGTCAGAGTCTTTGATCTGGCATGTCAGCGTCACATCAGATTGCGTCACCTGCTCTCTTCTCTCCCTGCTGTATCATCTTACTCTGTTTCTTCTGAACTGCATGTCCCTTCACATTTGGATGATGATGTTTGAAAATGCTGCCTCGACATCTTCCCTATTGTATCATGTGTCTTGTGTTCCCACTCTCTGCTGGAAATGAGAATGCACAGTTAAAAGAAACCCAAACATTTTAGTTAACAAGATAGGACGGAAACCTCTCTATGTGTACCGTGCACTGGAGTACATCTGAAGAGGCACCCTTAAAAAAAGCTCTTCTTTAAAGCATTGTATATAATTCATTTAAAGTAGTTAAATTTAAAGTTTATAGACTCTAAATTCTGCATAGACTCTGGTTCATTTTCTTTTGCTTTTTTTCAACTTAAGACCTACTTGCTAAGTTATTTGATTCTCTCTGCTCTTTATTATAGCATGGTGCATATTATTTATTATAAAATAGTATTACAGTGTGTTATATGTTACTTAGGCATGATCACAATCATCTGGATCCTAATCAAATTTATAATTGCAATAGATCCTATGTGTTAAGCACATACTATATGAAACAGTGGTTTCCAAACTTGGCCACGCCTCAGGATCAACTAGAGAGCTTTTAAAAATTTCAATGCTCAGGATACACCCCCCAGACCAATTAAATGAGAATCTTGGGGAGTGGGACCCAGTCATCAGTATTTTTTAAAGTTCCTTGACAAGGTGTAGTCAGGGTTGAGAACCAGTGATGTTACTTTGCTACTCAAAGCTTGGTCTGTGCACCAGCAGTATTGACACCACTTGGGAGCTTGTTGGAACTCTCGAGCCCCATCCCAGATTGACTGAGGCAGAATCTGCATTTTATCAAGATCTCAAGATGCTTTCATAGGCACTTTAAAATTTGGGAAGCACTGGTGAACATAGAAGGGCACTCTGCTAAGCATTTTAAGGACATTCATTCCCAAATAATTTGTCATGCTTCTACAATGTGCCAGGCACTGCACAAGGCTTAAATTCATCACTACTTGGCGAAGTGGCTTTTAAGCATTATTTTATGAGGAAGTTGAGGCTTGTTCAGGCTAAATATCTCAAAAAAGGCTCAGCCAGGATTTGAATCCTAGTCTCTGTTACTCTAAAACACAAGCTTTTTCCACGACACCATGCTGCTTCTAAGTATAGTTTTTGGGTATTTTCTACAGTAAACCAAATAAACAACTTCCTAAAGCTTTATCCTATTAATAACCTCTTTAACCTGTTTATCAAGAACAGAATTAAAGGTAAGATTGCCTGATGAAACATCAGTTCCTGCCAGAGAAACCTAGTAAGGGGACGTGTGGTTTGTCAAGTCACTGTCAAGTCACAGAAGGCAGGAGACAGGACAAAAATCTTCCCCTTTGGTTATGAGTGAGTCCCAGGGGACACACTGAATATTCATTGTAAAGAGGAAATATCTGCAGTTAGTTATGTGGGGACTCTAGTGTGCCTGACTTCAGGTAACTGGTCTGGAAGAACCAAAATTGCCTGTGGAGTGCCTTCATGTAATTCAACATACATTGTTGTCATCTCACTCGGTTGTCTGCCTCAAGGGTGTCATTCTGGGGCTACTTGTTCGAAGGTTTTGTGTAAGCAATTCAAGAGGACTCTAGTAGCTAGGATGTGGCGGATATTTAATATGACTTAAAATGTGTTCAGTGATGTATATTGTATATACTGATATTATTTCAGCTAAATAATAATAATGATTTGCCACTGTAGTTCTCTTCCACAAATCTAACTCTTGGCTCTCTGGTGTCAGTTTCCTTCCCAAATTAGAGATGGTTTTAGTGGAACATTTCTGAGATATATTAGAGGTAATAAAATGGAATAGGTAAAATAAACCCTGCCTTTTCACATAATCATAAGTATTTTTCCTGTCATTAAAAACCATAAACATGCAACAGCTTTTCAAAATTACTGTTTAATATTCCAATCTATAGATACATCATAATTTACCTCACCACCATCGTACTTGGCTGCCTCACTTTTTTCTATTTTATAGGAACATTTTTCTCCATAGACCTTTGTTCATAATTTAGATAATTTCTGTAGGATGTGCTTCCTAAGTGGAGATAGTGAGTTAGAGGATGAACATTAAAATCAGAAAGGAAATGTGTTTATTTACAATGAAAAAGATAGTTTTCAAAAAGACTATGCATCAACACATTCTCTCCTTGTCATAGAAAAGAACAGATATTTTGAAGGATCGTGATACATATTGTAAAGCTGCATTCCAGAAGGTTTATACGAGTGCGCATTTGCACTGAAGGAGCGGTGTTTGAACGCCAGCTGCCCAGGCAGGGCTTGTGATGGAGGTCAGTGTGGTGGAATAGCCATCTGAATGGGAGCTGGTACAATCCTAACTCTGCCACTTCTGAGCTCTTCAACATTGGCAATCATCTGTGGTTGCTGTTTTCTTCAAAAAATTCAAGTTATTCAGCAAAAACAGGAATTCCAGGAGGATAGACCAGGCCACAGGCACGACTGGACCTAGTGGATCTATTGGTGTCAATAGGACACTGTCTCCTTTCCCAGATCTTCTTTTGTCTCCTTGGGTTCATTTTCAGGTGGAATTTTTCCACTTTGTGGCAAAAGATATACTTGGGTAGCTTTAAACTTACGCATTCCTCATAAATCACAATATAAGGTAAAATATATGAAGTGCTCTTCCCCTACATCCACACCAAGTCCTGAAAATGATTCTAATTGACTGTGTTTGTGTCCCATATCCATCCCTGGACCAAGCCCTATGTCCTGGGGATGTATATTCTGATTGGCCAGACAGAATCACTTGCCCATTTCTGTGTTTGAAAGTCCACAAGACAGAGAAGGAAAGCTACCCAAAGAAAAAAGAAGAGGACAGGCAAAAAAGTAAATGTCGTGGAATACAAATCATTCATTGTGTGATTCTCCGGGCTCCAGTTTCTTCACTAATAAAACAAAGGAATTGGATGAGACAATCTAAATTGCTTTTTACAAAACTTTATTGGCTTACCTGATTCTCAAAGTAGTATATATTGGTGTAAAAATTAAAACGATACACAGATTTATAATGTAAAAGACAGAAATCACCTCATCTGAAATTGAGTATATGTTTTCTAGGATTTTTTCCCCCATTAACAATAGTTATTTTACAAAATTTTATCTATTATTGGGCTGTTATAACAAAATACCATAGAATGGGTGTCTTAGAAATAGCAGAAATTTATTGCTCATAGTTTTGGAGGCTGGAAGTCTGAAATCAGGAAGCCATCACAGTCAGGTGAGGGCCCTCCTCTGGATTGCAGATTTATCACTGTATCTCCACAGAGTGGAAGGGTCTAGGGATCTCTCTGGAGCCTCTTTTATAAGAGCACAATCCCATTCATGAGGGCTCCACCCTCGTGGCCTTATCACCTCCTAAAGGTCCTACCTGCTAATAACATCACATTGGGGTTAGGATTTTAACATATGAATTTTGGGGGGACACAAGCATTCAGTCAATAACAAATAGTATGTGCATTTTAAATATAAGTATATGATGTCAAATGACTCACCAAAAGGTCGTGTGAATTATATTCCCACTGACAGTGACTGCGAGAGCTTGCTTGCTCATGCCTTCATCAACATGAAACAGGGTCTGTTTTCTTAATTGCTGCTAATCTAACATAAAATATATTTTCATGTTCTAATTATAATTACCATTGACCAAGTTCTTCAATTTATTTTCAAGGCTTGACATGAGGTGATCCTGGTTTATGTAGTCAATGATCACTTTTACAATTTCATGTAAATTGGGTCAATATGGTAAAATTTTAAGGATTTTGAAGGGCTGCACATGGGTCGCAACAGAACAGTACAGGACTGTAGCAGAAAGTTCTACATTCATTAATTCATTCAGCAACAATTTATTGAGCACCTTGTATGTGTAAGGCACTATGTTTGTTAGTGAATATATAGAAGTGAATAAGATAGATATGATTCCTGTCTTCTTCCTTAAGGAAGGATGATGGATATTGCACAACTGATTATCAAAAGGAAAATAGGATGCATTGGGGATTTAAAATAGGGGGACCAGATCTTGTCTGAGAATTAATTTTCTCCGAGAAAGTGGCATTTCTACTGAAACCCAAAGAATGAGTTGGCTATGAGAGTTAGGGCATAGAATCTTCCAGGCAGAGGCAATAGCTTGTGGGAAACATGGGAAGGGCTGGAGTTGAGAAGGAGCATGGCCCATTTAAAGAAATCCAAATTGGCTGGAACAGAGAAAACAAGAGTGGTACAGGCTGTGGCTGGACAGGCGGGCAGGAGCCAGATCACGTGGGTCTTGTAGGCCATGGGAGAGAGTTTGGGTCTTTTTCTAAAGGCAATGGGGAATCATCATAAGGTTTTAAGCAGCAGAATGACATGATTGTATTTGCATTTAAAAAGATCACTCTTGCTGAAGTGTGGATAATGGATTGGAGATGAGCAAGACTAGAGTATGCAGATTTCATCAGGTGACTGTTGCAGTGGTCCAGGCAAGACAGGGCGGGGTCTGGACCAGGTGAGGACAGTGCAGGTAGAGAAATGGGGAGAGATGTGGGAGATGGGTAGGAGAGAGAATCAATAGGACTTGGATGCAGGGGCATGAGAGGAGTAAATGGTGCATTTGATAGAGGGTTGGCTTAAAAAACATTCAGAGATTTTTGTACCTCTGAAGTGACAACATTACATGAGCCTTAGGCATCTACATGGTCACACAAATTTGAAATTTTTTTGTTAAAAGATGGACTTTACTCTAGGGAGAAAATGACAATCCTCAAACCCAGGAGGAATCCTCAAAGCCAGGATAAAAATAAGCATAACAATGATACTAATAATACTTTTTATTAGTGTATTACTTTTTCAATATTTGAAGCGTATTTATTTCTAAACAGCTTTCTTAAGATACAAATGACATTCAGTAAAGTGCACATATTTAAAGACTACAACTGATATGTTCTGACACATGTAGACAACCATGACGCCATCACCACAATCAAGATAGTGAACACATCCATCACCCCCAAACGTCTCCTTGTGCCCCTTGGATTGTGCCCAGTCCCTCCCTGCTACCCCATCCCCAGGCAGCCACTGATCTACTTTTTGTTACTACAGATTAGTTTGCATTTGTTAGGGTTTTATATAAATAGGATCAGATAATATTAGACTCATTTTTGCAGGGAGGTCTGGCTTCTTTCACTCATGAAGCTCTTTTATATACATCATCTTATCTAATTATTATAACAGTAACCTTACTATCAAGAAACTGATATTCAGAGAGGCTAAGTCCCAAGGTCATCCAGCTAAACAGTGGCAGCACTGGTCTCAGGGCCCATGCGTTCCCCATTGCCACACACAGCCTGGCTGGGGCATCCCCCCCAACCCCCACCAGCTGCAGCATGCACAGTCTCTGAGGCTCTTCATCTCCATCTCCCACATCTCATGGGTTTGAGGTTGGAATCATGACCTGGACTACCTGAGGATGCACCTCTTACCTTCTGTGACAGTGTATATGTGAAGAATTCCAGTGGCAGAGCAAACAGACATGAGTGGTCTCAAATTTTGTAGGATTTTGTTGGTGAAGGCCACTGGAAGCCTGGGCTGGTGGAGACAGAAGGGATCAGAAGAGATCACAGAGATTATGTATTTCCTTGGTTTTGAAACAGAACCCGGTGCAGACCTGGGTTCAGCAGAAGGTGGGAGGAAAGCTCTGGCTGCCTACCTTGCTTCAACCACACCGGCTCTGTTCTTATCTATTGCACATATTGTGTTCCAAGTAAGATTTCTTTTGACAACAGACCGTTGTCCTTAAAAAAGTTTGGAAATCACTGATCTAGTTTAATATTCCATTTAGAGATGAGGAGACTGAGGTATGAATAGGATTGCGGGATAAAATACAGGATGCCCAATCAAATTTGAATGTCAAATGACCAAAGAATAATTTTTTAGTATAAGTATGTCTCAAATATTGCATGGGAAGTACTTATATTAAATATTATTCATTTTTGCTCAAGCTGACAACACTAGGCCTCAGGAGCATAACTGCTCTGCCCAAGAGAAGGTTAGGACTGATGAGGCATAGGAGGAGGGTATGAGGCTGATTCAGATGGACAACTCCTGTCCAGAAATGGGCCTTGGCTGGATTATACCATAGAAATATAGGGATCCTCCCTTGCTGGGGGTCTAAAAATAGTTTTCAACAGAGCCACACCTGTTTAGGGGTTGGAGTGAGAGAGAGGCTAGCAGAGGCTCGTGGAAGCAGGCCTAGACGAGACCAGTGGCCCGCCGGTGTCCACTGTGCCTGCCTCCTCCCTGTGTATCTTCCTGTCCCCACTTCCCAGCTGTGCCCAGGTCTTGGGGCTGAGCAGCCGTGACACTTAGGGTGATGAGCTGTGTTATGGCTCCAGCATTGGTGGTGAAGAGGGCACACCGATTCCTTGTTCTGAAAGCTTCCAGCTTCCTCTCTGGAGCATGGGAGAGAGGAGAGGAGGGGGAGAGAGAGGAGGCCCGAAAGTTAACAAGCAAAATCACTCAAATGGTCTCCCGTCTTACTCTTCCGTCTCCTGGCCTCATTAACACAAGGAGGCTAATATTTGGCTCTGGAGCGAAGGCAGGACTGAAGCTCTCTCCAGGGGCTCTGTTAAATGTCATAAATTGTGAGAGCGCAGCTTGAGGAGTTTGTGAATGGCATGTGAGCCTGAGGCCATCTAGTAATATTTATACTGTGGAAGTTCAGTCTTTTTCCCCCTTTAAAAAAAGTTTCTGATTTCTTTCAGAGGATGTCCATCTTAATCACTGTTTCTGGTGCTCTAATGGTCAGGGTTCTCAGTTCCCGGATGCCAGGGGAAGGCCATGGAAGAAACGAGACTTCGCACTGGGGGAAGTGCTCACAGGAGCTGGGATACAAACATTTTACTCTGCCCAATGCCTTCTTTCTGTGTGGGGTACAGTTAGGAAAAAGGTCTCTAGCTATCATAGACAAAGAGAATCATTCTTATTTTTAGTCTATAAAATCCAGAGAATGAGTTAAATATGCCTGTTTAGCTATGTCCAAAGGGCATGAAACACTTCAGCAAGGATGATGCAATATTACCAAAAATAATAAAATAATAACTAACACATACCTAGAACTTATTATTTGCCAGGCCCCCTGTTCTAAGCAATATAAATATGTATCTTATATATCTAAATTATATATATGCTTATATATTAATTTTATATTCAATATCTATATCTCATATATCTAAATTATGCATATAAAATTATATATTCATTTTATTTTCAATATATATATATATTCATTTTATCCTTTGAACAATGCTATGAGGTGGGGACTATTATTATCCCCATTTTAAAGGCTGAGAAACGGAGGCTGGGGTCTTAACCACTAATCTCTATTACAGACTCAAGTAGAAGATCATGCTAGCTGCTCACACCAAGATTGGCTTCTCAATCCCATAGTCTGGCATTCTAGGCCCCTCACAATTTGTCCCCAACGTGCCTTATTAGTCTTATCTTGCATAGCTCATCTTGGGGTACGACTCAGATGTGGCAGGTCTCACTAAGCTCATCAGGCACATTTCTCCTCTGAGACTCTGGGTCTATTGGCTATGTTGGGAATGTTGTCTGCCCTTGTCTTCATAAAGATAAAAAAATTCCATCTACCCTTAGGTCAGGTCCCACTGTCTACCCAGGCATCCTCATGGCCATTCCAGACTATAGAGAGTTCTCTCTTGCTCTGAATTGAAGAACTGCTCCACAGTGGGTTAAGCCTGTGCAGCCTTAAAATTGCTTTGTACTGCCATTCAAGTCTGGTGCTGTTTCTTAATGACTCATCTCTCTGTCTTGTTCCCTAACTAGATTATAAGCTTCAGGAGGGAGGAAGCTTTGCATGAACATAATGGTTCCTCAGTCACAGATACTGAAGCATAAGAAGTTGGGAACTTCATTTTATATGTTTTGACTCTTAAAAGAATCACAAAAAAGGTAAGTGGGGCTCTTCACGGGCAATTGGGATGCTCTTGGTGTCTCTCAGAATAGGCAAGGTCTGAAGTTTAATATTGAATATCAGCAGGCAGCTCTCTCACTTATGCAATACCGGTCTTATACAAATTCTATTTTATTCAAATTATTCCATGAAACACATAATAAGATTTTAGAGTTGTAGAAAGTTTGTGTTCTTACAAGAACAAAGAGTTAACTGTCGCGAGTAGCAGCCGCTATGAGCAGGTGTTCCCCTTTCTTTCTGGCATTATTTTGGTGACTATAGGACTCATGATGCATAAGCCTCTAGTATGTCAGTGTTATTTGTGTCATTTTCCCATTAACTGCCATGAGTTCGCATTAAGTGCCTTTCCCATTAATTGCAGGGCAACAATTTAGTGGAGACTGGAAGTCTGACCAAAGATAGAAGGGTAAAGTCTGGTGATGCTGACACCGACTTTGTGTCTGGCTGTGGATGGTTCAGTAAATTGGGCTCACGCTTATTTTTATGATGCAAAAGTGAGTTCTGAGGGGGGACTGAGAGGAACAGAAAATTCTACTGAAGTGTTCTTCACTTTCACAAAATAAGAGTTTTGGAAGACCTTTTCTAATGGAACAATTGAGTGTCTCAGGGAGAATTTGTCATTTGTGAATCTGGGTAAGATAAACCAAAGGTGAAATATTTCTGGAAATGCATCAGCGTTTTGTGCCTTTGCCTTTTGTGAGGTCTCTAAGCTCACATCTATGGTACTTCTGGCCTCCAGGCCTGTCTTCAACTTTCCTCGTTGCCTAGAGAGAGCTGTTTGTCCTCATGACAAGGGGGAGGAGACCTTCTGGGGACAGAGAGTAATGACTGCTTTTCTTTTATAATTCATCATAAAGATCGATATTCCACATATAATTTCCACATTGGGCAATAAGTATGAGTAATTATGGAATAATTAAATGTGCTAAGGGTGGCCAGGACTGTTAAAAGAGCAATTATGTAGCTAACTCCTCTGGGCTGCCTTCACTCTGAGTTGAAATGAAATAATTTGGAATATAACGTCGGATTTCAGAATGAACATTTCAGAGTCCTCTTCTATTACATGCTGTTTACCTGCAATAGAACTTTTTTCTTTCTCAAAATTTAATGAACAGATACCAGTCTTAGGACCTCAAACAACGGCAGGGACAAAGGGAATTCAACACTGTTCCAAAGTAGGGCTGTCCCTACCTGCCTTTGTGCATGTCTCTACTAGAATCCTGCCAGTCTTTCAATATCTAGTTCAAATGCCACTTTCTCTTGAAGAGTTCTGTGGTCTTAGTTACCTGGGTCTCTCCCTGCCTATAGTACTTTCTACATCCATAGTAGAAGTCAGTAAAATCTGTCTTATTTTATGGCTATTTGATAATAAAAAACTTTCTATAGTGTTTTATAATTTATAAACCATTTTTCACATGTCTTATCTCATTTTAATCCTCATAACAATTTTGTGAGGGTACACAGTAATGCAAATTTATAGATGAAGAAACTAAAGTCAAATGACTTAAAATAAGACTTTTAAGCTCAAATGCCTGTAACAGCTAAGCAAATACAAATACAAATAGAAAATATTCTGTTCAGATATGTATTAGTCCACATAAGCTAAAGCATGTGCAGTAAAAAAGTGATCCCCAAATCTGGGTGGCTTGTATCAAGAACGGTTTATTTCTCAATCAGATTTCATGTTCATTGCAGGTTGACTGTGGCCCTGCTCCATATATCTTAACTTTGGGATCCAGACTGACCAACAGGGACGTTGCTGGGAGTGAGACAAAAGATAATATGGTGCGACTACCTGATGGCATCTAGACAGCCTGCTTAGAATTGGTGCACATCTCTTCTGCTCACAAATCAAAACATATCCTTTTCCTTGGGCTTCTTTGGCAAATCTGTACAAACCAGACATTCATCTTGCATTCTGGATTGGCAAGCTAATGCTCTTGGGCCAAATCTGGCCCTCTGCCTGTTTTTGTATGGCCTGTGAGCTAAGAATGATGTTTAGATTTTTAAAACTTTGAAAAAAATCAAAAGGAGAATAATATTTTGTGATCCATGAAAATTACATGAAATTCAGATTTGTAGTGTTTTTGTAAATGAAGTTTTATTTGGACAAAGCCACTGTGTGTACCGTCTACTGCTGCTTTCGTGCTATAATGGCAGGGATGATAATGACATGCAAAGCTTAAAATATTTACTGTCTGGCCTTTTACAGAAAGTTTCCTGTACTCTGTCCTATATCACTGGTCAGAAATCAACTTGGTCAGGTAGGAGCTTAATGTAAGTTAGTCTCAGCTACTTTCTTTTTTTTCAGCTTCTGTGGACACTGTGTTTGTAATCCAGAGCCACTGCATACTGCTGTGCATACCTGGGGGTGTTGTTCAAACAGCTTCCAACATGACAGGAGCCCCAGAACTCGTGTGATGTGGCAGGAAGGCTATCAGGGTCTGTATGCAGCAAGTTTCTTACCTCTCACTTGGAGCACTTTCAAAATGGCATGTGAATTGTAGCTAATGCAAAAAATACCCAAATTATGTTAAAAAGCAAATGATAGCCCACAGGAAATGTTGGCAACAAATATGATAGACCAAAGATGGATATTTTTAATGAATAAAAAGCTCTTACAAATTAATAGGAAAAAGACAAATATTACAATTTAAAAAATTGTTAAAGTTATAAATATTTAAGTAAGTGTCCAAAAAGCATATGATAAAATTTAAATCTCACTAGTAAACAAGGAAATGCCAATTAAAATAGTGAACTTGGGCCAGCCCTGGTGGCCTAGTGGTTAAGTTTGGCGCACTCTTGCTTCAGTGGCCCAGGCCAGGTGCCTGGGCCTGGTTTCTAGGTGCAGACCTACACCACCCGTCTGTCAGTGTTCATGCTGTGGCAGTGGTTCACATTCAAAAAGAGGAAGATTGGCAGTAGATGTCAGCTCAGGGCAAATCTTCCTCAGCCAAAAAAACCAGTGAACTCCCAATTTTATCTATTAAATTGGCAAAATAAAGGACATGCCTACCATTGGCAAAGGTACAAGGAATAGCGCACATTCTACAGATATGTACAATTTTTGATGGGCAACTTGTTAATATAAATAGAAAAGTTTAAAAACATTCATACTCTCTGATTTTGTCTACTTCAAGGAATTTATCTCAAAGAACTACTAAGTAGAGATGCACAAAGAGATTTATGCACAAGAACTTTTACTACTGATGTTATTTCTAATAGAGAAAATTAGAAACAACTTAAATATCCAACAGTAAATACTAGACAACCATTAAAATTATGTTATAGAAGAAAAATTAATGTCATGGGAAATAGGTTAAGATATATCATTAAGTGAAATAAGCAGGATACAAATAGTATATACAATATGCTTCCATTTTTGTAAAAAAAACCAGGAGAGACGAATGTATGTAGCAGAAAAAAGACTGGACTATATTACTAAAATGTTAATAGTGGTTATCTCTGAGTTACTGGATAATGATTGATGCACATTTTTGCCTTTGTGCTTTCTGTACTTTCCTCATTTTCTACCATAAACACATATTACTTCAGTAATCATAAAAAAAACGAAACATATTTGGATTGAGGAAATTTTGCACTTACAGGATGCTCAGGAATATATTGGGGATCATATAATCCTCCTCATTATTTCCTTCAACTTTGAGAAAATCATTTTGAACCAATTTTTGGGTGAATCATGGGATTTGTTTTCCTTGATACACTAGAAAATGTGTGATTCTTGATCATGCTGGAAAAGGAACATCCTGCTTTGGTCTCTCTTACCTGGGTGTTAAAGAGAAAATATTTTGCATGGATGCTCTGAGGTATTTAGAGAATTGCCTCAGCTCAAGACCACTTGATTTCTAAAGCTCTGGCTTCAGACCATCAGAGGCCAGAGTGCTTTCGGAGTTGGAATGAGCCAGCTTTGAACAGAAGCGGTCTTCTAAATTGAGGTAGGACCCTGCAGCATGCGGTTTTCATTGAGATTCGGCAGGCTTCCCTACCCCTTGAGATGAGTGGGCGCCTCCTGGCTCCAGCCCAGGCATGCCTGAACGTCAGGGGGGAGCAGCCTGGTGGGGCCTCTTGGAAAGGTTGCCGACTGTTACTCAAGAAAATTGCTTTCATTCTCCAGTTCTTGTTATTGCTAGTCTGGCCCCGGCTGTCTGTGGTAAATGAAATTCTAAGCAAAGTTTGGAGAAAGTTGAACACTTTTCTTGGGTCTGAGGCTAGAAATCTAGAAAGTTCTGGGCAAAAGCCTGTTCATTTCTTTTGGAAGTCAGCTTTGGCTGGGCCTCTCAGACATGGTGCCATTGCAGAATCTATTACACGACATCTCTGGTGTCGTGATGCTTCCTATTCTTTCCTGGAAAGAATTCTTCCTATTCACACCGCCCTGGATCTGGTGGTCACAGGCAGATGGGTAGATTGAGGGGGACTGGGAGGAGGTCCAGAAGGGCTCCCCGTTAGCCTTCAGGGGCCGAAGGAGGATTAGTCTGGCCAGCATAGCAGGGACTCCAAGGAGTAGGGAAATAGCCTGGCCCAGTCCAGCCATGCAGTCAGCAAGGGGGACCCAAGACAAAGTAGCTGGGGATCCCAGCGGAATGGCAGATCCCAGCAGGGGGAGTTATGGGGTGAAAGTGTTCTGAATTTCCAGTGAGCAGCCAGTCAGTGGGTAGCAGGGCACCAGCCACCAAGAGTTCAGAGATGCTGGACACTTAGCACAAGAGCAAGCTAAGAGTCTAGCCCTGGCCAGGTGGTACAGCTGAAGGGGCAGGGGCTTTGGAGCCAGATAGACCTGGGTTTGATCCTGGCTTCACCACTGCATTGCTGGGTGCTGTTTGTGAAAGCCTCAGGTGTCTTACCTGAGAGTATGGCTAACACCACCCAGCTGTGGGAGGAGTTGGGCGAATTAAATAAGGTAAGTTGTATAATGCATTCAGAACAGAGCAAACACACAGAGGGACCTTCTTAAGTCTCTTTTGCCCCTGCTTGGAATTAGAACTAGGAGTGGCACTTGGCTTGCAGATGGGGAACCAGTAGCCCCAGCCAGGAGACCTGTTGTGCTGAGGCTGATAGCCAGCCTGGGTCTCATGCTGTTGATGGGAATTTTAGGAAAATATTCCCACTAGGCTTTCCTCTTTTCTTTTCTAATGGCTTCTCTTTGGAAAGTGAAGGACTTTGATCTGATTTGATCAAAATATGAGATGATTAGAAAAGAATGGGGATGGTCTGAAGAGCAACTGAAGTTGGACTTGTGGCGAGAATTCCAAGAGCAGCAGAAATTCTTGCAAAGAAATAAAATCAAGAGTATTTGTTGAAAGAGAAAATAAAAATGTAAAGATTATTGTTCATCAGACACATTGCTTTCCAATTTCAATTAAAGAAAATGAGTATGGACCTATTCTTTAGGTTTTAGACCCTTTGCAAATAATCTAAAAAGATTTATTGAAGTCAATATTTATTTTCATTAGTTTGTAAAATTACTGCCACTGTAACTCTTTCAGCACTGCCTTAAAAAAAACTCCACATTTTCTGTATCCAGGATGTAAGCCCACTATTGTCATTCAGTGAGAATAAAATAATGATGGCAACTCCTTGAAGTCTACAGGAGCTGTGACACATTCATCTCTGCCTCTTTGACTTTTAAGCTGGTGGTTCCCTCCTCCTAGTAGGCCCTCAATAAAGGGTTGTTGAACTGAGCTGAATAAAGAATAACATTTTATTTTATTTTACGTTAGCTTTATTGAGGTATAATTGACATATAAAAAGCTGCACATATTTAACATATACAATTTGATGAGTTTGGACATATGTACACCTGTGATGCCATCACCACGATCAAGGTAATAAACATATCAATCATCTTCAAACGTTTCCTAATAAACAACATTTTGTTTTTTTTTTTTGCTGGGGAAGATTAGCCCTGAGCTGACATCTGTGCCAATCTTCCTCTATTTTATATGTGGGTCTCCACCACAGCGTGGCTGATGAGTGGTGCAGGTCTGCGCCTGGGATCCAAACTGGTGACATGGGCCGTTAACCTGGGCCACCGAAGTGGAATGTGCCAAACTTAACCACTATGCCATGGGGCCAGCCCCTAAACAACATTTTTAATTGAATGTATTCTGCTCTAAGAAAACTCAAAGAACACTGAGATTTACCAGATACATAAGATGGTGGTGAGGGTTTGGATATGAGGGAAGTTAAAATTCATACTACAAATGATTTCTTATTTTACATAGTAAATATGCCTTTAAAGAGAAAGCTCTTGTGTTGAATTAAAAATAAGATTCGACTATGGGAAATTCATCTTTACAACCCCCCCCTTTTTTTTGGTGAGAAAGATTGGCCCTGAGCTAACAACTGTGCCAATCTTCCTCCACTTTGTTTGTGGGTCACCACTACAGCGTGGCTTGATGGGTGGTGTAGGTCCATGTCTGGGATCTGAACCTGCAAACCTGGGCCACCGAAGTGGAGTGCACCAAACTTAACCACTACGCCACTGGGCCGGCCCCTTTACATCTCTTTTTGAGGACATGTTAGTTTTATGAACTAAGGAACATAGATACTACTTTTTCTACTAAAGTCATTTTTAAAAAAATGCTTGATTTTCCTAGAGGTGTCAGAGAATGTATGGTTCTCTGACCCTGATGAGGAGAGGAACTTTCTCAATTCTGATATGAACCTAAAATCTAAATTCCTAAGAGAAAATTCTAAGCCCTTCACCAAATCACCCACTGAGGAGCCTCCACCCTGTTTCTGTGTTCTCGGACATGTGATGGAGCAGCAGTCATGGGGACAGAAAGTCCTTGGACAGTAGGTGTCGATGTGTCTGGGTCCCTTGGCCTCCCAGCACCAGTCTTTCTTGGTGTAGGAGTTCTACTCTGCAGAGAACTGAATGTCCCTGTGGGTGCCTGGGGTGTTGGGAGAGAGTCTAGTTCCAGAGCAGCCGAGGGGCAGAGGCAAGACCTTAGTCAAAGGTGATACACCCAGAGAAGAAAATTCCTAAAATATAAGAGACACTGGGTTATTTACTGTTCAGCTATAAGAGTCAACCTCGTCTGCATTGCCCTGAAGTAGTTATTTGTCAATGCTGAGAGCCATGCCACTGACATATTTGAAGCATCTTTAAAGATCATAAAAATCAACAGTAGTTCGCCAGCATGAGCATTTCACAGTCAATACTCGAGGCCACTCAGACACAATTTTGGCCACAAAGGCAGAGTAGATTTGATTTGAGCCTATCTCTTGGTCAAGTCAAGTAGTTCGCCACTGAGATAGAATAAGGTTCTTTATGCAGGAATTGAATTTTTAAAATGTCATCTATATTTCTAAAATTATTTCAAACCACCCACACTATATATTGATCCTATAGCACGTTGATGTATAATCCAACTCTCTCATCCCTGCCCTGCTGCATTTCTCCCAGCTCCACTATGGGGATCTGACGTCCAGCTTTGCGGAATTATTCACTCTTCCCTTTATACTGCCTCTGGATATTTGCCTCTGTGCCTTTGTTCAGGTTGTTTCTTCACCTGGAATTCCCCTGCCCTCCACAAGCCAAATCCTATCTTTCCTTTAAGGCCCTTTCCCTTGTGTTCTCCCAAAATTCATATGTTGAAACCTAATGCCCAACGTGATTGTATTAGGAGGTGGGGCCTTTGGGAGGTGATTAGGTCATAGGGTGGAGCCCTCATGAATGGGATTAGTGCCCTTATAGAAGAGGTCTGACAGAGCTCCCTAGCCTTCCCACGTGAGGTTGCAGTGAGACAGCCATCTATGAGCCAGGAAGTGGGTTCCCACCAGAAATTGAGTCTGCCGAGGCCTTGATCTTGCTTGGACTTAGCCTCCAGAACTATGAGAAATAAATATTTGTTGTTAAAAGCCACCCAGTTATGGTATTTTTGTTATAGTAGCTTAAACAGACTAAGACAGACTCTGCTCAAGTACGAATTCTCCATGAAGACTTTTGTAGCGTATGCTGGGTCCTCCACCCACATTCCCTTAGCCCGTCCAGAGAACCTGCAGGCAGGTCTTCCAAACACTGGGATTTCCTGCCAGCTTCCCCTACGCCTTCCTCCAGAGTATTCTCTGGCCACAGGCTGGGGTGTGGGCTGCCGGGCAGGGGAGTTAATGTCCCAGGAGCTACCCTCCACCCTGAGGAATGGGGGCTGTTGGATAAACACTGCAGCTACCTCAGCCCTCCCTGCGATGATTCCACGGCATGAGGCACGTTCTGCTCTCTCCCAAAGGCTCCTCTGGGGGGCCCCAGCTGCTCAGAGTGGTAACCTGCTCATTCCAGTGTCGTTTTTTGGTTTTCCTCCCTTTGCCGCCTCGACTTCCACTCCCTGGGCTTCCTGAGATTCTCTCCCTCCCAAATAAACTCCTTGCACTTAAGTCCTTGTCTCAGGATCTGCTTTCGGAGAAACGAACTCCAGACATCTTCTCCCATACTCCAAACGCCATCAACGTCTTTCCGTTCCTGAGACACGTACCACTCTACTTGTACTTTTCTCATTGGATCCACTATATTTTACTCATCTTAGAGAAATTACATCCATGACTTATCTCCTCTTTTGAAGTATAACCTTTTTGAGGGCAGGATACCTGGTGAGTTCTACTTTTATTTTCCACATTGCTTAACCCAGTACTTTTCACAGAGTAGATATTCAGTACCTATCTATTGAATGAGTGAATAAGTGGATGATGAATGAATGAACAAATGAATGACAAAGCTCCCTGCTTTATCAGTGCAGGTGTAGGCAGAACACATCCCAGAGGCTCTGCATTCCCCGTCTTTGCACATGAGAAGAGCTCAAAATATGTTAGTGGCATGAAAGAAAAGCATATTTGGCTGAATCAAAGCAATTCATGGTAGGGGCCAGAGGCTTTTACCAGACCTGTGTCCAGTTCATAGGAACGTGATCCAATGGTATTTGAGAAGCCTGCATGTTCTGCCGACTTTAGAGGCCACTGGCAGCCAAACCCAGTTTGCTGGGGCCTCACAGAAACAGCCAAAACGGTCTGTCAGTCTGGGCTCTGGCCCTGTCTCAGTGAATGAGCCTCGGGACTGGCCACAGGCAAGAGGGAGGCCTGCCTCCCTGACAGCTGTCAGCTGCCCATGGACAGTGAGAAACCAACTCAAGTTGCAGCCTATAAAATTCAGACTACTCTCAACCACTGAGGGGAAGCCTTAAAACTCTCAGATAGTGCCTGAGGGCCTGATCTCAGCCTGAAGAAACCCCTAGGGGGCTGGGGCTTGGCTGGACTCCACTGGGATGGGTGGGAGAGCGGCGCCCAGAAAATTCCTTGGGTTGTGGGAGTGTTGAGGAGATGGTGAGGCCCCGATTCAGATTCTCATTTGCTTGAAGTATTTTCATGCTGGTGGACTGTGTTGAATCCCCAGGGTCCAGGGTGGTAGGAAGACACCTACTTCCTGTGTCAAGGGAACTGCTAAGTGTGTTAGGACAAGACCTCACCAAAAATGAGGGGTGGGGACAAGGGCACTAACACACATTAAGTGATCGCCCAATGTAACTGCTTGCAAGGAGTGGACTTGCGAGTTGAAATCACTGAGGGACGGTAGAAAAAGACAGACCCAGCTCTGATGCTTGGAAGCTCTGGCCACGTGCAAATTGCATGAACACACTCGGCTGCAATTGCCTTCTCTGTTATTAGGGACAATAATGACAACCTAGGACAATTAGGAGGATTGCGGGAGACAAGGTATGTGGAAGCACCTGGTCCATAGCAGATGCTCAAAACACTTGTCCTTTCTTTTCTTGCTCTCCTCTCCTCCCCCCCCCTCCTCTCCTCTCCTCTCTCTTCTTCTCCATTTCTTTCTCATTTCCATTATATCCTAAAAGAGTAATAAACTGGAAAGTATTCTTGAAGTATCTAGTATTTTATCCTTATCACTAATAAACTATTAATTGACTGGTCCGGTTTTTGAACACTGCAGAGACACACGCAGGAACGCGTAGGTTCCAGGCACTTGTCAAGAGCAGCCCCAGGCAGGGAGCCCCTTATTCGAATTCTTCTCTGGGCCTGGCTAGGTCCCAGGCTTCAGGAACCACCCCCTCCTTCCACCCCCGTGGAAGACCCCAAGCTTCTGCCTGAAAGGTCTCTGAGGAAGCGATGCTCCCAGGTACATCTAAGTCACCTGAGGCAGGCCCCGTAGTGAGACCTGGGAGTTTCCGAGAGTGGAAAAACTCAGAAGCAATCTAGTTGATGGAGACAAGTCTTGTGCATTCCTCTCTCCTGAAAGGAAGCAGAAATACTTAGTTAAAAAAAAAAAAGAGACAAAGTCCCCTGGGAGCGTGCCACACAACCAGAAAAGTAACATTAAAAACTCCATAATTTTCAATAGTAAATTATGATTTAAATATATACTTGATAACAGAGAAACAGGAATGTTGCATAGATAATGAACTTGAACACTTTGCTTTTGTTGGGAGGTTGGGAACATTGAGGGGAAAGAAAAAATCTGTAAACCAAGTCTGCTTTGTTAAGGAGAGAAAACAAGTTTTTAAAATCTCTTGTTACAGACAAGTGAGTATTCTCTTCTGTCACAGCTTCATTTATAATGCTTGCAGCTACCCTTTCTATTACTTTATTAATTAATTTACCCACATATCCTTTTTTTTTTTTTTTGGTGAGGAAGATCAGCCCTGTGCTAACATCTGCCAATCCTCCTCTTTTTTTTTTTTTTTTTGCTGAGGAAGACTGGCCCTGAGCTAACACCATGCCCATCTTCCTCCACTTTATATGGGACGCTGCCACCACATGGCCTGCCAAGCAGTGAGTTGGTGCGTGGAACTCTGGGCCGCCACAGCAGAGCGTGCGCACCTAAGCACTTGCGCCACCTGGCCAGCCCCCACATATCCCTTTTAAAGGGTTCATGTTTCAACAGAATAACAAAGGGCTTTGTGTGTTTCTATTGATTTCTGTCAATTATACTGAGGTCAAATACATTTTGATACAAAGATAGATAGTGTTATAGCTCTATTTTGGTATACACATCTATTCATCAAATGTTATGGGTTAAATTTGTATATTTTACTGCCATAAAGTTCTAATGGAAATAACTATGTTGACGTTCCAAATACTCTTTCTTGCTTTTGGACAGTGGAATGACCTTGTACAAGAAAATGAGCTGTCCAGAAAAGAATATTATTCCGTATCTTTCAGCCTCAGAACTGCACGTGAATTTGGTTGTTGCTTAAAGCTGTTCACCACTTTGAATGGGGAGATGGATGTGTGCATCTGTGGTGGTTGTACATGCTGCATTTGGCCTTTGTGGGAGGGCGTGGGGGGTTGGGGTGGGCATGCAGATGGGCAGGGACAGGGACAGGGGAGACAGTTTCACCGGAGGGTCATTAGAGGGTCAAACTAAGATGGAGGACGTTCATGTCTCCGTCGATGCATGGAACTGAAGATCAGCGTAGTCTCATAAAGGAGGAGGTGTGGGAGGTTATGGGGGGGCCTGTGGGTAGCAGGAGAGGAAAAATGAAAGGAAAGAGAGGTCAGATAACTTGGTACAACCCACCTCCTACCAGTCATGGGCTCACCTAAAAGAGATCAAAAAGGCCCTGAACTCGCATGAGCCCAGGGTTAAGGATCTTAAGACAGGGAGATTAGCCTGGATTATCCAGGTGGGTCTGATCTAATCACATGGGTTCTTAAGAGTGGAGAACCTTTCCAGGCTGTGGTCAGAGGGTGATTTGACTACAGAAAAATGGTCAGAGTGATGCAAGCTTGCTGGCTTGGAAGATGGAGGAAGGAAGGGGCCACAAGCTAAGAAATGCAAGGAAATAGATTCTCTCCTAGAAACTCCAGCAAGACTGCCGCCTTGCAGACACCTTGATTTTAACCCGGTGAGACCTATATCAGACTTCTGACCTACCGATTGGCAAGATAATACATTTGTGTTGTTTTAATCCACCCAGTTTGCAGTAGTTTGTTGGAGCAGCCATGGGAAACTAATGCAACAGCAGAGAACTGGACCAAATGACTACAGATCTCTTAAAGTGCATCCAATTCTGAGACTCTTTAATCCAAACTGGTTTATTAAACACCTCCTCCAATTAGGAATTATCTCCCCATTCCCCAGAGAATGTGACAACATAAAATATTTAAGTCAAGACAAATAGACTTAATGAGTTGGCTTATCTTGATTTTTATAAACATTTTCTCATTGACCAAAGACAGTCTTTTTTTTTTTTTTTTTTTTCATTCTGTTCGTTCAGAAGAGTCCAATTCAAACACACTTCTTTTGAAATGAGTTCACATGTTTATCTCCCTCACGTGGCCAGGGTTTTGTGCTCTAGGACCTGAGGAAATTAACTTCTGCATGTTACCTTTCAGCTGCCAAGGTGGGTCACTGACACCTTCACTGACAAGATTTAATTAAAGTGAAACGAAAACGTACCAATATGCTACCGTGAGCAAACCAGTCCTGGCTGAAGAGGGCTCAGGACCACACTGATTCTGAGAGTCAATTAGCAGAGAAAAGAACTCAGGGATCGCAGAGCAGGGAGTCATGTTGACCCAGGTCTCTGTGCTGCAAACTCCACAGGGCTGCTCTGTGAAGGGATTTCCCTTTAAAAGCGGCCATTAGGCAAAACATCCTGAATGATTGTTTTTAAGGACAAAAGTGAATATTTATACTCAAAGACTAAAAGATTTTTGAAAAGGTCATCGGGTCTGTCTTATTCCTTTTTTGAGTGTTCTTGCTTGTCCTGTTCTGCAGCTCAGAAAGGAAAAGAATGTGCAGAGATGGAGGGCATCCACTTTCCAAAGACAAAAACAAGTTCAATTTCCACTTTTCAGCAGGTGAGAGGGTCACAGCCACTGAATCACGAATTTTTTTCAAACCACTCCTCCCTAGACTTCTTTTTACCTCAAAGCTTTCTGGAATCTCTAGACAAGAAGATAAATCTATAGGGCATACCATTCCATTCTATTCTATTCCATTCCACTGCATTAAAATCAATTTATGTTTATTGAGCACATATTATGAGCCAGGCACTTTCTCAAGAGTTGAGAATACAAATCAACAAGATACAATTTTTTAGCCTCACAGGACTCACTGTTGGGCAGGAAACACATGCAAACAAATTTCAGTTGAGGGCTTGATGCCAAAATAGGAGTAAATATAAAGTGTAGAGGGAGCAGAGGAGAGAGAGATTAATCAAGAGGGCAAAGAGAATATCCAGGAAGGCTTCCTGGAGGAGGTGATGTCTTTATTGGGGTTTTAATTATGACTGCTATTTTAAAAAGTGGCAAGGGGGAAAGTGTTTTGTAGGCAGAGGAAGCAGCTCTGCAGGTGCATTCTCTCCCCTGCCTGAATGGCTGACTGGAGCCCTTCAGAGCAGATTGGGGGCTAAAGGATCGTAAGTATACTACCGTGGACTTTGTTTCCAGATGGACCTGTGGGAGAGTCTTGCCACTAACTTCCCATGTGAACTTTAAAAAGTTACTTAACCTTTTTTTTTTTTCGTGAGGAAGATCTGCCCTGAGCTAACATCCATGCCAATCCTCCTCTTTTTGCTGAGGAAGACCGGCCCTGAGCTAACATCTATTGCCAATCCTCCTTTTTTTTTTTCTCCCCTTTTTCTCCCCAAGGCCCCAGTAGATAGTTGTATGTCATGGTTGCACATCCTTCTAGTTGCTGTATGTGGGATGCGGCCTCAGCACGGCCGGACCAGCGGTGCATCCGTGCGCGCCCGGGATCTGAACCCGGGCCGCCAGTAGTGGAGTGCGCGCCCTTAATGGCTAAGCCACAGCGCCGGCCCCTACTTAACCTTTTAAAGCCTCAAATTCCTTTTCTATAAAATGGAGATACTAATAGTGCCTACCTTATAAAGCTGCTCTGAGGATTAAATGAGCTAATGCTTTGCAAATTGCTTGGCATCTAGTAGCAAATAGTATTGTTTTAATCCCTGGCTAAGTATGACCCTCCAAGAACCCGATGGCAGCCCTTTCTATAAGTCTGTCTAGGTCACTAAAGTGTCATGGATATTAATATCATTTTCTTTCTTTAGCCAAAGACAGTGGAGTCAGAATTGATCAGGCATGAGCAGTGGTGCAACCAGATGGCATTTGTGAGTGAAGCAGAGAGGGTGACAAGCAGGGCTGGCTTCACGGGCATGCGTCCTGTGTAGTCGCACGGGACCCCACAGTCAGAAGCGCCCTGCACTTGGTTTCTGCTGTCACTGTCTTGGAATTCTTAATAATTTTTGAACAAGGGACCCTGTATTTTCATTTTGCAGTAGACTCTGCAAGTTATGTGGCTGGTCTTGGTGATAGGGTTGTCTTGAGGGCGGCCTGTCGTCCCTTCTATGCCGTACTCCTCTCTTGCTCAGGAACTGTGGGATCATATCCCTTCTTGAAGTCCTTCCTGGGGGAAGGGCTGTGGAATCCCTGCCTATGGATCCCCCAAGGTTCCTGGTACGGTGCCGAAGCCGGGAAAATCCCCCTCATCCACCAGCTCCTCTGGCCCTATCCTGGGGCATTTACCAAGGTGAACTTGGCACAGCCTCTGCCTCGGGGGAGCTCACGTTCTAGAAGATGGAGGTAAGTGTATATACATAAGTGACTACAGATTGATGTGGCCAGTGCTCGATGCAGGGATGATGATGTTCTGGGAGCCTGGGGAAGGGTGTGCAGGGATCTCATTTACTGAACATTTATGACCTTTGTGTGTGGCCTCCACCTCTAGGTTTTCTTGGCAAGAAGAGGCATTTTTCTCACAATTTGATTTCTATGAATGAGGGTCCAGGGAAGGGAAGGTTTGATAGTGCAATTCTTGAAACTCAAAAAGTCACAAAACTTGGACATGTTCGAGCAGAGGCCTTCGGCCCCTGAGATCTTACAGTGAATTCTGGAAGTTCCGCCTCACCAGCTGGTGCAAATGGCTGCCTGTAACTCTACAGTCTGGCAAACAGCCACCTGCAGCCAACGGGGCCTTCGTTGTAACATATTTTCTAATAACTTTTCCCTTAGTAATCTCCTTTCCCTAATAAGTATATCTCCCTCCTTGCTTGGAAATGCTTCGAGTGTTACCTTTG